>NW_015090922.1:4542298-4658735 GCF_001431845.1 Calidris pugnax
TCACATATGAATATAGACATGTCAGTCTCTTGATATATGGACACACACATATATGTGATTATTTACATGCTAGTCCTTGGTATTTCCTCTATCCCACTTCATATTCCATGCAGACACACACACACAAAATTAGGTTTTTTTCATAACTGCATAAAGTCATTCAGTTCAATCTTCAGTCACCTAAATATTTTTAAAACTGATCAGTCAAATTCTTTAAAAGTCATGTCAAACTCATTGTTACAGCTGTAAAACATATTAAAAAAAAATAAGGAAACAAAACAAAACACCTTTGTCACATTTTGTTTTCACATTTGAGAAAACATATATTGTCCTTTTCTTCTGAAACAGACATTTAATTTAGAAGTATTTTTATGAAAAGGGATTAAAGACACAAAAAAAGAATCAAAATAATTCCATGTCTGATAAAAGAAACTCAATGTCTGATTGCCATGCTAGGACAAGACTCTGGTAACCATTCTGTTATTCTGCATGCATGTTTAGTTTTCATCAAAAAGCTGTTGTTCAGAAACAGATATCACTGTGGGCAACAGCCTACTTCAGATCCCAAATTGAAAAAAAAAGTCAAACTTCCCTGTGACATGCTCCTTTAAATCTATTATGTCTACCATTCCAGTACAGTCTTCTTCCTTGTGACCCAGAATGACAAGAGCATCTGCAGGAGAAGGTAAGAGATACGTCTGGCTACCACCACAAAGCCTGGCAAGATACAGCAATACGTATTCCAGGCCTGTGGCATCCTTGTTTATTTCAACTGTTCCAAACATCCTCCAGTGCAGAAAAAAACCCAGAACTTAAGGGGGATTTATTTATTTTGGTAATTTTCTACATTGGACTAACAGTTTTTCTTGCAACCTTTATTTTTTCCGGCATCCAATTCATCACCAAAGTTTTCATATATGGTTATCATAGTATGAATATTCCCTAAGTTGTGATAGCTATTATTTATGTTTTGTTGGTGAAGTCTTGGGTTTGTCATGCACTAGGATAGATTTTGAGAACAATTTGAAAACCCACAACATCAACTTCATATTTTCCAAATTCTCCTCCTGTCCTAAATAACACGTCAGCCTCAGAGAAATGAGTAAATAATTTTAACTTTAGTTTTTCCCCACTTTCTTACAAAAATATGTGATTCCTTTGCACTACAATTTAATTGAGATAAAAGAAAGGCCAGCTTCTTGTGACTGCTGAGATATCACTTTTCCAATATTTTTAGCCTTTTGTATGTACTTTACATTTAATTTGCACATGAAAGATTATTAAATATACAGGAAACCAATGGATTGATCTCTCACTGTCAATCCTATTTTGTGGAAAAGATTTATTTAACTTTTGAAATTTTTTTTTGCAAAAAAAGCTGATGAGACCTTTTACAGACAGCTGAAAGTAGCCTCAAAATCACAGGCCTTGGTTCTCATGGGGGACTTAAATTACCCTGATGTCTGCTGGGAAGGCTACACAGCCAAGCATGTACAGTCCAGGAGGCTTCTCCAACATACTGATGATAACTTCTTGACTCAGGTGGTGGAGGAGCCAACAAGGAGAGGTGTACTACTGGACCTAGTTCTGACAAACAAAGAGGGACTGGTGGAGGACATTAAGGTTGGGGGCAGCCTTTGCTGTAGTGATCATGAAAAGACAGAGTTCAGGATTGTCGGTAGTAGGTGCAAAACAACAAGTAGGATTGAAACCTTGGACTTCAGGAGGGCTACTTCGACCTCTTCAAGAAACTGCTTGGAGAAGTCCCATGGGTTAGGGCACTGGAAGGTAGTGGGGCTCAAGACAGCTGGTAGTTATTCAAATATCACTTTCTCCAAGCTCAGGATTGGTGCATCCCTAAGAGCAAAAAATCAGGCAAGGGAAGCAGGAGACCTGCATGTTTCAATCAAAATTTCACTAGAGGTAAAAGTGGTAATCCTGTCTGTTTCCAAATGTGAGTCTGGGTGTAGGCCAGACCCAAGAACAAGGATTGCCGTTTAATGGGATAAGGCACAAGCAAAGTCTTGGAAGATTTTCCCTGTCTTTGTTCAGTGACCCATAGCATAATAACTATTCTAAATGACTATTTTTGTTGTTGTTTTAGAAAACTTAACAACAGAAAAAATTACCTCGTGCTACATTGGAAGGAGAGCTCTCTCTTTGTCATCTATCTTCAGAACACCTCTGAAGAAAGTAATGAGTATGTGTCATGTTCAGAAGGAGCCTACATCACCTTAAGGGAGAACTGATTTGTATCTGTCATCAGTTTTCTCCGCACATACATTAGAAAGAGTTAAACCTGGAGCTAGGTGTATATTTTGAGGGCCGTGTATGAACTGTGTCTGCATTTCAGAGTTCCTGTATGACCTTGGACAAGCCATGTAGTGTCTGTGCTCTAGGTTCTCCAACTGCAAAGTGGAAATAACTCCACTTCTGTTGCAGTCTATGAGGATGAAAAATGTTGCATAAAAATTAAAATACTCTTGCAAGTCAAAAAGAATATATGTAAAAGAAAATGAGTCTGGTTGAGCCACTTTTTTATCTTGTTTCATCCATTTTATCTGGTTTACATCCACTGTAGTTATTTTGGCATTTACAGAGTTATTGTTTATTTATCACATTGTAAATATGTACGTCAGAGGAAAGTTCACCAAGTGGGTGTTGATATAATTAACATGTTGCAAGCACTTGCAAAGCTCAGGCTTAGCAGTACGTAAAGACATGCACATTTTAGCAAAGTGAGAAAAATGTACAGGAAAAAATTAGGTTTGATGATTTAACATCAGTGCAAATTAAATTAATTCCTGGGGAAGATATTTTGGATAAAGATCAAATAAATCCCTTTAGATGGAAAGACTGAAACAGGGCTTTGTTGAACATCATTAATGGTACCTCTTCTCTCTGCATTGATTAAGCTCATTGGCTACGAGCAAGAAGGTTGCCCAGCAAGCCATCTCTTTTTTTATTTTATTTCAAGCATGTCTTGTTTGAAAGGGATAATTGTGCCCAGCAGATCTTGTTTCTAGCGCTTCTTATATATAGTGAAATACAGTAATTTAACAGCTTGCTGGGGGAACAAGAATTTGTTCCAGTTCCTGATTTAAATGTTTATGCTAATTGCTATTTATTGGCTCAGATGCAAATGATAGGTTGGCCAAAGTGAAATTTTATGACGAGCAAACTCCCCCCTTTTGTGCAAATTGAAAAAGTGAAACAAGAAGAGGATGAAATGAGCCGAAGATGGTCTTAATGGCTGCTTTTTAATGGGGAAGATAAAATTAAGACTGATTTACGTGGCCAACTCCCCTGTTTTCTCTTATCAGCTCATTTGGCAGGAAAAATGGAAAAGTAATTGTTCCTCTTTCAATGTGGGCCTCAAACCATTATTTATGGGCTGAAATTAATCGCTGTTTATCCTTCATTCACATGGAAACCGCTCTATCAGCATTATGAACCCCAGCAACTCAACTAGTCCCTTGCAATTTAGCCAACAGCAAGCACGGATCCTGATGAGCCGTGCCTTAATTTTCTGGGCTGTGGGAGTTAATGAAGACTCCTTTCTTAGGTGGACATATTTGTATTTCTACAACATTAATAACAAAGGCCCATACTTTCTTTTCTGCAGCATGTAAACTTTCTTTTTTAGTAGACAAAAAATAAAAGACTACTCATAAAGCTGGACAGGGTTGAAAGATAAGACAGAGAGAAGACTGACATTTCCTTGTACAGAGAAGCTGCTCGAGAACTCAATAACAATATGGTAGACAACTCTTTCCCCTTAAGAAGATGTCCCCTGTTATGGAGTGTATAGTGTGATTGCAATGCTTTGCCGCTGAACAGTGTTTTTATTTATCCTTTCCTCCTTATGTTTTATACTTTCCTCCTTATGTTTTATCTTTGTTGTATCCATCTTCCAGCCTGGTAAGTTCACTGTACCGACTGCCCACGCATTTAATGCCAAAAGGGAACTATGCAGTTGGGACAGCTACAGCTGCATCTTATCTAATTCTGCCTAAGGGGGCCAACTGGTGCTGGCAACATGCACTTCAGGCAGAAGTCCTTTCCTGCTTCTTTTTTGAGATGGTATAAAGCATCACCCAGTTCTCCTTTCCACATAGCCAGGAGGAGAGTTGAATGCTTGCCTTTCCTTTGCTTTTATTTTTCCAGCCACTAAATGCCCTTGGAAATGAGATGGTTGGTTTTTAGTAACAGTAGCAGCTGCTACCTTGAAAATATCAGCAATAAGCAACTACAGTTTACATTGTAATAGAATGAAAAATGGACTGTCCTGCTGCTTCAGGCCTAAGGTGTATCTAGTCCACTGCTGTGTCTACAACAGTGGCCAGTGGAAAGAATAAATAAGAAGGTGTGAAGCAGTCATGTTTGCTGCCTTCAGCTAAGGGCCCGCTTGATTTCTAATTGTTCAAGACTGGCTGAAATCCTGAAGCATGAGTTTTACAAGATTTAAGACCAGTAAAAGCAGCAATGGATGAGAAATAGGCTTCTATTGAATCTTGCTTAAATATTCTGGTATTCAAAAACTATCCTAATCTTCCCTTCACGGGACCTAAGAATGAAGTAAAATTGAGCAAGTTTTAAGTAAAGCAACGTGTGCTGCAGTTTAGGCTTTAATGTTATATAATAAGAGATATTCATGTGCATATATATATAAAATAAGATTTATTTGCGTTGTCTTTCTTCATTAATGTTATGAAGGAGATCACTGGACATGCTCTCTCATATTTGCCATGAGCCTGATCTAAAATTACATTGAAAGTCAATAGACATTTTTCCACTGATTTACCTGTGTTTTGGACCTGCTCCAAGATCTGTACATTACCATTTTAGAAAGGGCAGAGGCAGTGAATTTTTCTCAGGTTTGTAAACCCAGTAATGAATTTCCAGATGTGACTTATGTTCAACTTACCTCTCAGAGACAGGACAGGAATATGATACATGCAGGTGAGATTCCGATACTGGTATCAAAAGCAATACAAACTTTTTAGTTTACAAGTGAAACAATTTGCAGATGAACATTTACGCCTTCATCAATATAAGGTTAGAAATCATAAGGGAACACCAGCCTGACTTTCCAGAAAAACAAAAAGGATATGTAAATATTTTAAAATTATGATTCTAAGTAACAGACAAGGAAAAGGAAGGGGCTCCTGTGCTTTTGAATGGGATCCATCTAAGACTACCTGTGCACATATAGCTTGCATAATCCCAGACAGGCTAAGAATATTGATTTTGCAAGAGGTTAAAAAATACAGCAAAGACAAATTGTTTGCGCAAACTCTGATGTGGAGTGGAAATAGTATTTTTGTTAATAAGGTAATAAGCCTACATCACACCTTCTAAGCCTGGTACTCCCTTCTTCTAGAGGAAAACTATCCTCTTGGCCTAAGTTATTTGCTCAGGACCTAATCATCCTCGTTCAGCCTTCGTTCTCCAAACTGGAAAGCATCCCTAGTGTGATGTGTGGTAGGGCAAGGCTAGCCTCCACCGGTGATCTCTTGGCACTCGTTGCATAGGCAATCCAGTTGGTGATGAGAAATGAAAAACAGAGGTAGATTGAAGCTCCTCGCTTCCTCTCCAGGAGTAAAATGCAAAATGTTGCTCCAATCATGCAGATGTTTGGTGTACAGTATTTTCTTACATAATAATGCGTGATTGTCACCCAGAAAAGATGGGCGACAAAGAGATTCACATTGTTCCTCACTCACTACTTTCGAGACTAGATTGTAGATGACTTTTTAATAGAAACATCCACGGAGAGAAGACAGGACCAGCTCCTCTACACTTTCACAGAATTCACAATTATCACCCTTCGCCTCTTACAATGCTGCAAAAGATGCCTTTCAACACTGTTCCCCCAGGCTAATTGTTCAAGCATAGAAGGAACCAAATGGAGAGAAAACACAGTTATGTGTAGACTTATTCTTCATTACTGCCAGCTTGATGTTCATATTCATATGTACCAAGAGAAGAAAATAACAGTTCACAAACGCAAATTTGGAAATACTCCATTTGGGTATTGTACTCTCATTGGCACAAATTAGAATTTTTTTACATTTTGTTGCTTATCTAAACTATGGCCTTGATCCTGCTTCCAGTTAATTCAGTGGGAATTTTGCCATTAACTTGACTGCAGCTCTGTGTATTGGAACACATCCTTTTTTTTTCTAACTAAAGACAACCCTGACTCCAGGAGCTAAATTCTGATTCTACTTCAGTCCACATGTCTGAACTTGATTGCTGAAGTAGGACACATAGTACTGCACATGAAAGTTCCATTGAAAGTCTGAATTTCAAAGATATTGACCATACAATAAATAATACATACACTGTGTGTACTGAGCTCTATACCTCAAGAGCAGGTTTATTTCTCTTATTCCACCTTTAATTTGATTCCAAGCTCCTTAAAAAACTTAGAAAGATGCTTCTACACCTAGAACCTAGCTCAATTTTTTGAAGCTAAGTACTATTTCTAAGGCAGAAGGTTATCATACCACAAAGCTGCTTATTTCCAGAGGCAGATTCTTTCCTACTTATTGCATCTCAGTTGTCTTTTCTAAAGAGTAAGTCTATCTTTTTTTCTTCTTCTTCTTCTTTTTTTTTTTTTTATTTTTTTTGGGAAATGCTGCGTGTTTGTTTTATGCTGTCAGAGAGTTCAGCATGCATGGAGAATTTCAATGAAGAGGAAAGGCTGATTTTTCACTGTCCAGTAGACCTAAGACTAGTCGTCAGTGCCAAGGTGAGTTCTTGTCTGCTAATAATCATTCTTGCCATTGCAGTAATGTGCTTTTCTACTCTGTCATCCGAAGTACTGTGGCTTTAAGAGAAAAGGCATGGCAAACAACAGATCTGTTTAACTTTACTTTGACTTTGCCAGCTTCTCAGCTATGTCATTAAATTCAACAAAGTTTAAGTTAGCTGAGGCCCCAGAATTTTTTCAGTAGTAAAAAGCTTTTTTTTTTAATATTATTTTTATGATTAAAATGTTAAAATGATATAAGATTGTTCCTATCCATTTAAGATTATTCTCATTAGTTTTCATAATTGTTAGAGTCCACTTAAGTAATTTATGGGTGGGCCTTTAATGCAGCTGTACCAATAATTGAATCCTCTTTGGCCTTGCTGACCATAGTGCTTTCCACCTAAATTTCCACCTAAATAATTGATACTGGATACACTCAGATGTCACAGCTCTTGGGAGATACAAGAGCCTTGAAGGGATCTGGAATTGTGTTCTATTTCATTTTGTTTATACCTTACAGAGGTGATAAGTGTCTTGGGAATATAACCTGATTATACAAAATCCTGCGTGGAAGAGGTCTCACAAAATATATTCTCAGTAAGAAGCGATCTTTCTAGGACAATGCAAGATATTCATTTGGAAACCTACCTTGGTAAAGTAAACCACTGCTGTGTGTCCAGTGGCTGCCTCTTATTGATGCTTTGGACAGGAGCTCTGCTTTAGATTGGTGAAATTTGCATATATAGAGAATGTACCTGTCCATGTAACTCCCCCATGTCTGTTTAGCTGGAAGTATTTATACAATTTAGGATATAGTTTCATTGTCTGAAGGGGGTGTAAGATAATCACACTCGGAGAAGTGTGTCACAGACCAGCTCCAGAGCAACCTAACAGAGCTTAAATACGAAGGACTGTAACCTCCCAACAGATCCTCTGACATTTATGTATCTATGATCTGGGAAATTCCGCAGGCTCTGTTTTACTTTCACAGTGTATCCAAGTCCCATTTAGCATTTCTGTCTCCTTTAGGAATCTGGGGACTGATCCTCTGTTGCCTCTTACCTTGTACTCTTATTCAACCTATACAAAATGAGTGCGAAACTCTACAGGCTCCATTTTGGCATTTACTTCAGTGTAGATATATCCGTTTATACCACCAGAGATGGTGGCCCTACGTTCTGATTTGGCAGCTTTTTAATCTCACTTTGCACGAGAGAAATAGATGTACAGCCCACGGTAATGGGAAAAAATAGTACTTCAGGTGTATTTGATGGTGAAATCATTTCATTTCAATTCCCTACTCTTCAAGGCAAGTGTAATAAAATTTTCCTCACAGGAGCATTGGGAAAGCCTTGCCTTTCAGCTCAATTGCTAACTCATTTGAGAATAACAAACTGTCTTGTCTTTGCTATGATTTTGTCAACCATCTATCCCAAGCTAATGAACTCAAGCTGAACCCATTTTCTCCCATTAACATGGCAAGGGCCTTAGGGACAAAAGCAACCAATTAGACTTTCACATATTTCTACCATCCTGGTTTCTGAAGGCAAAGCTACCCTAACTGGTCTTAATGAAATATAGCCGGCCTCGGTGTAACATATTTCTTGGCACCCTTTGTCTAAGACAGAGCATGCTGCTGCCCAAATCTGTCCCTTGCAATGGAGAGGTTTAGTGCTGCTGTGGGAAACTGCCTGCTCACCACCCACCCTGCCCATCCCTGTCCTCTCCGAGGTGGTATGGGAGTTAGAAATAACCAGCTGTTTATGGTGGAATCCCTCTGCTCATTTTAAGTGAGGGGTCTGGACAGAAGCAACTGAGGGAACTGGAGTTGTTTAGACCAAGAAGAGGACACTAAGAGGAGACCTTATAACTCTCTATAACTACCTGAAAGGAGGTTGTAGAGAGGTGGGTGTCAGTCTCTTCTTCTAAGTAACAGGTGACAGGAAAAGGGGAAATGTCCTCAAGGTGTGCCAGGCAAAGTTTAGATTGGATATTAGGAAAAAATTACTGACTGAAAAGGTTATCGAGCATCAGAACAGGCTGGCCAGGAAAGTGGTTGAGTCACCATCCCTGGTGGTATTTAAAAGATGGATAGATGTTGTGCTGAGGAACATGGTCTAGTGGTACCTTGGCAGTGCTATGTTAACGGTTGGACTTCACGATCTTAAAGGTGTCTTCCAACCAAAACAATTCTATGATTCTAAATTAAGGGTCTTCTCAAACATAAACACAGTCTTCCATTGCTATGAAAACAACAGGAAGAAGGACATAAACAGGAATGATAACACCACTCATTCTGAAAGCCAAACTGTGGGTTGTTAGGTAAAAATTATAAAACCTCTGCCAAATAATTTACCCAGTCTCTTAACCAAACTAGTGACTCCAGAGCCTACCTGCACATTTAAAAAAAATCTGCATTTATTTTGAACTTGGTACCTGATGTTTTCCTGTGGTGTCATCGGGTCTGTAGATCTCTGTTGTAGGTCCCTCGGAAACCTTTCTTCCAGCCCAAGGAGTCCTGTTTGGTTCAGTCATTCCTCTTGCAAAACAGAGGGTATGCTTTGCCCAGCCCTGTGCTTCTATTCTTTGTACATTTTTGAGCTCTGTGAGTCAACTTTTCAAGACAATGGAACTAAAAATTCATACAATACACAGGATGAATGAGCAACAGAGTCTCAGACTAGGAACATTAATTGCACCTGGTAAAGGATGGTGAGTGTTTCCACAACTCAAAAGATTAAAAGATTAGCAGCTCCCAAAAACCTAAAGTTATATTGTTACTCTTTTTTTTTTTTTTCCTTTGATAGTGATGCTTTTGTACCTCATGGATTTCCTGGATCCAGGGGAACCTCTTTCAAGCCTATATTTTTCATCATTAAGACTTATATGTGAAAAAGAAAAATCACAACCAAGCTGACAGTTAGCAGACTGTCCAGCTTATCACTTCATCTTGACATGGTTATGTATGCTAGCAAATAAAAGGTTTCAGTGAATAAATTTACTATTTTAACAACGCATAAAATATATTTAGTCAGATAGAAAAAAATATCTTTGACATCTTGTCAAAAATATAATTTTATTCAATTATTTTATCATGGTACATACTCTGATGTTCACACTGATAGTGGAAGATTTACACTGAGATTATGAAACAGCTGACTGCAGTTGAAGGCTGAAAGAGATAGGATCTGAAAAGCCTCAGTCCAGATTCACATGTTCTTTGTGTTCAGCATTTGACTCAGATGTGTCACTTTAGCCAGGGGCAATTTCTGTAGTGAGGAAATTGTCTAAACTATACTGGGTGAGGACATAGACTTACCTTTTTAATCAGCACTCTGGTTTTAGGTTCTTCTAAAATTTCTAAAATATAAGTTGGCTCTTTAAACTGGGTCTATCTAAATCAAACTAAGCATGTTTGGACTTCAGGGGGAAAAAGCCCCAAAAATTTAAAAAAAAAAACAAAACTCCAAAAGACTATGAGGATTACCTTTTTTTGATTTTCAGTTTTCACTTCTTGCTCTGACAGATGGGTATGTTTAAAACTTTCAGTATGTACTGTAGATATGTAGGTGGAAAATAAACACATATAAGCAGTGCTTAAAACTTGTGTGTGAATTGTGGAGGGTCATGAGTCAGTTCATACTCGTGTATGTGTACTTTGGTGAGAGTTTATGGACAGGTTTTTTATTAGGTGTCCTTTCCTTAAAGCAAGCATTATCCTTTTACAAGTTCCTTCTTTGGTGCATCTGATAAGATAACTTGGTGTTGTGTATCAACTGGAAAACCTGAACTGCAGCAAGTGCATGACTTTGATGGTAACATGCATGGTTGTAACTACTTTGTTCATGAAGGAGGTCTCCATGGCAGGAAGACACATGACAGTCAGTAGAAAGAAAACTTAATTCTCAGGACTTGGCAAAACATTTCCACTCAACAAAAGCTCCATTTAAGATTTGTCCTTCTCTCTCTTGTATCCCTTGTGCTTTTTGGGGACCACAACAAATGAGATAACTGCTTAGTCTTGGCAGTCCTAAAGGTCTATAATGAGCCATGGAGGATCTGCATTTCTCAGAATTTTCTGCTGTTTCTAAATTCTGCTTTATGTGGAAGTTCCAGTCAATCAAATCATTTACATTTTAATAATGAAGAGAAGTAACTTCATCTGCCTCCAGTCTTAGGCTGCTGCTGGAAGTATTGCTTTTGACAGCAAGACGGTTCTCCTCTGCCCCCTACCCCAATCTGCTCATCGTCACTTTTCATGCTGGTGTAACGTATTGGGGGATGTCAGGTAAATAGAATTCAGGAACCCAGAGAAAATGACTGGCTTTTTAAAATTCAGCCAAGTTTCCCAATCCAGTTCACAGTGAGGTTTTTATTATTTTTTTATTATTATTATTATTCTAAACAGAAATTATCCAGTTCCCTTAAAAGTACAAAATGATAGAGTAGTTCTGAGGATTTATTACTGTTGCACTTGTACCATGTTTTGTAAGCAATGAGTGCCAAAATGCCATTGGCCATTGCTATTTCTTGACAGGTCCAAATTTTCAGTTTATTATTAAATGTCATTGCTTTAAGCTTGCTGTGGGCAAAAGGTGCCGAGGTAAATTAAGTACAACAATCTTCTAGCTTCCTCTCTCTAAACCTGTTCCTAAGTTGTTTTCTTCAACTTCCATGAGACTTGTTGGTGCTCAGAATAAGGTCTTATTCAGCAAATCAGTCTGCCAAATACGTAGAGATATGGATTAGATTTTGGCTGACATCTCTATCTCAATATGACAAATGCTAAAAGTCATCCACCCTTCCTCAAAATAAAAGTGAAAAAAAAAAAAGAGCAGGAAAAAACCTTAATATTGTTTAAAATGTCAGTTGATTTAAATGAGAGTGGTGTGATTTCTACCCATGAGGGGAGAAAAAAAGCACAGCAGGTATGTTAGAGGTGCAAAAAAATATTGAGTTTCACACATAGCATGTAGGAGCTGACAAGTCTGCTGGCAGCTGCCTGGTCACGGGGGGCTGCTGGGATCACAGGAAAATACAGAGAGTGCCTTCGTACTGAGAAATGGCAGAGAAACAGAGACAAGGCAGGGCGATAGATATGTCGCTTGGCTTGTTAAAGCCCAGATTGCTTTGGGCTGAACTCTGGGCTCACAGAGTTGGGAAAGACCAAAACTCAATTACCAAGAGAGCTAAAACACAATGAGGGACCCTCCTTTCCATAGGTGCCACTTTGTAAGGATTAATACCAGATTTAACAAGCCGTAAGTAATATAGGTGGAGGAAGAAGTGGAACAAAGTCAGTAAAGAAGACTGGGCTGAAATAAATGCTCAAACAGTATTTAAAGTGAGGCACCTTTGAAGGTGGTGGGACAGAAAAGATTGCAGAGAAGGGGAAAAGCCCATGAACAGCAGGAGCCTGAAGTGGCAGTGCAAATGGGCGCAGTCATTTCTATTGTGGAGGGCTGCCTTTCTTCTCCTGGGCTGGGAAAAGCAGCAATCTCTTGGCCTCCCTTCCATTTACCTCTTTTATAAAACGTGTTTCCCATCATTTTTCCTATTTCTCTAATATCTGACAGACGGTATCTACCACTTTTCCTTCTGCTGACATAACATTAAAAATAGACATAATATCTTAGGTGCATTTGTACATGTGGTTATGGCAATTGCAAACATCTACATGCACAGATAAGCATTTAACTTTGAAAGTACTTTTCCTTTATCATAAAGCTTTCCCATGAAGACTGATGTCAAAATTTCTTCTCAGTCCATTATCTAGCCCTGTGCTAAACTCTGCTTGATCACCTGGCCCTTCTCTGCAACTAAATAATGGCTTCATTGTAGTGAATCTGTATGCAACATAATGGCTAAACATACTGGGAGCTGGTAAGACAAAAGACAAAATATTAATAAAATTTAAAACACCTTATCTCTGTTTTGCCAGTATTAGTATGAAGCTTCAGCAATAAAGCCAAAAGCTGAAGTCTACAAAAATCAGAAAATTATCTTTACTGATAACTGGAACTGATGAATGGAGAAATGGTTTATTTGTTTTGTTTTTACAAAGAAAATAAATTACATTTCAAGGAAAAGACAAATTGAAAGCAAAAATACTTAGACCGGAAACAGAAATACTTTTTCATATCCTAATGCTGAAATAACTTTTTAGGCTATGTTGTCAATAGTTTCCTGATGACAAAAGAAAGTGTACAAGGATTATTTTAAGTTTTGAAGTATTAATGTGGTTTTAAGTATCTTTAAAAAATAATTAACTTTAACTGAAGTTCCATTTTCTCTGCAAAACCCCCTTTAATAGTTAATAAGTTTTTACATTATTTCAAGTTTTTAAGCCTTTCCGAGTACTTGGTGTAATAACTCATGGCCACAGCCTATCCTTTCAAATTCACAATGGAAGGATAACTAGAAGTTCTATTTGACAGTCATTAAACTCCAGTTTCCCCAGATGTTACCAGTAGCTCTTCTTTTTGCAAATTAGGGGGCATCCCCATGAAATTCAAAGAATGATAACTACCCCAATCACTTCTGATGGATTTCTGCTGTGTGGTTGAGGAGACGATGCTGTGATTGTTTTTTCAATCTGTTAATGTGACTAGAACTTGGGATGAGTACTTAGGTGCTTTTTTATGTAAAACAAAATAAATGGACTGTTACAATAATGCATATAATTGTTATGACCTGGAAGCTGTGCTCATGGTATTGTTCCTGTGTGCTTTTTATTGTACTTGGCACAAGGAAAGGCTGACATTACCATCAGCAGATTGGGAGTAATTTGGGGGATAAGGACCCCACTTCAGCACATCACTTAAGCAAGCCCTTAGCTCTCAAATTTAACTTGTAGGTTTAAACATTAGCTATGCTGCATAGAGCTGTCATAACTTGAGCCATGGTTTTCTCAGCCTGGAGACTAGCAAACACGACAACCAAATGGGGGAATCTGGAGATAAGGCTCTGCTTAGGCTTTTGAGGGACCCAGAAAAGAGCACTGAGCCTGCTGGGCTTTCATACTGAGCATGGGGCAGATGGGAGGGAATACCCTTCTTGGTCAGTTTTGGGTCACTTGTCCTGTCTGCTCCTCCCTGCAGGTGGGACCCCTCTACACTTTTCCGTTTCTGACCATCCAAAGGAGCAAATAACAAAATTAGCTGACCTTGGTTGTTATAGCAATAGTATAAACAAGAGCCTCTCTGCATACCTTGGCATGAACTATAAACCTTGGTCTTATCGCTCTAAAAGCGAACAGTTTTCTGCCCAATATGCTGTTAATTTCAGAGAGTTAGAAGAGACCTTGCTAAGAAATAAAATTACTGAAGAGAAAGTTGGTTCTATTTTACCTCAAACCAGGTAAAATAGGTTTACCTCTTAAAAGCAAACACTAGGAAAATGCAATGTTAAGACAGGTGCTCGGTTTGGGCAGCCACCCAACCGCACCCGCCTCCGTGGGCACGGCCACAACATCTCTATTTCAGCTAATGACTTCATACTTTACAGCACCATGATATCACAGATAGGGGTTTTAGCAGATTTGAATTCTGTCGAAATCTTTAGACTTATTCCACCTTTATCCTGAACGTCAGAGAAGCTCCAGTTAATCTTCTTTAAGGCCCTATTCGCTTAATGGAAACGCTTAGCTGCATAATTGCTTTGAGCCTATTGCTATTCCAAAAGGAAAATATAATAATCTAATGGTATTGTCTCTATAAGCGAATGAGAATTTCAGGAGTGGATGTTGGTGCCACCCATGTGATCCGGAGAGGTTAATGCAGTTAAAGTTATTTCACAGTCCATTAAGGAGCTTACGGTGACCCATCGACCTTTGAGCCAACAACACGGAATCCATTATCATCACAACGGAGGAGCTGGGGCTCCGCCGGCTCCGCAATGGGCCCGGGAAATCCCAAGTTAGTACTTAGTCTAAAAAAATGCACTTTTCTTTCTGCTTCTTGGGTATGGCTATTAATACACCCTCCTGTAATTTGTAACATTAACATTGCTGAAGGTGCAGAAAAGGACATTGAAATGAAGACGTCAAAACTGCTGACTTGGTTCAGAGTATGATAATATTGGCTACATATTGAAATGGTGGATATATATAACGGGAGAGATCAAGATGAAGAAAGTCAAGAACTCAGGGAAATTGATGATAAATTATCCAAGGCTCTGAAACTCATTTAAGCAAATAATAGCTTTACTTCACATTTCCTGATACCAGAGGGCTGGCTTTTTGTTGGTTTCGTTTGGTTTTTAGAATTATTTATATGATGTAGATGTTTGGGAGAAAAAAAAAAGAGACATGGAGATTTTACTGATGCAGCATAGGCTTGTTTCAGTTCTGCAAATGTAGTTACTTCATATTCCTTCATCTAAAACTTTTTAGATGTTTCTACTATAACTATTCTATGAAAACCCTGCTGACAATCTGCAGGAGATATATTCACAAGTATGTTTGATAATGTTAAAATACATATCCTGCTATGTACACAGGAATTTTCAAAAGATAATGTCAGTCACAGAAAAAAACCCAGGGGATTTTGGGTGCTGGTGAAGAAAAATTAAATTTTAAGGGCCTGAAATTTAGCAATAGTATGTCATAGAATTTAGTCTCAAAACTGATGAAAATGCAAACCTCCACGTTCCTTAGCATCGATAAGTTGTTTACATGAAATTGTGTCACTTCCTATAAAAATTATTTTGTTAAAATTCTAACCCGGAAAAGATCTGGTCCCAAAGCTCCATAAACATTAAATAATTTGATAATGTAAGCATCAAAATTGTATGTTTATTTGGAATGCTTAGCAATGAAAAGAGAAAGACAAATCTTCCTAAAATATCTACAAGTAATTAAGGATCACAGCACTGGAAAGATGGCCAGTTTCTTTGATACCTTAGGACCCATTTTAACTAACTAAAAAATAAGATTGCCACAAGCATTGCCTCTCATTGTGTCTGTAGTATGGTAGTACTGACAGAGAAGAAGCATGTGTAGCTATACCAATTTCAAGAATGCAAGGTAATAACATCTTTTCATAGCTGACTGTCTACTCAAATAATTGGAAACAGGATTATGTCCTCCAGATTACTCTAAAGAAAAAATAATGTACTGATGATATTTTTTAATTACAGCACTTAAGGTAAACTTTGAGTCTATACTATGGAAAGCTTTAAAAAGGTAGTTTGTGTTCCTCTGGTACAAAACATAATTAAATTTGCATGTATCCTGATTTTCCGTATCATGTCTTTAGAAATATTATGGAAATAATACATTGAGATTGGATTATTTGGGTTGTAAGAAACATAACAGGATATTTTGTAACTTCGAGAATATATTTCAGCTAACTACACAGTTTCTCTTTCACCCCCTTACTGAAAAATAAAATTAGCTAAATGGTTCTATTAAACAATAGAGATAATCTCTCTCTGACTCTTTAATAAAGATGAAAGGAGGGGGCAAAGCTGTGGAGCTGGTAAGGTTTGCATCAATGCAAATATTAAAATACTTCTTTTGAAAATATTGGTTTCTAGCATGCCACAGGGGCCACCAGGCTGTACCTTCTTTTTTAAAGATCGTTGTGGTAACCCTGTCGTTAGTTAAATAATTCAGTAAGTAGTGGCAGTGAGGGGAGAATAACAATTTGAGTACCAAATGATAACTAGCCTTAAAAGATATTTTATGAGATACATGTTATTTTAGAAAACTGGTGAAGTCATCAGGATTTGACGTGAGAGGAATGCCATACTGACACTTTTCTCTCTGTTTCAAGTCCTTATTTTTAATGATGAAGGGGTCATTTTGTTAATTCCTACACTCATTCGCTACAGCAGTCTGCAGCTTAACTGAGCCCCAGTTCTCTCTCTCTCACATACAGAGGCACTCTCAAATACATTTACAGAGCAGCAATTATTGAGAAAGTAGGCAGGGTAAATGTAGGTGGATATAATAATATAAGTAATTAATCATGTGGTGTAGGATTCATTATGTCAACAAACTAGATGAAACCTCCTTGGGAGTGTGATATAAAACAATATATAAGAATGATTTCTTTAAAGTGACAGGCAGAGATAATCAATCAAAACCCTATCTGACAAAGCAACATATCCATAAACCTGGAATACTTGGGACTAGGAAGTGTAGATACCATTACCACAAAACTGGATAAATTTCATAGAGTTCTTCTGCAAATGGTATTAATAAATTGTATATCAAAACAGTAGACACATTTTACCACATCATGTAGATCAAGGAATAGCACAGAGATTTTTTTAGATACAATTTTTCCTAAGGACTTGAACACTTTCTTGACAATTATAGGGAAAGACATAAAAAATGTGACCATTCCTGAAGATTCTACATTTTCAAGTAGCAGTGGGAGAAAGAAATAACATAGCTGCATAGCTGGGAAGTCCCATCACCAGATGCAAGCAGCAGCTGATTTTTCTACTTAGAAATCACATATAGGACTACAAATTTCAGGGAAAAGTTAGTAATAACTTGTTAGTAAAATAGCAAGTGAGCAGTGAAAATCTTTGGACATAAATGGAGCTCCAAAGTGAGTCTCAGCCTTCAGTAGCCAAAAATAAACCAGTTCTTGGCTGAAAGACATAAGTGCTATTGTGAAATTGATATCCCTCCTTGGCTTATTCCCAGACAATATGTTGCCTTTCTGGGGGCTGATCAATGTGATTGATGTGATGTGTGAAATCCAGGAGGGAGCTCCCCTTTAATCAAACCCACTGTCCTCCACTGATAGGCAGCTGTGGACTAACATGTTCTTCCGCCTTGCTCCCTCCGGCTCCCCTTAGAAATTGGTACAGGCAAATTAAAAAAAAAAAAAAAAAGGACAAGAGAGGAGAGAAAAATGAAATGCTGCATAGGACATGAGAGGGCAGCAATCGAGCAGTGGATTTAGTCCTTAAAAAAATAAAAGGCTATAACTCCACTCGCAGCACCAGGTCTGGCTCACAAACAGCAGCCCCCTCCCACTCGGCTCCAGTCCCAGGGACAGTGAGGAAGGTGCTTCTCCCAGGACAGCACCATGCCCTGGTTCTGGTTCACCCCCAGCATCCCTCCCCTCCCTTCCCCTCAGCGTTACTCTCAATCTGATCTCATCGTACCGCTTTGGGCCAGCACGAAGATAAAATAATTAGGGCTAAAAATACCTTAAAATGTGCTCGGACATTGCTTTACTCATTTAGACATGATGTAAGTATCTGTGCAAAGAATTTTAATTACTGACCCATTGTGATTTTACACGTCACTGGCTTATGATCACATAGGTTTCTCTTCTGCTCGTACAAGAAAAGACATGCTGTATGTGTCCAACTGCTGCTGCTTTTGTACTTCATGCAGGACATTCTTTTTATCTGGACAGCAATTAAATTGTTAATACTTCTCTAGCATGTGGAATGAATTAAATTGGTCTAGCTTAAAAGATTAACATTACAGCATGATTTTTGGTTTTTTTAGAGGCTTGTTCTCGTAATTGTAAATATTTCAGAGGTACAAATCTCATTTTGTTAACTTTTCTGCAGTTGGCTACATTATTGTAGAGCTTCCATATCTTGATGCCAGATTGCCAGCTAATTATGTAATAACCAATCAGCTATGAAAGTCCATCCAGGCTTCCCATGGAAAATTAATATGGTTTTAAAGCTAACCCAAGATGAAGTGACTTCTTCTCTTTTAGAAGCAGAGCAAGTAAGAGAGCTTTACAACATAAACATGTTGTTCATTCCAAAGATGCAGTAGCCAGAGTATATACAGTTTGAAGAATACCTATAACATGTGGGTAAATAAAAGTCCATCTAGCAAAGGTTTTAAATGCATCCTGACTTTAAGTGTGTGAGCAACCTCACAGTGTCTATGCTGCTAATCATAGATCACGTTTTAGTGTCTTATAAAAATGACTTTACAGAGATAAACTGGCTTTTTCACCAAATTTGAGCATGGTGCTTTGACACCAAAAGAGCAAAGGCTTTGTTTGGTCCAGCTATTCTACTGTCAAAACTTCTACCTGGACTGTCAGGCTTTTTATGTTTGCCATTGCAGCGGGGAGTTGAAAGCCTGGAGAAGATCACAGGAGAGTTAAACCCAGAGCATTAATCTGATAATTTTCTTTATGTAAGTAGCACCACACTGCTTTTGGGGGATCCATGAAGGTTCAGATAAGCATCCCTGCAAGAAGGTCTACCTTTCTCCTTTGCCTTTCTGAATGCCATAAATGTATTCTTATTTGTATCAGCCAAGACCATTCCTTGTTAGAGAGCAGACAATCTTTGGTGTAGAAATGTATCGTAAGAGAACTGAAAGCTTAATTCTCCTCCCCTTATTTCCATGTTGCAAAAATAAACTCACTTATTTCAGATTCAGGCAACATTGTCCAGTAAATTCACATTGAATGGGAAGAAAAAGACTCAACTAAGATCATTGGGTAAATTTAAATACCAAGAAGGTAGAATTTTCCAGGGCACCACGTTTTAAACTGAAATTTGTAAAATACAACAATCATAAATGAAACAAATTCACAGATAAATGCTTAGAAAATTACATATAGTGAATATGAAAAACACAAATTGGCTCTTATCAATTCTATTGCTGTAAAAACACACACACTTTCTATATGGAGGCACATAGTAATTTGTGCCATACATCCATACAACACTCTTATAAAAATGAATTTCAAAGGTCTTCGTTATATCAATATTTTTCCAAATCCAAAGTAATTCCAGTGTTTTTCTGAGGTCCGGAACATAATTGTTTGACTTCTTTGGAGTTCAACAGCCTTTTTATTTTAAATTATTTAAATTATTTTATTTAAAATTTTTCTTTTCAATGGAAACAACACAGGGCAGTACTCCTGGATTTTTTCTTAACTATCATGTGGTGAAAATTACAGAAATGTCTGACTACTAGAATGCTGGCTGCCAAAGCCTAGATACTTATCTGCATTACTAAAAATGTCCTTTTCAAAGGACAGCTTCAATAAAACACTATGAGGCATTCAAAAGTGTAATATTCTTTTACTGAATTTTCAGTCTGTTCCACCTTCCTACACTGGTCCTCCACTTTGGAGTCTCTCTGGCAAGGCACAGTTCTCGTGGTGATGGACATTGACTGTCTCAGAGAAGGGCCAGAAGCTGAAGGTGTGAAATGAGTCCTCAGTCACACCAGAGACAACCATCTGTAGGATGTCACATGAAAAATATTTAGCTTGCAGCAAGAGGTTCCCATAGAAATCAATCCAGGCTAGAATACTGTTTAAATCTCAATATTTTTTTTTAAGACAATTAGAAGACAGAGAGTTAGATTTGTGTCTTAATTAAGTTTAAGAGCCAAGCTTTGGAAATGTCATTTCTATCAAATGAAAGCTGCATAAATACTGTCTCCAAATCATAATGTTTGGTGTGCAAGAAAATTTAGTTTGACATCAGTGAACTTACTTTTAATAATATCAACACAGCAATAGAATAAAAATATACTACAGGTAGTAAACATTTCAAATGTGACTTAGTTCAACAAAGCAAGTTTTCAGTGAATGTATATTGGTAGTAATGCTCAAAGTAATACTGGTACAGATTCACTGAATATGCCTCCAGAATGAATATCCCACTAAACGCATTTTCATTAGAGTCACACTGAGAGATTGCAGACTCTGATCTCAGTTGGGCCACTGAGGTGAGTCCTGCAGATAATGTCTAACGCACAAAGACTGAACAATGGGTAGACTGCCAAATTCTTATTTGTCCTTCACATGAAGACCATATTGACTGTTTCAAAAACTCTTTGTATGAGCCATTATTTTCAAATTGTTTCCCAAGTTATACTGCAATTGAAAATTGGACAGCTCTTCAATTGCTCCTGCATTTCAATTGATTACCAATACAGGTTTTCAGAATTAAGAATATTGCTCTATTCTTTTCCACAGCATCATGTTGACTTTGTGTTGTGGTCATTTAAATATTGCTGTACAGTTTGCTCTGGACTCTGGTGTTAAGATAACAGAAGGGAGAACCAATTAGACTTATTATCTCTAAACTGTACAGTAAGTGATAAGACAATCCCTATACATAATGTAGCATTCACTTTCAAGGACTCGTATAGTTGTACAGTTTTAGTAGTTTAAGTACCAGAGTGACTTATAGTGTCACATACGGTGACTTATAATGGAAAAGACTACTTAAATAGAACCAAAATTATCACAGTGGGGAAAAATGGAGAAGACAGTAGGTGGAAGCCCTCACTCATGATGTTCACAAGTAGCTTACATAAGCAACTTGCTATGGCTGACATCTGAAGTCTATGTTACAACTCAGAGACAAAAGCTGGACTGGACTTTATTCCCAATTATCCTTTACTCCCAATAAAACCACTCTTACTGGATTTAGTAGGACTCATCTTTGAGTAAAAACGAACAGAAAATGCAGTAGCAATGCAGTTTAATGCTTTTGCATCATTAATGAATTGTCTCATGCAAATGTTCCAAAGTCAACTGAAGTCAAAGAGAGTCATTTTCTGATATCATAAAACTTTGCTTTGTAATATGTGCACGGTTGTATTTATGGCCAAACAGGTGTAACAAAAAAAATGTATTGCTTCTTAACTTAAAAACAAAAGCAGTGCTTGTTTTTTCCTCTAGTCTACCCCAGGAATTTCCCTTCATTTGTTCCCATTGCAGATATTCAAATTTATGGGATAGCATTATGGGAAAGGTCACAAACTCAAAGGATAAAGACCTTGATCCATCCTGCAAAATCAATAGAAAGTTTCCTGTTGGTTTCAATGAGAGCAAGATTGGGCCCATAGTTCTTTTAATCTTTGCTCATAATCCTTCAGAGTCAAGTGTTCTGCCTTCAATGACTTTGAAAAAAAGGAAGTCCATCCCTCTGAATAAATTATTCAAAATCAACCTTGGCAATACCTCCATGTATAAAACACATTTGTAGCTCTGCCTGATTTTTAAAAAGAAGACAAGGAACAAGTTTCACACTGAGTCAATTCCACACCTACTAACTTTTCATAATATGTTCCTTCATTATAGAACCTCGCCTATTCCTAGATCAAGGATTTCATTACTGTTGTGGCACATACAACTTATCCAATAGCCTATTGATTCATGTGTTTTTCTAATTTAATTTGCCAATTTTGTGTCCTTATACCTGAGACATCTAAAGGGCCAAGTAAGCATCCAGTTTGCCATGCAAAGTTAAGGCTCCCTCTGGATGTAACGAACATATATGAATAATGCAAACTGGGAAAGTATGGCATTTTTCTGAAGCTGTAGCATCTCTTTGGATATTTTAATTCATTTATTTGCCAAGTCACGAGTCTGAGAAGTGTAATGCTTAGACCAGGCACCTCTGCAAGCGTTCCAGGCTGCTCCAGAAAATAGTCCCAGAAATTCAGACAATGCTACATTTCCTCTCTGCTTGAAGAGAATGGCATTGTACGGCTGAGGATGCCAGCTTTTCAGTGTGGTCAGCAACCAAAGCCCCAGTCAGATTTAGCTCTTGAAGATGCCAATATTCTTTGCAGCATTGGTCTTAACTGGATAGCTACAGAACTTTTCTTACAGTCTCTTTATTATATTCTTAATATATTCTTATTATTCACCTATTATGGTCAAATTATAGTCTCTAATTTTAACTGCTTCGCCTTAACTTTTTCTATGTTCTAACTGAGGATTTTAAATAATTAATAACTCATGAATGCAGCAGTTCCTGATCATATACAATCCCACAGAATATCCCTTAAGATCCTCAGAATCCACTGGACAGGCTGATTGCAATACAAATCTAGCAGGTGAACCGTTGGGAAAGTCTTATAGTATAGTCCATTTCCTATTTACATTAAAAGGTAATATTCTCCATTATTTTGCATATGTGGCTGATCAGGTCCTGTGGGCATAGTCCCTCAACCACTTTTACTAAGTGGACTTTTACTAAGGTCCATGGTTGTCAGCACTCTTAGCAGATCATAAACTCAATCGTGCTACACTGATGCTGGTCCTACAATACATCATAATCCAGTGCATAATGTTGTAATGACAATGTTTCGAGGTGTTTTCAGATTAAGAGATTAGAAAATTTTGAGATTATTATGTAGGTAGATCATCCAGTGTGTTTTATATCACAATGAAATCTGTTATCAACATAGGGCTTAAAAATACTATTTAAAATATTTGTGTTTATAATAGAAATTATATATTTCAAAAATCTATTGTTTGTACTAAAAATAAATTTCAAAAATGAGCAAAAATGCTTGATTTCTTTTAAAAGTAATATTCTAGTCTTTAAAATATCACAAGTAGATTAATACTGAATATTTAAATTAATTTTTTTTATCGCATTAGGACATTGCAAACCACCAGACTTCGCGAGCAGACAGTGCTCATGAAAGTAATTTCCTGTTCTCTTTTCCATTTGCAAATCAGGCTACAGCTTCAGAAAGCAGAAGAGCTGTGCCACCTGGCAACCCCAGCTTTTCCACCAGTGGGACTGCACCATCACAGTCAACACTGGGAAGAAGTGCCCATGAAAGCAGCAGGGCACACGAAAGAAAACAGATTTCAGACAAGTGATCTTTGTGGTCTGTGCAGAACTGCTGCATAGACTGAGACATGGAAGCAAACAGCACAAAATGACATTAATTAAAAGAGGTACCAGTGAGTAAAAGATTTGCTACAGCCACAGCAAAAAATCTCCCTCTGGTCTCTTTAGCAGTTGAGATCTCCTGCACCACCCACTCTCACCCAGTCTTGAGACTTCAAGGGTGCGTGTGACTGCAGGCACAACTATTAGAAGTGAAAAGACAAAAAGGATCATCAAATCTAAGAACCTCTGGGACCTTAGCATCTAAGCAGACATTTTTTAAAAATCTAAATTTTGGATTTAGATGCATAATATGACAATGAGGTAACATACCAGATCAATGTCTTCACTGACTGGAGATCCTGTTGGCTGTAAGGAGTCACATGGTGATCCTCTGCTGAACTCTTAGACGCTGGTTCTGATGAAAAAGCATGACCAGTAGTAGAAATATTTAATGTTAAAAAATAAGTTTAAGTGGAACTCTTCAAACACTGTAATCTAAAAATACCTTTCTCAAAAAGTTTTCAAACTCTGAGTTTGGAAACATTGTACATTAACACTTCACACTGCTGTTCTTACTCTACATTTAAATAGCCTAAATAGCAACCTTTTTGCAACAGCTGAAAGTCAGTTGGATCAAGTCAGTTCTCAGGTGAATCAATGTATACTGATTTGCACCACAGTTGATCTGATTAGTCTCATAAGAGAAGTGGCAACTCTAATAAAAGCCCCACCAGAAAAAAGTTCACCTATTTATTGTTATCTTTAATATTTTGTGAAAACAAGAAAAACTTGAAGGCAAGCAGCTTTAATGCACCTATTGATTTCCTTTATTTAAAATATTAATGAACTGACTAAAACAAGCGAGGATTTTTTTTAAAAAAAATATCAGATTTAAACAAC
Organism: Calidris pugnax; assembly: GCF_001431845.1. Lineage (NCBI taxonomy): Eukaryota > Metazoa > Chordata > Aves > Charadriiformes > Scolopacidae > Calidris > Calidris pugnax. Next base: position 4,566,561 of record NW_015090922.1, read on the forward strand.
ATGCATGATGTTTTCTACATGATCCCAAGTGTTTATATATTAAAAACCAAATTAAAACTGATTAGTTGATAATGACTGCAGATGCTGACCTTTGGAAAGATTTATTAGTCCTGCAAACTGTGAACTGGGCTACCTGCTCATTCTGACCTTGATACAAGAACAGAAACAGCAAATGGTAGATTTAACCCTTGCTGATTCTAAAAATAAATTCCTGCTAAAAGAAACATCAGTTGTGGTCAAACAGCAGAACTTTGAGGCTGTGTATTAATGCAAGTTCAATTTTTTTTAAATAAGCTTATCCATGGGAATCAAATTAATGCCTTCTGTCTCCTTGGTTCTTTATTAGTAAATATATTTTTAGGCAATACAGAAGATTTGGGGGAACATTTTACTGAACAACCTGTACAGTTGCATTTAATTTCCATTCAGCAACAAATTAAGCTGAATGTGTATTATACAAATAGACTACTACTGCTTTGCTTTGGTCTCATGATTGGTCTCTTTCACTGTCCATTGCAGGCAGCACAAATATTCCCATTGACTTTAATACATGTGTGTACAGATCCTAGATATGGAGAAAACTGTAACTTGAAAGCAGACATTTATCAAGGTAAAAAGTCAATAAGACTTGTAAATATCTGAGAAAATTATTTAATTGCAATTTGACTTTAAATAATGATGATAACTGAAACTGCTTTCCCTTACTTTTTATTTATTTATTGTAACTTCTTTTCAGGAGCCTGTTAATGGTTCTTTTTAAGCTCACAATTCACGACTATTGACTTTAATACAGCCCATTGCAATATTAATATGCCTTCAGCAGCTACCTTATGCCTTACTAAATTAACAGCTAAACATCAATGCTTAGTCTTGTGCTTTTAAACATAAAGCAGTAAAGTCTGGACTGTCTGGTAAATAGTTTCAGATCAGTAACAACTGGTTACATAAGTTAATCATAGAAAGTGGAGGGAGAAAGAAGGAAAGGGGTAGAGGAGAAGGGGATTGTTGGGTTGTGGAAGGGTCTTTTTTTCTTTTTCTTTTTCTTTTTCTTTTTCTTTTCTTTTTTCTTTTTTTTTTTTTCTCCCCCACCACCCTGTGATCTACACTGCAATCTGTTTTGTCTGTTGCTTGTGACAGTATCACAGGGAACCTCACTTGGTGAGATTGATTGGTACCTCCAACTTAGCCATTTCCTTGCAGAATGGCTGCCTTTTTTTGCCTAATGATGTTACATTTGTCCTGCAGATGATGTAGAGCATGCTGCAGAGGATGAACAGCTCTGCTCTGATCACTCCTTACTTGGCAAGTACTCATGCTTCACACCAACACTCCTCAGCACCATTAATATTATATATAGATACCCTTGTCACAGATTTACATTCGGTGATCCGAAATCAGGACAGGAAGGGTGAAGTGTGCGGGGGGTGTGCGGGTGAGGAGGTGATCTGATTTATTGTGAGGAATGTTGGTGAATAAAAAGGAAGTGATCAAATTTATATTAATGTCTTGACCTATATTCTCAGTGATGCTTTTTTCACTGCTCAACCCCAAAGTGTCTTTCCTCCTGCAACAGATTTCAAAAAGTCTTTAAAAACATGATGGTTCTCTAACATGATATGCATTTAGTTGCAATAAAATCTTTGAAATCACAATTTTGTGCATCAGTGAGAGCCCCTGGGGAGAGCCCCTGGGGAGATTAATTAGTCGTGAAGTAGAGGCCAGGTTCTCAGTCTCTAAAATGGTTTGTGCGTGATCTGCACATCCACAACTGGGTGTGCACAGAAGCCCCAAGCACTGACATTTACACACACATCTGTAGATCCTTTGGGTAAGACTTTCTTGAAAGTTCATTACAGAAGGACAGAAAAAGAGCAGATCTTTGGTATAAACCTCAGAAAGAAAATGCAATATCAAGCTATTCAAAAATGTGTCACGAAGATGGTAAATCAAAGAACTCAAACTTAGAACAGCAGAAATAAGATTACTTACAATATAACTTTAGTCTCTTTTATTTATGTCTTCTAATATTTAATTATTTAGTTCAATGAATTTTTCATCATATTTCTTTCTTTGTTCAGCACATGAGGAAACCTGCTCTAGGGATGAATCAGGCTGTTATAAAGATAGAGACCTTTTCTGGAAGAATGCCAGCTTTGTTTTTCAGAGGAGATGGCCCACATAAAGAGTGGGGAATAAGGCAGAAGATTTCCTGAGGCTTCTTATGCAGCATTTGCTAAGTTGCCTACGTTCGTATACTGATTTCTCAATAACTTCCTTGAGGTTTGCAGCTCTGGGTTCTAAAGAATCATGGAATCATACAATGGTTAGAGTTGGAAGAGACCTTAAAGATCAAGTTCTAAGCCCCCTGCCATGGGCCGGGACACCTCCCACTAGACCAGGTTGCTCAAAGCCCCTTCCAGTCTGGCCTTGAACACCTCCAGGAATGGGGCATCCACAGCTTCCCTGGGCACTCTGTTCCAGTGTCTCACCACCCTCACGGTAAAGAACTTCTTCCTAGTATCTAATCTAAATCTCCCCCTTTTTAGTTTAAAACCATTACCCCAAATCTTATCACTAACTCCTTGATAAAGAATCCTTCTCCTCAGGGCAACTCTCAATCCATTCTCTGCCCAGATTGTATTTGTGCTTGGGGTTGCCCTAACCCAGATGCAGGACCTTGCACTTGGCCTTGTTGAGCTTCTGTCATCCCTCTGGATGACATCACTTCCCTCCAGCATGTCAACTGCACCACACAGCTTGGTGTCGTTGGCAAATTTGCTGAGGTTGCACTCAATACCATTGCCCGTGCCACTTACGAAGATGTTAAACAGCACAAGTCCCAATACTGACCCCTGAGGAACACCACTCATAACTGGTCACTACTGAAACCCTTTGAGTGCGGCTATCCAGCCAATTCCTTATCCACCAAGTCGTCCATTCATCAAATCCATGTGTCTCCAATTTAGAGACACCGATGTCATGCAGGCACGTGTCAAATGCTTTGCACAGGTCCAGGTAGAGAGTGAAAAAACACAATATTTTGAATAGCCGTGCCTCTCCTCTGCCCGAGTACAGTGGAGATAATAAAGCCACCTTAAGAGCACCATGACGTATAGCAAAAGTGCTGTTGATTTCTACATCTCTAAATAGGAGAATTAGAACTATATAAATAATCAATTGTGTAGTTTACAGAAAATTTCCCTTAAAAATAATAATTGTGAATTGAAAAGTGGAAATTGTCCATTTCTACTGAGTAGAAAGCTTCATTCATATATTTATTTTAATTAATAAAGTTCAAATTTCTTTCTAGGTGAAACATTGCTTCAAATTGAATGAGAAACAGGTAGAACATGTAGAAATGAAGTTACATGTTTTGAAACATCTGTTGTTAATCCAGAGAATATTGAAATGGACTATTTTTTCAATTAATTTTAAAGAGGGATTTTTATTTGTCTTTAGTTCTTGGCAGTAGCAACTGTCTGAGATTGGTACAAATTGACAAAATGTTTTTGGCACCAAGAAGCTATGTCTTTCAGTACAGAAAAATGTTCTGATCGTTGCTCTGCTCTACCTGAGATTCCCTGGACCGTGGAAATGCTACAGGGGAGAGAGAGAGTATATCCACAGAAGCAACCTGAATAGTTCTTGTTCTATGGAAGGATATGTATGACTCAAGCACTATAGTGGAACTTGAACCCATAGTAAATGCAAAATTGCAATGAAGCACTAAGGAAAAAAACACTATTATGAGTACTGTGCAGTGACCCAGTAAGGTAAGCTCTCTCTCCTACTCACCTCAGGTGGCTGGTCAGCAGTAAGTTAATGGTCTCTTTATACTTCTGAAAAGCATATTCAAATAAGTCATTTACAGTTCATTAAATACCTGCTCTCAGTACTTGAAATGCACAGCTTTATAGGAATGGTTTGAGATATATAATCTGAAACCTGACCTGTACAAAACTTTGTTCCACTTTCCTGTTCTTACCAAGGAGCTCCTATTGCTTTGTCACTTTTCTGAAAGGATTTGGCAGGAACGTTGCTGTGCTGTTCCATTTGGGGTTAGTGGAGCCATGGTGCTTAGCTAATGACTTTGATCAGTTTGGTGCTGTCTTCTTCTCTCTATTTTCTGCCTCAGAAGACCTAGCAGTATTTGCAAAATTGAAATGTGCAGATTTGCAAAATATGGGAAAAATATGTATATTTGTGGCCCAAACATAAATGTTTGTGTGTTCATTCACATCTAGATTTATTGGCAATAATCAACTCACACATCAAGCATAAACTAATACCACCTGATTACCATCAATGCAACTAGGCATGAACTAATACGCCATAATGCCTCATTGCAATTACAAAGTTTTCTTATAAAATGTTTTAAATTACTTATGTTAATTTAGTTACAAGGCTAGCATGTACTGAGCAGGAAATTATGTTGTATTAATTTCAGCACTCCCCACTCCTATTAACCAATCATATCACTCTTCTTCTTTCCATTTTATAATTATCATTAATTACCAGTTTATAATAAGTTTATTCAGTTAATTCAGTGCTGTTCATGCCCTGAAGCATAAACCAATACTGATATCATTTGAACCTGCAACTAATTAGAAAATTGTAGTACCAGTAGGTAACTTGTTCTGTAAATTATTTCACCCTTTCAGGTAGCCCACGACTTTTTTTTTTTTTTTTTAATTATTAGCAGAAAAGACACACATTCCTGATTAGTTGCTTTGTAGTTTGCCATAGCATGTTTTTTTCTGTTTTTGTTTTGTAACAAAATTTTATCAGCAATAAGAAATTAAAATAGACTAAGATAGAACAATCTGAAATAATTGAAAGTAGATAGTAAGAATCAAATATTTTACACTATTATTTTGTCTGCTTCCATAGCAGAAAAACCCAAAGACACAGACATATGCAGGTGAAATTTGGGAGTAAGGCTTCCAGGCAACTAAGCCGAGTGTTTCATTGAATAACCTTTTCTTGTACCATTTTAAATGAGACTAGACAGTGTCATTGGTCAGGTACTGTAAAGGATGATGTTGTACTGGGCAGAAAAGATAGGGTCTCTTCTATAATTTCTTTATAGAAATTTTTAAGAGATTCTTTAAGAATTATTTCTTACAGCAATGAAGCTGGAATTTTGATTACAATTTAACAGCTCAACCTTGTAAAGGAATATTAACACAGTAATGTTACTAAATACTACCTCTTTCTGCAGGAATGGTGGTTTAATTCCAGTGCACTTATGTTATAGGTGCATGTTTTTCATATGGATTAATTATATAGTTCCTAACTAGAGAAGTAAGAGCTACAGTGTAGTACTTGTACATTTTTCAGGTAATGGAGGGAAATACGTGTTGCCTTCTATAAGGAGTACATGAGATCTATTACTCTCAGATTAAGTGATTCCTCAACAAGTCCACCTAAACATTGCATTTCTCCTAACACTCCAGAATGCAAATAATCCTTCTTCCAGTACTTTATGCAGAGGCAGCGGGTTTGTCTTGCATCAGCTATCCCCAATCTCAAAGCATTGTAACAACCAAGTCTTAGCCAGGAGGGAGCTAATCATTCAGTCACTTTCAGTGTACGCTACAAAGATACGCACAGCATTTCAGATATTTCAGGCAAATATTCTAGGCCATATTTACAGCTGACTGACTCTTTCAAAATTCCCCCAAATTAGCAAAATTATGACTGCTAACTAGCAGAACTGAGTGTGGATCAGCTGACACTCATTGTCACTACTGTCCTAGATCCATGATCCATTTCAGGTCTCCTCACTAGTGCTGATGGATTTACTACCTACCTAACTAACAACTGTGAGTATATTCAAACAAGACTGTCTGTGATAAACACAGTCCTGATGATGTTTCATTGAGTGGAGATATGATAAGTCTATGTTGTGCATTATTTAATCATGGGTCAGTTAATTAATTCATGGGCAAGTGAGATACCAAAGGGCAATTCTTCCCTTTCGGTGCCAAATAAGGTTAGAGAGACACCAGAGACTGTCCAATGTACAAGCTTGTGTCATATATCCCTTACCCAGCTCACATGCTTCTCCTTTCAGCCTCTCAGATCCCAAAAAGACTGATAACTTAATGATAAAACCATATGTTAGTGGAGACAGTCACCCTGTCAAAGGTGGTTCATTAGCCTGCTATTCCCTGTGTGGCTTCCGATGTTGGGGATACGGTTGAGACCATGAAGACAGTCTCTTTTCTCTACTTTTTTTCTTCTTTAAAAGAAGCAGAGGTAAAAACACAGAGCTGGCTTCAGGTTTCCCTAGCCTTAGGTTAGGCACTTCTGTGACCTCTTGGAGTTGTCAGCCCATGGGCTTACTGATTGTTGCCCTACCAAGTCTGTGATGCAATTCTTGATACTATTGTCACAAATGTAGTGGTGTCTCCAAACCAACTATTGCTGCTTTGTGTGTAGACATGGCACAGGCAGTGGAGGAGTACAGAGAAGAAAAGGGCAAAGTGTTTCTTCCTTCTCAGCTTGATCACATACTTCTAGCTAGTATCTCTTGAAGACTACCCACATTACAAACCCTGAAACCAGCAATCCAGTCTTGCAGAACCTGGAGAGGAGTAGCCTTCTGTGTTTTAAATCTGAGCTGACTCATTTGCCATTTCTTATGAAGCCAGCTTGTGCCAGCTCTGCTGCTGCTTAATCACGCTGCTGCTAGGAAATTTTCCTGGCAGAAAACCCACACATGAGAGCACAGGGAGTGACAGATATCACCTTGCGCCTCATCATCTTTAGGTGGTATCCCACTACGTTCATACCATGAATAGGATGCAATAGGCAGAAATACATTTTAATAGCAGCTTGGCTCTGCAGTACCGTATGGTGCCAGGTATAAAGGGAGGTGAAAGAACAAGAACCTTGCTGGGATGGCAATAGAGGAGGGGACTCGAGTAACTGCAAATGAATTTGCAGTGTGAATGACCAGGAGACTCATCATTCATACGTTGAATCAGAGAGTGAGTAGTTCAGCAGCACACAGCATACCTGCAATCTCTGAAATCTAGCCTGATCCTCTCAACCTTTCTGTTGTCTCTGATGCCTCCTTTCATGGGTCCAGTTATGCGAGGATGAATACTGTCTGTCTGTTCTTAGCATCATAGAAACAACCACACTGATAAGGATTAGTAGTCATTATAAGTCAAGTTTCTCTATCTCTTGTAACATGCTTCAAATCGAGTAGCAAAATAGCTTCAAGTGTGCAATTATGGAATAACTGATACTTCACAGTGACACCAGCTCTGAACGAGGTTTACATTTTATTTGCTAAATATTTCTTATAAAATAAATATTTCAATCTTTTTTTTCATATTGCTATAGCCCATGCAGAGTGATTAAAAATTCTGATCTCAGATGGATGGTTACAAAGCACGGTTTTGATTAATCAGAAAATTGGTTTAATCATTTGTTGCTAGGAATAATAAATTAATGGAGATGAAGTCCGTACTGCTGTCTGTTGAACTATGAGTCTGATATCACAGACATTCCTGAAAATTCAGAGGAACAACCTATGGAAATGAGAATATTCCTCTATATGTTTGGTCTGTAAGTCCTCACTGCTCTGTTTGAAGTATTTGAGATGGTTTGCTGTTGTAACTAACATTTAATTTCTTTCTGTATTCACAGAGGGTAAGCAAATATTAGAAACTAATGTGGCGAGGCATATTAATATTATTAGCTGGCATTTTGAATAATGGAGTCATGATAAAATGCTACAGTGGAGAGGGACTCTGGACAAAGATAATTAATTGTCCACAAACTTTATTCCAATACATTATGATTTTTATATTTAGATATTAATTCTGAAATCCATGCTTTAAGAATTATTTGACAATTGTATATTGAATGTCATCGTGGTGTGGCTAGGCTGTGCCATTTCAAGTACAAATATCAACAGAAACAGGATTTCACTGATGTAGTCACTTTTTTAGAAATATCACTCATGATTAAATATCACTCATATGCCTACAAGTTGACCATAAGCTACAGAACCTTTATGTATTGTATGCCTAATAAGGCAGAAGACAGGCTGAAAAAATAAGCAATCATACAGAAAAATACTCTATCATGAGGAAAGGTTTTCAGTGGTGAATAATGTTTGCAGAAAATGGTAACACTCGTGTTTGGTTAAGTACTGAGCTCCTAACTTTGCGATCTGAGCAGTGTCCAACCAATAATGAGATTTTGTATGTGTTAAAAATTTATTTTCTATAAATATGAGAATTAGGAAGTGAAGCCCTAGCTGCAAATGAACATGAATCGCATTGAAAATTCTCTTTGGGTTACTTCACATTTCAGATTAAATTGATTATTGGCAGATCACACTTATAACATATAGTCCAGGGAGCAGACCTTCCTCACTCCAGTAGTCCTGTGGATTTGTGTAAATACAAATGGCAAGCATAGATTTACTGCTTATATGCATGTGTACTTTCACTTAAATTAATGAACCGTTATTTCATATCAATAATATAAGTACCGTTGGTTTCTCTTTTATTTAAAAACAATGGGTTTTCACACATACAAGTGCACTTTCAAACAGAAACTTGATTTCTTGGTTACTCTCAGCACAGTTCTCTGTAGGTGGGCTCCTCTTTTGAAAAGGGAGTACATTGAAGAAAGGGAAACATAACATAGAGAGCTTTTACTTAGATAAAAGTCAGCTGTCAATATATGAGTACTGGTCTCAGAAAACTAATGCCAACTGTAGTTATGTGTCATGTACCTTTATTCAGAGAGTTGTGCATTTCCTGTGATGGGTCAGCTCTGAAGAAAAAATAGTCAGAAAATCAATAAGTAGAGTAAGAAATGAAATAAAAAGTAGACCTGTTTTAGGCAGGGTGTTTTCTCTCTTTATCACTGACATAAGTAAGCATTTTATAACTTATACCTCCCTGCCTGCTGCTGAATAGGCGGGTTTTTTTGCATGCAATGTGAAGACTTTTGATCCAGGAAGAGCAAACACAGTACAAAATCCACTGTCAGGCCATTCTGAACTGATAGTCCTTCATAGATGTTTCATGTACATTCACATACAAAATCTACCAGAAGATGAGAATGATCTGAAGTAAAACTGTTGCATTTCCACATTACATGGACTTGAGGGGTAGTGGAGCTCATGAATCTTCTACTATTAATTTCAGACACAAACACTACCTGATTTATCCATCTGAACTATTTTTTAACCGCTCTGAGCATAAGTGATACTCAGCTGAAATCTGACTCTGCAGAGAGGGAAAATTCACTGCTACACCAGTCTCTAAATCTGGAAATGAATCCCTTCACCCTATTACTTATCTCTTTGATCTAGGTCCAGCACGGTAACTAACTGGTCCAGCATCCTGGTGAGCTCTGCTGAACTGAGGACTCATCTCTATCCTACAAAGGTAGAGCTTCAACTTACACTACATACCTGCAGCATTTCGCCTTCAGTCCATACCTTTCTGTCTGGTACCTAGTACCTAAGAAATGTGTGTGAGGAGGTACTTATGGGAAGTAGTTTACTTAAACTTCCACCTAATACTGTGGCAGAGACAACCTTTGGGAAAATAACTTCTTCAAAAGCATTAGTATCCACTTAAGTTCAAATGCAAGCACATTCACATCTGAAAAATGTGCATATATAGAAGTGTTACTTTATAAGCAGAATGTGGATACAACTTGTTACCTGATTCAATTATTTTAAATTAAGTGATAAATACAATTTAGATTTCTATGGGGAATTCTATCACAAGTTCTCAAAGTCCTTTGCAAATAGCAGTGAGGTAGAAAAGTATTATTTGTAAAGAAAACTAATATTGATAAGGGAGAGTAGTCAAAGATAGGCTAAATGACTTAAAGAAAACTGAAATTCACAGCAGAATCAAGTCTTGATGCTGTATCACTGCACTTCAGTCATCCTTTACTCTTTCTGGATAATGATGTTAGTGCCTCTTAATTTCACTTGAACTTAATTTCATATTCTGGCAAATTTCTAGCAATTTGACTTTTCTTCATTGTTGTGCAATGGTTCCTGCAACCTCAGCTCCTTTCTGGATCTGGATCTGAAGATCGGCAGCGTGGTTAAGAAATTCAGACATCTTGTGATATTCAGCAGCAGTTTGTGTCTGAGAAACCTTTTGGGGTTTCCAAATTGAGCAATAAGTGGTGCTAAAAGAAATGATGCCAAAAGAAAGAGATTTCATTGTTCTATTACAATATATTTTTTGTCTGACCATGATAATGTGGTGAACCTTCATGTTGCAGATTATAATAAGAAATGTAGCTAAACTACAGATTTTATTTCTGGGCCCTTAAATTTTACAAATTATACCAATTCCAGTGTATCAGAGAGGTCTCTTTCATCATCTCCATTCAGAAACCAATGCTATAAGATTTGATAGAACTGAATAAATTAATTTCAGATTCTGGACAACTGCAAAACATTAAGTGTCTTAGAATAAGCATCAGGACAGTGATTTCAATTTAACTTTTGTAGATTGAAAAAGAGAAGTGAGCTCAAACCCTAAACAATGTGTCAAGAATTGAAACACTGGGGAAAACTTGTGAAAGTACAGTCAATCAAAAATGGCTAAATATTTTGATCTTCAATATCCTTCTATTAGAGGATTTTAATTTCCATGCACTATTTAGTTTACAAGTATTGATGCACTGAATGAGTTTTAAGAAACAGCAGGGGATTTATGGCCTTCTGATTTGTTATCTGGGTCATGAATATAAGAATTTCATTCTAATGTCCAGGAGCCATATCATGCCATTGATTTTTTTTTAAGCAGATTTGGCCAGTGATTCAAATGGGGAGTTCTGCTTAAAAATCAATGGCACAATATGGCTCTGAGACATTAACACATTCAGAATATTGATGGAAAAGGAAAATAAAACCTTTTTTCAAAAGCTCTTTCTCTCAAAATTTCCTTTCTGAACCTTTCTGCAGATGGTCCAGACATTCTACTGGATGTTCTTAAATTAAGCATAAATGCTGTTGAATGCAAGATAACAATTAGATATTTTTTTTTTCTAAAAAAAACCATATGACTGGCATCCAACCTTTTAATCAAATAATTGACTAATCACTCACTGTGGTGCAGCTTCACAATCAACTCTTCCAGCTAAATTTATCTCCCCTGACCCCCTCTTTGCCACTTTCCCGCCACACTTCTCTTCAGAAAATGTTCAGTACAGCCCATTAAGGAACACTTGAATTCAAGAGGGTCTGGCTGATCAAGAAAAATTAAGCTCCTAATAACAGCAAAATCGAAAGAAATTTGGACAAAATGACTCTCCGCTTCACGGATTTTGTTTACTAGTGGGTAATTAATTCTCCACATATGTTGGGAACATCTGTCGCAGTGACCTGCCATCATATCTGTGAAATGACTGCTGTGCAGCTCCTCTGCAGGTCATTAGCAACACTCTGAAAGGAATCTTCTTCTTTCTGCCCCAAACGGGCAGCCCTCTCTAGGGTGTCCACATCCCACGAGTCACCCAGGTCTCAGCGACCCTGCTCCTCGCTTGCTTCCAGCACCTACCTCTCCTTTTAAATCATGCAGTGCTCACAGGAAGACCAGGTGCCTGATAGAGAGATGTGCAAGAGAGATATTATAAGGAAAATCGGATAGATTTCATCTTCTGCTGCATCATGTTGAATTTTGTCACACCTTCATGGATTAGCCTTCTTCTCCGATAAGAATTCATCCTAATTCAATGCCTTAGCAGATAAACCATTTATTCTGCTTCTACTTGGCCAAAGCGTTTTGACGAGTGGAGAAAAGGAAGGGAGCTTTTTTTCTCTTTCTGTGCAAAGCTTCCTTTTCTATCTGTAAAGGGGCATCAATTAAAAATAAGAACGTGCCAAAGGAAGTAAAATAGAGGCCAAGCTTCCAGGCTTCCTATTCTATGCCTGTGTTAAATTATTCTCTAATATCCAAGGGATGAGCTGGTATAGGAAATCTTCCCTGATTAGAGAAGTGAGATATCAGTGAATACATGTGCAAATCCCATTTTTTACCATAAGCAAAGCAAAAAGCATAACAAATAAACACAAACACACTCTCACGCATACACATACAAAAAGCCCAATATCTGTACTTGAAAACCACATTTAGGTCATATATTGGCCAAGTGCTGCTCACGTGCCAAGGCATAATCACATGCTTCAGAGCTTTAGACATTATTTTCAAGGTCACACAGAAAATATTTTTCTGGTGAGGCAAGTTCCCCTCCCTCCCCCCATACCCATAGGGACTAGAATAAGCTGAGAAGGGTGAACACCTGCAGCTCTTCCAAGACACCTGTGTTTACAATGAATGCCACAGAGCCAACAAATCTTCTTTCACAGGAAACAAAAAAACATGCAGACATCAAAGAAAATTAATCTGAGCTATCATTATACACAAAACAAAGCTTTTACTGTAAGAATCATGCATCTCTCTCCCTAATATTTTATTACATACAAGAAATCCAGCTCCTACCATGCTCAGATTTCCTTTAATTTTTAAATACCTCTTCTTTCCTTCCCTAAATATGTATTATATCCTGAAATCTAGGATTAATTGATGTGTCTAAGTAATCTTCTAATTGTTTTTTCCAAGGGACACTGTCACACTGATATTCTGTAGGTAGGTCTGAGCCAATGTAACCTGGTGTAACTTCATTGGTACCTGAGAAATACACTGATTTACATCCACTGAGATTGCTGGAACTCTCAGCTTATTAAAAAACAACAACAACAGATGTATATGTTTATCACTGTTTCAGATAATAACAGGGAGGAGAAATCTTAGTTTTAAGATTTCTTCTCAAATTAAGAAGTTACTCCTATCTTATGTGGTAAAGGCTGAAATACAGCACAAAGAAGTGACAGTCTGTAAATCATGAGGTATATTTTTATATCAAATAAACGTCTCACCATTGAATAAAATTGGTTGTATTCATGTTTTCAAGATGCACCATTTGTTCATGTGTGTACAAATCAGCCCAATGAAATTGTAGCCAGAACACAGGGCTGGGGATTGGAAGATGGGAGCTATTCCTGACTCGGCTGAAAACTACCTGTGTGACCTTGGCAAACATCTTCGGACTCACGGAACTGATGGATGCTTAATGAGATGATCTGTTGTGAAAAATGGGGGTGGGAGATATGAATTCAGAACATATATGTGTGTGCATGAAAAGAAGAAGGAGTTTCTGAGGCCAATAATTACTTAATCAGGTCAGTATTGTAACAGATTTTGCTACATCATATGTACAAAGTCTGAAGTTATCAAGACTGTAGAAACAAAAGCAAATGGAAGAATTGCATCACCCGAATTGCCTTCTGGTAATTGAAAGAGTCAGGAGGCAGTTCTGAACGCAACTGCTTTCGAGGCAGGATTTGGTCTCACCTGTAAGAAGAGAACAGGCTGCCTGGGCAGCTAGAAGCAGCTTTGGCAGCAAGGAACAAAACAAAGTTAAATCACTCATCCTTTACAGTAGCTGAAATATTGAACAACTTTTCTGGTTGAAGACAGGAAAACTTGTTGCTTTGTTTTTTACAGGGCATTTGTTAGAAGGGAAATGTATTTTGTTGCATTTCTAGCAAGAATAAGACAATGTGTCTGTGTTCCTGACGTGGCTCTGGGGCTCAAGAAGAAGAACTGGAGAAACACTGAGAAACAAAACCTATTAGTGATGCAGGGTCTCTGACAAGTGATCTCGGAAGCCACATGGCCTGCAGGAGACAGCATTCAGATGTATTTACGTATATGCATATCCATTCAATTGCTATCTCACATGGTACTTATCAGTTATATCAAATATGTGACACTTACTGCAACATGGCAAGATCCAGAATAACATAAAGGACTGAATCACTGTATTTCCAGTTGCGACCATTTAGCAAATGCTTCAGCACACATTTTTGTGGATGACAAAAGCAATGATTAGAGGAAGCTGCCTATGAGGATCAGCACAGAAGGGATACTTCAGCCGTTGGCAATTTTTGGCTATTAAGTAATACAGGTAAGTCACATCCCCATTTCCATCTCTCACTCCAGTTCCAGAAATACAAGAGGACGAGGGCAGAGGGTAGAGAGTGAACACAATCTTAGCCTTTTCCTTGAAGCTCACAGCAAATCTACACACAAGTACTGCACAGTGTACTGTTTCTATTTCTCCTTTAATAACTGACAGTGTAGGCTCTTCTGCATCCCTTCAACTGAGAGTCTAGAGAAAGTTGACTGTGAAAGAGTCAGAGCAGCTTTGGAAAATAACAGTGCTCCAAAGACAGAGGGATATCAAAATGGCTATGGTCACCCATAAGCATTGCCTCTAGACACCCTTTCAAAGGTAGTCTAAAACACTGATGGATTTTGTCAGAACCTCTTGCATGTTAGATTTTTGTGAAGAGAATGTTTTTGACCTCCTTCCCATTTCTCCCCACCCATACCTCCCCGTTCCTTCAAGCTGGAAGAATTTGGAGGGAATTCTTCCAGGGAAGATTTTAAGGCGTTTACTTTCCCCAGATTCCACCCATGTGGGATTTCTCCCAACCTGCTCCACGGCAGGCCCTGGTCTGACCCAATATTATTCACTGTTCTTTCTGCAGACTGTAATCTCCAGCTCTCCCAGGGGAGCGAAACCAGAAGCCAAATATCTGCTGACGGTTTTGCATGTGTAAATCCATAGCAACTTCATTGAAATCAGCGGAATTAGTTTGGCTTGACACCAGTAAGAAGAAGAGCCGGATTTGACTTATTAGCACAATAACAGAGAAATTAGTTAGATTACACTAGGGATTTCTGTGATAAAAACATTTAGTTTTCATTTAACCAGTGCAAAGGTAAGAGCATAATTCCCTTAAGGAATGCACAGAAATAGTAGCCTATATACAAAGAAGGAAAAACCTTAGAGAGGAGTATGCTGTCAGGGAGAGTGATACTAATGCCCAGGAGAGCTGTATATAATTAGCTGTCATCATTTACATGGTTAGTTTCTTCACCACATACAAAATGTACATAATTACAGTTCACTTACAAAGGATTCATTTGCTGTGTTTCATATCATGTGAATTTTTGTGGCACATAAGTCAGTTACCATTAAGTTAAAATCTAGGCCAAAATTTTCTAAAAAACTTCTGAGCAACACTCTCTTGCAGATTGCAGGGGAATCAATGATGACTGCTTGGTATTACAGTTGATAATCTTTCTAAAAATCAGTGTTTAGTTACTTATAACTTCATCAAATATTACAGTTGTTACTCATCAAATAATAACATTCGACTTAAAACAACTAAAATTTGCCACTTGTGATATATGTCAAAAGTTCAGAAAAAGCTTCAGAAAACTTCAGTCAAAATAATTCAGCTATTTCAATTCATATCAATAGGGAAAAAATCTAATAGGGGAAAAATATCTTGGGAATTATTAAAAAGCATGCCACAGAGAAGCTCTATCTAAACTGGAATTTTCAAGGCTGGGCTTTGTGTCAGGAATGGGAATGCATCCACCTTTGAGAGAGCCATGAACTTCTGCAAAATTTCAGTTTCTACACAATCTGCAGAGACCTTGGCAGGTAAGTTGTCTGAGGACTGGAGCCGAATAAACACATCCTCAGGAATCAGATTTGAGAAAAAACTAGTAAGAAAACGTTTCCAGATATTAGAAAGGAACCAAACATTTTTGGGCCTGACCATGCCATCACTGCTAACAAATGAATGTGATCCAGTGTCTACTGGTTATTTGTATTTTTCATCTCCCCTCCTTTTTTACGGATTTGGAGTTGTTAAAAACTTACTAATGCTATAAGGCACTCCATTAAAAAAAAAAATACAAAAATTAAAGCAACAAAAGAAGGAGCTGAATTGATTTTTAGCTGTTACCTCTGGGAGGAAGGGGATATGCAATTTTTTTTAGAAATAATACTAATTAAGGTCCTTGACTATAGTTAGAAAGCATCTCCTCCTTGGCCTATGTATCTCTATGTTAATGAACATGAATTTTGAACCAAAGGTCCATAGAATAAGACTGACTCTAGAGCGATTGACTAGAAATCGAAACCGCATTGTTAGCACGGCATAAAGTGCTGATTCTTGGTTGGCTCAAGTTCATTTTAATGGTACTTTAAAGGGCTAATATTTTCTTATCAGAGGTTATACTGACTGTATATACTCTATCTCGCTATCAGCACAAGAATAATTGTGCTTTATGACTAATAGTGTTTTCTCTTACTGTCTGGTTCAAATTCTTAAGCTACAAGACTGTCTTTCCTTTTTCAAAGCTTAAGCTACTGGAGAAGTTGAGGTCAAATGAAGGTTGAGAAAGTGCACAATAGTGTAGCAGTCTTCTGAGGAGAGGGAAAGGTAAAACCTAGGAAAAAGGAATATGAAAACAAAAGTAGAAGGGCACTTTTATCATGTCAATAGTAAACTTCTCATGAATTTATGAAATATGTACACATACATATATTTGTGGGTAAAACATTTTTCTGGACCTTGATCGCAGTCATAAAGTCAAAAGTGCCTGTAGAAGGGCACTTTTATCATGTCAAGAGTAAACTTCTCATGAATTTATGAAATATGTACACATACATATATTTGTATGTGTATTTTTTCTGGACCTTGATCCAAAGTCCATTTAAAAAGGCAGTTTAGAAACAGCAGTCAGAGAAGGCCAGGAACAACGCAGGCAGGAAGGGTAAAACATTTTTCTGGACCTTGATCCAAAGTCCATTTAAAAAGGCAGTTTAGAAACAGCAGTCAGAGAAGGCCAGGAACAACGCAGGCAGGAAAAAATCTCAGATGTGTTAATGGGAGTGGATCTTCCTGGAAGAATATTTCTCAGATATTTCCACACAGAGAAAGAGGAATAAATCCAAAATACACCAAGCATCTCCAGAAATAATTTTTAAGCTCAGTTTATGATGGATGGATGCCTCCAGGAAAGGATTGGAGCTTCCAACATACAATGGTGTAGGATACATAGTTGGAGCCTCTTCTAAATGAATTAACAAACATAAACCCCTCTATGTACTCATACCAAAGAGTAAGACTCCAGACTGCTTGTTTGCCCCATAATTTGATGCTGGCCTGAGGGCAATATTCGAACTCCACCCACTGTTATTTCTCAGATTACTTTCAGCTTTGAAAGTAATTCACACAATGAATATTAGTGCCCTTTCTGTAAATATTTGTATGTCAACTACAGTATGACCATTACTAGTTGTGGCAAGTGTGACTCATTAATATAGTTAGATTTTTTAAATTCTGTTCATATCTGCATTGGACTGATCTTTGGGTGCTAGTAACTGTGGTCTTTCGACAGCAATTCAGCAACAGTGATTTAACTAAGCTTACTACCTGCACCTTGATGTGCTAAGCATCCTTGACACATCTGAAGGCAGGAGCCTGCCTTTGAAAAGATAGGAAAATAGAGGTACTAAAATTTTGAGTTAATTATTTTAAATCCCAGTTAAGAGCTCTGAATTCTTTCTGAGATTTGTAACATCTTTAAAAGGTTTGAACACAGGTGTCTAGATTTCTAATACATTTTCCTTTGAGGTCAAACACTGGAGCTTTAGCAGAATTCAAACTTCTTCAAGCAAATGTTGTGGGAAGCTAGTAGCTGCTTTAAAAATGTGTTTCATGTGGCACTTTAATAATGTATTTAAAATGCTAAGGGACATGGCTATGAAGACTTGCATGTACCACACCTTCCTACACACTGCCTGCAACAATGCATTTAAAAATTTGCGAAGACTAAGCAGATGCTTTTACCATGACAAATGACTTTTTAATCAGTCATAATTTTGCACTAAGTGCTGTATAAGTGCCCTTTGTTTCACTACTTAAACTGTCAATGGCTAACAATGGAAGTCACAGACTAGTGCCTGTCATTAAAAGCAATGGAAAAAATCAATACAATTTTTAATTAAAGGTGCCCAATGACTTGAGCTTTTAAGAAAAGAATTCTCCTTGTCAGTACATCTTGCCTTCAAGCCCTTTTTGGCAGTTCAGAAGTTAGCACACAGGCAAATGGAGGTATTTGCAATGTGCTCCTGGAAATGAGAAGAGAAGGAGGCATGAGGGGAATTCAGGGGAAATATTTTCTATTTGATTGGTATTGCTAGGGAAGGGATAAGGTACATAAGTACTGATGTCTGTGGAAACCCTAGAGCATGCTTTTCATTAGCCTTTAAAAATATGGAAGAATATATAAAAAGATACCCCTGTCAGTAAAATTTGTAATAGAGATTTTTCTGTACAAACTTGTGAAGAAGCAGCTTGAAAAAAACTTCCTAATGCTGTCATTATTATTGGAGTATTCATGTTATTGACTGCCTCAAGCATCTTGTCTTTGTTTAGTCTCTTCTTACCCGTGAGTGCTCAGGTTTTCTTCTTGTTGTGTTTTTCTGATACCTTCTGTTTCTCTGTCATCCACAAATGTGTTTGTTGAAGAAGCAGATGTATGTTTCACCCATGGTGATAAAATCTTTGCTAGTGTACCTTTAATAGCAGTACTTCTACAACAGCAGCTGAACTCTAATTTCTCAATAGAAGAGAAATTTGTCAGGAATAAATATAAGTTCTGGGCCAAATAGACAATTTTTCTGGGTACTTGCTAGATAGGTATAACTCCTAAGCAAGCATATTTATTTTGAAATCAGGGTATGTTTTCTGGATTAGATTAAATTGTATTAAAAGTCATAGAATATGAGGCAAAAAGGACACTTGAATATCATAGTATATGTTCACATATGCTACTAAATTATCAAGTAATTTTGCAGCATATGTGTACCTGACAAGACCTATGAAAGCTTTTTATCACTTTAGTAGTTTGGAGAAATTTACAGTCTCGGTAAGCATAAGTGTTAAAGACCATGATCTGTTCTTTCATATAAACAGCCCTTTTAGGTTTTATAGATTTGGATATTCATTCTTTTTGTTGCAAACTGACGAACATTAGACTATGAACCACAACTTGAAGTATGAAAAAATTCTATATTTGTAGGACAAATCCCTCTGAATTTGACATGTGATTAAATATTGGAGCAATAATGATAGACTTCAGGAGTCCTGTAACATTTTCACAAATTGTATGACAGTATCAGTAAGCTGATCCTGTGTCATTACACAGGTAACATTTGATTAATATACTGATCCTGTGGCATTACACAGTTATTAGTGCTTTTACTTCGTTACAATTTGTTTTCTTAAGCAAAACCTAGTTTCTAATATAAGCCATATATTCCATCTCATATTTCTTATTTAATTGCCTATGTCTCAACTTTTTTTTCTTTTTATTTTCCTTTCTGTGATTTGTAAAGAGTAACCTGTTTGTCATAGCAGTAGCAGTTAGCATGCAGCATTTCCTTTTTTTGCTCAAACTACAGGGCTTCTGTAAGAAGTAATGAAGAATAAAATGGCAGTGGAAGCAAAACCGGCACCAATTGCACTTAAGAAATATGCGTAATCCTAGCAAATGAAAAAAACACCACCGTAGTAATTCTTTGGGATTTGACAATGCATCCAGCACTCTTGAACACAACTAGTATGGCTTACCTGTCCTGGCTGAGCTCCAGGAACCTCTTACTCTGTTTTGGTCTGAGCCAGTCTTTCTCATTTGCACCCTAATAAAGATTCAGATGTCTGGAACTTGCTTCTTTAAAGGGAAATTAGAGGTGTGGAGCAGAAGTCAGTGAAGATCATTTCCCCTGTTCTCTGCTGACAACAGCAAATGCTTAAGAAATATGCATAATCCTAGCAAATGAAAAAAACACCACCATAGTAATTCTTTGGGATTTGACAATGCATCCAGCACTCTTGAACACAACTAGTATGGCTTACCTGTCCTGGCTGAGCTCCAGGAACCTCTTACTCTGTTTTGGTCTGAGCCAGTCTTTCTCATTTGCACCCTAATAAAGATTCAGATGTCTGGAACTTGCTTCTTTAAAGGCAAGTTAAAGGTGTGGAGCAGAAGTCAGTGAAGATCATTTCCCCTGTTCTCTGCTGACACCAGCAACAATCTGCAATGACTGGTCCCTCACTGCAACTCAGGAGCATGTTAAAGTGTGTCACCGAAAACATGGCAGTTCATGTGCCTTTAAAAGGTCCTATCCACCCACTTTCCATGACTGTCAGGCAAGGTGTAAAAGGCATGGCAGTTCATGTGTCTTTAAAAGGTCCTATCCAGCCCACTTTCCATGACTGTCAGGCAAGGTGTAGCACTTAAGAAATATGCGTAATCCTAGCAAATGAAAAAAACACCACCGTAGTAATTCTTTGGGATTTGACAATGCATCCAG
This sequence comes from Calidris pugnax, assembly GCF_001431845.1. Lineage (NCBI taxonomy): Eukaryota > Metazoa > Chordata > Aves > Charadriiformes > Scolopacidae > Calidris > Calidris pugnax. The sequence goes on from NW_015090922.1 coordinate 4,586,874, forward strand.
CACTCTTGAACACAACTAGTATGGCTTACCTGTCCTGGCTGAGCTCCAGGAACCTCTTACTCTGTTTTGGTCTGAGCCAGTCTTTCTCATTTGCACCCTAATAAAGATTCAGATGTCTGGAACTTGCTTCTTTAAAGGCAAGTTAAAGGTGTGGAGCAGAAGTCAGTGAAGATCATTTCCCCTGTTCTCTGCTGACACCAGCAACAATCTGCAATGACTGGTCCCTCACTGCAACTCAGGAGCATGTTAAAGTGTGTCACCGAAAACATGGCAGTTCATGTGCCTTTAAAAGGTCCTATCCACCCACTTTCCATGACTGTCAGGCAAGGTGTAATATGGGATGAGGTGGGATTCAGAGCTTCACTATCAGGACTGAAGGAACTATATCAGACCTTCACTGTCCAGACTGAAGTAACTTGGGGTAGCTGGTTAAGGTGCCTCTGTGGTCACTGTGCCTGATCAGAATTGGTACAGAAAGGGTCTTGGACTGGTCTAGGCAGTTGATGTTTTATATGGCAAGTGGCATGCACTCTCTTGTGTTCCTTTCTTGGGTTATCACTGCTGAAGCAGAGTATTTAGCTAAGATGTTGCTCCCATATCCAAAACAGAAAGGCTTCCAGAAAAAAGTGGCTGTGGAAGACCTGATGGTGAATCAGGCAATAGAGCTCCGCAGGAAGGACATGTCTGGCACTCAGAGTATCATCTCCCTCCTGGCTCTTTGGATGCCTACTTGCACATGCTTGGATAAGTTGGAAACTTTCTATGTCTCTATTTACCAGACTAGACTGGCCTTTCAAAGACCATAAGCTCAACAGGCAAAAGTATCAAGCAAGTTTTCAGAAAAAAATTACTGCCCTTCCCAAAAGCATCTGATAGCTACCGTGGGTCTGTGTCCTCCAACAGTGCACTTTTCCCATTCCTGCCTCAGACAATGAGCAGCAGTATTTCTGGGGAGTTTTTGCCTTTTGATCTCCTCTCTGATCTAATGCAATTGTCCACTGGCAGAAGCGCTGTGAGGTGCAGAATAAAGTAATGAAGCTAATCTGATTTCCACCCCCCAACCCCAGTATCTACATGCCCTTATTGTATTAGATTCCTAATGAGATTCTCTGTCTGCACTCCAGAAACAGGGCTGAAAATGTATGTATATGTGGGGAGGAGGGGGATGTTGTGGAAGGTTGCCTCCATTTACATCCCATCTTTAATGGATAAAATCTGCCCGTCCTTGAGTTGCAAGGTATCTACTTCCAAGATTTCTTGAGGGAGAAGCTTCTGAAATTGCCAAGAAAAAATGTACGCATTTAATGCTGATGTGTCTTTGGTATGGCAACAAATGTAAGCACAGGAGCAGTAAAGGGAGGAATCTTCTTGTGCAGGTCCTGTGCATTCCAGTCTGATAAAGCTAGAAGATATCCAGTGGTGGAGGTGTGTTGGAAGATGTGCCTGAGCTGAAATTGCCAGGAAGAAGTCTGAATAAACTAGTTTTGTGTCGTTAAGCAGCAAACATAGCTACTTACCTCATGAGTAAAGAGTGTGTACACTTCTAAGGTCTCATGAAATGGGATGCAATGATGCATTGCTTACAAGTCACCCAATCTATACTTAATCCTCCCTAAAAAAAACAGTTTTATCCTCCTCAGCTGTACAGAGCTTCCAAGCAGTTTTTAACAAAGAAAGTGAGAACTATCAGATGCTGAAGAGCTGGCCAGAGTGGCCAGCCTATGGTCACCAGTCAAGTCATAAATAAGTCCTCTTCTGGTAAACTGGATTAGACGCATTTTAGGAAATAAACAGTATTGCGCACAAGGTATATGGTGATCACAGAAGATTATTGTTTTTCTTGGAGGGAAAGTTGCAATTTCAGCTAAATCACCTAAATGTACTCATTGTGATGCACTAACAGGGTAGCCATCACATAACAGAGAAAACCTCCGGCCTCTACTCACTTCAATGAAAAGCCTTGTAAGCAAGCCCTGAATCCAGTTTCATGTGTGACAGGCCCAAACTTGGCCACTTCAAAACTGAGTTTGCCATTTGGTCCCGAGGCAGAAATTTTTTTGTTGCAAAGAGCCCTCATGACTGATTGGTGTTTATGGGTAAAATGCCTTTAAAAGAAGTTTAACAGCCTCAGCTGGGTCCTTCATGGACAAAGGTCCCTATCACAGAAGCACTATACATAATTCACCACAAGAGAGCCCCAGAACTAAGCAAGAAAGCTAATAGTAATTCTTTGGGATTTGACAATGCATCCAGCACTCTTGAACACAACTAGTATGGCTTACCTGTCCTGGCTGAGCTCCAGGAACCTCTTACTCTGTTTTGGTCTGAGCCAGTCTTTCTCATTTGCACCCTAATAAAGATTCAGATGTCTGGAACTTGCTTCTTTAAAGGCAAGTTAAAGGTGTGGAGCAGAAGTCAGTGAAGATCATTTCCCCTGTTCTCTGCTGACACCAGCAACAATCTGCAATGACTGGTCCCTCACTGCAACTCAGGAGCATGTTAAAGTGTGTCACCGAAAACATGGCAGTTCATGTGCCTTTAAAAGGTCCTATCCACCCACTTTCCATGACTGTCAGGCAAGGTGTAATATGGGATGAGGTGGGATTCAGAGCTTCACTATCAGGACTGAAGGAACTATATCAGACCTTCACTGTCCAGACTGAAGTAACTTGGGGTAGCTGGTTAAGGTGCCTCTGTGGTCACTGTGCCTGATCAGAATTGGTACAGAAAGGGTCTTGGACTGGTCTAGGCAGTTGATGTTTTATATGGCAAGTGGCATACACTCTCTTGTGTTCCTTTCTTGGGTTATCACTGCTGAAGCAGAGTATTTAGCTAAGATGTTGCTCCCATATCCAAAACAGAAAGGCTTCCAGAAAAAAGTGGCTGTGGAAGACCTGATGGTGAATCAGGCAATAGAGCTCCGCAGGAAGGACATGTCTGGCACTCAGAGTATCATCTCCCTCCTGGCTCTTTGGATGCCTACTTGCACATGCTTGGATAAGTTGGAAACTTTCTATGTCTCTATTTACCAGACTAGACTGGCCTTTCAAAGACCATAAGCTCAACAGGCAAAAGTATCAAGCAAGTTTTCAGAAAAAAATTACTGCCCTTCCCAAAAGCATCTGATAGCTACCGTGGGTCTGTGTCCTCCAACAGTGCACTTTTCCCATTCTTGTCTCAGACAATGAGCAGCAGTATTTCTGGGGAGTTTTTGCCTTTTGATCTCCTCTCTGATCTAATGCAATTGTCCACTGGCAGAAGCGCTGTGAGGTGCAGAATAAAGTAATGAAGCTAATCTGATTTCCACCCCCCAACCCCAGTATCTACATGCCCTTATTGTATTAGATTCCTAATGAGATTCTCTGTCTGCACTCCAGAAACAGGGCTGAAAATGTATGTATATGTGGGGAGGAGGGGGATGTTGTGGAAGGTTGCCTCCATTTACATCCCATCTTTAATGGATAAAATCTGCCCGTCCTTGAGTTGCAAGGTATCTACTTCCAAGATTTCTTGAGGGAGAAGCTTCTGAAATTGCCAAGAAAAAATGTACGCATTTAATGCTGATGTGTCTTTGGTATGGCAACAAATGTAAGCACAGGAGCAGTAAAGGGAGGAATCTTCTTGTGCAGGTCCTGTGCATTCCAGTCTGATAAAGCTAGAAGATATCCAGTGGTGGAGGTGTGTTGGAAGATGTGCCTGAGCTGAAATTGCCAGGAAGAAGTCTGAATAAACTAGTTTTGTGTCGTTAAGCAGCAAACATAGCTACTTACCTCATGAGTAAAGAGTGTGTACACTTCTAAGGTCTCATGAAATGGGATGCAATGATGCATTGCTTACAAGTCACCCAATCTATACTTAATCCTCCCTAAAAAAAACAGTTTTATCCTCCTCAGCTGTACAGAGCTTCCAAGCAGTTTTTAACAAAGAAAGTGAGAACTATCAGATGCTGAAGAGCTGGCCAGAGTGGCCAGCCTATGGTCACCAGTCAAGTCATAAATAAGTCCTCTTCTGGTAAACTGGATTAGACGCATTTTAGGAAATAAACAGTATTGCGCACAAGGTATATGGTGATCACAGAAGATTATTGTTTTTCTTGGAGGGAAAGTTGCAATTTCAGCTAAATCACCTAAATGTACTCATTGTGATGCACTAACAGGGTAGCCATCACATAACAGAGAAAACCTCCGGCCTCTACTCACTTCAATGAAAAGCCTTGTAAGCAAGCCCTGAATCCAGTTTCATGTGTGACAGGCCCAAACTTGGCCACTTCAAAACTGAGTTTGCCATTTGGTCCCGAGGCAGAAATTTTTTTGTTGCAAAGAGCCCTCATGACTGATTGGTGTTTATGGGTAAAATGCCTTTAAAAGAAGTTTAACAGCCTCAGCTGGGTCCTTCATGGACAAAGGTCCCTATCACAGAAGCACTATACATAATTCACCACAAGAGAGCCCCAGAACTAAGCAAGAAAGCTAAATTACCTGTCACTTCCAGAAGAAGTGTTCCCTTTGGGTCAAGGTTGAAATCATTGGTAAACCGATGTGAGGAAGATCACATTGGTCTCCGTATGGATTCCTTCCCAGTGTCAGGACTGTGGAGAAATAAGGGAAGCAGAATGAATGCCTACTAAAACTTCCACATTATTCACAATTCTTATTCACAAGCCGGTGAATGAGCAAAGTCTGAGTGATACATGCAGCTGTGGAGGGGGGAGTATCAGTGTTTCTAAAGCAGCATTGATTCTTTCGCTGAAGCAAAACAACACCCTTGGCAGAGCATGTATTCTGTTCACAGGGGCGTCCTGTCAGAGGTGCGAGGCATTACAGCTTCGTCTGAATACAAAAAACACCTCATTATTACCCTGGATAGGAAATGCTGCTAGTTACAGGAGCGAGTATGACTTCAGGAGTACAGTTCATGAGAAGTAGATGCCATCTGGCTGTCATTAAGTGGCTGATTGTGGCTTTCCGTGATTGACTGGTGATTGATTGACAGGTGGTAGAGAGGAAAGGGATATAGCATGTCAGCCAGACACGCCAGCCTTTTGTTTCAGTCCTGTAATTTTTGTGGTGTGTGTAGCTATCAGGGGGACAATTTTTCTTTCAGTCCCACTCGCTCGGCAGCCTCCATGTCAAGTAGACCTGAATTCTGCAGAGAAGAACAGGAAAGCATGTAGACTATTTGACCAAACACTTGGACTCTTGCAAACCTTCACAGTTTAATTCTATGACAAAAAAAGGTGCAATTTAAAGAAGGTATTTTGTCCTGTCCTCGCTTTCTCACATTTCCAAAGGCTGTAAGGAATGAATTTTTGTTCTGCCACATTCAGTTTATAACAACTTTAAATGTTATAACAGCTACATTATAACATCTTTTTTAAAGGTTTTTAATTTAAAAAGTGGAAGCTGAACTTACAGGACCTATAAAAATAAACTGAAATTAACCTTGCAGTGGTCTAGATTGCTGCACTTCAACAAAATATTTGGGACTGAAGTGTTCATTCCACCCTGAGAATTTGAGGTGATTTAGACTTAAATAGTGCTGAGTAAGGTTTGCTTTCTTTAAATATGCATAGAGTAAACTGGTTTCTGGAAATGCAAGCCCATGGCAAAGGCTTTATGCAGAGCTGAATGATGAATATTCAGTGTGTAGTCTCTATGAGGACTGCATGCCACGGGAGCTGGTTTGCCTCTCCATAGCACTTGCACGTATTTTAACAACAAAGCTTCAAGTTGCTCATGTTTAGAAGATCTCTGCTAGACACCAAACTTGCAGTTTCAGCAGTGCCATCCTAAGGCTGGCAAGCCTCCAAACGGAGGTGGTGGTTGCAAGTAGGGACTCTTCTGAGGCGTGAGGATGAAGCAGTTTCTGAGGAAGGCTCCAAGGTCAGTAAATGGGTGAGTAGGGTAAGAAATCCTCTTGACGCAGCTCAAGACAGTCAATAGTATCTAGTGACTGTGCCTTAAAGCACAGAGTTTAGAAATGTGTCTTTTCCACTGCAGGAGGCTAAATTTTGCCTCAGTGAAGGCTTTGGGAATTGGGCAGTCATGCTTGTGAAGTGACTTGGCTATGTCCAAGTTAGGCCCTACCAGGTCTGCTTAATTATGATTTGCACAATAAGTTGATGTCTCCTTGGGAAAAATCTGCTTTGGTTTCAGCACTAGAACTCTTGTTTCCAAATAAAAATTTAAAATAACCTGTACAATCTCAGCAAAGATATGAGATCAGAAGAGATGATAAGAACTCACTATTGATAAAGATGGGGATTTCTGCTTAAAACTTGGTGCTGCATTTCCTCATATATATATATATAAAAATAACTTCTATTGAAATCCAGGTTACTTACAGAGTTGAAAGAGCTTTCAGACTAGACATCATTTTTTAAGCAAGTTTCTAGATACGTTCAGTAATTTTCAGAGAAAATTTACGAAAGAAATAACTTCTGTTTTGACTATCTAGAGTAGAAAAATAATCAATGTAATACTACTTAGGATGGAATAAACATTCATATAAAGCTCATTATTTGTAGAAATATGTGAAACAAAATAATAATTAAAATACAGTGGGTTTGGGTGTAAAAGCATCTATAATGCAATGTGTAATATCTTTATATATTTAGTAATCATTTGTCTACATACAAGAACATAAATACATCTACACAAACAAGTTTTAATAGTTCCCTTGGTAACTATATTAATGTTCAAGAACCATCTAAGTAGATAAAAAAATGAATTCTTATTTGGAAACCTTGATTCCTAACTGCTTATTACTTTACAGATACTACTAAATGGGATGAAATGTTTCACAGGAAAGAAAAAGCTAGGTTCCTAATTTGATTAAGACTGAGTAGATGTTACACTTTTTTTTTTTTTTCATTTGTTATGTTCGTGTGCTGATACAGAAAGTAGCTCTAGCAAACGGTGCAATTAGGTCTGTCCAAAACAAAGCTTGCATTCCGGTGCATTCAGCAAAGCATGTGTTCTTACAAGAAAAAATTAACTAGCTGGGATTTTACAAGTTATCACATGAAACTCAGTATTTTACTCTGGAAGTCAACAAGACTACTGCTGCTTTAAGGAAAGATGGTCTCCAAACGGTTTATGAAGCGATATATCAAATATAAATAGGTTGTTTGCTCTCAGTACAGATGCCATCATTACTAACTACTTTCAGGCTCTTTGAGAGCTAAATAATTTCGTAATGCATCATTGAACATTTAGTTGCTTCGATAGCAGATGGTTTCAGGGGTCCATCTGCTCACAGCAATGTTTTCAACAAGCCCCCTTCACCTTCACCAAAAGGTTCAGAAACATTAGAATATTCATTCCTCACCACAGGTGCCTTTCCTGGAGCCTCCCCATACACAGGCATAGTGGGTCGCACACTCGGAAAGACAGAGGTGGTTTCTGAAATTTGTGACTTAATCTATTGTGTGTAGATTACTTCTGTCAGCACATGAAGACAGCAGCAATATTAGGTAGTATGAAGCATCAGGTTACCTGGAACACAGCTTTTGTTTGCCAGCAGTCGATTTTTAATAGGTTTGTATCTAAATATAAAGAGTTGAATAAATTTTAATAGTATTAATAATTTTAACTCTGTACCACGCAGTTACAGTTGCAGTTATCTGTGAGTACACAGTTAAAATTATTAATACTATTAAAATTTATTCAACTCTTTATATTTAGATGCATGCACAGTTAAAAGATCAGTGCACAGCATAAATATCCAGGTACCAGCTGCTGAAGAGAGAAATCTGATGTAGTGGAATACAAATATGTCAAATATGTATTGCCTTGTAGTGCTAACAAGCATAATAGCAAGGGAATAAGTTACTGTGATCTTTTTGTAAATTGTCTGTCCTGTATTAATTCCTATATGAGAAATGCAGTGAAGAAACTCAAGAATGAACCATTAACTCTTTGTTGTGCTTTTTTTCCTTGAGGTGAGTTAATTGCAGACAAAAAGAATTACAGGGGTCACAGACTTCATTTGGCAGAGAAAATAAACATATCTATTGACTAATTGGATATGCGCTACTCTATCATCCCTTTTTACTGCAGTGTTCTCAAACTAGACAAGAGGGCTCTCTGCAAAGAATATGTCTCCACAGAGGCTGGGCTGTTCAACACCACTGGGACACGTGAATTAGAAGAGCCTTTGTATCTGAGTTACTGCTTCTGTGATTCCCAATAGAGTTACCTAGAGTTGCTTGATTTTATCCTCTCTAAATGCATATATTTCTACATAGATGTTCAAATTTTTAAAGTGTTTGGAAATAGAAATTCACCCAGAATTAACTGAAAATAACTTTGAGCATTGATGAAGTCCTCCTGTCTAAGAGCAGGTAAGTAGTGGGTTTTCGGCAAGTAATAGAGATTATTAATAATTTCTAGGTAAGAAATATAATTTCACAGCTATGTGGTGTACACTGAAATACAGGATGCTTCAACTTCTGCCCTTATTTGAGGTTGCTATATTCTTTTGCTTATAAATTGAGGTATAAATAAACATTAACTACTTAGATACACCGTGCCTAAAAAACATATAGTCCTTTATGTATATAAAGGACCTAGTACAGCAGTATGCTCCACTTCATCAGAGAACCTGAACCTGTTTGATACCTGTCTAAACCTAGAGAAACTGTCATCTTAAAGCAATATAATGGGTTTGATGTAGCCTTCAGAAAAGCAGATAGTAAGGGTTAAAATACTGTTGGTGTGTCTGAGCACTGCTGTTAAAAAGATTCTGAAAATGTACATCATGATATATCTCTGACCGCTGAAGGGTGATTTCATGACTTTATTTTGGCACATGACAGAACCTCCTAGTCTTGACTATGTAGCTTGCTGGAAGTGGCTACAAGCAAAGCACTTGAGCTGAAAACTTCAATTTCTTGTCATTTAGTCTGACTAACTTCATTCTGTGAAGGAGATCTGTATACTCCCATCAGTAGTTAAGCCACCCGCTGTCTTCTAAGCATTAGTAGCAGACTCCTGGAATGAGCCAATTAAAGGCAAGCCAGCTTTTCTCCCTTTTGTTGAGTACAACTCTATAGTGCATTCTCATGAAAGATTAACCCTGAATTTTGCAAGTAGTCAGATAATTTTGCTGTCTATGTAAAGGTCAAGCCACACTCAGGTCTGTCACTCCACTTCTGAGTCAGTGAAGCAGGATGACAAACAGTTTTAAGGTTTATAGTCTATGGTTCCTGGACAAATCTAGGATGGGTTCTACTTTCCCACCCAAACTTGACTATTTAACATAGTATACTTGAGTATTTGCTGGAGAGGAAACAGAAGGGCTCAGCCTGGAGGTCAGGGTGTTTGCGGAAGTGGACATGCTTCTAAAGCAATCTGGAGAAGAGACCGTGAATTGTGGTCTCCTTCCAATTACATGAGTATCATAACTAGTGGGTAATGCGCAAGGGCACTGCTACCTTTCCAGTTCTGTCAGTGGCCCACGGCGTTCCTTTATTTATCTCAACTCCTTCCATCCTTGGAGCCAAAACTCTGCTGAGTGAGCTGTTCCTACATCAGGAATCTTTATTTTGCCTATCCTGAATTAGGATTAGGGAAAAATAAGATTTGTGGGGGATTGCTTATTTTGTTTGCTGGAAAATAAAGTTTTTGGATCTCTATGACCAGCTTCCTGACAAAAAGATCCATATTACATGCAGATACATCAATCATTGTAACAACACTTGAATCTCACCTGCAGTTTGGGATAGTAATGTTTTTTTTCTGCATAAATATACAATTGCTTTTTATTATTATTTTTACCTTGTACAATAAATCACAGCTGTAAACAGCACTTTTAATAAAAATCTGTCATGTAAAATCATTTTATGAAAGGAGAGGTTTTATTTGCACTGTACCTGGGACTTAACATGTCAATAAAAAAATGGCTTTTCCTTAAATATAGCAAATAGGACTGCACCTGCCAGAGAAGATGTAATAAACTAACAACTACAATCTATGGATAGATAATGGCTAAAATAAGAGTACCCAACACTGCAAAGCACTCAAATGGAAAAATTAATACGTTAAAAATATAAAAGATCTTTCTGTAGTGCTTGCCAGAGAAAATACTACATACACTACAAGTGTATACATCTTTCGTGTGTGTTCAAACATAGGATCAATGAAAAAGTCAGTTTATGCTTGGAAGTAAGGGATTGCATTTCTACCAGGGCTGTCATTCCCATCTATACTGTCTACTTTGTTTTGTGATAGCATCACATTATTGCTTTAGATGGCTGTGAAAGGTTGTGATGCTGCAATCTTTCTCCAGTGAGTAGCATCACTGACATTTTATGGGACTGCTCATTTTATGAGACTGCTCTTTTTTGCAGCTTCAGAACCTCTGTCTTGATAGCAGATGATTATTTTTGGTCACTTATCACATGCCCATCACAACAGGATTTCATGCTACAGTGGACAAAAATCTGACAATTACCAAATAATTAGTTCTAACTACTGTATACATATTAAAAGTAAGAAGGTCAGAAGATCATGATCTGATCATTTGCCCTTTACGCTCTATAATACGTCAAAAATCTCTCACAAAAAAAGCTCATAGTGTCTCCTTTAAAAATGGAGAGTTGTCAACTTCCTCAGCTTCTCAGGTGTTTGGTTCAGTACACTGTCCAAGTAAACACAAAGCTTCCTGAGAAAAGCAAAGCCTGCTGATATCTTCTGTTATTTGTGACTGCATCTTACTTGGCAACTACCTAAATGCAAATTCCATTCTTTGTTCTGGAGTCCTCAGGTTGGTTTACATACATGTGACTTGGATCTTGTTTTAAAAAAATGAAGGGTGTTTCCCCATATACACAACTTTTCTGAAGATTTTCAAGTAATTATACTTGTGGATAGAAGAATGAAAGGAGAAAATGAAATGTGTACTTTTTTCCTACAAAGAAAACTGAGATCATATGATAAAAACATATCAAAAAACGAAGAGGATCATAGCTGATTAGAAAGCAATCCAGGCTATATTTTGAAAACAATCTGGCAGTCTTTCCTTTCTCCTAGCACCTGGTGAACCAGTGTTACTTTTGCATTCTTATCGTCCCATGACAAGTTCCTCTTCATTACCTTTCCCAGTTCAAACTGTGAGTAGTTGTTCACAGGAAGCGATAATATATCACATTCAAGCTACAGGACAGCCCAGAGCAATCTGAGCTATAATTGTGGCTGACTCTGACAAGATGGGATCCTAACAAAAATACAGTATAACTGGTGCTGATTTTTGATATTGTGAGCCCAAAGTAACCCTTCTTTTCCCCTCACCTGCAGTCCCTCCCAGGATTAAACCTCACACAGACCTGAACTAGTCAAAGTCAAACATCACTAGTCTCATCATCTGGACTTGTTTCAAGCAGAAACCGTAAACAGCCACAAAAGTGGAAGAAAGAAAAAGGGATAAAAGAAGGAGAGTGTGATAAAGATGGTGTAAATATTAGAGGGAACAATTAAGAGAGAGAAAGTTTAGTCTGAGTATGTAAAAGTGAAGTGATGGAAACTATGTAATAGGCATTTTAAAATCATCCAGAAGGAAACATTTTTTTTTTTTTTTTTGGTATTGTGATGTCAGAAGGATAGATTAGACAGCTTTGTAGGTCTTGAATACCTCTTAACTTGTGTGTATTCAACTTACTGATTCATAACTAGAATCACACTTGATTGAGTGTCTTCTGGATAGTTCATCAGATGCAACTTGGTTTGGGAAGGATCTTGGAAACTTGCAGCACGAGTATTGGAGGACCCTAAAAGAGAAAAAGAATTTGAAGCTAACATTTCACTAAAATTAATAATCATTTAAATGGAAGATCAAGTCAGAACAAATTAGGTAGTATTTGCTTTATGAAAACATTTTGTGCGACATAGGATGAAATGGTACCAAATATATCCACACTACTGTATTCTCTAAGATTTACCACTAATTTTCATCAGGACTGAAATTTTATGGCAACAATCACCACTGAAACAATCTGGCTGCTTCCAGATTAGGAGAGAATAAATTGCTGCTTTTTTTTTTTTTTTTCCTCTCCAGAGAAGGAATGGTGGCCAAACCATTGATGTGATTCCAGATCCTATTTTCCAAGTCTAACTGTACTAAGTATTCCTAAGTCTGTTTTATCTTGCTGTACAGAACACTGGAGTAAGAGGGACAGGGAAACCACAGGTAAAAAATAACATCACCTAAGATTTTTCAATTTTGACCCAGAACTGACATGACCTATAGTTCTAATATGTTAATATACCTCTGAATCACCCTCATGTTAATATGGTGTCATTTTTATATGGCTATATGGCCATAGTTAGTGAACCTTAATAGCCATTCAAAACACAAGACTGCAAGTGCTATTTTTCTTATTTGCTTTTAATTACATTTCTCATTTCAATGTTGGAAAAAAAACAATTGCAAATTATAATACAATCATTCAAGAAAACTATTTCTGGCATTTATAAAGACACTTCAGCTACTGGCTAGCTGACCCGTGATTTTAAAGTGTATAAATTATAGTGAGTAAATCTAAGTCACTTTAAATGTTTCATTAAATATGAAGGGCCTCACCAGCGTTTATCTATATTTTTGATCCACAGTCAGTTGAGTTTTCTTGCTTTCCTATTACCAGCCATAGTAGTCATTATTCCCCCATTTTAGACATTGATAAAATTTTTTTTAGTGAACACTAATATATCTCACATTACTAAACTACATTGATAAGCACGTTTTCTTATAGGATATCTTTTAAAGGAGGTTAAAATTTAAACTAGAAGTATAATTGGGTAAGAATGTGATCTGGAAAATAGTATGAGGTACCCTAAATCATCAAAGCTGAGCATGTTAGGAGAAAGTGTACCAGAGAATGGAAGAGAAATCCAGTTATTTATATAAACAGCAATTTATACACACATGCACACACCTCCATACCTTCATACATAGCAATACTTTTTTGATTAATTAGACACCAAATTAACATAATTTAATTATATAAACCTTACTCATAGGCTCTCCTCTATGCTGTAAACACAGAGCAAGATCTACCTAATGGGTTCTCAGACTTTACACGTGCTATAATTTCTTTACTTTTTGCAAAGCCTTGACTGATAGCTTTTCCTTTCTGTTGCCTTCATAACATTTCTGAGCTCCCAACATTATTTCACAATGAATTGGAGCAATTTTCTTTCCTAGCTGTTATACGTCTCCTACTAGTCCTGCTTACACGTCTAACAGAGCGCAGGATTCTTCCTCTCTTTCTGGCCTCTGGGCTTTTCTTTAAAAGAAAAAGCTAACAAACATGCCAAGTTGTATAAAAAAGTGGGATGTCACTGCTCTGGTGAAATACTGACATTCCATGTCTGAAACCCAAATTTTTGAGGCAGTCTACAAGTTGGAAAACCACCAGTGGCAAGAGCAGTTGCCATTTTGAATTTCATTCTGACTCTCACAATAACATTGTGGAAGAGAGTATCAAGCTTTTAATTTCTATTTGCAAATGCAGGTAGACAGTGGTCTATGTTGGAATGATGCAAAGTACGCCAAATCAATTACTGTGTTGAGTTTGGGGCTGCACATTTTTATCTATATAATGAAGGTTGGAAGTCCACCATTATCTTCCTTAAAACAATGTAATAGCTAAAACCAGAAAATATAACTGATGAGTAAAGAAAAATTTTAGCCCGTATTTTATGAAATAGTTTCCTGACTTTGTGACAGTGTTTAAATTCAGACTTGATTTTCTCAGTATGCAGTTGCCTTTTTGCTAAGGAATAGAGTTCCCTAAATTATTAAGCTTCTGCATTGCTTGAAGTGTAAAAAACTTCCTTATATTTTCGTGTGGATGAACACATCCCACATCTTCAGATTGCTAGGATCATAAGACCAAGAATCTTAATAGCCTATTTTTAACTGATTTGTCTTTATGTTTTTCTTCATGTGTGTTGCAAACTGATTGTGCATATTTATCTAGTTAAAATGCAAGTCCAGTGTAGCACGTTAATCTGCTCTGGCACATTAATATCTTCAATATCTTTTCCTGAATTTTTAAACGTAAATTATAACACTAAAATTGAAGTGACTTTTAAATGTAGTTGCAAATCTGTATACAGATCCAAAAATGGAATATTAAAATGAAGCTGAAAATATGCTCTGATGCAGCTGTAGGTCTGTAGATACAGAAGTTGAGATTAATGCCATTATTTCATTACAGGGTTGTTTATGATTAAAAGATGCCAAAACAGTCCATAAAAATAATTAATACAAGTAAGAGTAACTTTTATTATTCTTACAGGGAATTTGTGGAGGCAATAATTTCCAATTATATTCCATTTGGTTTGTTAAGATGATGAAATTCTGTTCTTGTTGACCATGGAGTTTTATTCTTGAGGTGAACATATATCAACCTTTAAAATCAAGCAAGCAAACAAACAGAATCTGAAAAAAAACCTCCACCCAATATAATTATTTTAACCTGATTAATTTATAATTCTAAATTATAATTAACTTAACTGTAATCTCACCTCCAATAAGTGAATCTGTATCATTGTTTTCATTTGAAGATTTGGCCATGCTACAGAAAATCTAGTTTCTGGATAAAACTAATGAGATTCTTTACACAGAATTGGGCACAAGGGTTTATTTTTTTATAGTAATAATAGAAGGCTCCTCTGAGTAATCACCAAGAAAATATTCAGTTTCTAAAATACAGTGTTTTATATGTGGATACTCACTCTTCCTGTTGTTATTCTGGGAAATAGTTTCCCTCTGATATTTTTAATACTTCTGCGCACATACAGTTGCTCCAGATAGGAAAATATTATAATGTGCAAAAAAAAATCTTACAGAACAGTGTAGTGCATTCAAGTACCAGATTAAGCTCTTTGGACCAACCAGTAACTTAGTCCATATCAAGTTAATTATTTATAGGAGTTATTATTTATGAAATCTTAAACATATCTTCCAGGAGTGTACCCATTAATTTGATGTTTCCTTTCAATATAAAATTGCCTGGAGACTTTTCAGTTCACAGACAGCATTTTTAACCCATTCTGAAACATAAATTGTAAAGTTTAAATTTTCTTAAGAAGAAACTGGGAGTTTTGTTTGTTTTCTTCTTGGTTATCTGGGAAAGTCATTGCACCTTTGAGAAGCATCACAGTATGCCTGAAGTTTTACAGCAACCCTGTAAGCTCCATCTTTAGTTAATGCAGTTTTCCTTCCTTGTTTGCATGCCTGATTATTTTCATCCTTTGGAGTTAAGAAGATTCCTAGTGTTGGCCATATGAGAGGCAGCTTGATTCTATATTTTAAGAAAGAGTGTTCAATTCCAGCTAAAAAAAAAATAAAATATAAAATATAACATTGTGTTGTTCAGGGGGAGGAGGATTGAAGGTAGCTATTCAACCATTTAAACAAGTGCCCTTTGCTCATTTTGGAAAAAGACAGGGGCTCCCTGCACCCATTTCTGCTCCAATTTAATGAAGTTGTTAAAGTAGCAAGACTGACAGGTTAATTATCCTTTATAAAAGGGGGACAAATTGAACTGTGTCTTTCCATCATTTTTTGATATATCAAGAAGCTCCTGAGGTGCTCAGATGCCACTCTGGTGAATAGAACAACTAATCCACTCTGCTTTTCTTTGCTGACCCTGGCCCCCCCATCGGGGCCTTGCAGTATATTGCAGTTGGTTTTTGTTTCACATTCAACAGATTCTACTTTATTATAAATTCAGAAGGATTTTTTTCCTCCATATGTTGGCTGACAGCTTCCCTGAAATAACTGATGGCTAAATTTAAACTCTGATGAAAATTAACCCGAGTGTTAAATGCAAACAGGAGCTGCTTGGAAAGAAAAGAGTTATCATGGTAAATGCCAAACAGTGGAAAATGTGTGTAAATTAATGGAGTCTCACTGGTGACAAGCTGTCAGGCAGTTTGATGGCTCTCGCTAGTGCTTCAATCCCACTGAAGTTGGCCAGAGGGCAACATGGACAAGTCCTGCTTTTCAAAAAGACCGCGGGACGCTTGACAGTAACGCTAACTAGATCATCTAAAGTTCATGGTCAAATAAGATATTTTTTTTTCTTTTTGCAAAGCTTTGCACTAAACGGAGCACATGCACAGCTGGGCTATGAATGAGATATCAAATCACAGTTTCTGTAGAACGGTCAAAACAGAATGTAGATTGTAGAGACCAGAGAATTGTGGTGAATGGAATTCAGAGAAAGTTAATTTTAGATAGATACTAATATTCTTGTGTTGCTGTATTTGTTGAGCACAGAGCAATGCTTGAGGGTTTTCTAGATTAAAGTCTCCTTCTCTAGATGGCATTTTAAATGGGTTTAAAATCTGATATTAATTTTATTCTCTTATTGAATCCTTCAAGTGAAGCATCCTTCAGCTCTAAAGCAAGCTTTGATATGTATGGTAAGATACACTTTATCCCTTATTTTTCATTGTTCTCTGCTATTTTACTTTTCAGCATTGATATGCTGTGCACTTAAGAAATTAATTAGTGCTCTGGTGCTTTCAGGAGCAGAGTGATCTTTCTACTTACTTCTATGGAAGTAGTGCCTAATCCTGACGGTGTCTAAATACTCTTATGTTCTGTTCCAGTTTTAATATGAAATAAACTAATTTAGTGGGAATTAAGATGCAATCACTGCAACAGATCTGTGTGTCGACTGAGTTCTACAGACCTGAATCAGTCTGTTTCTGGCTGTGTTTGTTTTAAAAATGGGAAAGTACAATCTTGCCTAAAGCAGCAGGTCTAATAACTTATTTTTTTTAAGCTACATTCCTAGCCAAATTAGCAAAGCTTTTACCTAAATTGTCTGTAGATTGGGCATAGAGCGTAAGATACAATAAAAACTCACTGTAGTGAATAATTCACAATTGCTAATATTTACATGAGATTAAAGCAACAATATGCCTTATGGAAATGACTCTCTGTATTGGTCATAATCACTTCTCTTTGGCTAATGCTCAAAGGGACCAGTCTTAAAATCTTAGTAAATGTCACACAGTGTACAGAGAAATTATATTTGAATAATACCTTGGAGAGGACAAAGGGTGAAGTGCAGAGCTACCCTCCATGATCCATCTAACTCATGCGACCCCACCACATGTCACCTCCTGTGACTGATGTCACCTATCCACTATTCTGTTTCTCTGTGGGCCTTCTTCATCACTTTAAATACCTTTATCAGTCCAAACAGCACTAACTTCTTGAAGTTCTCCTTTTCCCTCTGCAGAATGTTTGCTTCTCCATGAAAAATATCTCTGCCAGGGCAGACAAAATTATGTCCAGAGATAGTAGCCACTTTACTCTGTATAAAAGCATGTCAGTCTTAACTCCTTATATACTGTGAAACTGGAGAGTTGGATGAAGGAAGTCTCTATGTCTTGATACCCAAAATTTGCATCCTACACTGCGAATTTTTTATTGTTTTATGTGAAAACCAGCTAACCATCTAACTCATAAATGGTGTTTGTCTTTCATTGTATTTTTCTTTCCTTGAGCCCTGTGTATGAGTAAGAATGTATGATAATTGGTACCTCATTACAACCAACTATTAAAGCATGGCTTAATGATAAGCATACAAGCAGTTCCATCATCTTCTGTAGGATTTCTTATATGGCTAAAGTTAGTTCACTCATTGCTAAATTCTATCTGCATCATGTATAAATGTGGAGTATGCAGGGGTGTTATGTAGCTAAGTCAAAACCACACCGAGAAAGCCATTGCTCTGCATCACACCCTTCTTATAAAGCAGCTTTAAAGAAATAATTAAAATAGAAACTACCATGCAATCTCTGCCTTAAATGAAAACCTGAATGTCACAGAAACTCAGAACCAATATAGTGTTGGTTACTTTCTAGATTTCTCTCATGTGCCTGCAGTATATAGACACTCTTTTTTAAATGAGGAAGATTTGCTTGTCTGTGAAGTTAGAAGCAATCTCAGAACCTATTCTTCTAGCTACTACTTCATAGCTAAGTATTTAAAGACTTTTTCTCTGTATTTTAATGACTCTCCTGTGACAGATAGCACTGCTTTGTGCTACTTTATACATTTGATTTCAAAATTTAAATTATATAGAAGGAAATCCAATGATTTTTTGCCAAGAGGGATCATTCTGTGTCATGTTTCCAAGACTGTAACACTGAGGCCAGGTTCATAACTGTGAGTACTTTAACCAGACACCTTTTTTTCTGTGACCCGTAACAAGTTAAACTGTGGGCTTAATCAATTTCAATAACCCTTTTGATTACACACTACTAACTATATCGGGGCTTGGAGAAAGAGGTGTGTGCTGCTTTTGGCTGGGGTAGAGTTAATTTTCTTCATAGTAGTTAGTGTGGGGCTATGTTTTAGATTTATGCTGAAAACAGCGTTGATAACATAGAGATGCTTTTGTTATTGCTGAGCAGCGCTTATGAGTCAAGGCTTTTTCTGCTCCTCACACCACCCCTCCAGCGAGTAGAGGCACAAGAAGCTGGGAGGAGAAACAACTGGGACAGCTGACCCCAACTGAAAAAAAGAAGTATTTCCTGCTGTGTGACTTAGTATATAAAGCTGGAGGAAAAATAAGGAAGGAGAGGACATTCAGAGTTACGGTGTGTTTTCTTCCCAAGTAACAGTTACATGTGATGGAGACCTGCTTTCCTGGAGATGGCTGAATATCTGCCTGCCAATGGGAAACAGTAACAGAATTCCATGTTTTTCTTTGCTTGCACGTGTGCGCAGCTCCTGCTCTACTTATTAAACCACAGCTCTTGCTCTACTTTATCTTAAACCACAAGTTTTCTTACTTTTACTCTTCTGATTCTCTTCCCCATCCCACCAGGGAGGAGTGAGCGAGCAGCTGTGTGGTGCTCAGTTGCCAGCTGGGGTTAGGCCACAACAAGGTGGTTTACAAAATAGCCTGAAGTAATCCTGATTTCAGTTGAGAGAACGGGATTTTTGTTGCTACTTCACTGGACTATGGGATTTCCTCTGCGAAGTCTGAAGAAAATGAAGTTTTCTTGTGTATAAAGACAAGAAGTTTGAACTAGACATCACACCGCACATGAGGCTACAATGGCGCACTGTGTACTCTCCTGCCACACTTCCCTCACCTTTCATATACCACTGGAGAGGCTGAAACACCCTTACCCACCTCTGAGTACACAACGTTCTAACGAACAGGAGAATCACATGAAATGCACTAAATCTGTAGAAGATTATTCCAGTTTTTGCCCGAGCATTCCGACCGTGGACGTATTGTGTATGTACTTCTTGTGCATCCCAAAGTGCCGGCATGAATAAAGACTGCCATTCATGCATTTCTACTGTACATAGGGTTAGAGGACTCTTCTCTAAGCAGGACTTACTGATAAAATAAATTATGTTTATAAATTATTATGTTAACCTGATCTTTGAAGGTTTATGTGATGTTCAGACCTGCAAGTTTGCAAACAAGAACTCACGCTGACTGCAATGGAGCCCAGGCTCAGAGCGGGAGTGGTTGCTGCTGAAGACACATGACCAACCCATTTCCTTTTCTAGTTTCATGGCACGTGCTCCTGCTCAAAGACCACAAGTTTGTTGGACTTCTATCTATGGGCCCTTGGCTATATATATAGTGTCAAAAAGATCTAACCTTGGATACAGCTGAAGGAAGAGGACCTCCTTTCCAGAGCCTGTGGTTTCTACTGGAGCTCTAAAGAGACAGAACAAGAGCTGGTAAGTGTATTAGTTCCTCTTTTCTTCTCTGTCCTCAAACAGATGGCTCTTTGCAGGGTAAACACAGCATGTTTAGCACTGCCTTTGTCATATGTTTTAGGTCACATAGACCCCACTGGGAGGTGAGGTGCTGCAAGAAACATGATTTGAAATCAAGTTATCTTCAGCTCTGTGCTTCAAGAGAAGGCCTGTTTTCTATTTCACAGCCAGCACCCTTTATTTCAGACACTGCAGGATAGTTTGTTCCCTGATATAAACACACGTATCCGAAATCAGAAGGTAAAGTGTTGAGTAGTGCTAGCAAAACATGAAGAGCCAGCACCTGCTTGACTGCAAACTGCAGTGAGCCAGCCAAGCTGGCTGTGTAGTCAGCATGGGTTTCAAGAAAGTTAGACAGAAAGAGCTCTACAGCAGAGATAACCTTAAAAGGGACCAAAATCTGGAGTGCAGCAGCAGTAATGTTAAGCTGCTGCCACTGCAGGTGTGCTTCTTCAGAGTGTTAAAATGGCAGCGGATGAATATAAATAAGGTGTACAGAGAAGGGGAGGAGGAGAAGGGGAAATTAATGAATGGTCTAACTGCTGAGCTCAGTAACACAGAATGAAAACATGTTGAACTTGACATGTCTGTGCTGCTGCTTTTGTAAATGCTGATGGCTAAACAGTGTGTCTCTGATTTTAAAAAAAGCAAGCTGCTATGTATCTTAGGGATGTTATGTTAAACAGATCATTGTTTGTTTCATCAATAAAAGCCTGATTGATTATCATGTGACTTTGGCCCAATTGCTGAACAAGGGCATTTAAAGAGAAAATGTTTTCTAACTCTGGAGTCTTCTTTTTTGAAAAGAAAAATAAAAATTCATAATTCCTTAGGGAGCTGTAATCTTCATTGCCCAATATTGTGCTACATCTTACGACGCAGGGCTATGCAGAGATACAGAGAGTCTGTTAATCTACCTCCAGAACAAGAAGCAGTGAAAATCTGTCAGCATGGTCCTGTGTGAGTGCTATTTGCACAGCTGGAAGTGTAGAGCAGATCAGATTAAAAAACTTTTAGTCCCCAGCTAGTGTCTCTCACGCAGGGCTTTGCTGTGCTATGCCTCAGCCTCACTGGGAGCTGGCAGAAGGATTGCTAATACAACTTATTTCTCCTGGGAGCTGACATGCCTCAGTGTCTACCAGTAGAGTTCCTGCCAGTATTCACCACTCTGTTGGTGTTCCTGCACAAAACTGCTTCCAGTTTGGCAAGATTTAAGAGTAACAGTAACTATATAATGACCAGATCCTGACAGATGTATTCCTCTGACTGTTCCTTGGTCAGTCTTCCCCTCTTTTAGTGACTTTTTAGTGAATAGAAATTAATAATTGATCCTTGAAAGCTGATTCAAGGATGACCCTTATTTTGATGAATATCCTAATCCCTGAGCTGGAAAATCTCACTCCTTTCTCCAGGGAGACTTATAATTGTTTCATGTAAAGGAGGAGTCAGTAGGATAGGTGGAGAATAACCTACCTGGAAGAGTAGGCTGCTTCTGACATTTCCCACCCCTTTTTTTCTAGCAACAAGCAAATACATGAGCACAGGTGCATATTTCTCTGTGCTCATGTCCAGGTGTTACTGGGTTTTTGCATTAGCATAGCTCACAGGAACTGGTTTTGTTTAAGAGTTGTTCCATAGCATAAGAACACATGAATTAAAAGAGAATCTGCTCCCAACTTCTGCAAAATCTCAACATAGGAAGTAGTAACAAAATGTGAATACAAAAAAAGAAAAAGGGAAAGACAGCCTAAGAAATGAGGCATCCTCAGCCCATATGAGAGCTTATGGTGTACATGCATCCAAAATCTATTCATTGTGTTTTTGTTGCTGCTGTTGTTGGACACACAGCAAATGAGAAATATAAAGATAGTGAAATATGAGTGTGTAATGAAAGATAGCAGTCGAAACTCATCAGATGTGGGAATCAGCCTTCTACTTATCAGGAGATGATGGATAATTTGCAGAGAGGTTCTGGAAGTGAACATAGATGATGAATCTGATGCAACCAAGAAAATGATGTTGCAATAATCAGGATGTGAAGTGAGCAGATACCATTTGAGAGCTATCTTTATATAGATTGACATGAAAATCTATACAATGGAGATGTTACACAATAAATATCTCCAAGGCTTAGACACAGGCTTCTGTCTAGGCTATGTTGAAGATAATGCCCAAGATATGTACCAGAGCAACTGATAATAGCAAATGAGAGGAAGCAAGGAAGTCTGGGTAGGAAATCATATGTCAGAAGACATAAGGAAGCTTGTTTTTTTTCTTCATAGTAAATTTCACCTATTAATAAACACATGTGAAGGGAAATCACAGAGTTCAAGATTTTCTTTTGTACAGTACGTGAGAGATTTATGTTTCAACATAGCAGCTGGCAGAGTATTTAGAGGAAAAGTGTAGAGAAAAATGCTGTGGTGACAAAGAATCAAAGCTCAAGCTTTGCAAAAGTTAGGCAAGGATGAAGAGAACTCCTAAGCAGTATTCTTAGGGAGGTGGGAGGAGAATGTCAAAGCTGAATGGCATGGCAAGATGGCAGGCTGATGTACCATGCTGAAAGGGATCAAGTCAGAGAGATGTAATCTGGAGCAAATACCAGAGAGGAACAATAGTTATCATAGAATGGGTAAAATGCTTTTTTGTTGGAGAAAGGGTAGGAGGGTTGAAACATGGTTGCAGGACACATGGAAATGGGAGATGTTAAGAGAGGGAAATGCTGACTCTTCATCATCAATGCTGAAGTGTGAGAGGAAGAAAGATTAGAAGAGCAGAGATGCCATCAGTTAAAATTAGGGAGGAATACTAAGGGGAGAAACTGAATGAAGCAACTGGTGGCAGCAGAGTTGGGGCTGAGAATGGGGGCTGAGAGAGAAAAGCTAACTACTGCATTGAAGAAAATACATGGTGGAAAGGTTGGAGGCGAAGGGAAAAAGCCTTTCATACAGAAGGAACATGTAGCATCTGAGGGAGAAAAAGCACAGGCAGCATCCCAATGAGGAGCCCTTGTGCCTGTCAGCATCAGTAGCCACCAGAAAGGAGGGATGGAAAGGTCTTTGATAATTTTGTGTGGAAAGAGTTAGAAGAAGAAATTTGGAGTAGAGGAGGCACATAGCCGACAACGTTGAGAACAGTCACATGGGCTGTGAGATGTCCATGAGATGGACAAGTAATACAAATTAGGTGGGTGGAAAGCTGGCCTGCTCTGTATGGATGTCAGTGAGGGGTTGAGAAGAGAGAGGGAAGTGGGAGAGTTCCCCAGCAACACCCTTCAGCAGCCCTTTGCGCCCAGTGCCAAATAGGATCTAAAACTTGTATTAGCCTCCATATTTATAAACTGATGACAACAAGACTTATGACAGCAGTTCAACTTCAAATCTGTATCTAAAAAGTATTAGGAACCAAGTCTCTTGAATCCGGTTATTAGGTGTGTTGCCAGACACCAGTTATTAGGTTTGTTAACAGACCATCAGTCATCTCCTTTAAAGTCTATGAATCTGCTTCAGTGATAATATTGACCTTCTGCTTACTCACCTAATGGATCAGAGATTAGCTAATCGATAGATTACTACAATTTCTAGCCAGATCTGAATAATTATTAAACAAAGGGATCTAAGAGAACTCTGTTGTAGATACAGAGGGTTTTGTGGTGGTTTTTTAACATAGGATAGATATGAAGTCATGGTAATTAATTTGTTAAAATGTTTCAGAGGACAGGGCTATATATGTGTAAGATATTTGTTTTCTTGCCTTTTCTAGCTCCTACTTAACAGTTTTAAATTGATTTTTCTTTCATTCTTTTGTTAAAAAGAGAGAGAAGAAAGAGAAAAAGAGAAAGAGAGGGAGAGAGATCTGCTCCCTTGAAAGTTCCTCCCTCCACAATTAATGTATGAAAAAAATTCTACATTTGCTATTTGTCTGCAGGTATGTCAAATGAAAGATTTCGGACTTCTCCAGAAACAACTTTAATAATAATAATAATAATAATAATAATTAGTAGTAGCAGTAGTAGTAGCAGTAATCATATAAAAACTTCTTCCAACTAAGATGCTTCTGGTCTCGTTACCTTTTTTTGTCAGAAAATATTTCCATGAAACGTGTTTTTACAAGCTGGCCTGAACCGCTGTGAAATGCTGGGTGGTTTGTGCTGAATGGCATTACTCTTGCAGACCTATTGCAAAGATGCTTTATCAGACAATGTTTTTGACAGTTTTGCAGGCATGGTTTTGTTTTCCTTTCCATCTTCCATGAATAATTGGAGAAATTGATTTAAAATCTCTCCCTCTCTTGTGTATTGAGAGGGAGATCTTTATTTTTAAGTCTTTACCTACTCTTAAGAGGGAATTTAAAAAAAAAAAAAAAGGAAAAGAAACGCATCTCCAAACCTGCTGGAGTTACACTGTTATTAGGAGGAATTACCAGTCGGTTGACCAGTGTTAACAGTGAACGGAGATCCTTGCCAATTCAAAGCAGTATTAGCAGACTCTAAACCATCCTGAATGTAGGGATGCTGTGCAACACCTCACCAGCAGCCACCTTTCACATCCCGGGCGAACTAAGAAAGGGCTGCGAAGCAGGGGAGGCTGAGCGATGCAGAACTGTCCTGTACGGCTGCGTCAGCTCACAGGTAACTGACACTACCTCTTCCTCCCAACCACTCCGGCCCCTCTTGCTTCTCCATCTTCCTACCTTCCCTGCCATCTGTTCCCGCTGCGCCCACAGCCTCCTTGCTCTCATCCCGCCAGGGCCTGTCTGAGCAGACGGGTATGAGAGCCTCTGATGAGGTAGGCCTCGGGCCCCTCCATCACTCCTCGCCATGAGGAAAGCACCAGCTGTCTGGCTTCATTTGCATTTTCTCTCCAAAATAATGAAATTAGCCATGAGTATCCTGAGGTGATGTGAGACGCAAATTTAGGCTGGATGTGTCAGTGTGCGCTGGGAAGGGAGAGGGAAGGTCACGGAGGATGCTGGCAGCATTGAAATGGAGGGCAAGACATCTCCCGCCTGCTGCAAAGGGCCCCGCGACCCGGAGAGAAGCCTGGCGTGTGGCAGCGCGGCCTCCCCGCCACCCTCAGCCCGTCCCCGTACCTCCTCACCTGTGGCAGATGTGCCCAGACTCCACCGGCAAAAACAGGGGGGAAAAATGCAAGCCTGTTTTAGCTTCTCGCCAGCCCTACCCAGATGTCAGCCATTAGCTCAAGAGTGCGGCTGGGCGGTATTTTAATTTGTAGGTAGCTGTGTTACGGCAATTTCTGAGGAGGCCGGTCTGGCCTCCCGTCACGCGTTTTCCACAGCGTTACCGTTTTTAATTATCTCAGCGTTTGTTCAATCAGGACTCACCACAGCTGTTGTACGGTAATCTGCATCTCTGCTTTGTATTTCTGATTGCCTAAAGTAGAGAGGAAGATATTTGCTAAAGTGTGGCTAAAACTCCTGCTAGCACAGCTGAACGAGGAGATCAAGCTGAGATTCAAGCCTTGCAAGCTCTCGTTGCACTGGGGGCAATCACCGTTTCTTCTGGTTTCACTGTTATTCTTTGCACATACACAATTTCTATATTGTGTACATATTTATATAGTGTACAAGTATTTATAAAACGTACAAGGAAGTTGGCTTTTCACATTCTGCAGTTTCTTTGTCTTAGTCATTCTCCATTCTTTTCCAATGACAGTGGAGTCATATCTCGATTGATAACCACAGAGAATCTTCAGACAGCTTAAAGATACATGTAGGAGAATTAAAAGAGTGGAATAGCACTGCATCTAGGTGAAGATTTACAATATTTAGAAAAAAAAATTTAAAAAAAAGGTGTTTCACTTTATTTGTGTGCATATTTGCTCAAATAAGTTTATGAATTAGTTTATATATGGAAGCAACTTATTTTGAGTGAATATTGCGAAACATTCATGGAAAGAAGAATTTTTGTCTCACAAGAATTTGTGTTCTCACAACTGGACTCTGTAACAGACTTATATCAAAACTAATCAATGCACTTTGGTTTTATTATCAAATGTTCACAAATTCTTCATGAAAACACAAAATTAGCCAGGCATCATGAACTAATCTCAAAGGGACTAGTTTCAGCAATTAATACATTCAAGAATATGGTAGATTACAGAAAATTCATATTATCTACTCTTCCAATGTAAATTATTTGTTCTGCTGCAGCAAGTGAGCTATGTGCATATAGATATGTGTCTCTGTGTGTGTGCATATAAGGAAACAAAGTTCCAGCAGGCCAGGTGGCTGGTGATGGATTCAAGAGCAGCCTGTGACGCTGCATTTCTTCTCGTCCATGTGGAAGGATCAAGTGTTTCCCCTTTTTTTTGGTTTTCTGTCCAAAAGGTTGGTTCATAGGTCACAGAATCTTGTGCTGAGAGCCCTCAAGACAAGATGGAGTATTTTATGTAAAGTCTAATGGGTGCTGAGATGCACCCATTAGATAATAATTTCATTAACAACTAGCTATGCTCTGTTAACATACAGGTTGTGGCCCGTAAAGACCTTTTTTGTTTGGACTACAGATTTTGTCAGCAGCTATCACATTGCATGCTCACATCGTCCAAAAGACCATGGGAAGGTTCATCTGGTCATATATTGGACTACCTTGAAAAGGAAGGTACATTTCAGGAACTGGTAGATTTGTGAGATTTTTCTAGATTCTTGAGGATGAAAGTGGGGTTTTTTCACTTTGTACTTACTTAATTTCTTAGCTGTACCCTGTAGGCTATGGGGATATGTATTAAAGTTAGAGTGGAGAGAGGATACACAATTACAGTAGATCAGATTAAGACTTTCCTTTGAGTGCTTATAATTTATTCATTAAAAAAATCATATATTTTGAGTATAGTTTGTCTTGATTTGCACCAGCTGCAAGGTTTTGACGATATCTTCAGCCCTAATGTTTTACTTTCATCTTCAAACATATTGTACTTCATTATCTGTTCTGTCCTACCACTTTTCTCCACCTGTCCTAAAGAGTAAACAAATGTGGAATTAACCATAATGGTCTTGCCTAGTTTTTGAAGTCTTCCCCTTATTCTGAAATGAAAACAGATGTCGTAAGACTGGGGCAGGATATTTTCAAGGTCATGAGAGTTTTCAACTGTTAGAGCAAAGTTGGTTTTTTGCTATTTGAAGTACAGCAGAACTCTTGTGAGCTCAGGATATGAACAAAGACAGAAGCTGGTTTCTGTGATATTCCTGCATCTGCTTAAGGAGGACATGGGTATCTTGCAGCCGTGAGGAGGAGTAGATTCACATGTGGATAGAGACTGTCAACTTTCTTAGGATTTTCAAAGTGTTAGGTTTGTAATGTTCCATTTCAATGGCAGATATATATCTGGAGATGTAGATCTACCTGTAGGTCTCAGCTGCTTAATTCATTGTATCTCCCTGGAATTTTTGTACTTGCTTAAAGTTCCATATCATATATAATTTCCAGCAGTGAAAAACATTTTTCTTCATCCAGCCATGGTATGTCTGATAAGTAGGAGGTGTTGAAATGTGAAAATGGTGAAATACGTGTTGAAGAATAGTCCCAAGAGCCCAACCTTACTTTTTTGGGCAACACTTTAAGCATGGTGAATAGGAGGAGCAAGGATGGTGCAAAGCATGGAGGTTCTCTGAGATGGGACAAGATAGGAAGCACCTTGGCACCTGCAGTGCTTCTCAGATACACTTAAGGTACTCTTTGTTGATTTCTCACCAGACAGAATGATTTAAGGTGATGGTAAACAGACAATGGGAAGTCTTTATTACATCAGCCTTTAATTGTCCAAATTCTAGCAAAATTACATTCCTTGCATTCTTACTTTCTTGCAATCTGGTTCTTACAATCTGGTTCTCACAATCTGGTTCTTGTAATTCTTCTATCACAAGTTATTTTACCAAACGTAGCAATGACTCAGACCTCTTCAGTGTTTACTCACCACTTATAATGATGCACCTTGCCTGACAGCTCTTCATGTCAGTCAGAAGTCTAGGTCAGGCACTTATCAATTGACCCTGTGTTAAAGGTAGACCCTCATTTCAGCACCTGTCAATAGCAGCTTTGGATGTGTTTAGTGTGGAGGCTGTATCAGTAGAGTTATTTGTAAGTGACCATGCATGGACTTCAAAGAAAGGGAAACATTTCTAAAACTCTGAAAGCAGCATGGTGTCTGGTTTATTGGTATTTAATTAAAAGGTCTTTTATTCCTTGTTTGTTGAGAGGACAATTTTCATAACACTGGGAGATGTGCTAATAGTAAGAAATACAGTAAGTGCTACCAACATACACAGCTAAAGCCCTTGCTAACCTCACATCCCTTTTCTAATACAAATGAACACAAATAAAATGCTAGTCTCTTGTACTGTGCTAATGTAGAAGGAGAACCTTTTGATTATTAGCTGCAGTTACCATGAGCTCCCAACCTGGGATGGTGTCTACACTTCTCCTTCTGAGGTGTTAATCACAAATCTGCCAATCCTGTCCCACTTACAAGACAAGGAAAGAAATGTGAACATGTAAAAATTCACAGAGGGGCCCAGGAAAATTTCCCTGACACACTCCTGCTGTGACACCACAGCAATTGAAGAAGGCCTGTCATTTGGTTGTCAACCTTTGACCTCAACCAGACATATTTTGAAATGATGTGAAAAGAATTGCTGTGCTGTACGGCTGGCTCCTTACAGCTTTGCATGTCTGTCCTTGATGTCAGTCAAAAGTAGTTAACTGACACCCATGGAGTCTAAAAAAAAGCTCCTTTAAAATATCAGTAATGACTTCTGTTAGCAAGACTAGCTCTTGTCAAGTAATGACTTTATGACATAAGGTATTGTTTATCTAGGCATCGTTCTCTTACTTGCATTTTAATGAGCCTAATTAATAATAAGTTAGAAGTCCTCAGCTATTTCTTCACAGCTGGACCATATGCACTAATTACACTGAGTGTGCAAACTTAGACTAATCCCTTCGTCAAAAGAAATATTTTAATTTAAAAAACCTCAATGTACTTTTTTTTTCACCTGATTACTTTAAAGATGTAATCTTTTCATTCTGGCAAATTTGCACAGAATCAAAGTAAACCCGGGAGTGGGAGAATTCTATAATTTATAATTTTTCTAATGGTAGACTTCATTCTTAAAATAATTGAGGAAGATCATTCAAGAGCAGAGTAGTGTCAGGTTCATTTCTGGTGTGCGTTTGGTTCCATAAAGGTAAGGGATAATAATTTTTAAGTTGAAGGATAATCACCAGTCTCTATGAAAAGATTCTTCCTGAACAGAAGTATAAAAGATAACTATACTTAAGTGCCACCAAGTTGGGGATGTTTCTGTTCTCAGAATACAACAGAATGCATAGCAGCAGTCAGACAATTCCCAAAAAGTATTAAGATACAATTAGTTCCTATCTAATAATAATGTAGTCAACATTAGATCGTTTTACTGTTTGAAGGGTGATTTTTTCATAAATGTGTATATTGTCAAGTTAATGAATTTATAATAATGCCTATTTTTCTTCTTGTAAGGTAAGTCATTTGACTGATACATTGGAGTTTGATCCTTTTTCAGCAAGAAAAAGGCCATGCAATACTTTTACAATCCTTTGATGACAAATGTAACTATTTAGCTTTCCATAGATTGCAATAGGGCACATTACGAGCTAGAATCAAGAATAATTGTTAATTTTGTACTGATTCTACCACTACCACTGTATTAGATGGTTAAGTAATATCAAAATAGTAGTGATATTAGGGATTCAATAACTAAGAATGGAATGTTAAAAAAAAAAATTAAGTATCAAAATCCTGTTGGCATGTATGAAAATGGCCAGTAATCAGACTTCCATACGTTTTCTAACTTCCTACCAGTTCAAACTCACATGTCTCTTCACAGGAGAAGCAGAAGTCAAACCAGCTACATGAAACACGGCTTCCCCAAAGCAGGATCACTGTTGTCTAGGTATGTTGTTTTCAAACAATAGAATCTTGACAGAATTGGACAGTCCACTTAACAGCTTTTCAGGTTAGCAAATAAAACACGTTAAAATCATACCCATATACACTGAAAACAGTTGGATTCTCAAGTCTGTATGTAGAAGTAGATTTTGGGACACTACATACTGCCAGGTATGCATACAACTCCCATTTCTTGTTTACTGACTTGAACCACTGTGAAGAACTAACTTTGATAGCATTGCTGTTATTTCCTTGTTACTTTGTGAGGTTTTTTTAATTCCAGGCTATTGTTTGAATTGGGTTAATCTTCTGACTGAAAAATGGCACTGGTGACTCTTCTGCCTCTTCTGCATTTTGCCTGAAATGAGCAGTGACAAGCTTTTCTCAACAGTTTCCGTAGCTCTGTGTGTGCATGTATCTTAAGAATATGTCTTTAGTATTAGCTTCTGCTGATAGAACCAAAAACTCTTAACACAAATAAAACTTCCTCATGTGCCAAAGGAATAAATTGATCTTGCACATGATCACATTTGAAGCCACCAGAGAGCTAAAGAGTCATCCACTATGGTATCATCCCTCCTACTTCATCTCTTCGGTTCTTACCTCTGTGCCAGTCTCAATATAGTTTCAAACAACTCAACCAGTTCACCAATATCTGCAACCTCAACAGACACCTGAGTTTTTCTTAGCAGATACACTGTACCTGAGCCCAAGTTGTCCATTCTTATAAATTACACTTCTATGTGTGCTTAGCAACACTATTAACTGAAGTATCCTATTTATTACCATATGATTGAGTGGCAGGACTGGAATGAGCAAATCAAAATGAGCGAATATTGCTATTAGGAAGTAAAAACTTTGGTTATAAAGTAATTCTTCTACACTGAAAAAAACTTTTCCCCAACAAAATATGACATTAGGCAGTTGCCTCAGCCTGTATGGACATAAAGAATGTGAGGCCTTTCAGCAAAGGAAGAATTGACCTAATGTCATGAAATTTCATTTGCCAGACACAGAC
Source organism: Calidris pugnax (assembly GCF_001431845.1). Classification (NCBI taxonomy): domain Eukaryota; kingdom Metazoa; phylum Chordata; class Aves; order Charadriiformes; family Scolopacidae; genus Calidris; species Calidris pugnax. Next base: position 4,617,609 of record NW_015090922.1, read on the forward strand.
CCAGTTTCAGCCTGGAAACTTACTGATGTGGAACTGAAAGCAGTTATTTGTGGAATTTCTACCTCCACTGGCTGGTCAGGGGCCACATTGGTATCACTCACATTTTGTTCTGAGGACTATGAAGGACTTTTCCATTTAATTGTTTGGGTTGTGTTTTGGTTTGGTTTTTTTTTTTTTATAAAGGCATAAAACCTATATGAATGTGGATTTTTTTTCCTCCACTAGCTACTTCTTTTCTTCCCACTTACATTGTGGTACTTCCACTGCAGTCTCAGGATGGTGCAATGAAGGGATGAAACCAGGTGACAGTAGGTTGAGACCTTTTCCTTGTCACCCATCCTGACATTGCTCTTGTCAATATGGTCTATTCTATTGTATGTAGATTAATTTTAACTATTTCAGAGAATTACAGCAATCCCTGCATATCTATTCCGAGCCTGTTTGACCATCTAATAATTTTTTTCCAATAAGAACCTTTTCCTGATGTGCTCAGCCTAAATTTTCCATTTCTTATATTCATTCCATTACCCCTGCTGCACTTTACTGTACCTTTCTATAATTCTTCATTCCTTCTGGCTCATCCTTTCTACAGATCATTGCAAACCATTCTCCCCTCATCCTCCCCTATTTGTTGTTTAGCCAAGCTTTCACTATGTATCTTTAGACCTTTCAACCTTTGTTTCAATGAATTGCTATTAACCTTTCAAGTATTGACTCTGGAAATATAATAGTTCTTTCATAATGAGTTATTCCATGCATAATAGTTTGCATGAAAATGTAATAACGATGCTTTATCTTCTTTTTAGAAAAACGGTCACGATCAAATTAATATATTTTACAAAACTATAACAAACATTTTTGTAATTTGGAACAGAGGGAAACTTTCCAGCGATACAATTAAACGAGTTTGAGGTTTCTATTCTATGTTGTTCTCTTGGAAATCTGAATGCTATTGATTACTTGTCTTATTTGTAATATTTCCCTGGGTCTTGCCAGACAAACAGGGTTAGTACGCCAAAAAATCTCCCCTCGGTTAAACACTTATGGTCTAACCCTTAGATTCTCTCTCCATGCACAGGAAGTGTCTGCCAGCTTTACATGGCAGCTTCCTCTGTGAACAGACCTCACTGCTCTAAAGGGCAATGTGCTGCTGGTATAGGCATATTTCAGAAAAGACAGTTCTCCCTCCTGTTATCCATTGGTCTAAGCTCACCTTTTTTCTTATGGAGATGCACATTTTTGGAGTAGGTACAATACATCTAGAAATGTCCTTGGTGTCAGGGTGAGCTCTGGACCCAGAGGTTGTCAGTGCCACTGCACTTGATGAAATCAAGTAATGAGTAAAGAGATGGCAGCAGGAAACACCCTGAAGCTCAGCTGAAGTTCCTTCCTAAAGACCAGCCACCAGCTACAGCAATTCAGGGCCTGACCCAAAGCTACTGGAAATCAGCCTGTTTTCAGTTTTGGTGCTGCTATCACCTGTGGCAGCACTACCACGGCACATTCAAGAGCTCCAGTTGTGAACCAAGGCACAGATGGAAAAAGAGACTAACTGTACCTAAATTACCTTCTCTGTACTTAATTTATGCTGATGCTAAAGTTTGTTCTCTCAGGACCTTCCAAATATAGACGCAAAATCCTGTTTCTGTTGGAAAGCTGAGAATCTCTCCCCTCCAGAAGGTTAGCGCTCCAGTTTATAACCTTGATATATTGTCTGATCCTAACCTTGTTATTTAATTAAGTCTGGGCTCCCGAGCGGTGCAATTCTGAGGTGCTAATACCATGTTCAGTGAAGACAAGGACATTGCTTTGCTTTATTCAAGGGAAAGCAGCAATGTAAGAATGAACGTTTAAATGCAACGCTAATTATCTGCCACAGGAATTGCTTTTAGTGTTATAAAGTCTTTTATTCTTCTCTGCTTCCAATAAGGAAGATCCAGCTAATTTAGGTGCATAAACAATTATTTTTAGCAATGTTTAATGGATTAATCTAACCATACGGAATTGACGTATTAGTCTCAGTATAGCATCAGATGTCAGATTATTTTTCTGGTTTAGGACTTTGAGAGTTCATAGTTCTGGATGTATTTGGGGAGTGGGGAGGTGGTAAATTTTCATTTTTATTTTGGTTTGTTTGTTTTTCTTAGTACAAACAGAATACTGACCTCACCTATCAGTTCCATCATGCAGATTTTTTCAGGAATAGTAAGATCCCTGTTAAGAGCTGTGGTAAGGCCTTTCCATATATTTTTTCACTCTTTTTTGCCATTTATGGCCCTTTAAAATGACTTGAAATGGGTTACCTGAAGGTTGTTGACATATCCATCATTTACTATAGTTAGATAAACCTGCTTTATGTATAGTGGCAGGTTGTTTTGTGGGGTTTTTTTAGGGAGCTATTTGATGTTGATCAGATCTTTTAAATGATAGAAGTGGTCCCGGTGGAGACGGATTAGTAAGCAGAGGGTAGATGAGGCAGTCAAAAGCACAAACTGCAATTTACCACATGGTCTGTGTAATTTATCACACAAATGTCTCTGACACATATGTGGTACGTGTGTATCCTGCAAGTTTGATTGTGTTGTGCTTATCTGTTCACCGAAGTTGTTACCCAGCCTTCTCCTAGTACTGAAAAAACGCTAAGTTGCTTGGGGAGTTTGCTACTATTTGGTCTACAGAGCATGGTGTAAGGATGAAAACATTCAGAGCAGAAGTTCTTTGTGCTGAGCATCAACACCAAATTTTTATTAAGACAGATGCTGAATATAAGGCTCACCCTCAGGTTAGATATGAATGCACAAGAAAGAAAAACATAACCTTAAGAACCTGACACAGGTTAATTTAATCAGAAAATACTCTGTGCATGTCTGTACAACCTAAATACAGTACTGCGTAGAGGTATCTCTGCTAGCTAATACATAGAGATGTATTTTTGGGGGTCTGCAGATAACTGCATGGATATTAATGAAATTCAGTCATTTGTGCTAGAGGCAACATTTCTCCTAGATCATTTTATATGTTCCATATTTTTATCTAGTGCTGAATCAGAAGGGTTTAGTTTGCTGGAGTTTCCTTAAAAATTACATCGTGAAAACAGTGGAGGATCATGCTGTGTGCACCTGATAACGTTCTGCACCATCAGTAATTCCTACAGTGCTTTGTGCTGTTATGAAACCACTGAAATAGAATTAATGTTTTTGTAGAAAGAGCCTATTGATTAAAAATAACACATATATACTATCATTTTTTTTTCAGCTGGGACTACAGATCTATAGACTATAATCACTTTAACATATAAGAATGTTACCAGTAAGAGTGAATAGTCAAGATTTCTTGGTTACATGTTAAATTAAAAATAACAAATTCTGTACATGTTGTTAAGACAAAAATGTTAACATGAAGAAAAACAGGAGGATACAAGTTTAAGGGTAGATTTTTTGTGATTATGTAACTCAGAAAGTGTGTCGTAATACCTTGCTATTTGTTAATATTGTCTAATTATTGATTGTAGAAGATTTGTATGTGCAGCAAGAAGGAGATACAAGTTCTAGGATGAAGAATATATAATATTGTCCTTGTCTAAGGTCTGAAGGGATATTACTGAAGGGATACCCAAGACAGATCAAAATGAAATAGCTTGAAAAATGCATGAATTATTACAATTCTTTAAACACTTAAGAAGTAGAGTAGCCAAACAGAGGATGACTCCCAAGACCTCAGTGGAGATAGATGAAAGGATTTGTCACTCCTAGCTGTGTGTGCATGAATAATAAGTTATTTATCATCTCAGCTAAATAACTGGTGAAAAATGTATGGAACACTTTGCTTTGTTCTATTTTAAGGTAAGTACATTTTGAGTACTCCCACCTTTCATGTTACAAGTGTGGGAAAGCTGGATTTTAAGACAAATTTCAGAATTCAGATGAGGTTTTGTTTGCTCAAGTGTAGGAAGGTTTAAACAGCACTGATGGTTACTGATGAACTGTTACTTAAGAAACCTCCTAGAGTTGCCAGAGGAAGCTTGTGACATGCTGTAAGTTTAATTATGTTCAATTCATTAACACAATTAGAGCTGTGAACAAATTTATCGTCACAGCCAGAATCACTTAGAAACAGCTAGTAAGTCATAGATTATGGGGACTTGTTCTCCATGCCTACACATAGAGCACAATTCCCTGGCAAAATACATCAGCTGGTCATTTGGGAACATGTCTTTAATACCAGGGTTTTGCTCTTTTCCTGGGTTAGACTAGTTGTCTTTCAACAGAAAGGTCTAATCACACCCTATAATAAAAAACAGCCTTAAAGCAAAGGCATTAACATTCATTAATATCAAGCAGTTGTGAATGATTCCTTTGCTGGATTTACCTGCTGATCTATCTGTTGATAGAGGGGAGATATGTTTCAGGTCAAGAACTTGATCAAAACCATAATTCCCTCACAATTTGGAGGGAACCTCTCTGAGAGCTGTAGTTTGTTTGTATAATAAGTAAGTCAATGAATTGAAGGATTCAAGGAGGAACGTATAGGAGAATCTAAGGGGAAAAAAACCTTCCCAAGATTTCTGTTCTGTGCTTTCAACCCGGCACTTCCCTTTTTGTGATCCACTCCCCAAACCCGTCACTCACAAAAAGTGCCTGCAAGGTCAGAACAGTCTTTGCACAAGTTTATTGATGTCATTGTAACTTCAACTACTTCCCAGCAACCTGACTACACTTGGGCAGGATTGCTAAGAATCCCCATGGTTGTTACCACAGACCCACTGTGATAGGTGAACCAAGCAGATGGAAGGAAATTGTATGAAGCATTTTGGGCTGTCTTCCCCAGTCTGTAGCCTAATTTCTCTGCTTTTTCTCGACCTTGCAAGTTAGGAGATTTAAGGAAGTGAGCTAAGGTGGAAAGTGAATCTTTAGTCTTGACTGTATGAGAAGTTTGTGTGAAGGCTCCCTTTTAACCACCGATATTTGGGAAATAAACTCAGTTCAAGTCTATGGAACGCCAGGTTGCTCCTAAGGACTCTTGAACAGTTTTGTAACTGATAGATGATGAAAGACTAAAGGCTGTGTGCTTATTGGTCTTTTTGTTTTATTTTCTTCAATACACAGCTCTCTTCCCCTTGAGCTTCAGGGCACAGAATAGTTCCAGATAAAACTGTAAGTTTCACAGAAGATTGCTTTTCATATCAGCCAGCTAGGAACAGCCTAAAATTCATGGCCATTAGGAAATCTACTTACAGAGATGTGTAGTGAAGCTCAGAAACAGCTTGATGTCTTTTTCCAAGAGGAATTTTTTAGCTCTGGGGGCAATACAACAAATCAAAACAAAATGTGGGAAGAAAGTGCACTGCTCATCACTAATCTGTGACAATGAGGCAGTAAACAGTATCATCACTATTCTTTTGTTAGTCTTCATGAACAATTTGAATGGTCTTGATTTTACCTAAGAGAAGGCAGCAGTTTGCAGCTCCACATCATCTGATTCACAGATTTATTTCCTTGAAAATAAACTTGACCAAAATAGTTTCCAGTAGATCCTGACATGGAGGATGTCTACAAAATCACATGTGGTTCTTGACGCGCGGAACAACGACTTTACAACCTTGGAGGGTTATAAAGGAGGTGTGTTTATTCAGCGCCGGACGCACACGGGATCCTTCCCAAAGATGTGCACCCCGACCTCAAAGCAAAATTCTGTGTTTATGGCCCTAACTGATACATATTCAACAGGTGTGACAACGCCTATACATATGCATTAACTTTCCCCGCTTCCCATGCAAATGAGCTTCCCGCCCCCCTGAGTCTGCGCAGTGCTTCTTGGTAGTGGTCGACAGGGGGTCTCAGGGATGAAGTTAGTAGTCTTCTTCACTGTAAACTTTTCATCTCTGTGTCCAGCGCCAGCTCAGATCACCCCTGGAGTTCGTCCAAACCACAGGCCTGGTCCTGGCTGGTTTTTGGAGCTTCGGCCTCGGCTCCAGGCGCCTTGTGCCATCCTCCCATCCCTTATCCGAGATAAGCCAGCACCTGCAAGGTTATACTACCCGTCTACGATAGAAAATTCTAAAATAGTTTAAAAACACAACCCACTACTAGACATTTCAAGGTTCTATGGATACAAACAACTACTAAATCCTCTCTTCAGTTCTCTGTCTCTCTTGCGTCCTGTGTAGGATGTATAAATACTGTGACTTCCACCACAACTGAGAAATAGTCTCTGGCACTAACACTTGTTAACCTTACTTTCCAGACTCACTAACTCTTACTATTATATTGCAGAATGAGAAAAGGACAGGACAGTCCCCATCTTGGGTCAGTTCTGGTGATGCCAGTAATCAAATACCTGCCTTTAACTAGGCTGGGATAAGCTTATGAATTTGCAGATACCTGCACTGCAGGTCAGAGCCATCTTGAGAAATTCCATTTTTTTTCCTATTTTCTGCTGAATACTTTAAAAATACTAAAATAAAATATATGCTCTAATATATGCATTGCAGAAGTAAAATTCTTCTGCTCCTTTTGCAGCATTTCAAATCTATTAATTGCAGAGATCATAGAATCATCTGGGTCAGAAGGGACCTTCAAGGTCATCTAGTCCGACCTCCCCACAGTCAGCAGGGACACCCCCAACTAGACCAGGTTGCCCAGGGCCTTGTCAAGCCTCACCTTGACTATCTCCAGGGATGGGGCCTCTGTGCCCCTAATCCCTCAACCAGTTTTCCCAGTGTCTTAAAGTCCTTTTTGATCGTTTTTAAATTTCTGGTATTGACCTCGTCGCTTCCCACCTGCGTAACTACTAGTAGTCAAAGGGCTGTACCAGACTAGGCAGCCTTCTGGTTACATATCTGACACGGGCTCCAGGGAGGCAGCAGACTTCCCTGTGGGAAGTATCTGGCCGACAGATGGGGCCCTCTGTTCCCTTCAGAAGCAAGTCACCAATAACAATTACCCTCTTTTTTCTTTTTAGGGTTGAGGTTTTGATTTTGATGCAAGGGGGGGACTGATTTGCTTTAAGCAACCCCCCAGGTGGTGTTTCTTCTGCCTTCTCATTTGTTTCACCCTCAACCTGCCATGCCCCATACTTGTTATGCAGGGGCAAATGGAAAGATGAGGGGGGCTGTGAAGGGTTTCCCTTGTCTCTTCCAACAGGCACCTGTATCCATTCCTCCCTGTTCCTTGGGTCACCTCCCTCTGCTACAGGGGTCTGCAGAGCCTGGTACCACACATCTAACTCCCTTTCACACTCCCTTATCGACCTTAGTCTATTCACTTCTTCCCGCAGTTCGGCCTCCACGTGGAGTAGATCATTGCTGTGCTCACTCCTAACACGGGTGTTGTCTCTATCACCCGCCATTGCCAGGTTCCGGCGCTCACCGCAACCAGTTCCTGGGTGCCTGCGTGTTTGTGTGGGGCCCCTGTCTGGGTACCCACAGTTTTTTTAATAGCCTTTGACCGAGTTCCAACCATGACTACAACCGATCTCTTCAAGCAGTGACTTGGTTCGCGTTTTGTGTGTGTGTTTTTTTTTTTTTGTGCGTGTTTCACCCCCCTCACCCTCCCTTGCCGCGCGCCGAAGTCCGTGTCGGATCCTCCGCGCCTGATTGGCTGCCGCGGACTTGGCTGCCGCGGACTTCCGGTTCCGGCTGGGGCTCGGGCTGGGAGGGGGGTCCCTGAGCTCAGAAACCCCTCCGTACGGCGCGATGCGATCCGACCCTCCCCGCCAGCTCACTTTAGTGCTCGTCGCCGGTGCTGCGGGTGCTGCTGCCAGTGCCGCCTCGCCGACCGACCGAGTGTCTGCTCTGACCGCGTTTGAATCTGCGCGGCCGCACCCTCTCGCACCTGATTGGCTGCTGAGGGCTTCCGGTTCCGGCTGGGGCTCGGGCTGTGATTGGAGGGATCCCTGAGCTCGGAAACCCATCCGTACGGCGCGATTCTACCCTTCCCCCCGCCCCGCGAACTCACCTTAGTTCTCGTCGCCGGTGCTGCAGGTGCCACCTCGCCGACCGACCGACCGCCTGCTCTGACCGCGTTTAAATCTCTGCGGCCGCGCCCTCTCCGCGCCTGATTGGCTGCCGCGGACTTCCGGTTCCGGCTGGGGCTCGGGCTGGGAGGGGGGGTCCCTGAGCTCAGAAACCCCTCCGTACGGCGCGATGCGATCCGACCCTCCCCGCCAGCTCACCTTAGTGCTCGTCGCCGGTGCTGCGGGTGCTGCTGCGGGTGCTGCTGCGGGTGCTGCTGCCGCCGCCGCCTCGCCGACCGACCGAGTGTCTGCTCTGACCGCGTTTGAATCTGCGCGGCTGCGCCCTCTCGCACCTGATTGGCTGCTGAGGGCTTCCGGTTCCGGCTGGGGCTCGGGCTTAGTTGTCGTGTAATGTAGTAGAGCTGTCGGATCTACCTTAATTCCACTACTGAAAACCATCTATATTGCACATACACTATTTCACAAGCAATCCATAGAGCATCTAAAGGCCTTTAATAGCCATCATAAAAATTAATAGTAAAATATGTGAAGGATAAACTACCATGAAAATTGCAGAGGAAAATGATGACCTATGTATTTTAGATGAAGTAGCTTACATGTATGTTATGGTGTTACTTGCATTCACTTAACAATTTATTGAAAAGATGTATTTAAGTGTTAGATATCCTGATGGGTTAGTGCATTAGGTTTTTGCATCAGAAGACTGAAGTCAAATTTGATTTTGGCTGTGAGCTGGGGTTTGGTATGTTCTCCTTCTTAATGAATCTTTCAAGTAGCAAAACTGTGATAGTTTGGTATAATTCATCAGACTTAACCTTTCCTGCACAGGAGGAATCCAGGAAAAGTGTATCTGAGGCCATGAAAGAGGTTGCAATGGAAAAGCTAAACTGCAAAGCTTCTATCTGACCAATTATGCCTTTAATGTTAGTAAGCAAATAAAAGGTAATTCACTGAGTTGCTGCTATGAGCATTATTCCAGAGCCAGTAATGGACCGGTGATAACAGACGGTCCTTTTTATCATTAACTGAAAGACCAGGGAATGTGATTATCTGTAATTACGTACATATCTCACTGTGCAGCACCACGAAGGGATCCCAAGTCAAGCCCAGGGTAGCTAGATCCAGTGCTTTTAGATATGTGTACTCTTGTGTGTATTCATGTGTCCGTTCTGGGAGTTAAAGCTACTCTCTGTCCACACCGTCTCTGTGTGGCACCGCACTGTGCTGTGTTAGACACACCTGCCTGATTACCACCTCTGCAGGAATTTCTTCTGCAGGGCTGAAATGCACCAATGTCAACCAGTGGTGAGTTCAGAAGCTATTTTAACTGGTTTATTTGAAAAAGCAGAAAGCTTAAAAAGGTTTACATTAGTAAACAAACAACAACTTTCAATCCGTAACTGTGCTTTTCACTGTCTTAACACAAGCCTTTTCCTTCGCATTACCTTTTGGAACAACCTTTCAAAAGCAGAAAGTCATTGTGGATCTACCATTGCCATAGCTGTGGCATGAAACTTCTGTTTAATGATCAGGGATACAGTTCTGCTCCCGGCTCCCCAAAGTCAAGCTAACCAGCCTCTTGCCTACAGCACAAGAGCTGTACCTGCTTGCAGTTTGAATCAGCAGAGTGGCTGAGACCAACTCACATGCACAGAAGCTGATTGATGAAGCATGATGCATCCCTTAATTAAGCAGAAGCTACTAATAAAAATGAACTTAACTGGATGATTTGTGTGATTCTTGCAAGGCAGCCATATGTGCTGCACACTGGTAGTGGGAAAGGGTGATATGCAGCTGATACTGGGAACCTACGAAAGAGGAAACTTGTTAAGAGAGGCAGTTTGGGTTCTGTCACTGTTTCACGGCAGCCCATAATTAATGCCCTCCTCGCTTATCCTTGCTCCTGTGATAAGTTGTCCTCTCCTCCCTCTCTGCATCCTTTCAGCATTAGTCCTTGCCATCACTGCTGCTCCCACAACTGCATCTATTTTCACTTCTTCTTTATCTCTGAGTGTAGCATTTGGGGGATAAAATTCATTGAATCTGCACATCTGTTCCCTTTTCTGTGAGCTGTAAACATGTGTTTGTCTCAGCAAACCTTCACAACAGTCGTGGTCCAGATGCATCTTCCTGTGCTTGTCTACAGCACTGCAGCATTTTCCAAGGGAGCTGAAGTAGGAGCATGCTTGGTGGGTGGGACCAGGAGGAAGCTCCTGGAAGTCATTCTCTATGTCATTGGCCAGCTGCACTTGCTTTACCTAAGTATGCAGTTCACCTCTTGAAGAAACTAACTAGTTTTAGTAAGGTGCTACAGCCTTGTAGGGTTGTGCTGCCAATTAGTCAACTAACAGCCTAGAGGTCAGGACGTTGTGAGAAGGTGGCAACACTTTCTTGGTTATTGTCCATGGTCTTCAAGAGTTTCTGCTGTGAGCCAGAGATACGAGCACAGAATTTAAATGGAGAAGCGATGTGTGACGCTCGTATCCTCAAGCTCCCCGCTCCATATGCCTGAGAATTAAAACATTACCTCCAGAGGTACGTTCCTTTAACAGGCTGAAGAAAACTGACTCTTTCACCTCATTTGCTTGGGGTGTATGTATATCACTGACATGATAATGTCTTCATGCAAATAAATACTTGTTTTCTGCAATTGTACACAGTGAAAAACAGCAAAGAAATCCCTTCTTTGATACATTCAGTCAACTTCTATTAAAAGCATTGTGGAAATGAGCGCCTAGGCAAGAGTTCTGTACGAAAGGAACATGAATTTAGCACAAATCAAAGTCAAACCTTAGTGAAGAACCAAGCCTCCTCCCAGAGCACATAACAGGAATGTTGTCCATAACGTGTGATACAGTCCTTTTGTTCTGCTGAGCACACCTAAGAGTGCAGCTCCAATGTTCAGTTTCGGGTGCCACCTTTGAGAAAGATGTAGTCCTAATAAAAGGCAACCAAATGACCAGAAGTCTAAATGGGAAGAAAATGAAAGAACTGGGATCACTTGGTCTAAGGAAAAAAAAAGAAGAAAAAAAAAAAGGCTGGGAAACATAGGAGTGATCTTCATATTTGTAAAAGGCACACGGTTTAAAAAAAAAAAAAGGAATAAACTTTTCTTCATGCCCTTGACCAACAGAACAAAACCCAGCAAGTTTAAATTGGAGCAATGGTGATTCAGACTTAAACATTAGGAAAAACTTTCAAACAACAAGGATAGTTAAACACCAGAATAGATTGCCTAGGGATGTTTTGGAGTCTCCGTGATTGGAGCTTTATGAGAACAGGTTAGACAAACATCTGTCAGGAATGATTTAGGTATAGTTGATCTTGCCTTGGGGTAGGGGGATGAACTAAACGACCTCTAAAGGTTCCTTTCAGCCCTCTTTCCTATGATTCTATAAAAAATACACGAAATGATTGCATGTAGAATTGAGTTTGGCACCTTTTAGTAAATCTCATTGTTTCTGCTTTTCTGTGTTCGCTTTGCAGTTCAGCCATGCTGAAGACTCCAGATTTCAACAAGAAACTTAAAAATCTGTTTGATGCCAAATAGTGCTCCGGTGCTTTTACATTGTTACATTTAATTAGGGTTTCTAATTAATCTTGTCTGTGTATTACACTATATCCAGCCATCAGTGTTAATAAAATCTTTGCTTAGTTTAAAGACTCTCTGAAAGTTTTCATTTGGAAAGTGAGACCATCTGGCCTCTCTACCTCACTAGGATTAGATTCTGGGTAAAGTGTGCTCCATCTGTTTGTGAGATTCGTGTACGTATAACACAGGAAAGTGTGCTGGGGCAAGGCTAAGGAGGGATTTCATTGCCAAGATAGCTGAAATATAGTCAGATCTGTCTAGAGAATCTCTTTGATATTCTTGAGGCAAAAAATAAACAGATTTCCTTTTCAAAATGTTCTCAACGTCTCTTCAGAGGAGGGTTGTTTATTGCTTCCCATTGTGTGAGGTGAAGTCTTCTTCAATTCTGAATGTATTTAGTATGAAATATTGAAACAGTAATCCCTGTTTTACTCTGGGGTTCCCAAGAAAGATTCTTCAGCACACCTGGGGTGTTGCTGAGGAGTGCCCTACAAAGGTGTAATACTGGGAGTCACAGAACTGTGCTGCTGGCAGACAGTATGGCAGAGCAGAACAAGCTCACACAGCTAAACTGAATTTGTGAACTAGGATGAGCTCAGTCCCACCTGGTTGTTCATGCATTCATATCCCCTTAGCACCCTACATATGGTGTCTGGCACCTCCTTGACTTTATTAAATAGGCAAATCAAATGTCTTGATTTACTAAATGAAGTACAGTATGTTTTGCAAGTGGGAGTTTTGGCAGTTGTAATGCTTCTACAGCTGTGGCTATAAGGTGACTTTTTTAAATGACTGTAAATCCAGAGGACTAGGTTTCCCAGTCTTCTCCTTTTACTGTGTACACAGTGAGTTATTTGGAGTGACCTTGTGGTTGAAGCCCCTCTGATCTGGGTTCTGTTCCTGACATAGCACATGCTTCCTCTTAGTCTCTACCCTCATCCTATTACTTAAAGTAGACATAAAGTGGTTATGGAGGGGCGGCAGTCACACACAATCATGTAATTAGAAATAGATGCTTATTTCATTATTTCAGGCTCATTCCCACCTTCCAGTTCTGATTCGGATTGGATGATATTATAAAGATCCTGGGAAGTACTGCCCATATGAAATTTTGGATCAGTCACAGATTTCTGTCCATCACTAGGTGAAGATCCAGGGTGAACAGAACATTTCCCATAGCATTTTGATCAGAACAACCTGTCAGGTTTCATTGCTATTGAATTTAAATCCTATTTCTGATTTGACCTTGAACCACAAACTATATCCTTACATTTAACAGGAATATCATGTTTCCAGACATGGAATTTGTTTGCCACAGTCAGTATATTGTATGGACGGAAAAATGCCACATCCTGTTAGGTTCTCATTCTTCTTAACTGAAACCCACAGAGAAAAGATGTGCAAAAAAGATAAGTATGACTATTCGTCTCCTAGATGCAAAGAACCATTAGCTACAACTTAGTTTCCTTAGCGTGGCCATTTAGAACCTCGAGTAGATAACAGTGACTTTCATTGATACTGGCAGATTTATGGGGCCATCATTAAAAAAGAGCGAAGTGGCCTTGATCAATGTTTTCAATGGATGAGGTACATACTTGCTTTCCATCAATATCAGACATGCATCACTACTTTTCCCTGCCTGTTCTTTTTTTGAGAAAAGATATAAATTGTGACCAAGGGAGGACTAGACCTTTTCTTGAGGCTCCCTGCTATAGTTTTCGATGGAACAGACAGAGATCCGCACAAAAATTTGTTCTGCTCCATATTCTTCTTTTTTCTGGTAGGTTCCACTTCAGGTCTCTAAATCAAGATTAGGATTGTATGGGCACCAATAGTGCCATTTTTGTATTTTGGAAAAAATCAACACAATCATTTTCTTTGATGCATGAAAATACAGATTGTATCTGTCTTAGAATCCATCACCGAGTAACAAATACAAGCAGGCTTCATGATCAGAAGGGGCATCACTAGGATCACAAGGATGAATAGGCTCTATATATATTATAATTTCAGTTGTTGACATGGAAATAACTTCCCACTTTCTATAACGTTTAGGTGTACTTTTTAAAGTTAGCTCTGTCAAAAATAAAAAAGTGTAAGAATATCCAATATTGCAAATGCTTTGAGCCCATCAAAGGCTTTATGACAGAGAGCTTTAACATATATACCTGCTACTTCTGATGTTCCAGAAGTGCTCCAACGCAATTGGTAGCAAATATCTTCTGAAAAGCCCCAGTAAACCAAGGCACCCAGTTAGGTTGGGCCCACAGCTGGGGCCCTGACCAGTGGTAACCCTCACTGCTCTTCTCACTCACTTCCTTCCTCATCTGGCAATTTATTTTCCCCTTCATCTTGGTGCCTCATCACAGTCCCACTACCAAAGAGGAGAACATATCTTCTGCATTAAATTGCTTGGGTGCCACATATAACGCCAGGCTCTTAGGTCAGTCTCTGCTGAATTTTAACTATTGCACTCCCTATCGTGTAAGGTTGTGTTCTGGCAGCTAAGTTTCTAATGCTTATTCTATCTACACTGTTCTTCTATTCTGGAGTACAGAATTGGCTTCCATCCACATTTTTGAGTGCAAAATCATCTGTATGTGGGTTGAGAAGAACTGAAAAGATATGCATATGAAGCAACTAAGTAGTGAATGGTTCTCATAGTCCTATTTTGTCAGTGCACTGGTGTCCTCTGGATACCATTTCAAATTACACCTTTTCATTTTGCTTGTCAGTTACTTGTAAGTGCTCTTACAGCTCTAGGATGTTCAGATTTGGAATAGGAAAATATTCTAAAACCACTGTCATTGTCTACTCAGGAACTTGTTGGACATGACCAAGAGAGCATCTCTGTGAATTTTAAATCTCTATTGTAAAGCCATTTTTTCTAGTTATAAAATATTGAGTACTTTTAAAGTCCTTTAGTCCTTTTGCCCTCTTTAATTACTTTCTCTTGTCAGAGAAGATGACTCAGTTGTTTCTAAGATTATCCACTTATACATTCTGCATAGAAAGTGCCAAGACCTATCCCCCTAGTCCTTGCTTCCAACTTCTAGATAGCAATAAAATACTTAATATTTGAATTGATTTGCTAATTCTATGTGACAATCTGAGTAACAGATGTATCAGCTAAATGTGTTCTTGCTGTGAAGAGTCAGTTTATCAACATATTTTGAGAAAACAGCATGGCCAGATTCCTTTCATCATTGTAAAAACTGGGACAGCCTACTAGTTTTCAAGCTCATCAGAAGGTTAGTAGTGACTTGTTCAAGGTGAATCTTCTCTCACCTATGTTATGGAGCAAATTGTTACCTTTATTCTAAAGTGCAGGTAACCTGCAATTTATTACTAGATTTGAATTAAAATTATTGAAATCTATTTTTACACACACATAATAAGAAGCAAATCTGAGTCTTTCAAATTTCAGTTGTTTATATGAGCTTTTCATATTTATAATGTAATCCAAGATTCCTTAGAAAGAATAATACTCAAGAATCATTGGCACAGACGTTATTTTCTTCCCATATGGAGATAAAGCCACAGTTTTTAAAAAAATTATTAATTCTGGCTAGCTGCTGAACTTTGAGAAAATTATATGAACAAACTTAGTAACATTCACAAGACTGAAACACAAGCTTCAATTTTTGCAATTTCTTCTTTGCAATTTCAACCCATTTTAAGACAATCAGCTTTGTAAAAAACTACCCTTATTTTCTTTGCCAAGTCTTTATCTGTTCTTAAAAAAAGCTATGATGAATGAACACTTTTTTTTCCAGCTTGAATGCCTTCAGTTAGAATGGCTTTGGAAATCTTTTGCATTGAAACACCTTTACAAATTTGTCTCAGTCAGATGTATGAAGAGTGGTAGCAAAGACCAGTGAGAGGTGAGTGTGTCCTTTTGAAATCTGCTGATATTGGAAGCAATCATTATCAAAGAAGAGCTGGGCAAGCGGAAGAATCTGATAGGAGACAGAAATAGAGATACCTGAAAGTCAGATTTTACACACTTCACTGATGGGGGTCCCAGAGGATAATATTTTGAGAGAGATATGCAAAAATTGTAATACTTCATGAACTTAAATAAATTGTTAGTGTAAACCTTCAAACATGCCTACCCATACCTATAGCTTCTAAAAACCTCCCACAAAAGCACTATGTGCCTTGTTGCCTTCCTCAGAACAAATAAGTAAACCTACCAGAAGCCCCTCCAGCCAGTGCAGATCCTCTCCCAGTCCACACGCTGTGATCTACTGGGTTGCTACTGAGCAGGAAATCACCTACCACATGCTACCCCTAACAAACCTGTGAATTTCTAAGTGCTTGCATGTGGAAATATTGCAGCACTGTGAAGTTCCTAGCTGGTCATAGATTTATAATTTTTTTCTGTATTATCATGAGAGAGATGTAAGTGGGTTAAATATTGATGCAGCAAAAGTATCTTGTCCTTTTAGCTATGATTATATTAGAGGAGGAATCACACAGTCTTCGATGTAAAAATATAATATTAAAAACGAGACACGCACTTGGAAATCTTTCAAGCATCTTAAAGATCGTTATTACACTTGTTATAACATAGGTGATTTCATTTCAATGCATAGTAGCTGTAGCTGTGAAGAATTAAATAAACAGATGGATATATTTATGAGAAATTAAATACACCATCACTGTTTTCACATTACTAGAATCTGCTCATGCTTAAATGGAAATAAAATCTTCAGATCAACAGGAGCAAATATTCTTACTTTTTAACAAGAAACATATCTTGTTACTGTAAATGGTCAGACCTCACCTTTTCATTATGCATTTGTGAAGTATAAAGTCATCAAAAACCTTTCTTGATTCTTGGTGTTTGGCAACAGCTGTGAGATATATGACCATGAATAGAAATGAATGAGAGCTAAATCATGTGTTAATCATTTCCAGAACTAGGTCACACATAAGCTCTCTCTTGATGCTTGCAGACACAGCTGTCTGTCACAGTCATCCTCTTCAACTGTCATTAGGCTACAAGTGACGAACTAACAAGTTGCAGGAGCTGTGGAACCAAGTGTCTACGTGGAAAGTGGTCTCAGTCAGAATTCCTGCCTCCTCAGGGGCAGCAGTGAATTCCCAGTTCATTCCTTACTGCAGAAATGTGGCTTGGAGTCACCGTGCTCTAGATTAAAAGCAATAGGTTATTATTTGCTTGCATAAAGCAGAGCGTGACTCGCACCATTGCCCAGAGTAGTTCTTTCTCTTTCTTTTTCCTGAAGCCTGCGTAAAATGTTCCCACTACTTGCAATATATGCCACTAGCTAGGTTTCATAGGAAAGATTGTTTTTATGGTTCTTCCAGTCACTACTTTCTTTCTTTGCCCTGGCTTTTAAACTTGTTGTACTGCCTCTTCCCTTTTTAATTAAGTTCTTTTTCCTTTAGATTTGTGCAGCAGTAGTAGCACGGGAGGATAGTTCTGAATAGGGCACACAAACCCTCTCGTGAAACCATAATAATGTCTATCCTCACAGCAGACACCCCCCACAGAAAGTTGCCCAGAGTAGTTCTTTCTTTTTCCTGAAGCCTGCATAAAATGTTCCCTCTACTTGCAGTATATGCCACTAGCTAGGTTTCATAGGGAAGATTGTTTCTATGGTTCTTCCAGTCACTACTTTCTTTGTTTGCCCTGGCTTTTAAACTTGTTGTACTGCCTTTTCCCTTTTTAATTAAGTTCTTTTTCCTTTAGATTTGTGCAGCAGTAGCGGAAGGATAGTTCTGAATAGGGCACACAAACCCTCTCGTGAAACCATAATAATGTCTATCCTCACAGCAGACACCCCCCCACAAAAATGTGACGGGCAGAGAGCTGGACAAGTTTTCAGATATATGGAACCTAGTGCTCTTCTGTATCTAGTTTAACACCAGAACAGCCATGGACTTCAGTGGTGGTGTAGCTGTTGTAGACATTGGTCGTAAATGACTTTGGAAACAGAGGTTAGCAATATGGATAGTTCAAGTAATCATCTGGACTAAGGAGGACTTAAGGATGGAACGTATGTTTTAGACAATACAGCTATCATTAAACACATTGATATATTCTGAATGTGATTAAGATATAAACTGTTCAGTCAGACCAATGGTTGCAAAATGTTCTTGTTTATGGCATTGTCATATGTGTGTTCAGGGGCTTGGGAAGAAATCAGAAAGACCTTACTGTTCCGAAGAAATGTTTATGTGTTGTTTAAAAGCCACACTGACTGCTTCAGAATACTCCATTTTCTTTGTTGTCTAAAACAAAAGATTGATGGCAAACCAATTCTCTCATCTGCAGATGGCAACACATACTGGTGGAGGAGAAACAGGAGCTTAAAAGGGAAAGAAATCTTAAAGATTTGAGCTTTTTGCTCCCAGTTCATCTTTAACTAGTTTCTGTCAAGGTTTGGGGTTTTTTTATGCCATTATTAGCATAAACTAGAGGTATCCTATGTTGCAGGGGAAATGGCACAAGTGGGAGGAAAAAAGCAATGATCAAGCACAGAAACAAAACCAAGAGGGTGAAAGATTCCTAGCAGGCACATGGAATCTCAGCTATCTGGCACTCAGCTTTGGAAAACAGGAAAAATGAAGCCAGCAAGTTTCTTCTGGAGTAATGAGAGACCCACGTGAGAGACTGTTTGGTCAGAGTCTGAAACACAGCTGACTGTGCTTCTTATTCAAAACTACTAGGCATGTGTGAGATTATAATTCCTGCAAAAACATAAAGTATGGGCTGTCTGTTTCATATTTTTTAGATACTATACATATTTTCTCCTCTTAGCTGTGGTTCATTGGTCCAGATTTTGGTCAAAATTCCAGTGAGAAAAACCAAAAATAATCCGACTCAAGGGAGAGGAGTTACATTAAGGGCACACAAAAAGAAAGTTTAGCACCTATTTTACTTATGTACGAGTGATCACAAATTTACAGTTCTACTCCTTTCTTTTTTTTTTTAATATATCTTTTACCACTGAGTAGCTCAGACTTTTATAAATCTGAAGAAGAACAGTTCTGGAAGAACAGTTGTCAGTAGAAAATGATATGGTGGAATCAAATGAAGTATGTGGACAAGGAGTCACCACAATACTGTGCTACAAACTTAAAAAGAAAAAGTGACAAGGAAACTACACCTGGGCTCAGCTCCTTCTCACAATAGTACACAAGAAGCATGTCTTTCTAATTTGTAAGCACTGTCCCTCTTTAAAAACATTGTGAGGTCAGCATGCACAGACTGCAATTGCAAGTGCCCCTTTTTTGTACCATGAGCAGAGATACAGAATGTAGAAAGTTGGGGTTTTGATGTTTGTGAATATCTCAACCCAAAACAAAAACAATCTTAACATTCATTAGACAACATAAAGTAATTAAGTTCAAGAAAGAGGGTTAGGTTTGGGGTAATTCTAATCTGGTTTATAGATGTTATTACCTGTTAAAATAGTCTAAACTTGTATTTGAGGATGTGATCGTCACACATACAATAGCACCATTGAAGTAATATTTTTTTAACTAAACGTTTATATACATGTTTTTTCTTGAGGTGCTTGAGTGATTTATCTCAACAGATTTCTGCACTTAGGAATTTCGTAACCAAAAGATTCTCAAAGGAAGCAGTTTAATGCAGACTCTCAATATGTCACATTTTGGCAGTGATTGCTTAATGCAGCAGTGCACTAATGAATTGCTCCACTGCATCCTCTGATCATGAATATGAATTGGAGTACTATAAACTGAACTCAATGTGCTGATAAGTGACTGTATCTGATTGTGCCAGCAGCCAGATGATTTTCTCATTAATGAGCTGTACTATTAAAAGATGGAAGAATATGAAGCCAAGCCAGCTTTGCATTGTCTGAGTTCTTTGCTGACATTTTTCCAGGCCTACCAGAAACCTTTGTCAACTAGTGAAAGAAAATTCACCAAAAAAAAAAGTTTTACAAATGCAGTAAAGACAAATGAAAGCTTCAAGGCTCAAATTCTGTTTCTGACTACAAGGATGTGACTCCTTTGTGATTCTGTTTTAGTATGGGATAATCCAGATTATAAATTAAGGAAATATGCACATCCTCTGCTTTTAAGTCTCTGCTATTTTGAGTGCAGGAGCCCATGGCTGCCAGTAAAAGCCAGAATTTCTCATCCTTCTTACAAACTCTACTGTGCAGAACATCTAAATTCATTAAATTGAGGACTTAAGAAAGGCATGTTGCAAACACAACAGTAAAACATTAGAAATATTTTTACGTTTTGATGCTTTCAGAGTCTTATCCAGTGTCAAACTCCATTATTGTTTACAAGCACCACCATTTTGCTTTGGAATTGAATTAAGGCCACATCTCAGCTGGAGACAACTTCCATACAAGTCCAGAACGAGACATCTAGAACAGCTGCGGAGCTCCTAGTGCTTCTCAACCTCTGCTCCTATAGAAATGTGCAGTGTAGCTTATTTAAAAAATAAATGAATAGAGAAGAAAAAAACAGAAAAGAGAAGAAAAGAAAAAGAAAAAGAAAAAGAAAAAGAAAAAGAAAAAAATCTTAAAGATTTGAGCTTTTTGCTCCCAGTTCATCTTTAACTAGTTTCTGTCAAGGTTTGGGGTTTTTTTATGCCATTATTAGCATAAACTAGAGGTATCCTATGTTGCAGGGGAAATGGCACAAGTGGGAGGAAAAAAGCAATGATCAAGCACAGAAACAAAACCAAGAGGGTGAAAGATTCCTAGCAGGCACATGGAATCTCAGCTATCTGGCACTCAGCTTTGGAAAACAGGAAAAATGAAGCCAGCAAGTTTCTTCTGGAGTAATGAGAGACCCACGTGAGAGACTGTTTGGTCAGAGTCTGAAACACAGCTGACTGTGCTTCTTATTCAAAACTACTAGGCATGTGTGAGATTATAATTCCTGCAAAAACATAAAGTATGGGCTGTCTGTTTCATATTTTTTAGATACTATACATATTTTCTCCTCTTAGCTGTGGTTCATTGGTCCAGATTTTGGTCAAAATTCCAGTGAGAAAAACCAAAAATAATCCGACTCAAGGGAGAGGAGTTACATTAAGGGCACACAAAAAGAAAGTTTAGCACCTATTTTACTTATGTACGAGTGATCACAAATTTACAGTTCTACTCCTTTCTTTTTTTTTTTAATATATCTTTTACCACTGAGTAGCTCAGACTTTTATAAATCTGAAGAAGAACAGTTCTGGAAGAACAGTTGTCAGTAGAAAATGATATGGTGGAATCAAATGAAGTATGTGGACAAGGAGTCACCACAATACTGTGCTACAAACTTAAAAAGAAAAAGTGACAAGGAAACTACACCTGGGCTCAGCTCCTTCTCACAATAGTACACAAGAAGCATGTCTTTCTAATTTGTAAGCACTGTCCCTCTTTAAAAACATTGTGAGGTCAGCATGCACAGACTGCAATTGCAAGTGTCCCTTTTTTGTACCATGAGCAGAGATACAGAATGTAGAAAGTTGGGGTTTTGTTGTTTGTGAGTATCTCAACCCAAAACAAAAACAATCTTAACATTCATTAGACAACATAAAGTAATTAAGTTCAAAGAAAGAGGGTTAGGTTTGGGGTAATTCTAATCTAGTTTATAGGTGTTATTACCTGTTAAAATAGTCTAAACTTGTATTTGAGGATGTGATCGTCACACATACAATAGCACCATTGAAGTAATATTTTTTTAACTAAACGTTTATATACATGTTTTTTCTTGAGGTGCTTGAGTGATTTATCTCAACAGATTTCTGCACTTAGGAATTTCGTAACCAAAAGATTCTCAAAGGAAGCAGTTTAATGCAGACTCTCAATATGTCACATTTTGGCAGTGATTGCTTAATGCAGCAGTGCACTAATGAATTGCTCCACTGCATCCTCTGATCATGAATATGAATTGGAGTACTATAAACTGAACTCAATGTGCTGATAAGTGACTGTATCTGATTGTGCCAGCAGCCAGATGATTTTCTCATTAATGAGCTGTACTATTAAAAGATGGAAGAATATGAAGCCAAGCCAGCTTTGCATTGTCTGAGTTCTTTGCTGACATTTTTCCAGGCCTACCAGAAACCTTTGTCAACTAGTGAAAGAAAATTCACCAAAAAAAAAAGTTTTACAAATGCAGCAAAGACAAATGAAAGCTTCAAGGCTCAAATTCTGTTTCTGACTACAAGGATGTGACTCCTTTGTGATTCTGTTTTAGTATGGGATAATCCAGATTATAAATTAAGGAAATATGCACATCCTCTGCTTTGTTGTAGTGTTTCTGGTTTAGTGTGGGATAATCCAGATTTTAAAATTAAGGAAATATGCACATCCTCTGCTTTTAAGTCTCTGCTATTTTGAGTGCAGGAGCCCATGGCTGCCAGTAAAAGCCAGAATTTCTCATCCTTCTTACAAACTCTACTGTGCAGAACATCTAAATTCATTAAATTGAGGACTTAAGAAAGGCATGTTGCAAACACAACAGTAAAACATTAGAAATATTTTTACGTTTTGATGCTTTCAGAGTCTTATTCAGTGTCAAACTCCATTATTGTTTACAAGCACCACCATTTTGCTTTGGAATTGAATTAAGGCCACATCTCAGCTGGAGACAACTTCCATACAAGTCCAGAACGAGACATCTAGAACAGCTGCGGAGCTCCTAGTGCTTCTCAACCTCTGCTCCTATAGAAATGTGCAGTGTAGCTTATTTAAAAAGTCCAGAACAAGACATCTAGAACAGTTGCAGAGCTCCTAGTGCTTCTCAACCTCTGCTCCTATAGAAATGTGCAGTGTAGCTTATTTAAAAAATAAATGAATAGAGAAGAAAAAAACAGAAAAGAGAAGAAAAGAAAAAGAAAAAGAAAAAGAAAAAGAAAAAGAAAAAGAAAAAGAAAAAGAAAAAGAAAAAGAAAAAGGAAAAGGAAAAAGAAAAGAAAGAAAAGGAAAAGGAAAAACGAAAAAAAAAAGAAAAAGAAAAGCGCTGTTGCTTGAAATCCACAGTACCACAGTTGGACGTGCTATTGCTTGAAATCCACAGTACCACAGTTGGACCAGAAAAGGGTAGAGTAAATCAGTGGTTAACACTATATAGTAATTCTGCCTCTAGAGGGCATTACAAGCTAAATGTTTTCTCTGACAAGTGTTGAGAGCATCTTGGATCAACCCACAAGATGGTTCTTAAATTACCTAAATTAAGAGATTTTCTGTGTTTACAACATCAGCTATGTAGGAGTCAAACAAAATTATTGGATAGGAACACTGAAAGATCCTTAATCCACTGAGTAACAGCAGATAGGTTTGGTAAGAAAAGATGTTACCAGATGTTTTTTAATATCCCTGAAACTCCTCATGCGATACACTGTGTGCAACTTTTAGCACATTGCTGTTCCATTTTAATAACTTTGCCTGCATCCTTTTTATGAGTGTGTGATCCTCAGTGGTGGTTAAACCCAAAGATCATTGATCATTACCATAGATGCTTTGAATCCTTAGCATCTAGCATGTAGGCCACTCTATGATCTATACAAATTGCTCAGGTATCAGTGGACATCAAAGTATTATGTTCCATGCTTTTGATGTGTTATACAAAAATACTGAAGTGATATATCAGACCTATTCTGTTAGTGAGCTGGTATGGCAGGTTCTTCCCAGTAAGTGCTGCTTCCTAAAGGTGTTTGATAAGCCTCTTCAGCCATGCAGTATGAAAAAACCCAACAGTATTTTTTTTCCTCTGTACACAGGGACTAAATCAGTCCAAATCGCAAAAAGTATTTGTGTTTCTGTGGCTGAAAAGCAAGGATCATGCGTCTTGCTGCATGCTGAAGGGCATATTTTAGTATTGCAGAAAACAGCAACCAGGTCACTTTGGTATAATTTGGCTATGTATGTTTTACTATTCACATTTGTTCAACCACAACTGACTGATACACATTTAATGGGGCAATTAGAGTAATTATGTTTCTTTTCCTGAACACTGATATATAGCTTCTCATATTTGTCCATTTCTCTGGCATCACAGTGATGCTGTGAGTAGTTTGCTAAATGTCATAGCTAACTATATTTCTAAGAGGCTTCATATCTTGCAGACTCAACAAGATCCATAAGTCCATTTCAAGTTTTCAGAGTGTTCCTTCCCTGGTGCCTTTATCTATATCAATTCTGTCATGTTCTTGGAATGTTATAAAACAACAATTTTATTAATAAGGAAAACCTACAGTAAACAAAATATTAAAAATACATTATTCAAATATATCACAAAAAGTAATTTGATAATTAAAAGTCATACAATAAACTGTATGAATAGGAAAGACAAACCAGAGTAAAGTAAAATAACTTATACAATCACTTAGCTTTTATATTTGTAGACAGACTTGTTACATAATGACATCATCAAAATGTTTACTGTCTTGTTCACTATATTATTGCAGTGAATAAAAATATCAAAATTTCAGATTTCACTGGCTTTAGATAAAAACTGTAAGCTTGCTGCATGCAAACATTTTGATTTAAACAAGACAGCAAACCAAAACTCTCTTTGCCTGACAGACACATTCAGTTGTTTGCCACAGAGGGTTACCAAATGGAAGTAGTAGTTTGTCACAGAATCACAGAAATTAGGTCCTCACCAGGACTAAAATTTGTCTTTTATCCCTTTTTCTTTATAGTGCAGAGTTCTAGCATTCATTTCCAAATTATTTTTTGAATCATTCATGATGTCCAATTTCTTTACATAGTAAAAACTTACTGGTGTCTCCTGGGCTGTATTATGTATTCTGAGCTTCTTTTGTAAACAAGATAGTCCAACATGCTGAAGATATACCAAGACTGACTTCTTAAATTATTATTAGCTGTTTCTTCTAATATTGGGATGTTTCTCTTTCAGCCTAATCCATATTTAGAAGAAAATATAGGGGCAGATTCTCTAGCCCATACTTGCAAAGGTTTCTGGACTGTGCAGCATCTGCATGGGAGTTAAAAATAAAATTTAAAAAAAAAATCAAGATCCATCTAAACTTTCATAGATTGATATGCTTTTATATTTAAAAATATCTTCAAGCTAATCCTCTGCTAACTCTCTGCATGTGTTTATATGTAGTTTAAGAGAGTAATAGAAAAAATAAAAAGCCTCTAAATAATGGAAGAATTGGTAGAGGTCCCACTAGAATCATTGTCAAATGGTTTGTATAAATGTATTGAATAAGTGTGAATGCACTTAATGAGAAATTATAGGATTCTGGGATTATAGTGTGGCCACACAAAATAGTTTGGATGTCATATGACCACAAATTCCATAAACTCTATGTGAACTCCAGTTAAAGAAAAGTATTGGATTCCCTATGAAATATAGTTGGCAAAAGAACCCAAAAACCCAAACCTGGCAGGTAATATGGTTTCTATTGTATTAATTTTATGGATGTTTATTCAGCTGATAAAATGTGTTAGCAGGTTTCTGGGAAATAGCTTGGTGCTTAGAAAAAAAAAAAAAAAGGGGGGTTTTTTTTCTGTAAGAGGAGGAAAAGTGTATCTGTATCAAACAATTAAAGTTAGAAGTGTTGGTTTTAACCTCCATCTGTCTCCAGACCCTTAGCTATGAGCACTGCTGCCAGTGCACTGCTGGGCTGCATAGTAGGCTTTGTTTTGTCCTGGGGTCAGAGATACTGGAAGGAAGAAAGAGAAAGAAAGATTAATCTGATAAAGGCATTGAGATTTCTAATCGGACTGATGGGAAACTGTGGTATGAAGTTAAAGAGGCAACACAGGGTGAATTACTGTGATGAACTACCTTAAAGCTGAAGCAATCAAATAGATAGCTCTCACATATAAAAATTACTGTGGCATCTTTATTCATCAACAGTTTTGCACAAGTGTCTCATGTTCAATCCCTTCCACAAACAACTAAAGCACTCTGGTACATTTGATGAGATTAAATCTTATCGAGGAGACTCAGCCACTGAGGTGGCTGCTTCTCACTTCCCAGACTTAATTTCTTGTTGTCACGGAGAAGAATAAACTTTTCAAAGCTTGAAAATGACAAACTCCAAAAAGTAATACCACCACAGTCAGATGCCTACACTCGTAGCCTACTGTAATGGAACTTAAAGTGCTTTTGCTCTTGTGTATGTTAGCAATAAAACTTTTTCATGTGGACTGATAGCTGAAAACCTGAGGAAGTGAAATTTGTGACTCCTAATTCAGAAAGTATTCATGCAAACAGACATGTCATGGAGGTTTTCTGTACATTTATAGGTGACAAGAGAATCACACAACAAAAGCCTACCACTGAGTAACAGATAAATAGATACATTTGATTCAAATATAATCAAATTATATGAAAGGAAAACATGGTATCCTAGGTAATTCGGGGTAAAACTCCTGTAAAAATTCACTCCCATGATTTTAAGAATTAGCTTATGATTTGTTCTTAAGAAATGTTGAAGTCTTCCCATGATGCTGAATTCTTTGAGTCTTTTGAAGTGAATATGCCCTGAAGATACTTGATATTTTGCAGGGTTACGTGCTAGTGAACACAGCAAACAAACACCAGTTTTGTGTGATCAAACATGTTCTTCCTTGCCAAGCATCACGTAATTATGTACCCACATATCAGTCTGCTTAACACGGGATTAGGAGTAAATGCACAGCTATTGACAAAGAAAATTAAGGGCATATAGAAAATCTGATCTAATAATAAGTTCTATATGTTGTTAGAAATTTATTTTTTCAACCTATCCCAGAAGAGCTAAAAGAACTTAAAATAGTATCTTTCGTGTAAATAGCCTATCCTGTCCTTCTGAAGAGATGGATCAGTATCCAAAAAGGATATATACAAACACTGAAAATAGTGAACGATGGTGAACCAGATACATATGCAGATGTAACTTTTAAACATTTTTTCCTTTTTTTAATGTTAACCTCACGTACAAATCTGTAATAAATACAATGTGATTCCAGGTCTTTTACTTGATTACTCTGGTTTTCTGTCCTTGGGTATTTGCATTAAATAAAATATAGCATTTTCAGAAATAATTTCCCTAAAATAATACTGGGAGGTTTCTGGCAAAAAAAAAAAATAAAAAAAAAAAATTATAAATCTTGGAAGCTGAATTGTTTAAAGATCAAACAAAATCAATTAACACTACATCAGACATAGTACACCTGACTCTACAGAAAGAGTATTTTATGGGACATTCAGCCAACATACTCCTGTGCATTTGCTGAAATACATTTATTGATTACTTATCAGGCCTCTTATATTGTGTAGTTTACAGGACAATTACACTATTTGCCCAGCTCTGGAATAAGTTTTTCCAAACTTTTCGAAGAGAACAATCGACGGTAACACTGTTTGGAAGTCCTAAAAAATAAGAGAGACAAAAAAGAGTTAAGTTTAGCTTTCATGGTTTTACCTTTTTTTTTTTTAAAAAATGTATTTTAGAGCTCTAAATATTGTCTTCTAGTTACATTTCATTATATGATTTAGAATGCAATTATGCAAAATAATGTATATGAAACATAGATTTTTACATTATATGTACATTACTTTGAAGAAGAGCTCAAGAACTGATTGATTTAATTACAAGCAAATATGTATTTCAAACTATAAGTAACTATAGGCACTGCTGAAATTCTCTGCTCCAGAACCTAAATTTATAGTATTTTGCAAATCACAGTTACAGAATTATATTCTCCACCCTGGCAACCAGGTAGGCTGAAGACAGCAACATATCCCTGCAATATTTTAACTTTTCTACCTTGGTTAACATTAAAACATGGATATTAAACCAGCTCCAGGAGAAATGGCAAAAAAAGAAATACATATTCAGTAAGTATTAGTGGCAACAAATTGATTAGGCGTTCTGGTAGAAAAAAAATACAAGCAGGGTGGTTCCTGAACATGTATTTTCCAGGAGAAGTTCTTGGTTACTACATTCAATTTTTTAAAATGCAAATGCTTATAAATCTAAATTTAATAAGAGAAATGCAAGTGAACTTGTGCCTTAAGAATACAATGTAAATATAGTCAACAAACAAGAAAGTAAAATAACCTAAGTATTCTAATCAGTATTTTGATTTAGCTTCTTACTAGTAAACACTCATGGCAAATTATTAACAAGTCTATGGTGTTTAAGATCAAGGTTTTAAAGCATTCTTAATAGAATTATTTTCTTTGACCCTGAAACACTAGGAATGGTTTTAGCAGTACATAATTTTTATTTTGCATTAAAATTGTTTTCCCTATTTGAAAATAACATGCCACAGAGGAATTACCAGCTTTCTAGGATCTGATAATTAATTTTTAAGAAAGAAGTTGGTCTGAACACCTTCTACTGATTTCTGTTGTCAACATGATGCTCTCTGAAAGCGCATGGAAACACGTCTCTGTATAATGTCTGAGGCCATGAATGAATGCTAAATTTTTTACATTTTCAACGTATTTCACAATTTAAAAGGTTTGGTTTTCTCTTAAAAACAGAATGAAAACTATTTCTTTTTCTCTGAAAAGTGATGTGAAGCAGAATTATAATTCCCTTGGTAATTTAGGATGAGCTACTTCACAGACCACAGTTAAGCTGAATCTCCGTGAACAGAGAGCAGCTATGACTTCTGGTAGGCTTCATGCAAACACTGACATGGCCCACTTGAGTTTCATCTGCACTGCGCATTGCCAAACTGTGACCATATAATTTCTTACATCTCATACTTAAAGTTATTTGGTGTGATTCCTCCAACAATCTGGTGCATAAATCTTAAAATAGCAAGGTAGACATACATTTGAAATTAAATAATCCCTGTGTGGTGTGAAAGTGAGTATCACCGCATTCTTAACTGTTCACAAGATTTAATCTTTACTGTTTCTCTATGCCTTCTACTGTCCAATTTCTTACCCAACATAAACAGCCTATTTGCATATTTTCATATGATACTTTAAGAATGGCACAGTATTTAATTTTCATTATGTGTTTGGCATCTCAAGCACCTGCAGGAAAAGTTGTCCATATAATTATTATAATAAATATTATTATAACCCCAGCATAACTGCAAATAATTTACTTCTAAAGTGAAGCTAGTTATATTTAATTCAGCAAATTCACCAGGCTAATATTGTTCATGGGAATGGGAAAAAAAAAAAACAAACAACCAAACCACTCTAGTTGCTGAGAAAGAAACAGATAATACAGCTATTCTTCAGGATTAAGCAGTAACTCAGAGCAAAATACAGTATCCTATATTTTGAGAATATGAAGTATATTTTTAATATACACACAGGACAGTTAGGTACAGTTTAACAAAAAAGCAGTAAACTTGGGGTGAGACAGAGAAACCAGTAAAAGGTGTACACCCCCCACATCAGGGTAAAATCAGGAATGGTGAGTCTGAGCATTGAAGAAGTCTTCATTTGCTGGAGCAGACGGCTTTTGCTATTAGGATGCCTGGCCAAACAAAAACAATTGGCTGCCAAAATTAGCTCCTTGGGACGATTTAGGAGCCTTTGAAGTGAACAGTTTTTTGAGCTGGAACTAAGCCCAGGTCCAGCTTCAAACTCAAATCAAAATGACAAAGAGGAAATTTCCTGTGCCACACGCCCCCTCAGTGTAAGATTACTTCGGTCTGGCAGCTGTACTGTTTATCTTGTTATTTAAAGCTATTTCACTAGATACTCACCACTGAGCATTTAAACAACTGGCTCCCATTATGACAACAGTAGTTATGTTTGACCACATTTACGAAACATCACACAGTCTGATGGATAAATAAAAGTGTTGCTGGCTTTACAGTTAGACTAATTAAAGAAGTTTAGAATGTGTACTGGATAAATGTTGCACAGTATACATATAAAATATAAATATATTTTTAGGAAAAGAACCCCATCCATTTCTGTATTTGAAGGTACAGATTTTAATCAGGTTTTGACAGTGTGAGAAAGTAAGGCCTGAAAACAACACCTGGCCTTGCAAGAGCTACCTCACAGCTCTGAAGAGGGTCTGCCCCACTGTGTCATTGTAGCAGCATAAAGGGAAAGGTGAAGGGAGACAGGTTCTCGTGTCTGTCTAATTCAATGGTGAAATGTAGATTCAAATCACACAGTGAAGAGCTGCAATGCACTGCTGGTTGATTCTGAGACACTGCCAGGATCATCTTGAGTTTAAGCTGATTGCATCATAGCATAGAAATTACGAAGCTAAGAAGATAATCCCTTTGAAGCTGTTCACAAGAACAAAAGTTGCGAATGGAGGAAAAAAGGCTTCCTCAAAATTATTTTCACCCTCAGACCCTCATTGTTGGTTGCTGGAATGAATTAGCTTACACATATGAATTCCCACATATTAGTGAGATTGACCCTACAGTTCTGCAGTCTCAGGATCATAGGAGCATGGGGCTGAACTTTTTATGGAATTTTTCCACAAAGCATTCTTAAATCGTGCTATATAATTCTCAGCATTGGAGACTTGTAATTCTCAGGACAGAGAACTATTTTTAAATTCCCAAATGAAGTTAATATAACACTTCCTTTTTAAATTGGCTGAGCTTTGACTCCTTTCACTCTAGTAAATTGTGAGGGACTCAAGTTCAGCTGACGGAGCTTAACAAGACCTATGGACCCTTTCAATATATTTGACTACTTGGCTATCACATGCACTTGTCAGTTCTAAACAATGGAGTCAAAAAGGTCACAGAAAGCTACCAAAGGTTTGTCTCAATCAGCACACTCTGATGTCATAGATTAGACTTGCCAAATGCTCACCTAGTTTTTATTTGGAATGTTATTAATAAAGCAATTTCTAAAGAGATTTCACGTCTGAGTATGCAGACATACACAAATACTGACCATGTACAAATAACATTGGCAAAACAACGAGACCCTGTAGATCTACATATCAGTTTGAAAGCCTTTCAAAATGTGCTCCCTCGTATTCTAGTGATAAATTTACACTAACATTGTTTCTTTACAAACAATTTAGAGTACTGTACAATTTCCTGCAATATAAAAATGCACTTTGGAATGGGATAGGAATCACCATTCATTGTCTTCTTGGAAATTTCATCAAGTAGAAAGTCAGCTGCTTCAGACCAAAGCAAGAATAGGCAAACAGCAGTAGCATATCTGTTCATATATTTTAAAGCCAGAAAGTACCATTATGACCATTTATGCTCAGCTCCCATGAACATACTTTGGGTGCTTTCCTATAGCAAATCTGTCCCATCCATAATAATTATGAAGCTGTTAGGTACGTGATAAACTTGGAACAATAAGCTTACAATAAACTTATGATACCCAATTCACAGCTTCACATAGTCTTCCTCTGTAATGACAAAAATTTCACTTTGTTGCATAGAGATTTGGTTGCATAAATGGAGATTAAAGTTACATTCAGTTGCATGAATGCAGATTTCCTTCATAGGTTAGAAGTAGCACATGAAAATGTTTCGAAGATTGATTGTATAATCTCTATAATGAAAAGTATTCCACCTGTAGTGGTGATTCAGAACACCAAGTCCTCTTCTCAGCCAGCCTAACAATACTGAAGACACTGTATAATTACATGATGTCAGCCATGACACCATATACTATGCAAAAGGTAAACCAATCCATGAAAGTCCTGGATCTCAGAAAAACTTCCTCTGTGGTGCTGGAATTGTATCTGTAGGTAACTTCTGTTAAGAATCAATGGCTGAAGTAATAACTGAAAAGTGGGCACACCTGCTAGAATCTTAATTCTAACTTCATGCTACTGAAGAGTAAAACAGGTAACAAAGTTCACTTTTCTTTAGCTTGAAATCTATATCCACAGGTACACATCAAGACTTTAGAGGGTGCAATGGGAAATCGTGCTTTCTCCACAAGGCTGGGACAGGACTCATGTGCACACCTCATTCGAAACCCAGGCAGTACTGCCAAGTGCCACTGTACAGTCATCGTCCACAACCCCCTCTGTTTAATACTAGGTGGTCATATTTAGTGTTCCCTATGATCCTAATGCTTGTAATAGTAAAATTAGAGTTTTAAATTGAGCTGTCATAGTAAGCCTGCTGACCTATTAATAGCTGTGGAGGTCTCTAACAAGGAAGCAAACCAGAAATGGCAAGCTGTTATACAAGTAAAATGTTGATCCAGCTAACTTTTATTCTTAGCAAATTTATCAATACTGGTTAACAATACTTCCAACTAGTACAGGGCCTTCTGACATGACAAAATGAGTGTAACAACCCATTCTGTCAATACAACACAAATGTCATTTCAAGTGCTCAAAACCCACTAAGCTACCCTAAAAAAGATTGATTTATCTGCTTCAGTGTTTCTTTGGGGCAAACTTTTCTCACAACTGAAACCAATTAGTGGGCCTGGCACTTGTAGTGCAGAATGTAGGTCAGCATCAAGTAATAAAAAAGTATTGACTTTTCTCTGTCTGTAAGCAGCACGAAAGGGGTGCCATGGCCTTGTCGTATATGAAAAGAGCTCCATTAATTTCACTTATTTCAACCAGTGCTGTCAAATACTAATGCTTCTATTGAACTTTTCACACAAAGTACATTGACACCAATCCTGGCCCCAGTGAAACAAGTTTACAATATTTCAGTCAGTGAAAGGGGTACTATAATTTTTAATTCCCCAATGTACATTTAGTCTCTTTAAGCAGCACTGCTCAGAAGACCTATTGAGAGATATGAGCTGGGACATTAATAATGGCTACACACTTCTTCCCATGGGCAACAGAATCTATTTCTTGGGCATAGCTTCAATGGCTAATTAGCCATAAAGTTCAGGACACAGTTGTTTGGCATGACTCTGTTTTTGTGGCTGGTGGGCACAGACTGCCAATTTGACTTTCTGCTGTGGAGAAATATCCAAAAACAAGGAATAGTGCCTTCTGTGACTTAAGGCTATAAAATTGAAAAGCTAATGTGTTAACCAATTGGGTCAACTAGCCCCTTCAAATAAGAGATAATAACAAAAGCCTGGATCATGCCTTAGGGACTCGATCTCATTGTGTCACCGCAGAGGTATTGACTTCCAGGGAGAAGCGTGGCTAATCGGAGTTCCCTGCGCTGCAGTGGACAAGTGACCACTGCTGTGATGAAAGGGGTAGAATTATACCTTTTGCTATTCAGCTCGCCCACGTAATGCAGAGGAGGGGATTAAGGAGGCATCATTTATCTCCTCTTTTGGCTGTCTACCACTGCTACCTAGTCCAAATCCGCTAAATATTTTTTGTTTGGGTAAGTGCAATGAGAAATCCTGTCCTTCCATGAAGAGTTTATGAGCTTCTCCATATTGTGGATTGACACAGCGATGGTCAAAATGACCTAAAATTTTATGATCCTCTTTCCCTCTATTCTCTGCAATTTCCCTCCTAAACTGCCTTTTTTTTTTTTTTTTTTTCTGCAAGTGATGTTTATGGTTCTTCTTGACAAGCTTGAGGGCTGAGCGTGATGTCTAACTCATTCCCTAATTACCTCCTGCAAACACAAATATCATCAACAACAATAAAACTCTTTGATTTAGGAAGACTGGGTGACTATGGTAGAAGGCAATTTTCTACTTGCTTTAATGACTTCGTAAGTGCGAGTCTTACCCTTTGAATCAACTTGCTATTAGATCTTAAAATAAAATGATATTGTATAGCCATCATAAAAGGCAACTTTATACCCTTCTGTGTTACACTTATATCATGCAAGTTTTTTCTACTTGTTAGTTTTAGTCTTTTATTGACATTATGATAATGTGTTGTAAAAAAAAGCCAAAAGGAAATTATGTTCACAGTTGGAAACCTAGCAACACTATTTTATTACCCTATCTTCCAAACAGAAAGAGAAAACATTAATTGCTATTTAATTTAAGTAACAAACATTTCATTATTATTACACTTAAACTTTCATGGAGATTTATAACTATCACTGATTCTTACACATTTCATCCTTTGGAATTATAAATGAGGAAACCAAACTCAAACAGTGCTTGCTAGAACTCATGAAAGATTTCTAATTATGGCTTATAAATCTGAAAAACCACTGATCTGATAATCACATAGGTTTGGATACTTTCGACATGATGTGTCCAGTACAAGCAGCACAGCAGTGTGTACTCCTTTATGACAGCCTAACATGAAAATTATAACTCTATTCCTCCCTTTCTCTAGTATTCTGAGAAAGAAGTATTCTGCTACTAATTTGTGCTCACTGAAGTTTGCTTTTTTAGTTTAGCAGCTAAGCTGTGCTAATTTGTGCTTTGGAGATGTCTGGAGATAACTGGCTAACACAAGTCAGGCTCTAAAACTTCTTGCCCTCATCTTCGCAAGGTGGGAGAGGACGTGTTCTACCCTTGAAAAGAGCCTATTTCTGCTCCTGCAGGGTTAGAAGCAGTTTGGACAAAGGAACAAAAGTATATCCCAAATTACAAACGCGTCAACACTTACAGTGCTTTCTTATAAGCAAAGTCAAATCATCTCTTAGCTTGGATGGAAGTCTTGTGTAAGGAAGGACAAAGGAAAAAAGGGGAAGAATTTGGTCCAGTGAATTACTTTTTCTTGTAAGCATTGCTTCTCTAAATTTAACCTGGCATCTGAACCTACTCTGTCCTTTTTGTCATGTGCAATTCAACAATGAAGATTTGTGGTCCAAATGTGTATTTGTTACATTTACTTAGTACCCTGCAGTTATTGCGGTTGCCCAAGGGTAAGGAAGGTGGAATTCCCAGCTGTACCCTCTACCATTTATTCCACTTATTGATGATCTGCAAGCCAGACACTGGCTGGTCCTTCTTCCCAAACATGTACTAGCTTTGCAATGCTTTAAAAATAAATATAGTCTCGTTTATAAATAATAATTTAGTTTATAACACATGATAATACGACAATTAATTTATTTATTTATGTGTGTAAAGCTGATCTACTGAAGAAGAATAAATCACCTTTACATAGATGCTTTTAAGGTACTTTTAGACATATTCAGAGCCAGCATCAATATTAAAAGTACAGTTTGGCACACAGGAAGTTCCGGTGCATGCTGTACTATACATAAGCCAATGTTATGAAACAACATCGCCCAAGTTCTGTTCTGAACGTCTGTATTTGAACCAAAATTGCCAAAGATAATATTCCACTTTTTCAACTAATGTAGCCTTTTTTTTTTTTACAAGTAAATTGAATTAAGAAACCAATGTGAATTTCTCTGCAAGCTATTTCATACTTGGATACCCTTGAACTTTACTGAATCTGGGCTGAAAAACAAATGTGCAGTTGAAATAGTTCAGTAGGTATTCAGAATCCCAAGAGGTGTTTATTTGCTATTGTCATGCAAGTATCTATTTCTTGCAGGGTATTTTATAAAAATATTTTTTAAGAGGGGAGTAGATGTTCACCTTAATTTATTTAGGATGTATAAAAAACATTGTCAAGTAGGAAAACACACTGATGAGTAATACATAACCCTTTTATGAAGTTATTAAATCTGAGGTGGAACTATGCCTAACATTACATTCCTGTGTACAGAAAAATATAGAGAGTCTTAAAAGAACCAGACTGAAAAAGTAAAGGACAAATTTTTATCATAGTGCTTGTATTTTTAAACCAACTCCTTGTCCTGTCCATCACATACATGCTACTAGCAACAGGACCTGTATTAGAAAATAATGCACTTAGGGATAAGAATCTTGACTTATGCCATTTATAAGGTGCCCCTTTCATTGTCTAATCTGTTCAAGCACAACATTCTCTATCCAGCTGAAAATCAGCCAGTGCCAAGTGTTCACTGCCAAGACAAACTCGGAACCACTTTTAACCTGCTGGACTAAGGCCAGAAAAGGTTTAACCTGCCAAGATCAAGTTGCAACTATCTGTAACTTGCCAAAATCGTGCCACTAGGAGTTAAGGAGGAAAAATTCCGAGTTGAAATCCTCAAGTAAAGTATTTGTTATCTTATCAGGTTAAGTTGTATCTGTTTGGAAAAAAAAAAAAAAGCTGCGATCATTTAGAATCAATAAAAAACAAACACATTGATAGCACTGTGTTTGGCATATGCAGCAAAAACAGTACTCCAGTTGGATTTCATCTGGTTTGACATTGTTCTGGATGATGCTTTGAAATCCAATTGTTTTCTGTGATGAAATGACTAGCTATGCAGATCAAAGGAGAAGAGTGGATGCTATCTAGCTGAGCTTTAGAGAGGCTTTTAACACAATCTCCCAGAGAGTCCTTTTAACTGAGTTGGTAAATTATAGTCTTGATGTGTAGACTAATAAATGTAACAACTGTGTGAAGTATCAGGTCCAAAGAGTAGCAATGAATGGTTTGTACTCTAACTGGAACCTGGGTACAAATGCATTTCCTCAGGTGCTACGCTGGGACCTGGAGGTGGAGATGGAACACACTCTTATCAAGTTCATGGACAACACCAAGCTAATGGGTACCATCGATACATTTGAGGGCTATCACTCAGAGTGATGTAGACAGGCCAGAGGAATGGCCTGACAGAACCTCACAAAATACAGCACAGCCAAATGGACCTGGCACAGACTAACCTCAGGAACAAAGCAGGCTGGAGGCTGAGAGGCTGGGTAGCAGCTCTGCTGAAGAGGATCTGGGTGGTCCTGGTGGGCAACTAGCTAAACGTCAGTCAACAATGTGTCCTAGAAGCGATGAAAGCTCAAGAGAAAAACAGCTTTCCTGTTTTGCAAATATAACCTACCTTCAGAAGAGAGACCGTTGTCATCTTGCAGGCAGCCTACTTTGGAGATCAGCTAACATTAGAAAAACTGCTCGTCTCCTATACAGTGTTCACAAATGTTCTCACTAATCAATAAAACCAGAACAATAGCTCTTAGGCTAATATTTATTGCTATTTTTTCTGCCTGTATTGATTCATATATGATAATATATCTTCTTTGTGTGCCATGTTTGTTTTTCCATTTCTTAATGGCACTTTTACTCTTGTGTAAATCCACCAGTTCTTTGATACAATTCAGAAATATCACCAGCAGCACTGATTATTCACTCTGGTGCCACAGATTTGTTTTGGCATTGACATGAAGCTAGTTCTGTCGAACTGCTGCTGATTAAGAAACTTCAGGGAGAGGAACAGTTGATATTTATAGCCAAACATTATTTCAGATTCAACAGTGTTGAGAAAAATGAAAAGGTTTACACATACTAGCACAAAATAAAAAAAATATATTGTTGAACACTTGAAAAACTAAAATCATGCTGTCTTGGTTCTATTATGAATACATGTTTTATATACTAAATGTAACAACTTGTGCAAACATATTCTATGGTAGTACATAAGCAAAAGTTTATCTCATTTTTCAGCTGGATAACTTCCAAACTAAATTCTATGCTCCCTTGTCCATGTTGAGGGAAGAATTTAGCCTTAGATTTTCTTTAACATCTATGCCTTTAATGTCTATGCAGAACTTCCAATGTATAGCTGAGTACTATTATATCTTATAAATGAACAGGAACTAGGAATTTTTACAATGTTTTATATGCTAATTTATTCATTGACAGTGTAGTAGCCATATAAGTTATACTGTAAAGTTTCCTATACTTCTTTGAGGACTTTGGATTTGACCTGAAGTGTGGAAATTCTTTAAATAGCAACACATTTTGGTCTTCCTCCTGCCAAAGGCTTGGGCATCTGCAAAAACTACAAATCATGCCAAACTCTGAGTGATATATGGGGGACCACAATCCACTATGAAATAAGCTAAGACCAACTCATTCATTTCATTTAGGTCCTTCAGTGGGATTTGAACCATCCCGCCCACAAACCATGTCTCATGAGATTGCAGTATACATCCAGCCCACAGTAATAATGATTCATATACATATATGTGTATATGCTTTATTGCTACCTTTAGCTGGATTAAAATCAATATATCAAATTTTATATTTCTGCTTCTTTTATTAGCTTTCTAGCACTTGATCAGCTGATAGAGGCGATAATGAAATGTTTTTTTATAAACTGGAGTTTTTAAGTCCTGTCCTGAGAATGTAATATTTCAAAAAATAGCCTAAGCTTTGGGGAAAAAACCAATTACAGAAACAGCATTAAAAATGCCAAGCACTGGGCAGAAGCAATTCTGGATCAGTTTAAAAAAGTGATTGATGAAACTCTAATCTGAGCTGAAGGAACAGTTTCACGACAAGCTGTGACCATTCCACACACTTCATTAGCTGCCATAATTAGCCTGGTGTTTCAATTTGTAAGAACTGGTGGGGACAATTTTACTGAGAATGCAAACATCAAAAAACAGGGTGCCTCAGACTTCAGAAGAGGCTGATGAGAAGCTTTTCTAGTCTCTGTTAACTAAAAGATTAATTACAGCTGATGGGAGGCTGTACTCTGATTGTCACTCTGTCTATATGCATTACTTTTAGCATTAGAAGAAAGACATGGTTGACACTACACTGCTCAATCAAGCAGCTTTGCATTAGTGTACAAAGTCTGTTAATATGCAATGTTTTATTGTTTCTCTTTCTTTTTTTCCTCTAAGTTTGAGACTTATCTACCTAACAAGTTATACTTTAAAAGAGCAGGGTATTCAGTTGCTAATGATAAGCACTTACCACTCACTTATGCTGTCATTCCTTCATACAACTACAAGGGAGAGATCCTAACACTTCTCAAAGCTACTGGCTGGGAATATTTTTAGTTTCTGTCATCACAGTCGAAGTGTAAATTCTGACTCAAATAGTCTCATTATGAAAAACAAAAACAATATAGTTGTGAAACAGATACCGTGTGCATCACAGCCTTTATAGCTTATCCCCTTTACTTTAGGTGCTAATACCTCTGTACATTAACTCATTAAAGCTTGTAAGGTTACCTAAATGGAAGTGAAGTCTGAATTTGAAGTGCAAAGGTTATTCTTGAATAATTCCATAACTCTCATTCTAGAATATTAACACATGATAATACACCTACTCATAAATAACTCTTTATGGGGATATGCCTTTCAGTTTCCCTACATATATTATGCTGAGATTAACAAAAACTATAAGAGAACAAAGACTATAGTTTCTTATCTCTAACATGGTGGAACATCCTTTTAACCTGAATTTATAAAGGGCATGTTGAAAACAGCTTGCTATTGCATTAAATGAATAAACACTGAAATGTATTCTAAAGGGAATATCATATTACTATTTAAAATGGAGCAAACAAGTTCAGCGTTGATTCATGAAATAAATTTTAAAGAAACAGGCAGTAGCTACTTACATCAAACCATGAAGACAACAAGCAGTCGGTATTACTTACTGTCTCTCATTCACTCCAAAGTTATCTTTTACTGTGATTTTTCCTATTCAGGGAATGTAGATTACTCTAAAATCCATTTTACTGAACTGAAGTCCTACTACTCTAAGAATAATCTACTCTTGCTCTCTGTAGGAATTGTCAAATAACAAAAACTGCAGTCTTTTGCTCAGCTTGAGCATACAGCTGGCATAATCTCTTAGAACCCATCCAGAACAGTTATATATATTAATAACACTACAAATTATACAATTCAATCGTAACAGGTCATTGTGACAAAATATGTCATTCAGGCATTATTTTAAGATGCAACATTCTCTAGTCCTAAGTGTATCTGTTGCAAGAAGTCACCAGGACATGTGCTTCTGATTTCAGACTTCAGTTTGCCAACTTGCCAGCAGTGTACATTTAAAGATGAGATAAAAAAGAGTGTCTATTTTTCTGTCAAAATGAGTAACACCATTTTTCATAGAATATTCTTTCTAAATAGCATTTATCTATATATTGGTTATATTCATTATAGGCCAGATCCTTATCTGATGCAAATTAGCCTAGCCCTATGGATATAGCTAAGTTATGCTGGGTGCCAAGGATCAGTTCTCATACTTGGAATTTTCAACAGTTATATAGAGCATGTAATTCTTAGAGGATTGTGAAAAACTTTGTTGCTTTCACTTCAACTCTATTTAACAAGGTCTAGCTGACTGTTATCAAATAATAACTAGTTTGCTTTCATACATATGTTCCATAAAGAATTTCCATAAAGAAAGTTACTTCAAAGTATAGCCTTTTCAATTTGTATCGTGGCAAATGGAATGCAGTTCAAATACATTATGTTTGCAGATATAGAAACAAATCTACTTAATTCCAAGAATGCTGAACAGCCCATCCAAAACTGTCTCAAAAGGCAAGGCCAAGCACTTCCCAATTCAGTGCGAGGATTTTCAATTCCAACAAACAAAATAATATTCAAATACTAAACACCTAAAAACAATACAAACAAATTATGTGTAACAAAACTCTACTGTTTCCAATGGAACTGATTGAATAATTTTTTTGCATTAAAAGATCTGCCACGAGTTACTATAATGTACTCTAAGAATTTACTGAAGGAGTTGGTCAAAATACTCTATTTCTAAAGTATTTCTTAATAAACAAGAGGCTTTAAAATGTTTAAGCAATGTGTTAAATATGAATTATTTAGAAAGTTAAAACATACATATATCTCCCTCAAAGATATATTGGTTAAAGTTAGCTCTTACTAAAAAGCAAGATTTTCTTTTATGCCACTAACATAAAAGCTTCATTATTAAATGAGGAAGGTAGGCAAAGCAAGACATTTATCATCCAACAGACAAATGACACAGGATTGCTAGTTAGACAGTATAATAAGTACCATCTAATTTTCTCTTTCGAATCAATTTATTCTTCAAAGCCTTGGATCATCATCAAGGGACTGCATTTTCCCGTTGAGAAATTATGGAACTGAAAATCAGGTTTTATAAAATATTCAACTAGTTGCCAACAAACCCTTACAAATAACCACTAGAATGGTTTTGATTAGAATAGTGGTGACAGTATCTTTTCTTATGCAAATAACTGAATGGTTTGACTCTTCTCAGTCACTACTTTGTAGTATTCCCTCAAAATGGGACCCTTTAACTCATCAGTAACCTTCATCAGAACATTTTTTCTAGCCTTTCTTTTCAGCCTTCCAGTTACCCACAGGTTCTTTTCTGCGTTTAGTTAAACAGTAGCCAGGGATACATTTTGTGTATTTTAATTTACTTGACAGGCTTACCTTCCTTCTGTACCTAAGAAAATAATTTGAAAGATCACAGATAGTTAATAATCATTTATATTACATATATCAAGAGTAACATTTTTCAAAGGCAGCCCAGCAGTGGTGACCTTAAGGATGTTCTTGAAGAAAACAATCAAGAACCTTTCCAATGGGACCTCTGAAAGTGATCTTCATGACAAAGTAAATATAACACAGTCATTCAGTAAGGAATCTGGAAAAAATCATTATATCAACTGTCAAAAGTTGAAATTGTCATTTGCTTTTCTGGAAGACCGAATGAATGTATCTTATAATGAGAGATATTTCATTCTGGTCCTATGAATAGGAGGTAATGTGTGGCGCTCCCACCATTGGATATGACATGCTCCTGCCTTTTTAAATATATTTGCTTCTAAACAGTACATGACATGTAATTAAAAAAAAAAAGGGGGGGGGGGGTTTGGGATTTTACTGGAGGGGGGTTTTATGTCAGAATTTTATGCCCAACTCTAATGTTTACAAAAAGAATC
>NW_015090922.1:4658874-4732309 GCF_001431845.1 Calidris pugnax
GGGGGGGGGGGGGAGGGCAAAAAATTCAGAAGTGCAAGTTGCAAAAATGACTTTAAACCTTTTTTTATTACCCAGTTTCAGAGACTACTGAAGACTACCTGCTTATTAAGCTGGTCTGTGATATTAAGTTGGACAACGCTGCTCTTTCTTTGTGCTACCTAACCAGGTAACGGAATGCCTGAGCTCCAAGGAGCTTGCAGCTCAGAAGAACAGTGTGGAAGAGGGGAATTACTCAAATTGATTTTCACATGAAGATACAGGAGCATTCTGACTCACAATGGTTGTTCTGAGAGCAGAAAATACATGCTACAGGGTATAAAAGATATCCCCTGAATATATGAATAGTATAGGATGTATTGTTGTAGGACTGGATCCTTGGGTTTAAATTATTTGGTTTGGCACAGGACTCAGGGTAGGAAGAAAAGTGACAGAATGCAGCCTTATCTTGGAAAGAGATAGTTGATAACTCAAACTAAGGGTCCATTTGGGGCATCTGAATAGATACATCAAGTCATGCCAACAGTAATAATCATACAGGAGCTATGTCAGTGGCCGGGAATTACTGGAGTGCAACACACTTTGGCAACAACCCTTATTATCCCTGACATGGCTCATGAGGAAACTGGTAGTGTAACAAGCAAACTCTTACAGATCATCTAATAATTCCCCTACAATAGAGTCACTTCTGGCTGCCACATTATGTCAGCTCTGCATTACCTATGAAAACACATTGCAGAAGGACTGGGGAACTAAGAATCTGATATTCAAAATACATGCTAGCTCTTCTTATTGTACGTTAGAAACTTCTGTCCAAAAGCACACTAGTAAACATGGCCTTAAGAGTTTTAGAATGTGGAATAAGGCTGATAATACAGATGCACATCAGCCAGTATCACACTGTATTAGAAAATATTCTTGCATCATCTTTTTTCTTAATTAAAATGAAAAGAAAACAAGCAAATTCCTTTAAAAAACTGTCATGGAGTCACAATCTAAGATAGGTATAATGTATGTTTAAACTTCTTCTGTCTCAAGTCCAGTCACTGCAAGGTTAGGAAAAATACAGTTAAGGTGAAATTTAAATAAATTTCAGTATAGTCTGGGATGGAAAATCCGCAATAATGTACCAAACAATTCTGTCATATAATGACATCATCCACTGGACACATGATTGATACTCACAGACATTGTGACTATGTGTTGGTCCTACAAGAGACGAAACTAATTCTCAAACAGAACAAATCACTTCCCCACTCCGGCTTTATTTTTCCCTCACAAGAATACTATTCAAAGATACATTCGCTGTGGAACTACAGGACACAGTCATCTTAGAAGAATGTGGACAAAAATGGGTTGGCCACAACCATGTAGAAGAACCACACTCACTTTCGAAGGCAGTGAGATTTTCATATTATGTTCTCCTTGTGGACCTCTTCCTACATAGCTCTAATTTAGGGCCCAACCTGATAATATGATTCCACTTGGTCCATAGTGTAAGCAACAATGAAAGTCACAGAAGCTATTGAACTTTTAGAGGCAGCAGACTATATAAAATAGGATTAATTCCTTGAACACACAGCAAGCTCTCTTTTTCATCATAGAAAGTCCAAACTTAGTGAAGTCATGGGAGAGGAATTACACAGCCGAGTCATTCATAGATACTCGATCCTTACAATCTTCATTATGGCAGAAAGAAAGTAAAAGATCAAGAACTTTTTCCATTAGCTGTTATTTCTGTTATCCCAGATAGGACATTTCTGCCAGTTCTTGGACAAAGAGCCAAATTTACACCCAGTGTAAATCAATGAAACTCTATACTTTGCATTAAACTTATATTGTAACATTCTTTATATAAACTCTGGCTTAAAGTACATGCAGACATTGGCGTTTATCTGTTATACATGTCATGATTTAATTAGATACTTCTGCAACTTCATATAATCTTGGTTGAAGGCAATCACTGTCCAACAAAATGAACTGAATCTGTTGATTGTACCTTTACCTACACTGGCTGAATTTGAGCCTGTAATTCTCTGCCTCTGGTGACAGAGATGAAAGTGATACAATTTTATAAAGAACAACTATTACCTGCTCTAACAGCTACACAATACTGTGAAAATACCAGTAGTGTTGACTACAGCCCAATTTCTACTACTCCAACAAAAATAGAATTGTGTTGGTGGTGAATTACAAGGGCTATTTTTCCTAGCCTAGGCAAGGCCATGACAATCAGAAATATTTGAACTTGATATTTGATTAATGTTGGCAGTACTCTGTAAGTGATTTCCACTCGACAACATCTAATTATTTAATTATTTCACGTTATTAATGGAATGAAACAATTCAAAACAAACAGCTGGAATGACTGTTTTGCAGGAAGCTCATAATGATCAATTCATACATGTAGAAATCTTCCTAAAATTATATTAAGCTGGCCTGTTGAACTCAAAAGGCATATTTTAAAAGTAAAATTATCCATAACTAAGGCATGTTTCTCTGCTGTACAGTTCAGCTGTAATGATCCCCACACACTGCACTTGCACATCAATTATGATAATCATAATCACGGTCGTTAAGCTGAATGTTCATTATTATCAGGATGCTGGTGACAGCAGATTCAATCATCGAGTGCAATGGGCAGGCAGTCACAGTCCCACCCAAGTTTCTGCAGACAGCGTTGTGCCACATTAAATCTATGATATGTTCCACATCCCACTCCATTCCAAAAGCTGTAGACGGTAAAGGTCAACTTTATGTTCTGTGCAATATGCTTAGGTTCTCTAAATTAATTCTTTGCAGTACTGGGTATTTTTATGCTTTGTAGATAATAAAATTCTGTTTAGGTCCAAAACGCCTGTGCAAATAAGGAAACAGTGATGCAGTCGTACTGTAATTCACCTATAATAAGGCATCAGAGGAAAGAATGTATCAGGAAGGAATATCTTAAAATGTCACTTCCTGAATTTTGCAAATAAGAAAACATTAAACGCTGTCATTAAAGTCAGTTTTCTAAAATGCATATGCAAACTAATTCCGATACCAATTAAAGGCTATAAGCTATCATTTCTGCCTCAGTAAATACAAACATATGTGAGTGTTTTGACAACTGAAAGATTATAGTTAGCGCATTTGATCCTTCAACTGTCCAGGTACATCGGAACCTTTCATTGTAGCTTAAATTCATAGTGACTGGTAAATTTTTTATATTGATATTTCTCACATAAATTCTATCAAAGGCATTCCAAGGT
The DNA here is from genome assembly GCF_001431845.1 of Calidris pugnax. Taxonomy (NCBI): domain Eukaryota; kingdom Metazoa; phylum Chordata; class Aves; order Charadriiformes; family Scolopacidae; genus Calidris; species Calidris pugnax. The sequence goes on from NW_015090922.1 coordinate 4,662,123, forward strand.
ATTTAGACATACAATATTAAACTTAAAATATGCAAGCATTTTTATAGCGCTTTAAAACTCGGTAAACTGACTAGATTCAGTTTCACTAGAGGTACGGTATTTCCATTTCTTGTTTATTTTTAATGAAGAATTAGCATGCAACAATTTTTCCCTTAACTCAGAAACTTCTTTGAAATGTAAACAGAATGAGATAAAAAATTCCAGGTTATAACTAGATGAAAAGAAGAACTATTAACTTTTCCGCACATCATGGCAATCGTGTTTAGAGGAAGTCTATGCTAATAACCTTACTTTTTATTAAAATGACATAATCTACATATTGATCTTTTTTTTGTGACTTGAATTAAAACTCGTATTTATAAACACATGAAAACCTCAGGAAAATACAACTAGGACATGCTCATGAACATACACAGGGAAACTTTTTTATATGTACTTTAAAAAGAAGCCAGCAAATATCGGACAATACCTCGGTAGCTGAGAGAGGTCACTGATTCACTGACCACTGAACATACTCCTTGGAAGAACTTATGCAGTATTTTGTCTTAGCAGCAATGATAACAGAAACTTCACCGGTATAATAGTCAGAAGCTGAATATACATCATGGCAGCTACACAGGTTGCAATATGAGTTGCATCCACACAAAAACCACCTCATGGGAAACATAAAGGAGGCTTGTGTGTAGCAGACAAACTATTAAGCAAAAATCTGGGGATTTTGATGGTGTATTGATACATGTCCTTTAGTCTGGTGACTCATTAGAACAGGATAATTTTGTTCATAGCACTGGTATATACAAAGTTTTAATACAGTTTAGAAATAAGAAATAAACAGAGAGTTCTTTCAAATGTAACAGTTATGAAAATATAACTTCACACCTGCTGATGGAACCTTTTCCATTAAAATGTAGTGAGGAGGTGGAGGATTTTGGGGTGGTTCTTTTTTTTTTTTTCTGATAATAATGACCCATTAAAGCAGCAGATAGGTCATAAATAGCTCTTTTCTCCTCTTATCTCTCTGTTTGGGTAAGCGGCTCCTAATTGAATCTTCATATTGATTTAGAATTGGGGTTGGAAGGCTGTGTGTCATGTTGGGTTAATGTATACAGCTATTCACCTCCAAAGGCTGAGGTTGAAATCTATCCAAGATCACAAGCAAAGTGAGGTTAGTTGTTAAGCCCATAATTTATATAATATTATATGCATGTGATATGATATATAATATAAATATCTTTACATCGTTTGATATCATCACCTGAGCCTGATCAAAACCTGCTAAGGACTGGAAGAGTGTTCACAGGACAAGATGAGTACTACCAATAAGACTTTCAGATCTTTTTTATATATCATACTTATGCTGTGGGACTTCAGCCAGTTGTAGCCTCCATTTATTGCTTTTAAAAGTCAAATTCAGATCTTTTTGTTTTAATGTTGATCTTTGTGCCTTTATTTTCAATGAGATTTAATTAATGTATGTTAAAATACCAAAATTTTGCTCTGAAGTAATTTTTAAAGCTTAAAGCTTTGAGAAGCGATTATTTTTAAAAAATATTACTTCTCAAACTAAGATTCCTTGGAACTCATTACATATATTTACAAAGGTTAAGTTACTTTCAGGACAATAAGCAATCATATCTTACAACATTGTTTAGGTTGGAAGAGTCCTCTTGAGATCATTTAGTCCAACCCCCCTACTCAGCTAGAGCAGGTTGCCCAGGACTGTGTCCAGCTGGGTTTTGAATACCTCCAAGGACAGAGAGTCCACAACCTCTTTGGCAATCTGTGCCAGTGGTCTGTCACAGTAAAAAAAAACCAACCAACCAATAATGCTTTCTCGTGTTGAGATGGAATTTCAAGCATTTCAGTTTGTCCAGTTTTCACTGGACGCTACTGAGTGTGAGAGGATTCTGGCTCCCTCTCCATTCCCTCCTCTCAGGTGTTTCTACACATTGATATGATCTCCCCTGAGCCTTCTCCTCCAGACTGAAGAGTTCCAGCACTCTCAGCCTTTCCTCATACAAAAGATGGTCCAGTCCCTTAATTATCCCTGTGGCTCAGTGCTACACTCTCCACCAAGTCTATTACACTTCTTGTACTGCAAAATTTTAATGTGATTATGATACCTAATACAAATAGATGTAATGCAAACATGACACAAACTCATGTTCGAACATGTTCTGAGGAAAATTACCTCTTGCAGCACTACAAAACCAGAAATAATACGAGACGCTCCTGAGAAAGTAGGCAGTGTAATGAGGCTATCTTAAATTAAAAATAGGTCTTCACTAATTTTTAGACTTTTCCAAAGAATGTAAGTAGTAAAATATTTTGTTGTTTTTATCAGCTTTTGCCATAATTTTCTTATTGTGTGAGAGTAAATATGCAATGACTTACCTTGCCTGCTATCCACTTCTTAGGCTGTACTTCTCGGAAGTGTTTAATTCCATAAGTTTCTTGACCATATTTGCCTGACCTAAGAATTGAAGGGTCATACTTCTCATTTTTATGATACGAAGAAAATGGCAGAAACCTGAAAAACAAGAATATTTAAAAATTGTTTATGCTTTACTCTAGATGTCACAGGGCTAATGTAAATCATAGATACCAACACTACAAGAGGTGACACGGACACATTCCTGCTATTTTCCACTACCTTCTTAATGTTGCCCCTCAGTATTTTGAGAGGATTACTGCAATTTTTCCTATAGCTGTTTTTACGTTAAATTTGGAGCAAAGAGATAGAGTTTCAACAGGATAAAATGAAGTCTTTCTGTACAAAGATATAACTTGCATTACTATATTATTACTTTGGCTCTGTCTGCACTACCAACTGGTGTGGTGTGAAGAGAGAATGAGCAGGGTTCAACTTGCAGGAATCTGCACTTTGATACCTCAGGTTTTAGCAGGCAGTGCAGTCTGTGCCAGCTGTGGGTGGCAGGCATGCACCATGCACAAGTACAGAGCACATTTCTGGAGAAATTGCAAGTCATGGAGGCCCCCAACACATATCCTCCACCTGATCGTTCCATCAGAACAGAGAAATTTCAAGCACATCAGTAGTGTAAGCATAAACCAAGGCAATTTACACCAGAAAGAATCCTCCCTGGTATGCAAATAAACCCGTTATGCATGTTTTTTCTATTTGTAAACCAAAGCTAAATAAACCATCATCTCATTTATCAGAATAAAAACTTATACAAATAGTACTGGTGACTTTCACATATTGGCAGACCACAAAGCAAAGAAATTATTTCTTCTGAATTCACAAACTGTGTGCTTTCTCTCAAGTTATAATTATGTCTTAACTAGAAATCTTTCAAAGTCTCATATTCTTTCGCCTTTGGTCATGGTGATGAAAGACTGCCTGCTCACACAGTGCCACTGAACAGTGAAGCTCCAGCTACCTGCTTTGGGCATGGAAGAGGTTTTCAGATGGATGTCCCTAATTTTCATGGAAAACTACAGGTTTTCTGGGTGGGTTCCACAGCAAACTGTACGGAAAAAGGTGAAAAACATCTTAAATATAAAGGATCTTCAAGAGACCCTGCTGAGATTACTTAGTTCTATCCATTTCAGTTTGCAAGAGGGTTATAAGAGCAAACAGGCACATTTTCATATAAAGTAAAATCTTTATTTTTAATTTAGCATTACTACCATTACTGGTATTCTGAAAAAAAAAAAAAAAAAAAAAAAAAAAAAAAAAAAAAAAAAAACACATTTTACTTTTGTTTTATGAATTTACACATATCCCAAAGCAACAAAATAGTCATTTTTTGAAGGAAAAAAAAATATTTTCTTTGCCTCCAATCTGGCTTTTTCCCTACCTGCTTGCTATTGCAAAATACTTAGCTTCTAATCAAAATAATGAAAGCTGGGCTTCTTTGCTCAGAGGTTTTCATTTGAATAAGCAAAGCAATTTCCATTTCAAATGTATGTTCTGTCATGCTTCCACAAAAAAGAGGGTCGTTTCTCGTTCAGTGCAGATGCCAAGTTATCGAGCTTCTTCTATCCCTCCAGAAAAACAGAAAACTGATTATATAGTAAAATCAGAAATATATGCCTCAGAAGTATAAAAAGTCACTTTAACTGCCATGACAACAGGTGTAGTTAATCAAAACCATTCCTAGTTGAAACCTCTTCAGAATCCAGAGTTCTTAAAAAATTTCGACAGTCAAAAATGTTTTGGATAAAGTTATGGATTAAAATACCTTTCTTCTGTCTCTCAGAAAATTATTTATTCAGTCTATCTGATCCACCAGCAACTGTTTGAGTGGGTTGTTTTTTTTAAATTACACATCTTACATGTACATGTCTTATTACATGTTTTAAATTGTATTTCCAGTTCATAAAAATAAACTATTTTAGAATTTTGCCAGCTATATCAATTTAGTCTATCAAGTACCACAAAAAAAAAATATCATGTAAAGTTAGTGAAGGAAAAACACTGAGTTAGCAGACTTTTAAATTATACAAACCTATAGTAGCATGTGTATACTCATGGGAAAGGACACTTTCACATAAGACAGATTATGGTACTTGTAATGCTAATTTGCACATGGGATGGACATCACACACACACAAAAATTAATGTGGCCCCAATGTCCCAGAGAATACATCGAAGGTGCTGCGAGCCGGCTGCTCCACTTGCAGTTTTTATCACTTCTGAATTGCATTTTAATAGTACATTTTTCTTTTGTTCCGACATGAAAGAAAATTGGCTTTCTCAGGGGACTGGATAGCTGAGAAGACAGGGCTAGTAGTTTAGGGATTTGCCCATATATGCATAGAATTTAGTTGAGGCATAGCATTCATAATTCAATATGAATACTATGTCTGTAAAATTTATACATTAAATGGCAAAAAATAATTCTTGATAAAAGTAGAAGATGAAGTAAATTATTATAGTTTTTACTGTGAATCAGTTAATCTTTGTCTTTTTGGCAAATTAATAATTAGAGTAATCTATGTTCTACCATGATTCCAAACAAAAAATAGATTGTAAATACATATATTGTAACACTTGAAGATAAACCTCACAGTATATTCTGCATGTAGTTTAGCACAAGTGTGATCTTCCACATTTATGCTGCATATCTCCTTTAAGATCATTAACTGGAGTATGTGCCATACAGCCTGGAATGTATGTCTATGGCTGAGTAAAAAAAATATTATTAAATCAACTGTGAATTTTTGAGAAATATTGAACAATAAAAAATATTAAAATTTAAATGAAAGAACATTAAAAATATTATAAGGTATTATAATTATATTCTAAAGTAGCACCTTTTTTTTCTTCTGTCTATAGTTCTGCTGCCAGAGCCAAGTGGGCAGATCCTTATTGCAATAATGATCTAACTACAGGAAACGATCATATATTCAACGTCTGTTTAAAGTAAGTAAGAATTTTCATTTTTTTATGTGAATAAGTAATTAAAAAGAACCTTACAACATTTTTGTGTGTTAAGCAGCGTAACTAAATTAATGGGAGTCATACAGAAGTCATTATACACCCACAACCAATAATAATACTAAAAAGCAATAGCACTGCAAAACACTTCAGTAATGGTATTGTGTTCTGTAGCTCTCTATATACACCTGACACAGCTTTTCCCCAAATTAATGACAGTATGTGCTCTGAATGTGACAGAAGAGAGTGATGGAAGGAGAAGAAAATTAAATCCAGACAGTGGTATGATGCCATTATCAACTGCACAAGTTTGGCCTCAAGAGTTGGTTGGGGTTTTTTCCATAAAAAGCTCACGCACAGGATTCTTACATCTGGGTTTCAGCTTTTCTTTGCTATTCAAGTTTAAATTAAGAAATTCTTAAAGGTTTTCAGTAAATATGTCAGAGACAGAAATAGCAGGATCAAAGAAGAATTAAATTTCATGTTGACGTTATACCGTGCCATAAAGCAATCATTATAAGCTGAGCCTTTCCAAAAGCTGATAATTTATTAGGAGGTGAGCTTGCTCTAAAGAAATACATTTTAAAATGAAAAATTATTTTGTTTCACCCACCACAAAATCTTGAATGACAGATATGTTAAAGAATACATTCGAGACGGGGGGGAAGAGTTGAAACCAAAAAATGGGAAACTGTCTCAGGTTCTACAAATAGCAGTATTACACATACACAACCCAGGGGAGGACCAGGACCAAAGCTGGCGGTATCACTGGTAATGAAGGCCAGTTGCACTGCTGCCAGCACTACACTATGTTGAACCTAATTAGCATAAAAAAGACCTAGAAGCCTCAACTTAGTAGCCAGTCCTATAGCTAACAGCTGCTGGTTGTATGTATTTGAATTTCAGAAGATACCATAGGCATCCATTGTTAATAAAAATAAAAATAACCTTCTCTCTCCCCTCACTCATCCTATCCTGCACCTCCCTGATATTATTAATTTCATCTTTCCAACCCTTCTTTTCCTCAAATTTTTACCCCCTCATGACCTTTCTTCCTGCATTCCTCACCTACCATTTCTTCCCTCCATTTTGTCCCTTTTACTGTAATATCTGTCACTATTGCAACAGGAGATGGAAGAGGCCTTTTAGACACCGAAGGCTTTCCATTTGGATTGTCTGAGACACTAGAAGCAGCAGTAGGTACTGGGCTACAGCAATGTGAGAGGAGGCAGCAGCAGCATGAACAGGAAGGAGAATTTGTCAGGTCCATCCTTTATTGCTGGGTGGTGGCATCCCAATGCTATATGGTACCTACCAACAGGACACAGTTCAGAGGCTTTAACTTTTTCTTGAATTGAAATGGCAGCAAAAACCGGAGTGGTCCTTTGGCATGTCCTCTGGACCTGCCCAACAGGCAAAATCTCAGCAGTCTAGCAGTTCAAGCCTGTAATCCTTCTACCAGAAATGTTTCAGACTTTACCCAGGCTTCTGAGAAAGAGCAGGCTGTAGATCTCCTGCTGGACTGCCATACATGCTGCACTACCAGGGCACAATCAGAAATATTGAGACCAGAGAACTAGAAGGAATATTCTGCTTACGTGGTTTTTCAAACTTTCATGCTATTTGTATATACTGTGCATTTTTGTAATTTAGCAGTAAAAATACTACCAAAATCTTAACTCTAGATGTGTGATAGTGTTGTTAAATTTTTATCTGAAGTGGTTCTATGCAATAGCAATTCAATTCCTTGTTTTCTTTATTTAATTGAAATAAAACAATTTTACTTCACTTTGAAGAAGACATGAACAATTAGCTCCAAACTGTGCTTTTCTATCAGAAAGCTGTGAATCTTTAATATTTTTTTTTTCTTATTCAAATAAAACATGAAATTAGCTTTCAAATTTGGATTATACCTGAAGTAATGTCTTCATCAAATCCAACAGTGTTTATCTTTTCACTCAGGGAACAAAGGAAGCACAATGGTTTTCCATATCAAAACAATTGCAGCAGTGCAGCCATTATTTAAGTCATAATGAGTGCACATTAAAATCAAAGTGTTATTTGCAAAACTAAAGAGAGAATATTTTACTTAACATATCTAGTCAGATTACCCTTTAGAGCAGTATTTTCACTATAAGAAACTAATTTGGGGTGCCTTATTACAAATATTTCCTATGGTAATACACTTAATACTTTTTCAATAAATTATCAATCTTATCCTAATGGCAGTAAATCTAAGAATCCTCTGGCCATTTTTGTTTAACCCCTGTCTGCGATAATGTAAAGTGGCAAAGCAAAGCCTAGTCTACTTCTTGTCAGAAGTATAAGAGACCTCTTTTGCAGCAAATTCCGGAACTTCTTAATTATACAGACTTATTATCTGCATCCCCAGTGTTATAAAGTACCAGAACTTCATTAGAAAAATTAAGATGGAAAAATGAAGGAGCTACTTTGTAAATTTCCAGTGGAAATTAGCTGGAAGAAGCAGAGGAATACTGGATCAAAAGAGGGTAATCATGCTTAACTGTGCCCTAGAGCACCCGCATGTATAATACGATTTGCACAGTAACTACCTCTCCTATTACTGCTTGTTTGGAGTATTCTGTGTTAATGGGGTTAGCTAATTTAGTATTTTAACTTAAAAAGACTCTGCTGATTAATAAATGTTGCACACTGTGCTAGTAATTAAAATAAATGGAAGAGTTACAAATAGAAGTTGAATTGTTAAGAAAACATTATCTGAAAATATATGATAATCCCTGTTTATCATAATACAATAACAGTCCGGAAAATATGCAAATTGCTGAAGTTGCAAAGCATATGAAAAACTTAAGTATAATTTGAAAAAAGTTTTCAGATGTGTAACATTTGTGTGATGCAAGTTTACAGCCATTTTTACTGCAGCTAAATCAGAAATACATGTGTAAGACCATCAGTAAATGGTCTTATAAATGTGGAAATAGAAAGATTTTTTTTTTAGATCTTAAATCTTATCAAAGCAACCTGCTTTTTAAAGTTTATTACCGTTAATATCAGGCAGCTCATAACACTGATTCTTTCCCAGTCCAGAGCTTATTTAGATGATTAATTTCTCTGTAAGCATACCTGTCTTTGGCAGCACTATGTGGCATGGAAGCAGCTACACTGGTTGTAAAGGAAAGTATTCTCTTGCTGAGAATAAGCCCGTGAGGAGCTCGGTGCTGCAATGTTGGCACAGCACGTGGGAGGCAGAGGGTGCAGACACTGTACTCTGCTGCACACAGATGAACCAGTGTGTTCAGGACGAGCTTGGCTCTCTCCAGTACAGCCCCGAGCACGGACAGAGCCAGAAGCCGAGATGCTTTGCTGATGTCACACCAGAAGACTACAATAAACCAGGAAACCCCCTTACTCTATCGCTGGTTTATCCCTGTTCTATCACCGCATTGCAACTCATTCTGACATATGCTGACTTTATAAAAACGTTTAATAGTATACTTTGATGCATGAGGCATGTTACATGAGACAGATTTCAGCAAATAATTTACATTTTTGTTCTCTGGAAAATCACCAGCATGCAGCTGCATGCCACTGAGTAAAGAACTTCATGCTTAGTGATCTAAATCTGTTGGATCTAGCAGTTGGTGTCTCAAACGAGACACTAGTTTATTAAGTTGCCATCCCAAAGGAGTCCCAAATTGTCATTCCTACCCAAGCAGAGGGGGATATCACTTCATTTGTATGAAAAATAGCACAATAAGGCAGTAACAGCTTCGATTACATGAGAAAAAGAAATCTAGATTAACCAGTTTGTCTTTCATTACAAAGTAGGAAATTCCAGCAGTTGGTTTAAGCAAGCACAACATTCTCTCTTGCTTTCATTTATGCTGCTTCTGCCTGCCTCAAACTCTCACACAGCTTTTTCAATTATTTCTGCATTTTATCAGAAGCAAAAACTTTCTTGGAACTTGGAACACTTAGAGCAAACGTATTCCCACATTAAAGAACCCTGATAATCAAAGGTAAATGGGAATTCTGAATGTTGTTGGAAATTGCAGGTATACACTGACAATTTTTCTGTCTTAAGAGATATCACACAATACATACTCAAGGACTCAGTTTGTTATTTATGCAAAGACAAGCTTTCTCAACAAACACCTCACACTTCTGCTGTTATTTCTCTCCATATTTTCTAAAATAGAAGAATAATCAGCATAGGAAGCACTACCAGGAAGAAATACAGTCCCAAAGTACACAATTACATAGAAAGAGACAGAAATTTGTCAATTCGTAATAGACACTGCTGAGAAAAATCTACTGTAGAATCCGAGTAACCCTTTGCAGACTCCTCCCTGGAGACCAGCATCCCACACAGCAGCTGCAGCATTACTAGTGAGCCTTAGTCCTGATGATGACCTGCAACTCTGTCATCACCTTTTCAAGGTTACAGATGTGACCCTTGCATGGTCGGTTGAATATGAAGCACAAACGGAATGATCACATCACGGCCTCAAAATGTATAGCAGACTATGCGTTTAGCATCCATGAAGCTGAGAAACATTGGCGTTAGGATATTGCTTCTGTGCATTAAAGATGGCACCAAATGCTTCCTTCCCCATAAGGTAAATAAAGACCCCATACTAATTAATATCTGTCAACATTGGAGGCTCCAAATTTAAACTGTACAAGACCAAAGCTTCATAATTCTCTCACTGAAGAGAGTCGGTGAAATATTTATTACAAGATCTGACTTTCTGAAACTGTTTACATAGCAATGTCTGGGGTAAACTTCATGAAATAAAGACTGGGCAACATAGTCATGCCTATAAATGAATGATGTCATCCATCCTCACTTGGAATGCATCAGTCAAGACTTATTCAGTGAAAAGAACAAGTTAAATGAGAGCTAGGATGTTAATTATTATCCCATGCTTTGTTTGGTCCTTTTTTTCTTTTTTTAAATGTCACCGGCAGAAGCTAGAAAACAAAATAATTTTGAAAAATGGCCCAGATTTAAGCTGAGATGTGAAATTTAAACTTCTTCCCCTTCACCCCAATATATGAAAGAATACTGAGAGGAATAGAAAACTCAAGTACATTTTTACTTGTGACTTAACTCAGTTAACGTTGTTGATATGAAAGGAATAAGACATATTATATGTCAATTTGGCATCAAATATACAAAATAGTATTGCCTAAAAGTGAAAAAGTAGCTGAACTAAAATATATTATTCTTTTAAAACTGCTTTTGACTATAATTTCCATTTAAAGTCACTGTTAATATTAAATCAAGGAAAATGTGAAGAAAACAGTCCAACAATAAAAACATACATGCTAAACCATGCAAATGCAATTGATTCACATACTCTTAAGTCCCAGTCCTGAAGCTGACACATGACAACATGGAGCTGATAGAAAAGCTTGAAACAGATCAAAGATAGCAACACATTGTTTCCCACTGGGTGACAGGCTGCTCATGAGGAAAAGTGATTGCTTTCTGTCCTGAATTCTGGTATTAAAGTGTCAAAAGATTGCCAAGACCAGTGAATTCAAGAGAAAAGTTGACAAAACATCAATTTTTTTCCTGTGAAGTACAAAGCCAGTGCAGGTGAGTTAACAGGCTTTTATTATGATTGGAAAAAAGAGTTCCATCATGATAAGAAAAGAATTGGAAATATTTTGGCAATAGCCTTAAATCTTTTTGGACAGAAATCTTTTGGGATGGATTATGTCTGTATTTGGGATTGTATGGAAAAGAACTGGCCTGTCTGATAGTATTACAGATGCTGTGGCTTAGGAACCCAAACTGCTTCAAAGATGATTACAGTTTTTGCATCATGTTCTAACGTGCAACATATGCTTCCTTCCCTTCCAAGTGAGCTTTGGTAGTCTACAGGGAGAGAATGCAAGTCTCATTGGCATGCAACACCATTTTTTCCTCTCATAGTCTGTAAGCTCCCCAAACACGAAGATTGAAACAGTATTTTTTCCTTGGCAAGGTGCATTGGGCAAAACAGAATTTGCATTTGTTTTCTTATTTCCCATTAAACCCATCTGTTGCATCACATATTGTTATTATAACAAGTTCTTCTACAGATTCGTAGGTATGGATGGCACATGTCACACAATCACAAGATAGGGTCTCTGCCCTGAACGGTTTATAATCTAAGGACACAGAATTTAGAAGTATGTACATAGAATGTTTGCTAGTAAGCTGTCAGGTTTGACATTTCATTTTGTCAGGCATGAAAGGTTTCTGAAAGCAACGGAATAAAGAAAACATTCTCATAACAATATAGGAAAAAAACAAAGAACTTACTCATTGTCATGTATACGGTTTCTCCATTCCTCCTTTTTCATTTCGTCTCTGGCCTTCTCTAGTGGTGAATTGATTGATGCTGCCACTCGCAAGGTTGGTTCCAAAGGCTTGTAGCGCTGCTGCAATACTTCAGCGGTATCGCGGAAAGGCCCCTGGAAGGTATAGGATAATGGAAGTGTTTTATTGTGGGGTTACAGTTCTTTTCTTTCCTTCTTTTATTCATGACGCATCACTGATGGAAGAGGACACAGAACGCCTGGGAAGTGTAGCAAGACTTTTCTTCCAAAATAATTAAAGCAGTTCATTTTGATAGAGAGTTGCAGATAACGCAAAGGATGATAACATAAAGAGAGAATGAGAAATGTGCACTCCAGATTTGTTTTACTACTAATAAGTATTTATTATTTTAAACCAATACATTGTTAGAACTGATTAGGAAAACTTAGTTTTCCCTTGAAAAAAAATACTCGTGAAATAAAATCTGATACACAAGTATTAACTATATCTAGATTCTACTTAAGAAGAAAGCTGAAGCCTTTTCCTTTTCATAGGATAAATAGTGTTTTACCTTAAAAAACATGGGTTTTTTCAGTTTAACTATAAAGCTACCTGGAAGGGAACTTAATACATGACTTAAGATATAATTCTTCTAATGCAATTAAAACAAATGACTTCAATAACATAGGTGTATATTCTATTTTTGAAATGTCTAATTCCACATTAATTTCAGAAAAATGAAAGCTCATAATTCTTTCACAAGTCTATCTCTATGTACACATATATCTTTTTTTCCAGAATACATTGTTTAATAACTGATCATATCAGCATCTACTATTTAACAACACAGATAAATAGCAGCAGGAAGCCCCTTCCTGCACTGTCAAAGGGACATATCCTATGCCTTGCTTTTAGTACTAACTAGTAAGAGCTTACCTGGAGCATAATTAATGCCATATTACTGCAGGACAGTTTAGGGGGAGCTCTGGATTTAGAAGTGTTGCTAATTAAATTTTATTTTATTTTCATTGTTGTTGATCCTGCAATGAACTAGGGAAACCTTCTGAAACTATGAAAAGACAAAGAATCCTAATCACAGCCTTTCTTCTTAAAGATATCCTTCTTTAAATAGGTTATCACTAACAAGTCACAGCTGGAGTTACTGCAAGCACTGAGTGAAGACTGTGGGGCTAATAAAAAGAAATGATTCACGCCTCATTTATGTTCACTTATGTTTTACATTAATAGAAACCAATAATAGGAACCAGTTACCATAAAAGTCATGGACCGTAAATAACACAAATGGCAAATAAGTATCATCTAGTACTTTTCACAGCTGGACAGGAGAATTGCTATATTTGAAAGTAGTTAATGGATTTTTATTGGAACTTTACTTTTAAAGGCACAGCACCGTGATTTGGAGATCTTTTTAAAGGTCCTAGAAAGCATGTGAGCTTAATGACATTTTTTTAACGTATTTTCTTTATTCTATATTCTAAGTCTGCATAAAAAATTCCATTCATTTAGTATGACCATAATAAGTCTTTAAAAACAGAGTTAAAAGAGTTGTTGTCTGTAAGAGAATAACTGATACTAGAACAGATCATTAAAACTAGTAAGTAATGTTCTAGTAATTTATAATCTGATCCTCAAGTTAGAAAAAAAAATTTAAATGTCTAATAAGAAATGAATACTCTGTATTGCAAGATGTTTTCATGAAGTGGATATATGGACCAAAGAAGAAAGAAATGTACTATTGTCAAATAATATCAAGATAAATATGTTTGCTTTTAGAAGATAGTCTTTCAGAATACTGTATTTCTTCTTCATTGTAAAATATTGACTCATATTCCACCAGTGTAAGGGTCAAATCAGATATCCAAGCAAGGATTTCTTTCCATCTGTAATTTCTGAGACATTCTAACTCTTTCTCAATCCATAGTTCAAATGAAATTAATAGAATCCAGCTACTAATGGAAGGAGGGGGGAAAGAGTGTAACTAAGTAAAGGTTTCTCAAACAAGGCTGTGTCATCACTAATGAAAGTGGGGTATATATGTTAGAATATTATGATAATTCTAAACACTCCCTGCAGATTTTTTCACTCCTGTGAATCATGTATTTGAAGAAACTTACCTGGCAATAGGCACCTAAGGAATATATCTACAATAAAAAGACCTTTAAAAAATCCATTTGCCTAGCAGGTGCTTGGACCAGATGATCTCTAGAGGTCTCTTCCAACCCCTGCCATTCTGTGGTTCTGTTATTCTGTAATTTCCATTTTACAAGATTAACTTCGTGGATTCTGAGGTGGAATGGTGCTTACAGATGGTTTCATATTGGGAGTGCCTGCAAATATTTTGGGCATCCTGCTTCAAAATAGAAATCTCCCTGGGGAGGTCAGGCTAGGAGAAGAAGGGAGTGAGTAAACCAACAGTTTTCATCCTGAAAGCAAATCACACAACGGTGTCTTCTATGTTTGGAATTTTTACTGAGTAGCATAAATCTTCTCCCTACTGACTGGTCTGCCAAATAAAGGTTAGCAGATCAGCATTCTTACTACTTTACCATAAAATCAGAAACTTATGATAAAAATTATGGTCAACATGAAATCATATGTTCTTCACTGCCCCCATTCCAGGAGAGCTAACAGCATGCAAAAAATCCCTTAAATGTGGCAATTTGCTTTCTTTTATTAATGCCTTTTAATGAACAGATGACTAATTTTAGCATTATCTGTGTTTCCATCAAACTGTAATTCTAGTTAACTCAGTAATAAAAGTGATAGATCTAACTGATGTATAAGTAACTTTTCTTTTAAATACACTACCTCACACACACAGAGCTTGCCTATAAAGTGCTCCATACCCATTTCCCTAAGAGAAAGCTGATAGATAGCTCATTTTTGTTCTTTTAAACATATATAATTGACGTTCTCATATAAAATATCGAACCTTATGGGTGATACAAATTTTAGATACCTGAAAGAACAGTGAAGTAACCAGCGACTCAACAGTGGGCCATGTAGATATTAGAAAAAGAAGCTTGGTGCCAAAAAGTGTTACCACAGAGAACTAGGACACAAGCGTATCTGGTAATTAAATTCCTTATTGTCACACCAGACAACTTTTAGGATGATGCGTTCTGATGGGGTTTCATTTCCAGCTGTTTCATCAGCTCAAACCAGTGTCCTTTTCTTAGACATACAACCCTAAATTGTCAAAGTGCTGTGCAGGGATTTAGCCGTGTGACTCCCATTAACATCAATAAGAGTCGCGCAGCTAAATCCACGCGCTGTGCTTTGAAAATTTACCCCACAGTGTACATCCCAGGGTGCTGAAAGGATTAAAGTATTATATAGTAAATTCCCTCTTTGAGGTGCAGAAAATAAACAGAACTCTTCTGGTTTGTTCTAAAAGGCTATCTGTGCACGACTGCTGTGTGTGCATCTGAACTTAGAAAGGTCTAAAAAATATTAGAAATCCAAACAGAAGCTTATAAAATACTTTGTATACAGTAAAGCAGTTTTGGAAGAGTAACTTAACAACAGAAAAGCTCTGAGTTCCCTCTTTATTTAAAAGCCCGAGCCCTACACCATGTCTAATAGGCAAAACCTTCCCCTCTATCCTGAGACACAGTGCATTCAGTCACATCCCACTGAAGGACCATCATAGCCCCTCGGTCCCAGAAGGTAAAGCTATGTTATATTTATCTCAACTCCAAACTCCATGGTCACCCAAACGGTTTGCTGGCTCACACTTTGTCTCAATTATAACCTGAGTCAATGAGTGAATTCAATGAGAAAGCTCAAGCAGTCCCATTAGGGAGAACATAAGGAGGGAAGGACAAAGGTGGAGAATTGCCCTGACATTGATCCTTACTGTTATAAGCAGTGTGAATTTCTGTGTGGCTCTCTGTGGCTCACCTCTTCTTCTCCAGAGGTGTTCTGGTAGGCCTGCATGTTCTCCTCGAGCTCTAACACAATTGCTTTTGCCTTCATGTCACACCACCAATACAGACTCATCCTGCTATGGGCAGGTCAGTCATGACAGAAAGAGGAGAAAAACCTCTTCTGTGTTGATTAGCCGGTGTGCCCGTGGCTGTCCCCACTGAAGAGCAATGTGGATGCAATCAATAAACCACAGGTAAATTGTGGCAGATGGCATGTGTGTACATAGTTTGAAGCCAGCAGTAGTTCAAACTTAAGACTGTATTCAGATCACCTCTACCAAGGGCTGTAATAATATAGTGAAAATAACCATATTGATTCAGAGGAGTAACATACCAATAAAGATATATTATACATTGCTTATTGCTCATTATTATTATTTATTTTATGTAGCTAAATCATATCTTCAGTGAAAGTACTGAGAAGGACTCAGTCAGAAGCATTGTCTTTCTAAGCAAAATATGGGAGACAAAATTTAAATATAAGACAGAGTACAAAATAAAAAAAAAACTTATAGAGGTTCTTAAAACATTGTGGTCATTCAAAGTCAAACCAGCACTGAAAAGTGGATGTGTGAGGCAAGTAGAAGGTTCAGTAGATTAGACAAACTGAGAAATGCTTCAGAATAGAGGGAAAGACAGAATACTTTTGTCCCAAAAGCACCTGTCCAGGCACTTACTGGCAAGAGCTACATGTCATTGTACTGTCATTCAGTGAGGAATATAAAAGTCTCAAAAGTCTATCTGCCGTGTATATTGCTGGTAGCTTTTGGTAATGAGGTGAAAAGCTGTTTTGTCATTTTGTGGGATTTTCACTCTGATGCATTATCTCAGAAACCTCCATTACCTTATGGAAGAGAAAATAAAAGCTATCTGCAACATATGTTGACGTCAACTGAGGTTAGAATTGAGACCATGACAGTTAAGAATGGGAGCTGGGCAACTTGGCTGTGATGCAGAACTAAATGGAGAAATTTTTGTAATTAAAGTTGACACGCAGCTAGTGGACACAAAAGAGCGGGAACTGTCCTATACTGAGAGGATGTCTCTTGGCCTTCATATGGAAAACAAATGCAAAAAGAGGAAAAAGTTATCACAACTTGGTTAATTTGTCCCATTACCTTTAATTTCTCCTATTTTTAATTTTTTTTTAAATTGGAAATTAATTATCTATATCTAATGAATCATAATATTGATATTCAATTCTATCAGGTCTTCCCTTTGATATATCAGAAATGACATCTTTTTCCCCAAAGAACCATTACATACCATCTACGTTTCTTTTTCTTTAAGACCAACCTGTTTCAAAGACTATATCCTGAACACAAGCACTAGATCTATACCTTAAAACCAAATCCACAAAAGGGATTTTTGGACTCCATGATCCAACTCTAGATATTCAATGGTCTATGACAAAAACTATGAACAAAAGCTGCCTCAGAGACACTGCAAAATGTTACCTGAGGTTTCTGTCTGCCAATAGGTGGCAGAGGCTGCCCTGTGGAGAAATTCGGAGGCCTTTTACAAGTTGGCCAGTCATAGAGGTCGTAGGAGAAGGGACTCTTCATTTGCTGCCGTCTGTGGCTCAATGGCTTTGACTCCCGTAGCAGCAGTTCCATTGGATCTGGGGATTCTCTGAATGGTGAATTGTAGATGCCTGCAATCTGAGCAGACGATGGGGTTATGTTTGACCTCAACTAACTTAGAAACGAATTCTTGCACTTATTCTGTAAATCAAACCAACTAGAAAACCTTGTATAATAAACAGTTCTACACAAAGTTTCTGACGACTGCTGACATGAGATAGATATCTAGTTTAAGTGCATCTCTGGGCATTGTATTACAGAGACAAAAGGATTTAAATAAGATAATGTAATGTATAATCTTGGTTTCAGCCCTTCAAATGGGGGTAATTTTCATTTTACGGAAGGGTTTCCTGTATCTCAAACCCATGTTTTCTTTCAGTCACATTCAATCTTCCACCTTTCACAGCAGTAGTCAAAGAAACATTCCAGTTTTCCCCTAAAAAATAATCAAATGTGTACAAATGTGCATCTAGTTTTAAAGATAAACTATTATAGTTGTTTTGAAATATAAAATTTAATTTAGATTCCAGTTTAAATTCCTATACAAAATAGGAACAAAACCATCTTGCTTCTATTTACAAACATGTATTTAAAGAGTAAAATAAATGCTTAGGCAAGGGAACATAACTCCTGTCCCTTTAAACTGTGCTAGCTGATTCACAACGAGGACTAAAACAGTGTCAACTGCAGCATTTTTAAAAGTAAAAATGAGTGATTAGTTAAGGGGAAATACAAGAAAATTTTATGGAATAGTAAAAACCTATTGCTTTTTTCCAACAAAATGTTCACATTAAATTCCTTTAACTATTCAAATGTATTTAGTTTTAACAGTATAAAACTTGTGAAAAACAAGAATTTAGAATATTTTTTCTGAATTGTGAATTAAACCAAAAGATTCATTCTTCACTGAATTTGATATTTAATTTTTTCAGGATACATCACTAATTGCATCACTAGTGTGAGCTAATACAACAATTACTAATATAAAACATACATTTCAGATTCTGAACTATGTATGTAATCTATGTCATTAACAATCTGTGATTATCTGGTAAGTCAAAATTATGTGACAGGCTGTTACCAAATCATTCCTCTAAATGTAGGGATTCTAACAGTTGTATATAAACAATTCTCAAATAGACATATGTGCATTTACTGAATTAATTATGAAGAGTTAAACATGAGAATTAGGGTACCATATTGCAGAAAGCCACTAAACTTCCCATAAAATGATGACATATGCTTAAAATACACCTGGTGAAAATTAATTTAAAGATACTGAGTTGCTTTAAGGATAATTATATTTCCTACTTAGAGTATTCTTGAGACTTCTAAAGTAGATTTGCTCAGTTAAAATATATTGTTCTCTGCTTTATTATAATTTTAATTGCTAAGAAGTATTGAATAAAAATAGTAGGCAAAAGAAATCGGTTTCCTGATGTGGGGAAAGGTAAGGAAAAGAGTAAACGTTTAAAATCTTGCATTTTTCTGTTGGAACACTACTCAGGAGCCATGAGAAAACTAAGTAGAGCATCAGCCTCCCCATAAAGTATTCATCTCTTGGGGCTGAAAGGATTGAACACTCCCCAATTAGCTTTAATGCATTTTTCATTAATGTATTCTACTTGGAAGTTCCAATTTCTTGTGTCAAAACAGTTAAATAAGGCCCATATAAAACTTATTGTTTAATGGACAAAAATATTCAGAGATGGTAGTTTATTCAAAATATTGTGGGTCTATTCAAAATTTTATGGGCTGTACTCTTCAACTCTGTAAGTGATCTGGCCCTAATGACAATTTATTTTGGTACTCTGTTATATGTTCCCCTCTTAGTGCAAATCCTATAAACCATCCTGAGTCTGAATGTGTAATGGGAAAGAGGACACAAATAGAGATAAACGGTAGAAATATATGTATGCCAAATAACCACTGGTTGTGGCTTCAGCTCTTCAGGATGCCAGGCTAAAACAGCAGGGATCCATGTTTCAAATAGCAGACAAGCAGAACCACTGGAGTGAATGCAAAATTGCAGGTCCATATGTATGATCTGTAAAATCCAGCTGCATCTGAAAAGTTTGATTCTTCAAGTCTGGCTCTTACTCACATAAACATCTCATAAAGTTACAGATTCTCCTAATGCTGTTATTATTTTTGTAGTATTTCAGACATTACCCTATTGCAATGTTCTTATTAGCCCAGAACTTATTTCCTTGCAAACACTCCTGTAAGCACTACATAAACACAAGTTCCATATGTTGTCTTGGGCTTTATTGTACTGTTGCACAATTATTAAATGCATTTAATCTATACATTTGTTACACAAGTTCTCTCAAATATAAAATGCCAAAGTAAAGATCTTCCAAACAAAGTAGACTCCATGCTGGAGATAGATATAATGATTTATAATCAATGGATATATATGGATACATAATATAATGGATATATAATACCTAACTTTGGTGTCATTAAAGTGCTAAAAGCCAATCCTGTTTGTGCACCCTGAGCAGTATTTCAGAGTGTTTGAACCCTTTGATTCAGTGTCTTTTGAATTATTATTGCTGAAAAGGTGTTGTAACAAAGAGCCGTCTTTTGTTGTTCTTTTTTCACAATACTATCATGTTAAACATACAGCTAGTGTATGAATTATGAAAACAGATTTGGAGATTGAGTGAGGTCAGATGGACACTCTAAAAATTATTCAAACTCTGTAACATCTGGGTCAAAACTGATTATGAAGTGCATTTTTAAATAGTATTTTTTCAAGCAATCCTTGTTAATTACTTTACATTTTAATCACATATGTTCAAGTATTCAAACAGACAGATAGCATAGCAATCATCCGAGTTAGTATCTAGATAGATAAAATTAATACTAATTTACTCTAAATTCCCCAAGGTTTCTGGTAAGGTTTTAGGCTCAGATTTAAAATTGGAAAAATTTGGTAGGACAGAAAAGGGAACAAATTCAATTCTACTTTCCAGACCAATCTCTCACATAATTGCATCCACTCCTTTTTAAATATCTCTGCAAATCAGTGTCTTATTTTTGTAATTTCTTGCACACGTGCTGTGCGTGATGGATGCCCTATTCGCTCTGTCTTCTGCAGGGAGATGTCACTCTGCAGAAATCTAAGAATCTGGAGGATCAAAGCCTTTGATACTTAATAAATTTGCATATCTTTTTGAGACCAGTACACTGTTTTAAAAGCGTTACTTCATCTTTTCCCTACTTTAATACAATCTTCTCTCCACTACATTGTAGTTAATACTGCCTTTTCAATGGTAGAAAAGTA
The DNA here is from genome assembly GCF_001431845.1 of Calidris pugnax. Classification (NCBI taxonomy): domain Eukaryota; kingdom Metazoa; phylum Chordata; class Aves; order Charadriiformes; family Scolopacidae; genus Calidris; species Calidris pugnax. The sequence continues at coordinate 4,682,650 of NW_015090922.1, forward strand.
CCTGTCTTGAAATATTACCTTATACTTTGATTCCAGTATTTTCCCCACCTTTAGTCCATAAGAAAATACGTTACCCTCTAAAATATTATGATAGGTTACAAAAAGTACCTCTTGTCTTCAGGGAGAATGACACATTTTTCTGTACCCGTGTTCTTCACAACTAAGAAGGGCCTCTGTCAAAGCCAGCTTTCTGGGACTTCATTTCCAGGAACAATTTTCTAAAGTGACAAACACTATGGGGAAATCTGTGCTAACTGTTAAAAAACCTACAACTGAGTTATTTGCAGTACTGTCATGCTAACTTCCACCTCAATAAGACCAAAGAAATCTCAGGAGGGGACTCTGCTAATAGCTTCTCACTGACCTCCTTGCATCAGGCCCTTCTGGTGAATGGTGGCCCAGTAGTGAATATGGCAAATGAGGTGTGAAAGCACAGATTTATTTTTTTTTAAGACTATGGTTCTGACTCGTCAGGGAAAAAAAAAAAAAAAAAAAAAAAAGAGAAATGAGTTATACAATAGATATATTTTTCCCCTAGAATTCTCTGCCTCAGACCTTCCATCATGGAAACTCAAGCACGACCTGGAATATTAATTGTGTCAGGTCAAGCATACTGGCAAATGTACCATTTGTTACCCAGTCATCCTTAGCATTACATTAATATTTTGAATCATTTTGCATTTCTAACACTCTATCATTTAGTTTCCTCCCAATCATTTTCTTATCTTTATAATTAATGGTGGCATATAAAGAAAGAAAAAAATAAAAACAAAACAAATATTAATTTCATGAACATTAGCAAAGAAAATATTTGATTTTTTTTTTCATACTCTGTATTGCTTCCACCTCTGATCCTATATTTAGTCTATGCTGTAGAATATCCATTTTTGTCTTTTCCTGTTTACCATTTCTATAAGGAGAGAAAGACTTAACTGTTTTTTTTCCAGAATTCAACACAGAAATTATTTAGGAGCTTGCCTTGAAAACTAAACTATGAAGGAAGAGAGCAGCAAAAGAAATAGAAAAAAAAGGAATGAAGAAAGGAAAAAAAAAGGTGTGTGTAGAAAGGGAAAGACAAGGCTGTGTTGATTATGCTGAATAGTTCCTCAGAAAAAATCAGTGATCCCAAGTGGTATAATAAAACATGAACAGTTTTAGATGCTGCAGTTTTTTATTTATGTATGAATTATTTCTTATTCTTCTTTCTTATTTCTTGACTGGGCTTTTAAAGTCTACATATAAAATTTAAAAAAAAAATGCCCTAATAAATACAGTGCAGCTACTGCAATTCAAATAATTACACATATGCAAAGTTAAAAATCAATGAAGTAGAGCTGAAGATAAAATGTAAGCATGAAGTCAGCAGAAAGTGTATCCTCTTATATTTAAAATATTTTTTTACTGTAATTTAACTAAAAATAATAAAGGTATGCTTTATTTCAATTACTTTTCCATATAAACTCTGAAAGCCTGAAATAATCAGCATATATCATGAATATAACTGTTCCATTAAACACTAATTAAATCTTGAAAAAATATATTTGAAGGAGGAAGACTTTACAAGTGATCATCACAGTAAGAACCTAAATAAAGTCCTCCTTTCTCTTTCTGGTCTTCTAATGAGGAGTTAAGCAAGAAGGAAAAGACTTCAACAAAATAGGGATTTAACTTGAAAATCCTTTTTTGCTCCATTGTAATTTGTAAAAAAACTAAGCAAGCTGAGAGGAGAGGTAAGAGATCTTTAAAAGCCTTAAAAGTAAAAGCATGAAGGAGAGCTGTGAATGAAATATTTGCTAGAGATGGGATTGCTGAATCAACACTGACCAGTGCACTTCATCATAATTATCAGGACATACTACTGCCAAGGGATTTATAAAAATCCCACTCAGCAAATAATTGCCCTGCTGTTAGGAGATAGTTGGAGTGTTAACACACTGTCACAGTCCAGAGTTTAGTAAGATATTCAACATTCAATTACTCTTGCTGAGAACGAAAAGGAAGCATGATCATTTCTCAGCTGCTGCAGTTATGCTTCCACATGAATTCCAGTGAACAATCTTGTTAATCCCCAGATATGGTTTCTTTAGGAGGTAAAAGAAATACCTTAAAACATTAATGATTCACAAGGAAAAAAATGTGTTTAGATGCTGCTGCTATCATGTTTGGAAAAGATATGGCATGTAAAACTTCTGAATACCTAGTTTATTACAGGCTGACAGAATATCCCATGTGTAGTGAAAATAAAAAGATAATATCTTTCATATGAAATTTACTGGGGAAAGAGCCATCTATAAATATTCTGTAAATACTGTTCTAGCAACAAGTATAATAAAAATGTGTCCATCAACTCAAATTTGAAACATCAAAATATTTAAACCACATCCAAATATATTCTACTAGGAATAATCTGTGATTTTTAAACTAATAGGAACACATTTTTATATTAACAATTAAGAAATAAAGCGTGAAGTTTATCCATATACTGAAAAAATACCGAAGTGTAGTTCAACATTCCAATTTGAGATAAAATTTTCTTACCATGGCTGACAATAGGAAAAATGTGACCCAGCTTTATAAATGTAGATTCAGTTCTCACTGAGTTAGTGCTACTCCTTAGGCCTGATCCTGTAATACTTTTAAAAATATAGTCTCAGGAATTTCATCTAAATAAGAATTGGAGGACCTAGCCTATTACTGTACCTAAGATATTTTAGCTTTGTTTGAGGTACTGTTTTTATGCAGAGACTAAAAAATTCATAAATGACTGATGAGTAGCGTGTATTCTTTCAAGTGGGATTAATTACCTGTCTTCTGCTTAATATATATTCTGTTTAAACAGAGTAATAGAAGCATTAATTATTGTTATTCTGCTTCAGATTGTAAAGCTTGGTTCAGTCCTTTTCATCTGTGAAATGTTTGCTTGATATCAAAATAATAGTGCAATAATGTTTTAAATAAGTAAACCAGGCTGCAATTTTATGGACTATACAATGAGGTGTTCAGGAAAGATTCAAGTCCAGTATCCTGGCCACAGACCATAAAATCAACCTCTAAACCTGCACGGACACTAAGTTAAATTGCAGGAAACAAAACTGTAATTGAGTCTCTGAACAGGTACCGACTGCTGGGCTATTTAGGCAACGAGACAAAAGAGAAACAAACTCTCAGTTTAATGCATGGATCATTGTGGCACAATACCCAAAACACAGCAACCCACCAAATGCAGAGGTATCCCCAAAATGTATCCACCTTTCACTGATTCTCTCTCTGACTGAGGCTTACTCTGTCAAATCTAATTCTTACACAGGGTCTTGATGGCATGAGGAGATCAGGGATAATAACTGGAATGAGTGAGGGCACGGGAAACAATACTCTTAGGATGAAGACACCAAAAGAGACACAGCATTCTAAGTTCTCCTACTGACTTCTCATTTGACTTCTAACTGATTTCAAAACATGCAAAAATACATTTAAACTTGCTTAACAACCTTATTTTAAAAATAGGAATGGGAAATTCCATTACTGTTATTTTTTCCTAAAAAGTGCTGGCATAAGTACAGGATCATGTACAAATACTAGAGATCTCTGAAAACCAACCTGTTTTTAAAACCACCCAGTATAAATGGGAATTAAAGAGCTTACTCTGAAGAATATTCTCTGAGGGTGATTTTATTCTTCTGTGTCTCAATAACTGCATGTGAACACACTGACAATATTTCCTTACTTTATGGAATTATTTTGAGGCTATTTATGCTTGTGAGAAGTTTTCAGAGCCTTAGAGCATTTATTTAAAGTTTGATATTATTTACATCTTTAAAATTAAAATTCCATCTACTGTCATTGTCATAATGGAGAATATCAGCCTTTTAAGAAAAAAAATAAACTCAAAATTCACTCCTTTTCTTACTGGATTGAGAAAAGTCCTTGTAATTATACCATTTAGTATCTTTGAATTTTTAACGCCAGAAGTTACCTACCACAATACATCAGAAGACAGGAGAAGCTCTTCTTAACAGATAGAGATGGAAATCATACAGAAATTTTCCTTGTTAATGAAATAATTGATAAATAGAGAATTCATTTGCTTCAAAAATACATATGTGCAACTAAACAATGTATCATGTCATCTATTTTCATTGTTTCTAATGTCTATTACATTGTGCTTACATGTGAATCTTCCCTTGCGGACACGTATTCTGACAGATTTATTAAACAATTTGCTGTAGGAGACCTATAGGATTAGGCAATGACTAAAGACTCAAAAAGTGGCAGTATGTTTAACAAAGCAGTCTTCAATGAGACCAATTAACAATGAAGTGAATGTTTAATGGTCATATTATTGTATACAGGAAAGAATAAAGAGGGAGCTGAGCCGTATTAGTCAGGTTAGTAAAGGTTGTCAGCAATGTGTAGAAAAGAGTGATGTAATTAGAGAAAAATGAAAAGAGGAAGATTTTATTAAAAGATTGTTGCAAAATTAAAAATGGAAGCAAAGAAAAAAAATTGAAAATAAAGGTAAATAAAACAATAGATGGGGAAAGACATACAATTTTCATCACACTAAGTGCAGGACAGACGCAATTCCCAAATTAACAGTATGTATTAGACACTAAACAAAAGCATTAAATATTGAATAAACTGCAGAACTTAATGAAAGAACTTTACCATTATACTATTCACTTGCCTAAGAGCTGAAAAACAAAAGAATTGGTGTGTACATCACTCATCTTGAAGTCTCATTAAAGCAAGGATACCATCAGTGCCACTTCTTAATCAACAGGAAGGTTTGATGTTGAGAAATGTACTGCATTTTATCTTCATGACTTTTCCCATGTCACTCCTAACCTCCCTCTTCTTATGCATTTATCTTATTAAGCATGTACTTCTTCTGATATAATAGTTTCAAAAATTACCTGAGCAAGACTGTACATCACATCAAACTTGTATAAACACCAGACGGACTACTACGAATCAGCCCAATTTATCCCATTAACAATTTCAGGAATTTTGGTGGATTTCCATTCTTTGTAAGTGTGTGTGAATGTGTCTCTGTGTGTGAGCTATTTATTCGCTTTTTGTACTACAGTGTGATTTCCTAGCAGTAGAGATTCCTTCTTAAATGTGTGTACCACTTCAAACACTCAGCCAACATTCAATATATAACCCGCTCCTACCAGTTTTCTGACTCTGCAGCAATCCAGCCTTTCTGCCACCCCAACTGACAGTAATACACAAAATGTGGTCATGTTTTCCTAAGATCTCAGCATGTACACTTTTGATAGATCACACAGCTTGTCCCTTAAACTCTGCCATTAATCCTACCCACAGGAGTTGAGCAAGAAGTTTGTTGCCTAGAAAAAAATCCACACAAATAGAGATTATGCAATTCAGATGCTGAAAAAGACAGCTACCTTCTAGCTAGTGGATTTTTAAATGACTAATGCTATATGCAGAGATGCTAAATGCTATAATACATGGTAGATACAGCAGAGATGCCACTGTGCTAATAACATATGCTTAGTATGAGTGACAAGGCTAGTAACAAGCTATTTAGAGGAAGCTCTGAGAAATATTGCCGTGTCTACCTGGATATGCTTTTAAACAACTGAGATTGCATAGGACCAACCACAAAACAGCACTCGAACTTTACATCCTATTTTGCATTAAGCTCTTTTTAATGACAGATGACTTTTCAGTATAAAGTCTTTCTGATTTCTTTGCACATTTACCAAACAAATTGAAATTATTTTATAAGAAGCAGGCTTTAGGAAAAGTAGAGTTTGCAATACTGTCACAGAACATGGTTAAAATTATTAAACTTGATCTATTTTTAAGTTCATTCAGTCACTATCTTTAAAAAATAGAATGTGAATACCTTGTTTTCTTGGAAGTGTGGCAAAGGGAGAAATTATTGATTTCTGTTGGAAGCACTTTCGCTTACCACTTATGCTAGAATGGAAGAGTGAATGGGAAGGAAGTACTTTTTGGAGAAATACATCTGAAATGGTGCATAGCCATCTACTTCTTACAGGACGTAGGTCAGCAGATGGTACTTCCCCATCCTCTTTCCACTGCTCCCTCACCTATGGAGTTACCCTTTTCTGGGCATGCAGAGCACCAAGCTTGTTATGTTAGTTTTGTCTTTGATTGTACTTGCCCAGTCTGGAGAGATATCAATCCCTTCTTAGAGAAAAAGAAAGGCTGATTGAAAAGGATACCAGCTAACCTGGAAAATCTATGAGAATTGTAAACTTTGTCACTCAATGATTTTGGCAGAGTGCACACTAGATTCTGGAGGTGTATGTTGGCTTCCAGCACTGGCCTTCTTTTTACACGACCATGACATTGTTGAGTAGCAGAATTACAGTCCTGAGTGTTCCCAGGATGAGCAATCCCAAAGAGCAAGAGCTGGACTCAAATTTTAAGAGAACTAAAGATTTTTGAGTGTATGTGCAAATCACTTAAAGGTCAGTTTTGGAATTCAGCCCTAGTGGAACTAACCTTCTAGACATTAACATTTTTCTTTGTTGAGGTAGAATGTCTTCCAGAATTAGAAACAGCTTAGTTACTGGATGCTTTCAGCTTACTTTGCTTTGTCCTGCTTTTTGACAGAAACATTAAGCAACATTAACTGAGATTCCTTTCAAGAGAAGTGAGACTGTGCGTATAGTGCCCCACGAGGCACAGGAGTTGAATGACTTTCCTATAGTGAATACCTGTGAATAGAGTGATACATCTGGCTTCTGAAGTGGAAGTGAATACATAAAGAAGGCTTGCTGATCAAACATACCTGTCACAAGTAATGTAAGAAGGATTTAATGTAAATTGAGAATCCTTTGAAAATAATATTTTATAAAAACAGAACACCGTAGCATGAAGAGCTTTATATACTAATGCCATTTAAGTATAGCTGCAAGCCTGCCTGAGAGCTAGGAAAGCTCACGCTCTCCTCTTTAATTTAAATGGGATTTTTTATGGTACAAACTTTGGGAAGTACTCAGAAATATGTGACTTCGTGGCAGAGAAGTGATGAGTGAATATTAAACACCCACGGATGGGTAGGGATGTTCAGTGATTGGGGCACCTACATGTAAAAAAATTAACCATTGTAGTTCATCTTCAGGAAGTATTAGTACTTATAATGAATGATAATTTCGTCCCCTCAACGTTTTAGGGGCAGGATAGTAAAATTACAACAGTAAAGAGGGAGGAAATAAAATGTAAAAGGTAAGAGATAATTCATTCCTGATGCTAGCTCAGTCCTTGGCCTTTCTTGAACAGACACTGCCAATAGTAACAAATTATGTATAATCATTTTGTGATGTGGACTGTTCACTCGGGGCTAAGCTGAAATGACCAAACTTGCAGCCTTGTCGCTTAAACTGTGGATCTGAAGATCAAAGGCCAGAGCTTTATCCACAGAGTCCTCACCTTTATAAGAATAAAACTGCCAGATGTCCAGAGACAGAGTGGGTGTCAAACAGTGTCATTTTAGACCAATTGTTTTCCAGGCTCTTACAGGACAGCACATTAGGTTAGAAGCATATTAATCAATTGTGTCTTCTGAATATTCATTAGTCCGCTCCAAGAAGGATTTTGTGGCTTTTTTTTATTGTTTGAGAAAACCCATAACAATTTATTTTCATTTAGACAATTATTCTATCACCTGATGATCCCTCCCCCCCAGAAAGGGGAATGAGGGAACACGAAGAAACAGGAGGGCTGAAATATAAATAGATTTAATAGGATAAGACTAAAAATTAACAATAGTACTAAAGAACCAGTCTTAATCCCAATATCAATATGAGATATACAAAAATTAGCCAATTCTATCAGGAAGCTGCGGACTTCCAGCAGTGGACAACAAATGTCCGATACCGCAATAAGACTAAACAATTAACAACAGTACTGAAGAACCAGTATTAATCCCAATCCCAAGATATACAAGAATTAGCCAATTCTATCAGTAGGAAGCTGCGGACTCCCAGCAGTGGACAACAAATGTCCGATACCGTGAGTGCAATGTCTTTGGGATGAAGGGAAGGCCTCAGGGTCCAGCACTGGGGCAAGGAGTTCTCTGAACCACTGCCATCAAGGGAGAGATTGTTATGCAGCAGACTTTTGTAATTTATATTGAATGTGACATTCATGAGACAGAGTGGGTGTCAAACAGTGTCATTTTAGACCAATTGTTTTCCAGGCTCTTACAGGACAGCACATTAGGTTAGAAGCATATTAATCAATTGTGTCTTCTGAATATTCATTAGTCTGCTCCAAGAAGGATTTTGTGGCTTTTTTTTATTGTTTGAGAAAACCCATAACAATTTATTTTCATTTAGACAATTATTCTATCACCTGATGATCCCTCCCCCCCAGAAAGGGGAATGAGGGAACACGAAGAAACAGGAGGGCTGAAATATAAATAGATTTAATAGGATAAGACTAAAAATTAACAATAGTACTAAAGAACCAGTCTTAATCCCAATATCAATATGAGATATACAAAAATTAGCCAATTCTATCAGGAAGCTGCGGACTTCCAGCAGTGGACAACAAATGTCCGATACCGCGAGTACAATGTCTTTGGGATGAAGGGAAGGCCTCAGGGTCCAGCACTGGGGCAAGGAGTTCTCTGAACCACTGCCATCAAGGGAGAGATTGTTATGCAGCAGACTTTTGTAATTTATATTGAATGTGACATTCATGGTATGAAAGAATCCTGTGGGCCAGCCTGGGTAACATGCCCAAGCCTTGCTCCTCCTCGTCGCTGTACCTGGTGTGGCTCAAAAACACTGAGACCATATTTTCACAAATTCAGACACTTCTAAAAGTGCAGTTTTCCCCAGCATTAGAAGAAAAGTTAGTCCTGCGTCGCTCAACCCAGGACATTTTTTTTTTATTCCTGACTTAGAACATTTACACCTGATGTAAGTATAGTAACTTCAATAGAATTAACTTATGATTTCCAGTAGTGTAAAAAGTGGACAAACACAGTCAGTGTAACATTTATGGATTGCCACCTCTGTTGACAGAAAAAACATAATAAAAAAAATACCTTAGCATTGAATAAAATTTGAATTTAAAATATTTCAATCTGTGAACTGACAAACATGAAATAATGACTGATACCATTGATAAAAGTGATATAATTTTGAGTTCTACAATAGCTACAGAAAAGCAAAATGAAACTGGTCTAAAAAACAGAAGCTGAAAAGCTACCCTGGGGCATGTTTTTGTTACCTTTATATACAAAAGCCCTAATCCACAGTCCACAGAAGTTTGATAAATGATTGCCATTACCCAAAGTGGAATTGTTTATGGAGTATGGGGGTTACACAGAGAGAGTAAGAATGGAAAAGCTTGGTTCTGATTGCTGAAATTAGAACTTTTCACTGTTGCCCATTTTTTGCTAACATTTCCTTCCTCCTCACAAAACATTATTCTTACATTTTATTTTTTTTTTTATTGTTTTCTACAGTGCCAAAATATTAAAGAGTTATTGTCTCACATGTTTATGTCTCCCTGGAAAGGATTACCTCAGTCAAGACTAGTTTCATTAGAAGTACTTATTTTATAGCACCAGGTATTATACCCCCACAAGTGATCCTTTCCAATGCCTTAGTTTAATGGGAATAAATATGGGCAAATACTAGCCACATGTCTGAACACAATAGCCTTGACTCACCAGAGAGATGGTGACATACTCAAGCAGGCACTGAAAACTGAAGGAACTACTGCAATCTGAAAAGGTAACTCATGCCTTGTTACTGACAGTTACTAAAAGAACAACAAAAAGGTCCATTATTACACATGGATTTTGTTCTTCTCTTGCAGCTCAAAATTACCTAGGAGCTTATGAGCAGTATCTGTTCACAAACTGCCAAAGGATATCCGGAGAAATTGTCACCCTGCCAAAGAGGGATGAAAAGTGATGGACTGTTGCCTGGTGTAGGAGGGGCAATCCACAGAACCTCACCTAATCATGAAGGTGAATTAGGCACTTTGGAGTTGCATATTCTCTTGGTGGAATACCAGAGACAGTACGTGCTTTGAAATGAGCATGCTGCAAAACAATACTGCAAGGAAAACGTGTGAACTTGGTCTTCCAAGGAAGCTCAATTTGAGACCTAGTGTTGTGGGTCTAGGTCTCTTATCACACTCTCTCTGTTTGGGTTATTCCTTCTCTGGGAGAGGCAGGAATTGGAGGAATACAAAAACAAAAATTGAACACCTTAAAAATCAAAAAATGAAAAATTCTGCAATAACAAGCTACAAGTCCTTCAACTACCAGTTTCTGGAAACTGGGAGAGTATTCAAGTGTTCTTGGCATGTCATTATATTGCCCCATTGCCCCATTTTATTCCTCTATCCTAGGCACATGCTGCTGGCCACTGTCAAAGGGCCAGGGGAACCTTCAGTCTGACTCAGTCAGGTCTAATTGATCAGGACCCAACAGAAAGAAGATCCTGTACAAAAATCAAGAGTAGGCATAGACGACAAAAATTGAACACCTTAAAAATCCAAAAATGAAAAGTTCTGCAATAAAAAGCTACAAGTCCTTCAACTACCAGTTGCTGGAAACTGGGAGAGTATTCAAGTATTCTTGGCATGCCATTGTATTGCCCTATTGCCCCATTTTATTCCTCTATCCTAGGCACACGCTGCTGGCATTCCTTCTCTGGGAGAGGCAGGAATTGGAGGAATACAAAAACAAAAATTGAACACCTTAAAAATCAAAAAATGAAAAATTCTGCAATAACAAGCTACAAGTCCTTCAACTACCAGTTTCTGGAAACTGGGAGAGTATTCAAGTGTTCTTGGCATGTCATTATATTGCCCCATTGCCCCATTTTATTCCTCTATCCTAGGCACATGCTGCTGGCCACTGTCAAAGGGCCAGGGGAACCTTCAGTCTGACTCAGTCAGGTCTAATTGATCAGGACCCAACAGAAAGAAGATCCTGTACAAAAATCAAGAGTAGGCATAGGCACAGAACTAACTGCATGATTCATTTTTCTCAAGGTCTCAACAGTTAAAGCATTCAGACACAACAGAAGATCCCACAGAGCAGCGGACCAGTATTAGCTCATCTAATCTCAGCATGATCTATCACAGAGCAGGAAGTCCATGTATGGATGTGAGGCTGGGATCGAGTCCACCAGCCAGAACAAGGATAAGCTTAAGTGATGCATGTGTAACATAACATACTTGATAATGTCAAAATACGTTTTGCAATTGTGTGACAACTAAAAAAAGGATTATTACCAGTAGCGGATATAGCATACGGTGATTATGGACTAATGAGAAAAATTTAATTATTATAAGCTTCATGCTGATCTATCACAGAGCAGGAAGTCCAAGGATAAACTGTATATGTATATATGTATATGTATATATGTATACGATGCATGTATAACATAACATTCTCAATAATGTCAAAATACGTTTTGCAATTGTGTGACAACTAAAAAAAGGATTATTACCAGTAGCGGATATAGCATACGGTGATTATGGACTAATGAGAAAAATTTAATTATTATAAGCTTCATGTCTCAATAAGAAATTACAATGCAGTTCATGATAAAACAGATAAAAACAATGAAAAAATACATCTGCACTCTTATTTATATTGTGTATATGATAAATATACACAATATAATATGATAAATAAAAATGACAAGAAATACTCTTAATGAAGGCAAAGGTTTGTTAAGTATGTACTATAATTTTTATCAAGTTCATCATGAAGTCAGAATTTATCAAACTGTTAGGGTAAAAACAGACAAGGAAAACATAGTTATATATACACATAAATTTAAAAATCTGAAATACAGAGCATCTTATTTGTAGAATGGAATTTAGTTTGGAAACCCCACAGTTGCCATCTCATATTTATTTCTTGCTGTGCTTTACACTGGGATCTCTTGTAATAAGCAACCAGTAGGCGCAGCAGATAACATAACACATGATAAGAAGGGCATGGGCTTGACTGCTGGAGTTTTTTGATAGCTAAGGGAATCGTGTAGGAAAAATTTCCTTCAAATAAAAGAAGCTCATGTGTGTAAGATGTTACTTGGCTAGTTATTGATACTACTAGCATATATAGCAAGTAGATTAAAAACTCAATATTTTATTACCATGAAGTTTTAGAGCTCATGCTTTATTTTTACAGATATTATTTGGCAACTAACTTTATTTAAATCAAATAAAAATTTACTTCCTTTTTTCAAGCACACTCTTAAGCCTACCAGTAGCGTTACGTTTGTGTTGCATGGATATTACTGGCCCTACAGGAAAAAATACCTAGCTGGTTTTTAGTAAAGCAAAAAACTGTGTTTTGAGGTTGGCAGGATGCACAACATCGTACTTTCACAGTCAGTCAGTCATTAATTATATTATGAATATAAATTATTAATATATATGATTAATAACAGCAAATTAACATTACTACTGCTAGTAATTATTGATTATGCAAATATCATAACTTGTTTATTTTTCTTTAAACTTCTTTGCTAAAATACTAACATTCTTTTATTCAAATAAACAGCTTAGTTCTTATGAGGACTAAAATGGTTGTGTAAATACAATATATTTCTACAAGGAGAAATGGGAAATAGCCGTACTTGTGTAAGTTTCTATGGCAAAATACACTCTGTAAAGTTTGCAAAAATATATTTTTTATCATCCAGTGATTTCCCTGAATGTCAGTTTCATTGTAGTGGTACTCAATACACACAGCTACCTCCAAGAAGGGCGGGGAACTGCAGACAAAACCACTGAAATGTAGGTATGCCTATATAGTATTTTGTTGGCAGATCAAACTCCTTGTTCCTGAGTTTAAAGCATGCACATACTTATTCTGCCTATATTTTGAGCTGACCAGAAGCTGTGTAACTGCATTAATTCTTGAGCTAATATACCATGGCTCTCAACAGGACTAATTAGTTTGGGTTCAGTCCCATGTTATAGCTCCAGATTGGCTTGGAGAGTAATGAAAGCAAGCTCACATCTGTCTATATAAGACCATGTGTATGTACCTGGTATCAGTAACAACCAATAATGCATACTAATTCAGACTTTGATATCCATTTCTCTCTTTTTTTTTTCTTTATAGAGGTGACAGTTTATGGAAGAAATAAATGTTTGAATAGCAAGTTAATTCATGAAAAAGACAAAACATTTTGACTTAATCATAGGCCATGCTATTATATACATACTAGACACCCCTGTACATTCATGATACTGGCCTTCTTAAGCTTTACTTTTTGAAATGTGAAATAATGCTAGTGATTAGCAATGGGCAAAACCTTATATAGATACATACATATAATCTGAAGATGTTGAAGATGAAGATGAAAGTTGAAGATGGGAGGTTGGATGAGATGCTTTTTAAAGGTCCCTTCCAATCTAAACTGTTCTATGATTCTATGATTCTATATTAAGGTCTATGCATTTGTTTACATAAATTGTTCTGTTCAAAACAAGAATTGCCCATTTTCTACTGTTCAAGCAAAATAAAAACACTGCACAGATTATTATTAGTATTCTAGATCTACATCTGGGCAAATCAATTATTGTGAGCTAATTTCAGTTATTAACTAGCCCCCCTGTCTAAAAGCCACTCAGAAAACTTTTAATGCTATTTTTCACTAATATTTTACTATGCTGATTTTTTTTGCAAATAAATTTTATTTACAAACTGAGCTTTCATAACTGATAGCCGGTGAATTAAACTATTTCTATTTATTGGATATATCACAAACAATTTCCTAACAGAGAGAAAGATGAAATATTATGTCACTAAGTGTCACAGTATTTTTCCTGCATTCTTTAGGATTAACAGTTCTTACTCACAAATTATAATTTACAACCTACAAAAACCAAGCACTTAGTTCATACCTTATTGCAAATTAATTCCCTATTCATATGAAGAGCAACAAATACCAAGCATTTATGGACACAAAATCTTTTTTTTTTTTTTACAAAATTTCACATAAGGTAACTAAAAAAAGGCAAACCCACAATCTTTACCAATCACATCAATTTTGTATAAGATATATCTATTGCTATATTCACCTGTCTGTAAAGCAGCTTACATAAGAAAGCTTGAAAAAATATACAACTTTTATCAGTACACAACAACTTAAACAGTAAATATTTAAAATTTATGAGGCATTTCTATGTGAACAATCACACTAAATAAGATGATTCAGGCAGTTCTAGGAAAAGTTTTAGCTGAAAAACTGCATTTACAATCTATCCTAAAACTAAGCAGAACACAGCACCAATCCAAGCATTAGCTCAATTAAAAAAAAAGGAAAAAAAAATGAAATCCCTTCCCAGCTTAATAACTTGTTAGTTCTTGACAAGTGCAGCAACACAACAATAAGCCAGTCAAAATGAGTTTTTAAAGCGAGGTTATGCCCTTCGTGTTGTGTTATCACAGTGGCAGATCAAACTGCTGACTTGGACTCTTTTTGCCAGCAGTGCTGATGCTGCCTCTATGAAGCTGCTGTCACGGAATAGTCATGGTACCTGCTCTTGCCTATAGAAAAGCACTAAATTGAACTCGAAGTAGTGTCTTTGTGATATCTTTTCAACAAGTCATGTCCCATTCAGCCTGCTAGTTTATCTCTGTCAGTCTGGGGGCCCAAGTGGTTTGCATGAGCTGTCAGGGACAGGTACACCAACCTGCTCAGTGCTAAGGAGGTAATGCATCTTTCGGGCTTGGTACTTCTTTTCCTTTTCTTTCTTTTCTAGCTCTTTCCTTTTCTCTTCATTTTCCTTCATTTCTTTGTACTCTTGGAGTTCGTTCCTGTAATAAAATAAGTCTGCTAATTATATTACAACAATAAATAAATGTGCTAATGTTTTATTTTCACTTTAACCCTTATATAGCTTCACAGTGTTCTGCTGTTATGTGTTAGCAGTGTACTGACACCACTGGAAGGCAAAATTACAGTTCATTCAGTTGCACAGCAGCAGGATTCTATATGGATATAACTGTGAAGAAATAGGATTAAAATGATAAAAACTATGAATAGTATATAAGTTCATATCAGAATATGTCAACCTACATATTTTTACAGCTTGATAAAATAGCATTCATAGATTTCCCTTTTTTTCTCTTTAAGAGTCATTTTAGTTTGAATTTCGCTAAGCAGAAGTTATTATGATTTAGTGATTTTTCTTCAAATTGTTTCAAAACATAAGTTGTTCACTTATGTTTCAGCCAGTGCCTTGCAGCACCTCCTTCTGATCTGCAAACAGAGGAAACCTTATGGAATGAGAGACAATAGTAGACACAAGGTAAGAGTTGACATTAATTTTAGATCCTCGAGCCTTTTGTAAGGGTCAGAATGTAGGCATAGAGGAGAAGTGGATGTAAACCTTTAATGCGTGCAGTGTCCTTAAGAGGGGCTTGCATAGCATTAGGTTTTTTGCACAGGTTGCTTCCTACTCTGGTGTGATAGCAATGGTGTAGGCCACCACAAGGAACAAGAACGTGACTTCCTCAGGAGCCACTGCATGACAGAGGTTTGCAAACACATCATCTAAATGGTTGGGTCTGTGTATTCAGTAAGTCTTAAAAGAAATAAGGAACTGTACCTTGTACCAGCTCTTGAAGAACGGAGAAAACTCATGATTTTAACAGAGTGTTTAGAGGAAAACTTTACCAAAAGATGGGCATAGATTTTCTCTTCAATGGCTTTTTTTCATAGACTCAGGCTTGCCATAAATTATGCAAATGGTGGAGTGAATTAATGTTCTATAAGAAACAAAATCCATGCTGTTGTGCACCGTGCATGTGTATGGAATATTTTTGACCCAGTTAAAAAAGGTTAGTTTGATTAACATTTGTTATTTTTGTTATTAAGAAATAGCTAGTTCAAATTAACCTGTGTGCCAAAGACACCAAGCATATTCAGTCAAGCGTTTAGATTGTTTAAAAGTTAATTAAGTGAGTAAATTCTAGTCTTCATTTTTTTAAGCATGCGTGTATACGATAAAATAAAAAGCAAAGAAAAATACACTGTTCACATGTCTGGATAATTCAAGTATTCCAGCAAAACAAATTATTTAGAGAGGTCCACATTAATATTCTCAGTTGCTTCAACGCATACCAAATAAGACACTTAAGGACAGGGGTCAAATCCTGTCCAAATATTCACATGAATAAGTTTGCTGATATGAAAAATCCCATGGGAAAGTCATATTGTTCCTGAAAGTTGTTTTAATATTGTGACTTAGACTTATTCTTAATATTTTAATTATCATAATGTTAAGTTAGTTTATCAAAATATGTGAAAGAACAATAATTGCTTTATAAATATGAACACTATGAAATCACACTCTAATATACAAGTTGCAATGCAGTATTTTTATTTGTTTCAGCCTATCTTTCAAGTTTTTATCAACTAAAATGACTAAAATACTAAGTAATTAAATATGGTTTTTTTCAAATGTAAAAGAAAAAAAAATAGAATGAAAAGAAAATAAATAAAAGATTGGAAAAGATGTATAGGTCTGTTTCAATCTCTGGAAATATTTTTTGTTGCAGCTTACTGTTAAAGGCTGCTAATACAATATTTCATACAAGGTTACTTATGAAGCACACTGACGTTTAAAAATCACCATGCTATGCTTTTGCAGCAGTGTAATTTTTTTCCAACATAAGATTAAATTGCAAAATAAATGAATTACTTAGTGTGGCATGGCCCCCATTTTGCCACCCTTCTCTTGAAAATTGCTTATTAATATGAAAAAAGAAGTTGGAAAATAGCCTGTTTTGCTTTATGCATAGCGTTTTGGGGCCTCAAAGCCTGCAGAGCTGGACTAGCTGCACATTTTAGATTGTGTTGGCAAGCAGGGACGACGACCTCTCTGACCTGCATCTCAAGGCTATTATTAATCGCTAAGTAACCTGGTAAAGCCAAAGAAATTTGTTTCCATTGAAAGGATCTCTATCTGTGTCTGAGAATTTGTGCTGTACCAAACAAACCTCATTAACTGTGTCCATTTTTGACAAAGAACTAGGAGTTGGAGAGATTGGCGACCTTTCTTTGTCCTTAAGGTACAGATTTCAGAGTCACTGCATGTAGGCACATAAGCATTTTTACTTGGTTTACTTTTACTTCTTTGTTCTATATCAATCAATCATAAACAAATGAATAAATACACAATGCATATATTATCAACTTTGTTCTTTTATTTTATGCAACTTTATCGTCAATATTAGATTGTATGATACATGTTTTTCATAGATAATATTATTTCTTTTACTATTTTGAATAAAGTTTGCTATTCAGCTTTAGTATCCCTATCTACAACTGGTGAAATGTCTACCAACATATTACTTCAGCTTATTCATGTTCTTGTATACTCATGTACTTTCTTCACAGATATGGAAATTTTTTTTTTTAGAGCACAACTAGTGTTGAAAAATCCCAAATAATTATAAAAATATAAATTTGTATAACAGATGTAATGATAATGGGATGCAAAATGTTTCCAATTGTCTTCAATCTGAATTTATCAGGTTACTTTGATTGAATGATCAATAGTCATTATTTGCTGTAATTAAATGAAGTCTAAAATACTTGTTGAAGTTCAATGTAATTCATGATCTTTTTAGACAGTACTATCATCCAAATTATCACGATTCTTCCTGATTATCACACATCCTCACTAATGCTGTACCATAATCCGTTTAAAAGTTTAGTTTTCTTTTGTGGCCTACACATTTTGTCAGTTGTGCTAAAATATTCCTGTCATGCATTATCCTGCTCTGTACAATTGCACAGAACACGCAAACAGTTATGTCTCAGGGATAACAGCTCCCAAAATGATTCTCTCCTTAGAGGCAGTACGAAATTAAGAGTATGTAGTAGCCCAAACCTTTCTTGACTGGAAAGCATAGAACTTTTAGTACACATATAACTTGTATTCTAAAGCTATTTGAACCTGAAACTTTCATCTCCTTTACCATACTTTCAAAAAATTGGATAGGAGCAACAAAAGCACAGAATCTAAAAATAGTTGGATATGAATATACTGTTTCACACATTAGCAGATTAATACTAACATGTTATGTACTTTGTAGGGGTTTCACTGTTACAGTACAGAAATATGCATATAATCATAAGTGATATTAAAGACAGAAACTTGGACTTCCAAATAGAGTTAGACTTCCAGACAGCTTACATGTAAATGTGTTTATTGAGAAGTATCATGCTTGTGACCTTCTACATTTATGCCTTCCCAGAGAAAGTAAGTCCAAATTCCATTAAAGCAATTGAAAATCCGTTGAAATTAAATGATCTTTGGACTAAACCCTTACTGCCAGCCTTCGACGATCTTTGGACTAAACAGTTACTGCCAGCCTTCACTTTGAGTACTAGTAAGCAGTCTTTTCTTGGGACTATTTGATATTTTGAATACTAGCTATGATACATGATATTCTGCAAATTCTGGACCGAATTGCTTCAGGATAAACGTTTCATGGTTCAGTGTTAAGTGAGCTAATTGAATATAAGCAAATTGTTTGGCCTGCGTTTTTAAAGCTTCACCAAGATTTTGGGAGAAAAGGATTTCTGTGGATGCAAAACATGTTTTAGGTTAATTAATAGTCTTATTTGTATAATTGATGTTTGTTGCATGGCTCATAGTTGGAATAGTACTGCTTATTAAACTGTTATAACTGAAAAAATGGGTTTGTTCTTTTTTTAGCACATAATCTTTTCATTATCTTAAAGCTTATCTCAGTATATTAACAGCCTGTACTACATCTTCCTACAAACTTGGCTTCCCATACAAGCTTAGTCCAATCAGAATTTTTCCCATGTGGATTTTTATGGAATATCTTTGTAGACAAAACATGTAAGTTTTAACTAATGTAGTGTCTTACAATGATCTGAAAATTCTTCAACAAATCAGAAGAATATAATTTTTTATTAGTGCAAGTTCAGGATGCATCCTTTTGTTAAAAAAGTGAATACACCGGGTAACACAAAGTGTGTCTTCTGTGTCATAGGGAACATTTCATGTAATTGAAAATAGTCATAAGATTATTGATGTATGTGCTCAAAGCCCACAATTTAAAATGATCTTGTGTAACAAATTTGTGAAGTAGCTATTGATTTGTTAATGGTAAAATTATTTGCTTTATATGGCTTGAAAATAAAACATTTTCATATGACAAGGGAACTTATTGTTATTCTGATACCTCATTATGCAGTAGGCAGTGGTGTTGGTTCCAGCTATGAGATGCAAATTCAGTTGACAGTGCTCCTGCTGTTTGTATAAAGGTTAAAAATACACATATAATATTGTTCCTGACACTTTTGGAAAGGTCTTCAAGTGATGATTTTAGCAATATACAGATTTTAATAATTCTGCACATAATTGCATCATTTTACAAATCCACGCTGACGTACATTTATTGAACTTTATCAAACTATGGTGTTGTGTTTGCATTTTCACTGGCACTATGTGTTCCTTTGACTAGACAACCATAGAATTATAATACTAACTAAAGTAAAAGGCACCTGAAAAAATCAATAATTAGCGTAGTTGCCTAGAGTACCCAGAAAGACTACAAAGTTAAAAGTTATTGCGATTTTAAACAGTTCAGATCCCAAATCATAAAATTCCTGCAGCATAGGCAGTAGGCAACCTTAGCATAAAAGGAGATAACCTAAATCAATTTTACCTTCCTGACTATATATCATCCTTCCTGCTCAAATACAGAATATGGAAGTAAAAATTAAATTAGTGGGACAATACTTTTGGTACACCACTGCATGCCGCTTGATTTCACATTACGTTGGTGTAGGAGAAAATGGAATATGACCTGCCATCATAATATCATTTGACTTAATCTATTATATTTTGGAAAAAGTGAAATATACTTATAGACTAGCCTAGGATGTAAAAATAAGTTTAGAGACCTTTGCACTTTAAAGGCAAAGTTTTAGCAGAATACACAAACTACATACTTATGTTAGCTATGTACCTTCAGACAGCTTGATCACCCTCAACCCTTTTCTGATTTTTTGAATTAATCTGTTCAGATTTACTGAGCAGAATAAAGCAGCTCTGTAACCCCCTTACTCCTCTCTACCACAATGTATACTCTGGTGTCCATCCTGACAGAACTCCCTGACGAAAAGTATTTGATCTCAAGTTGCAGTGAAACAGATGCTCAAAGAGGCAGTCAGTTATTAGTGGTATGAGGTATCTTTCCTGCCTAGGAGACCTATCACAAATGGATGCCCAAAATTCTTACTAATTTTAAATGTGAATATTTACATCAATCCATTTGACAAATAATTCTGGAGGAATGGTACTGCAATGGTATTGCAGCGCAGTGAACAGGAAACTAATATGACTCCTTTGGATGAAAAAAATTAAAGCAAGCTAATGTGTAGGTATGCAAAACCACCCTATTATTAATTTTATAGAAAGAACTTAAAATCCCATTATACTTTGTGCATAGTAGAACATACTCTGCCCATCTTTCCTCAATGTGACAGCGTACACTGCCAGTGGAAGTATGTGACATACCAGTTCAACTGTCAAGGTCCACAATGTGATCAATATACTACGTAAGAAGTGTGATGAACATAGCAGTGAAGGGCAAACAGTGAATTAATACCTTGTGCAGATCAGATCAGGACACAGCATGTACCAGACGATAGGAAAGAATAGACTGATGTATCCTTCTTATCCTTCCAATTTCCCCTAGTGCACAGTTACTCAAGAGTGCAACAGCTTTTCAAAAAACTCTGCAGATTGCAGAGCCAGTTTATAAGTAGAAAGGGAGTATTTTCCCTAATCCATTATACAGAATCTTCAAATTAAGGCTTCAATAGCAAGTCATACAGATTTTTTCCTCACACCTATTTAAAACTTACTTTTGGGGAAATATATAACGTTTTCAAATTATTCCATTTTCTGGAAACACGCACACTTACTGCTCCAAATGTTTTTCCCTTTCCCTTATGTATATAAATCTTTAAGCTGAATTTACTTCATACTGATTGGCAGCACAAAACGCTGTGAAGTTAAAAATAATTTTTGTAAAAGGTTTGAATTAAACAATGGTGTTTTATTAGCTTAAATACTTTGATTTAATTAAACTGCAAAGCCTACCCATTATGGACGTAGCATAAGAATGATTACAACAATGAAGCTTCTGTTGGCTGAGGAGCTGGATCCAAGTATAATGGTTCAACTTTATTTGCACTCAGGTCTACACTAATATACCTAACCATAGCAGGCAAAATGTTTTCACTGCACGTCTGTTTGCTATTGACCCTTTCATGGAAAATCAGCCTGATTGATTAGCTTAAACAGTGGAATTAGTATTTGGGGGTAACAAAGCTGATCTGGCCCAGAATGGGTAACAGCACCCTAACATAAATTATTCTGATAGCAGTTTAGCAGCGGTGTCATTTCTAGAAGGGTGTCAGAGCTAAGCTGCTAAGAGAGCAATGATATTCTTAATTTTTCCAGCAAGATGTAAGAGGATGTCTAACCACAGCCAAATACCATTGAAAGTTTGCTAGTGAATGTCATGTGAAAGTATCTGTTATCTTTTGGCACGGCAATTCCCAGAAGCCTGTATATGCTACCATCTGCACAGCAATAACTAGAGGAAAGCACACTGCTATGTTTTGCCACAGTTAAGCTGTTCCCAGTACTAGAGCGAACTCATTTAAGCTGTTATCTCTCTGCTGCAGTGCAGGACAATGTAGACATATCTGTATTCCTTTTACTTTAATATATGGTACTTGGCAACATTTACAATATTCAACATTATGTGATTTAGAAAGCAAACACGATGTTATAACTTCTAAAGGTCATCAGCTAAGTTGATTTTCTTTCTCAGGGTATTACTATACAATTTGACTGAGGTCTACTGCCTGACTCACATTTTTCACTTACTTTCATAGAAAAATCTGCATATGTTTGCAAATAAAATGGTACACTTTGTTCACGTTAAAGAGATTTTACAGTGGCAAGGCAGGTAGAGCTTTTATGTATTGGCCCATTACATAGAGCAGAGCAGTAATGCCAAATCTCACAACTTCCGAGTGATTTTCACAGTACCTGATGGTTTTCTTATATTCCGTATTCATGGAATGCTGCTACCACTTGAGCATCTATGACATCATTTTTAATGAAGCATAGAACATTATGAAAGACAGAGCAGATCAGTACAATTTTTATATATCAAATGCAGTTATTTTGGGAGAGGTCTGACGCATTTTTAAATGCTGAGATACTACTTGTAAGTATGTGATTTCATAGCAGGGGCTAGTTACCAAACGGAAATCACCAACTAGATCCCAGTTTTCACAAGTGCCAGAAAACCTTATCTCTAGTTGTCTTGAAAACCTTGAAGTAATCAACATCCAAAAAAAAATCAGGCATTTCTAGTATGGCATGCAAGAAATTAGATTCAAAATTAAAATCTGTTCTCTGAAATTTGTGTTCTACCATATAAACCATACTACATTTAATTATATATTTAGTCATCCAATTACAAATGCTTAAAGAGTACACCCAACATCAGTTTCTATCCTCTGTACCTAAGCACATAATTTTCTGATCTGAGTACCAGATCCTTTCTTCAGTAGCTGAACACAATGCTAGATGGTGGTGAGGCCTCTCACCACCAAGTACAAGTAGGCTAACGAGCGCCGCATCACTTTGTGTGCCGTGCAGCTGAAAGATCAAATTAGTCTGCTAGATGACACTGTAAACATTGGTGGAAAATGAGGCTTTTTTTGAAATGCTGTGTCGTCTTGATTTGGTTTGAGGGCAGTAGAAACTAAGTTGTTCAAGGTAAAACACTGGGATTTAGTTTCACCATCAAGGATAAACAACTTAATGGATTCATGTAATTATCCCTACAAGGTGAAGAGTCTGAAGAATTTGAAAGGGGGATAATAATCAGTAAAAGTTTCGCATAGCTTTAAAAAAATCATGCTTGCAGTATAAGGAACTACAGCTTTTAAAGGGGTTATTCTGAGCAGAGTTCATAGACATAAAGCTCTTTTTTTGATACTGTGATGAAAAGGTATTATAAATCAGTGCACAAGCTGACAATACATCATAAGGAAAAAAAGCATTATTTTTTAACTTTTTGTGCACCATAACTGTGTTGAGTTCTGATGCTGGTAATATTTTAAAAGATGTTTGAAAGTCTGTCAAAAATTGTCACAAAAATTATTTTAAACAGACAGAGAACATATTGCAATAACCTCCAATGTTTATGTTTAGTACAAAAGTGACTATGTTAATGTACGGATTCTGAATATTAAAGGAGTTTTCAGTCTAGTAGAGGAGGATATAACAAGAAGCAACGGTTCAAAGATAAAATGAAACTATTTCAATGGGGAAATACAGGACAAACTTTGAACACTAAATATATTAACTCCTAGAGTAGAATAAAAAGGCTGTTTTCTATTTTTTAATGCTCAAAAGACAAGCTTTGAACACCAAATATAATTAGCTCCTAGAGTAGAATACAAAGGCTGTTTTCTATTTTTTAATGCTCAAATCATTGCTCAGGCAAAGTTTGTTATGAATTTGTTATTGATAGATATGACATTGATGATAGATCTGAAACCAGACTAGACCATCTAATTCAGAATAACATTTTGAGCATCACTACCACAAAAAAATTCTACTTTTTGTTACTCCTCATTACTGTTCTAGATTGTAAAAATAGAAGACAGTAAGTTTTCCAATTTTTTTGAATGATTACTTAAGACAACTAAGTCCTCTTAGATAACAGGAGGTTATATTTATACTAATCTAGAAAACCCAAAAATAATTAACGCAGACCTAATTTTTTTTTAAATCCCTTTTTTATTTCAGATATTTTTCTTTTAAGACAACAAAAAAGTGATTGCAATCTAGAAAACCCAAAAATAATTAACGGAGACCTAATTTTTTTATTTTAAATCCCTTTTTTATTTCAGACATTTTTCTTTTAAGACAACAAAAAAGTGATTATAAGAGGCTTTATACTGCTTTGTGTCTCATGCAATTCTATGATACTTCATGGGATATTACAGGATATACCAATATAAAGGGAAGGACCATAATTTTCCACCATAAAAAAGTCTGAAATGTCAAAGAAAGATTAATAAACCTTCACATCCTCAGTCAAAAATCAGATTATGAACTTGAAAAAAATGTAATGCATAAATACCACACTTCTAATAACAAAACTCTCTGTGGTTCTTTTTAAAGGCCTTCACCACCTGTAGCCTCTATTTCTCCCACATAAATGGGAAATGAGAAAGGCAGTCTAACCTCAAAAGCCTTCCATTGGGTAAGGCAGTGACAAATAACACCTTACTTAGTTTGGTCTTTGCTAAAATTCCTTCTATCTCTGAGTATTTTGTTAAATTGTGAGGTATGGTACTTATTTAATAAGGAGTTATGAAGTATATGATCAATTTTCTAGTTGCACTCAGACACAGTATATTACATTATGATAAAAGAAAGTGCAGTGTTAAATCAAACGTACTATCGTGCATTAATTAAAAAAGAAATTGACGCATATCTTTTGATATTCTTTTGTTTCTTTGGAGAACTTAAAAATAAGCTGCATTCCAGCACATTCACAAAAAGCTGCATGTTTAACTTAAGTACTCACTGATTTATCTGTAGATACATTCACATATAGGCTGGAATACTTGGTTAGCATAAACCAAGGAGAACTTAAAAATAAGCTGCATTCCAGCACATTCACAAAAAGCTGCATGTTTAACTTAACTGATTTCTCTGTAGATACATTCACATATAGGCTGGAATACTTGGTTAGCATAAACCAAACTTAGTTACATAAAAATTTGTATACAAATGGCTTCTACAAATAAAAGAAATATCTAATTTTTTAATGTAACACAAATTCATACATTTAAATTTTATGCTTCGTTACTAAACTGGAAACTACACACCAAAAAGAATCGTGACCTTGTTTTAATGACAAAAGAACTGCTTTAAGTAAGTCAAGTAAATGGCACATAAAATTTGTCATACTTCTAATGACCTAAACAGCTGAAATGTCTACTTCTCCAAACGTCACTTGAAAAATATTTATATACTTTTTCATGAGTTTTCAGTCTTCAAGCAGTAGAGCTCCTCCCTGATAACCTAGTATAGCCTGTATATAGATGGCCTGTCATGTCTCTACAATTAGATAAAACCAGAACTGCTATAATTTAATCAGTTACAACCTGAAAATTATATTTTGAAAATCAAGTTTATTAATATGTAATCTTTAGGTAATCATATTTATCCCCCTAATTTACACAATATTTATGATACTCTACATGTCCTTGAAATAGGGAACAGGGACACTACAGTATGAAAAAGTGGCCTAGCTGCTGGAGTTCATAAATTTTGTTCAGCTTTGGATGAGTTCAAAGAATTGCCATGTAAGAAAAGCCTTACAGAGGGAATTTATCTGATTATGGCAGTAATAATTACCCAGCTGTTTATTGCAGATAGAGAAATAATTCATGTAGGCAATAGGCCGTGGTGGCAATGACACTCCGCATTTAGTAAATATGCAAACTGTTCACTTCTAATTAACCAAGCTAGAGGATGCCCTTATTAAATGTATAAACTAAAAGTGCCTTCCTGACAAGTGATGAATTGTTACATTGCACAAACTCTTGCCACAGAATTACTGGAGTGAACTTGGGGCTTAACTTCATTAAGAGATCTTGTGGGATAGTTAAATGAGGATGGACAGCATAACAAGACCTACCTGACAGTCAATGATATGTTAGAGCTTAATGAAACTGTACCTCTTCCCCTTTTCTACTTATTTTACAGTGAAGAGCCTACTTCAGACAAAATATAAGACTGTGAAGTCTGTCTATATAAGACAATATAAAATGCTAGCATTAGTCAGTCTTTGTACACAGAAAATGTTTTATGATCTGTCAGTAATTCTAACAGACCTGTTTTTAAAAAAAAATCTATCCAGACACTACAGAGCCTTCAAAGCTCACAGGTATAAAGCTACTGTTATTCTACAATACTGTGTTGTCACACCTGTTTTACTCCCCCTTCACCAAAAGTAACAACTTACCCCACACACGATTTGGTCCAATGAGTGAATGCAAGGATCTTTAATTTCTTTCTACACACTCATAATAAAAAATTTTCTAGAATACAAGTGAAATAAAGCTTAATTTTACTCCTAATGGTGTGTTTAGTGTTATACAAAAATAAAAAAGAAAATATAGCCTTCCTATTTTTGACAACTACAATCTAACCAGTTACTTGTTATTTATGTTATTCATGTTTACCTGCAAAAAATTGATCTATATTACACCGAACAAGCTAAAAACATAGTAAGACTGCTTTCACCGCTTGCTCAAAAGAAACATGAATGGAATAAGGCACAAAGTATGTCTAGCTGAATCTGCAATGGAAATTCAGCTTACTGTGTAATCATAATGGTTCCTATCTTAACCTTACTGCATTCAGAAAGGGCTTTCCTATGGAGTTAAAACAGGATATTTCTTGCTCTATAGATTTAGCCAGTTCATTTCAATTTTATGCTCAAACTAAACAGACAAAAAGCCCATTTAAAATGTCCTGTTATGCAAAATACATTTTTAAAAGCCTGTAGGTATATAAGCATATATGCTATATAAAAGCATATATGTAAACAAATCTGTGTTAATATGTATACAGGGAGGCAAAGAGAAGACTTAAAAATGGACTGATTTGTCAAAGAGGGTTTTTATGCTTGGATTCTGTGATGAAGAAAGCTGGATTTATGGGCAACATGTTTAAAAAGGAATAACCTTGCATGACTATGGAGAATATATTAACCAGACATGAATCTCTTTAAAACTTATTTTAAGGCTTTTCTTTTGTCTAAGTCCCACAAGTTAATAAGACCATCTTAATATTGTTCAATGGAAACTAGGTCAAATCACAGAGAAGAATCAAGTAACTCGTTTTTGTTCTCTTATTTATCCTAGCATCAGGTTTGCAGCTATGGAAGTACTCTGGGATCATCAGTGGATTACAGTTCTAAGTTTTCTACAAGATCTAGCAGTTATACCTAAAATCCTCTGGAAAAGACTTAGATGTCTCAAATCATGTGCCCTACTACTCAAAATTAATATTTAAACACAAGAAAGCATGTCTTGTATTTAGAGGCATTTGTCTCTATTTCCATGATTCCCAAAGAAAGCTGAGAGGTTATGTTTACGTTCAGTAAATTCTAAGTACAGGTAAATAGGTTAAAAAGCATAACGTATTTCCTCTAGATTTCTCTGAAGACAAGGAAGAGAAGATGGGTTGAAGATAAATTAGTTAATTAAACATCAAGTGAAAGACAACATTACAAAAATGAGATTTTTATTGTTGCAAGAATTCCAAGGAGCTGTCTGAAAGGCTTTGACACTAATTGAAAATAGACTACAGAATCAATTGCTTCTGCAGTCAATGAGGAGGAACATTTTAATTGAATTATAAGACAATATATACATTCTTCAAAACACTTTGACACTTGTGAAAATGGCCAGCACCTGGACTTATCTTTGTCAGAAAGGCACAGACAGATGGAGGCTGAGCAAGTTCTCATATTACTATGACAACAGTTTATTTATTTCAAGCCCACTTCATGGGAAACAGCAATACCTCAAAAGTTTTAAGAAACAAAGTACTTGTCATGTTAAAAGTAAATAGACCCCAGTAGTGCTCTAGTAATCAAGAATAAGCGAGATACGCCTACTCTTTTCAGTATTACGTGCAGACATATTTGCAGAAAAGCTAAACACTGGATTATGTCACCAGCAACATGAAACAATACTGTATTCCACTGTTCATTAAGAATATAAAAAAATCAGACTGCATAAAGGATTTGTGAATAGACATATTGCCAAGGAAGTGATTTTGATCCCTTTGCATTTTCTAATTCCCTTATATTTCTTGAAGACCAAGAAGCTTTAATGATGACTTTGATATTAAATCTGCTGATAGAAGAGCTAGTCAAACTTGGATGAAAGTCACAGTCTTCACGGCCACTCTCAAGGCTTTTTCACTACTAAAGCAAACATCAATGGAAAGGAGAATTTGGTGTCAATCCCGTAAGTGTGTGAAATTCACAGTTTATAACCATAACAGTGTTTACGTACAGTATGATGCTTGCTAAACCTAGACTCAGGTCTTAGTTTGATACCTTTAAGTCACTGTTTATTCAATAGCCAAGACAGCTAAACTACTTTCCTTGGTTACAGAAGAACCCCACTGCCAGTTCTTTGGCCAGTTTTCTGATACTACTATCTTACTGAGTTCTGTGCCTAAAGAAAAATTTAAATGGTGCCATTCATCAGTAAATGGAACACTAGATCCCAAAATCTTATCTCTAGTTGCACACCTGACATATAGCAAAGTTGCTTTACTGGAGTTTAAAGGCCGGTGTGTAGATAACCTTACTCAAAGAACTGCAAGTTAATCACACAGTTGGGCAAGTGACATCATCCATAAATTCTTCTGATATAATGGCACCAGCATGCTAATTTATGTGAAGTGATGTCCATTTGCTTATCATGGATTGGAAATTGTTTCACATGAAACAAAATTCTAATGCATCATATGGAGTTATAGCCTATGCTAATTGCTTTTGGCATATTTCCCCTTGTAACCATTTTGCCAGCTCTTAGAGATGTTAAATGCAGCTTTAAGAATGTTTCAAAACAAGGTATTTTCCCTAAAAATTTAAATACACTAGCTTCACTGAGAAGTAATAGAATTTATTTTAATCCATGCACTTATATATGCAACCACAAAACTAATCCATATTCAGATAGAATACAGTATGTGTTAGTATTTATTTAAATACAAACGGATGCTAAAGTTAAAGACTTATTACTAAAATATAAATAGCAAAATTTTGGAAAATAAATATTTAAGAACATGGTTCCTACCTGGTTGGTTTAGAACTTACTAAATCTCGTAGGGAAAACAGAATTCAGGACCAATGAACTCATTTCACCGTTACACTGAAGCCAAACTATATAAATGTCAAGAAAAATCTGAGAATAACCTTATGTTGACAGAGTTTAGGGTTCAAATTCATTCTTTTGCCATCTGTCCAGGGATTCTTTGAATTATTTCTCAACTCAGCTACCAGGGACTCTACTGAGGACATCAGCAGCCATCACACAGTTGGTTCTGTAGCAGTGGGAAGTAATGGAAATGCTGAAGGAAAACCCACCCACTCTTCAGCTAGTCTGGGATCTAAAGCCGACAGTTCTCTTCAGTTCATACAAAAACACTGCCTTAAGTTAGGATAAGCAGTCTGTTAAGTGAGTACAAACTCACACATAATATGACTATTATTATTTAATTATATTTTAGGTCAATTTCTGTTAAATCAATTTCTGTTAAACTGAATTACATCCCTCTATGGCTTTAAACTGGGGCAGCTTCTATTAAGTTTACTTTCTCCTGGGGTTTTCTACGTAAAGACAAATGATAAAGGTCTGGCTACTAAATGAGGGCAGCTATTAAATAAGGATGCCTTGTATTAAAGCTGAATGGTAAAGATATGGCTACTAGTTGAGAAAACCCCTTAGTGAGGGGAGTGTCTTGTATTTTTAAAAAAAACAAGTGTGAAGGAGTAAAAAGAAGGAAACAAACTTTGTTCAATAACTCTGAAAAGATACTCTTTTAAGAAACTAATAGAATGGTCAAAGTTTCATGGCAACTTCCTCTGAAGTTTCTCTTAGAAACCAGTTGTAATTTGATACAGGCTCCTCCTTAATGAAGAAGAGAAAATTAGGCACAGCCCCTGGTTCTGACCAAGAGGTAAAAACTTATCTCAGAAGGACTTGCAATGTGATTTCAGATAGTTGCTGACAAATAAAAATTCTGTCAGCAGTATCCAAGAAGCTTGAGAACTATATATTGTAGTTCAGTTTAGAATTACATCATAATTCCAGAAGGAACACAGTTCAAACAAACTTTTGAGATTATAAACTTCTAGTGTGCATTTTGTTGGGTGGTCTTAGGCTTTTTTTGGGGTGGGGAGTTATACCACTCTGGAGTTCTTAAAATCAGTCTCTGTTTTACTGAGTTTCTACTGCTATTTGAGGAGGAACTTGTTTTTTTACTAGCCCTTACACTGCACTAAGGCATATGTTCTGATGAATACAGATGTAAGACAAATAAAAAAAACACTACTTCATGTATCATGTTGTTTTGTGGTGTTCTAGAGATGTGAAACACTCAAAGACAGCCTAATCTGAGTGCACAAGTGTATTAGTGTAAATTTCCATAATGCAGATGCTGGAATAAAACCCAGCCATTTCATAAAAGCAGTCCTTCAATTTCAGACAGTTCCTGGTGTTTTTTACAATGAGTACTTGCAGCATTTTTATATACACTAAAATGTTTACCAACAATGAGGTTATACTCTTCCGCATTTGATGTGATGGCTGATGAAAATATGCAGAGACTCTCTCCTCTGCCTTGTTCACTATTCCTTATATGAAACACAGTGGGCCACCTTGGAGCCAAAGTAGTTTGCAGCAACTTAGCCAACAGGAAAAATCTGTTTAGCTGAGGGCTTATACTTGGTCTTCACTAAACATCTGTTAGATTTCATAAAAAGAATGTTGAAGATAATATACCTCTTCATTTTCAAGTGCACTTGAGAACAGATGCCTTTTTAAAACTGAAATGATATGATCCAAATTTTCTCAAAAATTCATTTTTAACTTGTTTTTAATTTGAATGATGTATTTTTTAACCCGAAAGACATATATTTCTGTGATCTCTGGAAGACAGAACTCAAGTTAGCAGAATATCAATATATCAGTTGCCACGTAAGAGATCACACAGACCAACTTTGACACAATTTTACCTGAAGTTATATTGCTCACTTTAACTGTTAAAGAAATACGGCGCAAAAATATGTCTTGATTGAAATACCTAACCAATGCACAGGTTTTATGGTTTTCAGTGACCGGGAACAAATACTAGGGAATTAGATGAATCTGTTAAAGTACTGAAAGACAAATATTTTTGTAGTTGTCCAAAGTTAGATGTACCCAGCAGAGATCTATTGTGGATGTGGAGAAATAAAATAGAAAGTTCCTATCAATCTGTGTTCAGTACAGAGGGAATACCACTTGCTATCTTGTTTTGTTCACACATGTCAAAGGTCAATCCAACTGACACGTTATGAGCCTTCTTCCAGGTTTAGGCAGGGAATGGAGACGAGTGATAGAACTATTATGAACAAAGAAGCAGGTTGTGTCACTGCAGTTCATTCAGTTATATCCATTTAGACAAGAAAATTATGGCTTCATTTTCTGTACAGGATTTGGTCTAGTCTACCTAGGATTCTACCTTTTCAAGAAGAGAACATATTTCAAGTATTTCAGAACACAAAGGTACAGTTGAAGGGATGGCACACTTTTTAAGCCTGGTTTTGCTGAGTTACAATCTAACTTTCTGCATAGAATACATTTAAATTAATCTCAATGAGAGATTATTATTAATAGTAATGAGAGATTTTTTTACCTGGTCTAGTGGGACATGTATCCATGGCAGGGGGGTTGGAATTAGATGATCTTTAAGGCCCCTTCCAACCCAAACCATTCTATGATTCTATGATTAGAGTTTTATTAAATTGGTATAAACCCAGAGTACATCTAATTAATTCAAATAAATTATTATGGATTCATAACAGTGTAAATGAGAACAGAAAGCAGCATAACATGCACAGGCTTAGGATAAAGAGAATGATGACTGATATATATATGTATTTGATAATGGAGGGGACCCTACACTGAAAGAAATACTTTAAATAGTCATAAACATTTTACAGATGAAAGAAAAGGAACTGATTGCTTTACCACATGAGGTTTTTATCTTTACCTGACAATCTCATTATTCACAGAAATGGCTTCCAGGTATTTCTTCAGTGCATAATAATTATGGATATATTTCCGAACA
This sequence comes from Calidris pugnax, assembly GCF_001431845.1. Taxonomy (NCBI): domain Eukaryota; kingdom Metazoa; phylum Chordata; class Aves; order Charadriiformes; family Scolopacidae; genus Calidris; species Calidris pugnax. Next base: position 4,714,666 of record NW_015090922.1, read on the forward strand.
TAATAGCCTCGCCATCTTTTCTGAATCTAGAGGAAATAAAAATTTGCTTAGTATACTTCAAATCAAAAGTTTGTATGCATATCAAATATATGTTGTATTTCCCAAATAATACAGTTTCCTTAAAAGTGATATCAAGTAGAAGCACCAATATGTTTCAGAGAAGAAACTGAGGGTAGGATGTAACATATTATAGTTAAATGATGATATGAATTTATTATTAAATGGCAACACTAAAAAAATAATCTTGAGCTTTAAACTACTGTGTATATTCGGGTCTGGCAATGAAAAGAAGTGCAATGCTACTGCAAGTGGCATTGCTCTATGTAAGAACACTAAAAATCAGACAACAGAAGTGCCTTTTCTCAGGTACAACACGCATTCCCTACATTCCCAAATGTCTATTTGTTGCACACTAATTATAATCTTCTCACAAAATACTATTGCCCCTGCCTAACAGATAAAGCTTAAAATGGAAAAGGAAACCTATTTATCTGTAGATAGTCCTAAAGTTGTATTAAGAATAGAAATTAGGTAGCATCCTCCACCAGAAAGGATTCAGATTTTGGTGCATTTTAAAAAGCATCAGCTAATATAAAAATAAAAAAGAAGGGAAAAATAATACTTGGTCTAGCCTGACTTTCCCCAAGAATTTATTTCAACAAAACAGTTTAAACATCCTCTGATGATTAAAAGTTCTAATCATAATGTTTCTGAAATCATTACGGGTTTGCTGGGTTTCTGTTTTGTGGGAAGCGAAAGTATTAATTAGGTAAAAGATTATCAGTACTACCATTTAGTTAGTCATATTTATCCTTATGCCATGGCGTGTACATGTGCAAGATGTAACTTGCTGTATTCAGTCGTGTTGAGGGCAGCCCTAACTCCTCATTTTCTTTCCCATAAAAGGTCAGTGTATTCTAGATCAATGCATCCAAAAAACAGATTGATGACCTTTTCATCTGTTCTCAGTGCCTAGTTCCTCTTTCTTTACAGTCTTCTGTGCTTGAACTTACTTATCTTCCTGCAAAATATTGTATACTTCCTCCCAGGCATTTTGTCTCCTTTTTTTCTCAATGTATTTCTAAATTAATCTCCCAATTTCTATCTTCTAGTCTGCATTACCTTCACTCCTACTCCAATGTTCACTTCTTTGACCTTTACAGCTTTGAAATCTTAAGAGACATAAAAGCTGAAAGGCAGAATCTACATTGAAAAAGCAAGAAGACTGAGGTCTTACATCCAGAAGCAACTCCAAGGTGAGAAACTACTCACCTTCACTAAGTGCGTGCTATAATTTGACAAGAGCTCTGGCTGCTAGACTTTTCAAGAACTTAAACTCTTCAGTGTATCTACACAGAATGCTTTTCTTTTTTTTAACTTTGCACCAACCCTTCTCTTGCCAGAACCAAGGTATGACTTGGTAAATGGAGTGCAATCCATGTATTTGCATCAGGTTTTTTTTCTTACCCTATCATTTATTCCAAAGAAGCATGTGAAAAAAAAGGAAAAAAGGGTGTCATGTTATGTTGTGTTTGATTCAGGAAGAATGCAAGGGAAAAAAATCTGCCCACTGCTCAGACTGTCACTCAACCTTTGCACTCAGTGACTTCACAGCCTGCATCATCAAGTCTTGGAAGTGCTCTTCAGTAATAGGCAAAATTCTCTCTACTCCTTCCAGTTCCATTGTGGTCCAACTCTGTATCAACATGATAAGGTTATTGCAATTTTCCATCTCGTGCCATTTCCTGAGCTGTAAACAGTAACACACTGGAACAATCTATAAGCAGACTAAGGCAGGATTGCATATTTTCATTTTTTTGTCTTTGGTACTATTTTGCAACCACAAAAGCCAAAACACTATTCTTTAAAAACAGACATTCATTCTTAACTGATGGCACCTTGTGGTACAGTTGTGATTATCTCTTTATGTGAGATTTAACATAAGTATCACAGGAAAGCTTTCAGAAAGTGTAGGTAATGTGTCACCAAGACAATAAAATGATGCACTAAAGCTATTAGGAAAAAGAGGATATCTACTTTTAGTGTTAGTACACTATCCTATTTCCCCCTTGTGCATCACCATGTACTTTTACTCTCTTCTCAAATAAGACTCAGAACTAATTAAAAAGTTGGTATTTTCTTTTACCTATGGGTGTTGTTTGTTTGGGTTTTTTTGAATAATAAGAGTTTGGACCTTTTGACATTGTTAGAATATGAATAAATAATAGTTATGTGAGCAGCTGAACATGCGAACAAGAAAGGTTAAGAACTAGAAATACTTCTTTTCGCTAGGTGATAGTAAATTTCATACTCTTTGCAACTCCACTTTCTCATACACAAGCTTATTGGGTTAAAAAGGGATAGAGAAAGAGCAAAGAATGAGTATGCCTTCAGAGATCTGGGATTAAGCAAAATCCTTTGCATGTGAATAAGGATCTTAGCTTTGTTTTTCTGTTTGGCTTCAAAATGTCTCAACAAGAGCAACTTGGCTCCCATATAGCTATGTGCTCATTAATGCAGGATTATGGTCCCTTTGAAACTCCTTCTGACAGTCTTCACCTCACATTTATAAATGCAGAACTGGGTATTTCTGGGTTAAAGGATCAAAACTCGAACCAAAAGACAAAAGACTCAAATTGTATAAAGCTATAATTATCTCCAGTGGGCTCAGTGTACCAATTAAATGCTGCATTCTACCTTTATTTACACCACTTTCTATTCAGAATGACCTCACTGATTTCAGTTGAATTAAACATAAGAAAAACTGCATTATGTCTTAAATTATTTTATGCTAGATTCCTGTACATCAGAGATCACGAAACTGAACACTAATCTTTTTGGAAAACAACATTTTACACATAGTTTCTGATGATGTTGATATTTTCAGTGTGAAAGTTCTAAATATTTGTTTGTATAAGGAAGTATAACGTATTACAACTATATTCTTTTTTAATTCCAAGGTGAATGTTTAAAAAATTCTTGGAAAAAAAAGAGACAAGTGTGTATGCCCTTCAAAGTAATTAGCAAGTTTCAACAGTGATTGGTACAAAACAATTATTGTCATTGATCAGCACTGAACAGATAATTTTAAACAAAGTCATTGTGTGCTCAGCAGATTACAGCTTGTTAACGGGCAAGTTCTAAATGACCTCTTAAGCTAGTCAAATCAATGATGCATATTCCTCATTAAGTAACATCAAAATGTAAGTGGTCTTATAAATAATGTTTATTTTAAGTACTAAAACAAATGGCAAATCCTTGATATATCAAAAGCCATCTGCTCATGGAAATATTCTTTTTCATAGGATTACTTTTGTTACTGGAAATTTATAGCAACCTTAAATCTTTTAAGAGAGAGAATCATATTCTGACCTAGTACTCAAAACTGAAATTGATTAAAACAAGTTCTCTGATTTAATTTAAAAAGGTGAAACTGATAGTTCTGGTTACAACTAAATGCAACCCAGAGAGACAGAGATGTAGACTGATTTCAAAACTATGAGCATGGGTTCACCCTCAATGATACTTCACTTCCCCAAATCAAAAGTGCATTTCTAATCAGTGACTATAAACTGAAATAAGTAATTTAATAATACTATGAGGTAAAACTAAGTGATTAGATAGAAAAATGTATGCATTTATTGTTATATTTTCAGAACACTGAAGTATATTAATCATGAATCAAGCTCACAATGTGTGAATATGAGGCACTGTTGGCATAGGAAACGTAAAGTCTGGCCACGTATCTTTTGTCAAGAAACTCAACAGGACTTATTCTCTGTTATTCTGGACCTTAGTTAGCTCTTCAAAAAACAGATAACAGCAAAAAAACCCCAACCCATTCAGTGTTTCAGAATAGTAGCATTTTAAATCTGCTCTGCAGATACGGCTGCAGAAGATTTAGACAGAGGAGAATCGGATGCTGACATTTGCAACTAAATAAAGATCTGCTCTATTGTTTTGTACTGATTTAATTTTCCATTAAAGAAAAAGACATGACTGAAAAAATGGTACTTTGAAGATTTATATCACCTAATGATTCAACATTATATTTCCATTACAAATGAATGGGAACACATTCATTTTCTTTTAAAAATGAAAGACCAAATGCAAAACTCCATTTGACCAGAATACATAATTACCTCTGAAATTTGGTCTTCAAATGCCTTCTAAAAGTACACAGCCAACTTTTAAAAGCTGGCTTACATATTGTGTTCTCTCACTGACTTCAGCTGCGTGAGTATATGTTTATCCAGTGTGACACACTTTCAAACTAGATAACTAAGGAATAAACTAAACCCCCCAAAAAGCGATTTTTTTGAGGAATTAGATTGCTGTTAAACACCTTCAGCTCTCTAAAATGCACCAAATGTAACATTCTATTTTGTACCTTTGAGACAATCAGCACTAACTTAAAAACCTGATGGGAACACTTCTCTTGAGTCTGAGTTATTCTGGAAACAGAAGGGTCACAAAATTAAAATCTATTCTGAGAATCTTCCACTCGACATGAGTTTCCATGGGTTACTCTCCATCCCCACCACATTCCTACATTTGGTAGAATTCATTTGGTAAGATGCCTTGCCTAAAAAGATTCAGGCTTCTAAAGTAATGCAGGTTTATTCCATAAAAGAAAATAATGAGGTAAGATAAAGATTTCATCCCAAGATTTATCTCATGTCCTTCCCATGTTTGTTTTACATATTGGCTAAAGTGCAGTTCCAACATTTAGGAAAAAATTGCTAATTTCTAATTAAATATATTTTTCTGTTTTCCCTATAACAAACTTAATTTGTTGTATATTTATTACAGTGCAAGGACTGTTTATACTCTCCTTCATCTACCAAAATTCACTCATAATATCATCAATGAGATCAGTGTAGTTCCACCTCTATATTTAGGCAATGAAATTGTCCTGTGCTCTCTGAGTAACTCTTTTGAGATTCAACACATCAAATGATATGCACTAACAAAAGGAAAAACACAGTCACATCAATAAATATAAAAGCCCTATAGTTTGTCAGAATTGCAAATATATGTCTATATTTTTAAGAATACTCACAGATAGAATGTTTGGGAGTTTTATCAGTATGGTGTATGATAAGGTACAATGAACATTTAAATTGGGCAAGACACATGCAGATCCCTTACATTCAGCTGCAGTTTTCAAATACAACACAGACCACTGAGTGTAACTTTAATTTTTAACTATGTACTATTTCCCGCTGTTGCCATCAGCATATCAATCAAGTGTATATTATTCTGGTTTGCTCATTGTATTAAAAGCAAATTCGGAGCACAATTGACTTTTCATTTGTTTAACAAGTGAAGAAATATTTACCCTGACAGCCATTTCATTGTAGAAATTCATCTTCATAATAAAATATGCTGTCTGTGAATCAAGGAAAAAAAAAGATGGCATATATTTCAGTTACACAAAGACAGTGCCCCTATTTTTACATATAAAAGATAAGAATCTTTATACATAATACATAATAAGAGTTCTAGGCTTAGAGAGAATAAAATCAAACTTTGTATTGAAGAGATAGGCTTCCTAATACATAATGCAGGCTTAACCAGAAAAATCTATGGTAGTCAAACTAGGAGCTAATGGAGATATATGATCATAAAATGCTCTCCGCTGAGTTTGATAATCAATGGTGCTCTACTGAGAGTAGAATAACAAAGCAGAAATATTCACAAGTGCTGGTGACACGTAGTATTGTATGATTTATTCACTGGGGTTCTTTTAGCCAAAACTCACAGAAACATAAAAGGAATTCATATTTCAAGACGTCTGGTTTAATGAAAAATTCAAAGAAATGCTGTCTTCAGTCGAAATCGTTCAAGGATACGGATGCGGTGATGGAGCAAAATTGTGCCTTCCAACCATCTGTACTAAATGTTATGTACTTAGCTGCCTCCCAAGTAATCCTTGGGAATTTTGTTTCATTTAATATTCATTTTAACATCATAAAATCATAAATACAATGATACCATGTTACAGTGAATCCCCTGATATAGAAAACATTTCCTGAAGTCCTGGTTTCCTTCCAGAAAGTAGAATTCCTCTCATAGTGAATGAATCCCCTATTATACTAAGCAATCACTTGGCAGCATAGGTTATTTTAATGGATACATCACTTTAAACTAAGCTTTCACATCTGTTCCGCCCTCTAATTACAAATGCAAAATGAACATAATTCACAATTGTATCATAAAAAGTAAAATATAAGTACTTTGAATGCAAGAGTATGTCCTTTATTTAGCACAACATGCAGCTTTTATGTGTTTCTCATGTTTTAGACACAAATCAAAGGCAAAAGTGCTTTCCCCTGATATAGTGATTTTCTCCCCCATGGCAAACAGGAATTCACTATAAAAGGGTTTCACTGTAATTAGTGTTATTTGAATTGCCTAGTCTGATCCAAAGCAAATTGTCTGTGGAGAGCAGCAGGACTGGATTATTTATCAACAGTCTGGGCAATTAAGAAACAGTTGGCTGCAATATGTTATTTACAAATGAACACAATGATGCTACTTCATTTTAAATTCTCTTTCTTCATTACATTAACCAAGGCATAATTCCTGCAGTTTAATTAAGGTGCATTTTAAATGCTCACTTTAATATCACACCAGTCCACTAATAATGGAAACAGTAGAAAAGATATTTCTTATATGAAAGAAAAATGCAGGACTGCTAAATTTCAAAAAAGTTTCACATATATATGTAGATGTATACATACACACACACGTATACATATATATATTTGAGAGAATCTCTGCCCCAAAGGTATGAATTAGAATTGATAGTGGACTCTGTCTCTCCTTTTGTCTCCATAAATGTTTTCTGAGTGATACTAACCGCAGATAACTACTACTGGAGTGAAATAATTGTTGGCAGTACATTCCTAAACTGTTCAATTATTCTGGAGAATAAATCTTATGAAGAGTGATTGAAGGAGCTGGGACTGTTTAGTTTGAGGAAGAGGAGGTTGAGGGGGGACCTCAACACTCTCTGCAACTGATTGAAAGGACATTGTAGAGAGGTTGGTGCTGGTCTCTTCTCAAAGGGATTTAGTGATAGAACAAGAAGGAATGGCTTCAAGATGCAACAGGGTAGGTTTAGACTGGACATTGGGAAAAAATTCTTCACAAAAAGGGTGGTCAGACACTGGAATAGGCTGCCCAGGGAGGTGGTTGAGTCACCATCCCTGAATGTATTTAAGGGTTGTTTAGATATGGTGTTGGGGGATAGGGTGTAGGGGAGAACTTTGTAGTGTAGGGTTGATGGTTGGACTCGATGATCCAACCTGAATGATTCTATGATTAAAATGATACCATTTTGCTTTGCAGCTCATTTTTCTTTCTTTGGAAAAGAATGTAAGTTCTCTTACATTCTCTCTCTCTACCGCACCACCAAATACATAAAGTACACTTCTTATGGAAATTCCTAAACTTAAAAATTATCCTCAGATTTCTGTCCATCAGTGATTAAATAAACAATCTCACACCTTTATTTTATTCTTATCATGTTTGAAGGCTGTGAGCACTTAGGTCTGAACCCGTTCCATTTCATTGGAGAACCTAAATTGGAGACTTAACATTGTTATGATCTTTATATCATTAATACTGAAAGACAGTGGGACCACTTTCCCTGTGAGCTTGGCAACGTATTGAAGGACTCTGCAATTGCATCTGTCTGCTATTTACAGAGATAGTGAATGGTAATTAAGGTCCTAACTTGCATACCTCACTTAGGTGTGAGAAATCCAGGCCTTACCCTACCACTATCTATCACAAGTCAATCCAAATGCAGAATGGCTCAAAGTTGAAACTAGATGATCTTTAAGATTCCTTCCAACCTAAACCATTCTATGATTCTATGATATAATTGTCTTATAACCTTATCCTTCTGCTAAAAGCTAGTGTCACCATCCAGGTTCTTTTGCAAATGGATCTCTTTTCTAATCCTGATTGGAATAGTAAGTACTAGTTCCACTATTACAAGTGATGGAGAATGTGTTCATTCCTATTCACAGAAGCATAGCCATAATTTAGTGCTTCAACCCAAGTCTACATTTATGTGCTTTCCTAGTAAACTAAGGACTCTTTCCTGAGCTGGAGCCTTTCTGGAGAGAAGACTCCTTTCTTAGCTTAAGTGGAATTTCCTGCATTTCAGCTTGTGCCTCTCATTCTTTCACTGTGTGCTAATTCCAAGGTGACATTGCAAGGTTGACTCTCTGGAAAGAATTATCTTGCCATCTCACCCACATGCACCACCTCCACTTCTGAACCACGAAGTCTTTGTGTCCATCTCTGATGTTAATTTACAGGTCTCTGTACTAGTTTAAGTCCATGATTCCAAGATACATTTGAAGCTTTTTGTGTATAAACTGTTGTACTACTTTCTCCTTTTCTGTTTAAAAACATGTTTCAGGATCACCTAAAAATGTGATCCGGTGCTGACTGGTGTTTTCTTTTTCTTTAAGCAGTTAATACAAAGTGACAAATTCAAAGGAGAACCAGAAATTTGATTAAGAGTAGACTGAGAGAAGGAACCAACACATGCCCTAAGTTGGGAACAGGCACGTTTTTTTACAGTGAGAGCAAATAGGCATTTGCTTAATTCCTATTAGACTGGACTACTTAAAACTGGTTGCAATTTATGGTGATGTCAAACCACATCATGTAATATATTCACTTTTTTCAACTGCATCTCCTTCCAAAGTGAGCTGAAAATGTGGCCATCATGCATGCCAGCTTTATATAACAATGAAATGTTAAAATTCCCTTTCCTTTAATAAGTGATTTCTTGACTTTGAGAAATATTGTAAAAAGAAACAGTGACATATATGTTGGCTCATGTTCCAGTGTTTGCCTGGATTTAAAATTCAGACTTTCTCATAGGTCATGCAAGACTTTCAGAATCCAAAACAACAAATATAAATAAGGTATTAAGAAAACCATAGGAGCACAGTTCTTAATTTTAGCTTGAGATTAATATTAGAAAACAAAGCTTTATACCAAGGCTTCTATATTTAGAATATAGAAAGGCACATAACTTTAGTCATATAAACACTATCAATAGGGTTTTTTTTTAACTTAATGTATTTTCACAATCAAAGGAAGAGACACTAGATGAGTAACAAATGAAATACTCGTAGTGATGCACATATGGACAGGCAATCTGATGAGCCTCAGCCTTCGTTATTTTCCGCATCAGTACCACTCACATTTCACAATTTTGAATATAATCATTAAAATGATTTATTATCAAGTAATCATGGGTATTTTGTGCATATGCTTTGCCTTGTTTGCTGGCAGCAGATACCAATCCAATCATTATCAGTGGACAAATTTTAAAGTGACCTTTTTTTTTTAATTTAAGGAAGTATCATGTCAAACGTATCGTGTTTCATAATCAGGAGTCATTACAACAATTATTAGCAAGAGTTCAATGCAAACATTAACAGATCCTTTAACTAAAAGTTGGATCAAGCTTCTGAGAAGATTTTTGTTTCTTTTTAAAATAGTCCAAATTCAGCCATTGACTGAGTCAAGATAGTATAGCAATAAATATAGGGAATGAACTTGAACTTTATATTTAAGTCCACCCTAAAACACACAATATTGACTATAGGGGTCTAAAGGGAGAAAAAAAGTGCCTTTTTATCTGCTACTTGTATGGCTTTCAGGATAGCTTCCAATCAAGTTGTCCTATTGAGTCCTCTCCAATCAAAGATATGGCAAGCATAAAATGAAACATTTGAGGTAAAAACGTGGTTTTCTATGCTGATTGCTGTAAGCTTGCTGAAAAGATTCTGTTTCTCTAGGGTCCTGACTAATACTGGGTAAGTGCCAGTATCCAGAAACTGCATGAATTCATGATCTGATTTAGAATGTGTGTATTAAGTGTGGTCTTGCACAATTTTTTGTCCTAAATTATTCCACAGAACTCAGATTTGCCAAGAGCTTTCCAGTTCGGTCTATTTGAAAAACTACACATGAACCTGGTTTTATTGGTTAAAGTATTTTTTATTTTTATTTTCAGAAGTATGTGTCAAAAATGGAAAGCTGAGGGGGCTTTAGGATGCTAGCCATCTCAGCTTGGTTATTACAGAAAATCTGTACTAATTTGAAAGATTCTATCTTAAAATGTAAGAGTCAGAGTGTTTTTTAAGAAGAGAGGGCAAAAGAAGAAAGAATTAATAAAGAGATGAGATAAAAGATCTCCAACTTCATAGGCACATAGAACAATTGAGGTTGGCAGGAATCTCTGAAGCTCCAAATCATTGCTCAAAGCAAGGTCAATTAGAGCAAGTTGTGCAGGGCTTCATTCAATTGGGTTTTGAGTATCTCCAAGGATGGAGACTCTACAATAACAGCTTGCACTCTCTGGGCAACCCATGCCAGTATTTGATCACCCTCACAGTGAATAAAGCTCTCGTTTATCTTTGAAGGGAATTTCCTATATTTCAGCTTGTGCCTGCTGCCTCATCCTGTCACTGGGCACCAAATCCAAGTGCAGTTGCAGGCTGGCTCTATGGGAAGAATTACCTTGCCTTCTCACCTACAGGGTACCACTCAGAACAGCGCAATGGATGGTAGGCACGGTAATGATGCATTCATTTTGTGTCTTATCTGGACACCACTGTTTTTACAACCTTTATATATAAAAATAAGTCTCAAAAATACGGACTCGGAGGAATGGTTATAAGCTGAAAGAGGGGAGATTTAGATTAGATACTAGAAAGAAATTCTTTACTGTAAGGGTGGTGAAGCACTGGAACAGGCTGCCCAGAGAAGCTGTGGATGGTCCATCCTTGGAGGTGTTCAAGACCAGGCTGGATGGGGCTTTGAGCAACATGGTCTGGTGGGAGGTGTCCCTGCTCACGGCAGGGGGGTTGGAACTGGATGATCTTTGAGGTCCTTTCCAACCTGAACCATTCTATGATTCTATGAAGATAGGAAACTGATTATTATCAACAAAGAAATTAGCATTTCAACATGGAGTGGCCAAAAGATAGCTTCTTACAATTTGAGGGGATTGAAAAATATGTAAACTGGCCACCAACAGACCTTTGTCCTACTTAAGCCCTCTTAAAGACCTAATGATCAGATGCCAAAAACTGACATGCTTCTTATTCTCATCTTGAAAAACACAGAAACACATAAATTGCCTTGTTTCTGAAGTGAAATTCAACACTCTACTATGTTTTAACTGTGAAAAAATGTAGAACTTGAGGGGACGTCATGAGATGACTTCACCTAAACATTGCCCAATGCATACCTAAGACGCCCATAAGCATCTGTCTATCCTCATTTTAAAAACTTGCAGTAGAGGGAATTCCACAACATCTTTTGGCAGTACGTGTCAATGTCTCACATGAAATTGATTTCTTCCTTCCCTTTTCCCAGTAGCTTCACAGATCCTTTCTTTTCATTAACAAATTTTAACATACATTAACATTATCACATCCTTCTTCTTCTAAAGAAGCTTTTCTAGATTAAACAAACCTTCCCTAAACTCAGGGACAATATTCAACTGAAGACCCACTTTTTTCAAAGCAGAACCCAATCCAACCATGCAGCTATCTGCCTTGTATTCGAAAATTAGTGTTTTAGAAGATAGAATGAAAGCTATAGTCTGAAAGGATGATTCATAATTTATTAGTTGAGTCAGGTAAATTGCAAGAGATAAAATCTTTAATTACATCATGGATAGAATTTGGGGAACAATAGACAAGCTTTCTGGAACACAAGTCCTGCTACTTGAAAACATAGTTCAGCAGGAGGCACTTAGGACTTTAGCTTGTAATATATCAGTTATGATGGCTCATTTTTTTGCTTTTTCTTGACTTGTCTGTTTTGACTGAAACACAACAATTTAACCTGAACAAAATTAATCAAGAATAAATGACTAGCAAGTTAAAATCTGTTGTAAAATATTAACACAAATCACAAATTGATAAATTAGAATAGTGAGCTACATATTAAAAACTTAATTGTTTTATGCTAAAGGAAAATTAGTTTCTTCTTAATCTCCTAAACCTGTTAACAGAGGTTTTAGCTTGTGTGCTAGCATACACTTTTGCTGTCTTCAAGTCTGTCAGGGGAATTAGATTGACTGTGATCAGCCGTGTGCCTTAAGGCAAAACCTCAAGTACTTCAAGGTTCATTAAGTAAGAAATTTAAACCACTAAAACATAGAACAGCAACATGTAGACACATTGGCTTATTTTATTTTCAGAATTAAAAGTTCTGCCAGGAAAAAAAAAACTACTCTGAAGAGCTCCAATCCTGCAATTAGCACCATGCGGGCAGGCTTCTGCATGAGCAGATCTCATTGCTGGTTTAGGGACTAATACTCCAGAGCTGCAGACACTTAAACACTGACTTAACTTGACCATTATGAGTAGGTTTACTGAAATTAATGGTGCTTTTCATGATAGTAAAGTACATGTCTGTGTGTATAAAGGATCAAGTTTCAGCTTTTTAGTTTCAACAAGTGAATGAATTAATTTGCATGTGTTCTATAAATAACCAAACAAAATTTTTAAAACTGGTTTTCTACCTCCACCATTTTTCTGAAGTCTCTTCGGCTTTGATAACCTCTCCACCACTTCTGTATAAAAATCACGTTTTTGTTCAGATATCTAAAATGAAATATATTAACAAAATTATTATTATTTTGAGACTTTACAATATCACATAATTTTTTCCTGGTATTAAAAATAATATGTAGTGTATTATCCATACTTATTCCAAACAGAATGCCACTGCAAACATACTTTATACATATACATGTGTGTATATATATATACATACACACTTATAAATCAATATAGACATAGATTTATACATACACACATATTTTGCATTTGAAAAAAACGGGTTACTGCAAACTTACTTATATACTATTTCAGTTATCATTACAGATGTTTAATGAAATAGCCTTACAAATGTAATTTGTATGATAGGTGACTGTATTTTCATAGGTTGTTTTAACGAACATATCTCAGCAGTACAGAGTTTTTTTCAGTCACATGCAGCATTTTCACAGCTTTACAATTTTTAAATTTTTTACAAAACCACAGATATCTGGAAGGGCCTCCTTTTGGAAACCATAGTGTGTCAAAAAAATTTATGTCAATGTTGCTATGGCATTTTACAGAACATAACAATTGTACATGATCTCCCTTTTATAAATGGAGAAAATTATGTAAAGAAAGATTTTTATTAAATAACCTGGTCAAATCCAGCAGTAGAACTTAATTGTTAACAATAAGAGTCCAGTTACCATACACTTACTAGGCAATTTTTCTGTAACAGCCACAATAGCAAAGACAAGAAATGTCTCTGCAAACAACATATCTGAGGGATATTTTCTTTTTTTCCAGTAATGCAAAGATTTCTTAAACAATACTGTGTATCAATTCTGAAGATCATTTATTTCCATGCTAATTATTATCATCATGTCATTTTAATTGCATGCAGTTCTGAAAAAGATTATTGTTTCTTACAGTGTCACAGCGTACACTTCATTCTATTTAAAAGCAGAATAATGGTGAGGGTTTTTTTAAAAATGCTCCCAATTTATTAAAATCAAGTAATACCATAAGAAATCTTGGGGGAAAAAAAAATCAAGATTCAAATACAGATTAAGACGGGCTTAATATGCTACCTCAGATAGGCTCGGACTCTGCATCCTCGAAACCAGCTCTGGATTTTGATAGCAGCTTTGTATTTTATTTTTCTGTCCTCATCTACAGATCTGAAAATATAAAAAACAGTAATAGTTGTCAGCTTGGTATTTTAGTAGCAAAGCTAAAGAATTCTTCTAAATATGTCTTCCTGTCGCAGTTTGTGATCTCTTTCACAAGGTTTTTAAGGTTTTAATTCTATATAGTTCATTAATAGTGGTAGAACAATATGTGAATTAGTTGCTTAGTATAAAGATAGAAATACAAAGAGTATCACAACTTGTACATAATGTAAAGTTTGGGAGAGCTTATTTCTTATTCCCATACCGTACTGAATATCCATGTCAGCATGTCATGGACTTCTTCCATTGTAGGTGAAATATATGGATAATGCTTTAATGACAAATAAGGACGAATGATGACAAAAATCCCATAGCTAGGTATAAAATTGTTTAATGCTAAAATAAGAGAATGCACTAACAGAGCCTCTATATTCTAATGCTTACCCTGACAGTATTTCTCAAGGTACAGGTTTATGGCATTTTTGCCTTGTGCAATCATTGTGCAAGTCTTTTCCTAGCAAGGCGCTTACTCTAAAAAGTCAGTTTAGGAGACCTCATACCTCTGACATAAATAGAGTTCTTCATAATGCATGACAGGAATGTTAGAAAGATCAGAAGAACATTATTAAGATCAGTTAAACCTGTCTATCCACAACCAACATGCAAGATATTACAGTCATCAACCTGCCCTAATTTTAAATGGAACAGGTGTACAGTCCTAAAATAGCAAATGGACTTTGAAAGATAAAGAAAGTTTTCTAATTTGGATATTTACTTTAAGACACTTCAATTACTTTGTTTCTTCTGTGGCAGTAATTGCTAGCAAGAGTACTTAGTTTTCACTAGGGTTGCTTTAAGTCAAGCTGCTCTGGAGGGTCTGTGTGTTCTAGATGTTCTATAGAATTCTGCTTTTAGGTCTTGTTAGGTAGGTAAATAAAGAAACATTTTTATTTTGTCTTAAAGTATGTTTGACACATGGAACTAAATCCTTCAGGTCTTACCATTGAAGGTATTTGAAAACAAGGCAACTCTTACAAAAAAGGGTAAATACTTGGTAATCTATATCCTTCTGCACCTCCTGATGCTTCAGATCAACTCAGATTTTTTGGACAATCTGTTATTTCACTGCAGTATACTGGCTTAATAGAGTAAGCAACCTCTATTTTTATAGTATAATGTATTTTTGTCTGAATGCCCTCAAACTTTTGGTGAATGATGAGTGACTGCCCAGATTACACTGACTCGTGTGTTCACAGCAATCCAGACTTTACAATTTCAACAGATCTATTACATTATGTAGAAAAAGCATAGCTCTGAAAGGGAAATTAAAGCTGCTGTTTGATTTCAAAATACAAATGCTTCAAAAATACTTCAAAGACCACTACAAACTGGACATACTTTAATGCCCAGAATTTATTTGTTAAGTTTAAAAGTTAAATAAGGATCTACAAAAAATCTCTAAACAAGATATTCTGATTTGTTTCAGGATTTTACTGACAGTTGTGTTGAAGTAGTCCAAGGTTTTCACCCTAAAGAACAAAGATCAGATTACTGATCAGCTCTTCAGTTGCTGAGCTGGACTGTTTGAAGCTTCTCATTTAAATTCTCAGCTGAAAATCTGAATTTCAAGAAGCTGATGGATTATAGCCTATCCTTAAAAGGGAAACAATTCACTTTTGGAAAGCTCTGCCAAAAAACAAATCCCCAAACATCAAGCATGCTGCCCTCCAATGGATTTCCATGTCTGGCTCATTCTGCTCTTTCTAACCTGAAATATGTGAAATACAAGCATATTCTGCTGTAACTGATGCTCCTTCAGTGAACTGCTTTGTGTACAGCCACAAGAGTACGAGCTGAAGTTCAGGGAAAGAACAGGAAAACACAACCCTTTATATGCAGTCAGGACTTGAACTCAGTGTAACTTTTAGTGATGTTCGCAAGCTTTGCCATTCATGTTAATGATGTTGTAAATGGATTCTAAAACAAATGATTTATTAATTAGAAAAGACAAAAAAAAAACTTTAATGCTTTTTTTCTGTTTGATATCAGCATAACATGTACAGCAGCAGCAACAATACAGTTGAATAGAAGGGTTTACAGGACAAATCTATCCAATATTAAAATAGGTGTTAAAACATTTTATTTCCTAAAATATGGTCTGATGAAAGTTGGCCACCATCCATCTTAGAAGTTAGAAAACTCAGCAGCACAAACTGTCCCACACGGTGAAGAGAAAGTGTGGGAAAGTAACAGAAGATTGGCGAGGAGGACTGTAAATATCCTCAAGTCACTTGCATGTGGGGTGCTGGAAAACACGTCTATCACACTAATTGTTGTTTAGTTTTGTGTGCTCAACAAGTAGAACATCTGCACTTAGATAACACAGGCCTGGGATGGACTCAGGGGCACCTTATCAAACATGCCTGAGATTCTTGCCCTGCTGTTGAAGAGATCAAAGCCCAGCAGAAAACTCTGCCTGCCTGAATCCTTGAAATACAGCCCCAAACAGCAAGTGGGAGCTCTCTCGCTCCCTCACTCCCTTACTAACAAGGACTTTCTTGCTAATAAGGGCTCTCGCTCCGCGGTGCCTGCATCCCCTGCTTGCCTGCCTCTGCCCAGGTGCTGCTTCGGAGGGTCCCTGATCCACGAGGTATTGAGATTAAATTTGTTCTTTGCCCTTAATCCATGGTTTTGTGGTTGTTCCTGCATCCTGCCTGCATTGGCTCACACAGAAGGGTAAACAGGTGATCTGATTGATCAGCCTGCGACTCTCTACATGGGACATTTTGGATCTTCAGTGGAGTAAACATCTCTTTAACTTATTAGAAAAAGACAAAACAAGTCTCGGGTATCAGGAACTAAAGCTGCATAACCTAATTTAGAAACAGAGCTCAATTTTCAGCCCGGATAACAAACATCAGCACACTCGAGAAGGGGAGGGAGGTTCTCTGTCAATTTCTGTCAATTTCCTTAAATGAAAAATGGTGCCTTTCAACAGGCTAAACTAAAAGTCCAGTAAAAGTTCCAGATTTGAGCCAGGGCAGCAGGGCCTCACAGGCTCAGTGTGAGCAAAACTCTGGGAAGAGCTACCCCAAAGGAGAGCGGGGTCACCTCAGGCTTCCCAGGAGAGGGCCGGCTCCTTGGCCGGGTGTCTGCTCAGATCGCCCCGGCAATGTTCGGGGGGGGCCGCCATCTCGTTGCCGGGGGAGACTGAGGGCTGTCCGCCCCGCCAGCCCCAGCCCAGCGTGAGGAAGCTGAGGAAGCCCGCCACACCACCGGCACATCCTAGTTACCTGTTCCTAAGGAAATACTCTTCCCGCAGCCCCGAGAGCCTCGCCTGGAGCTGGGACAGGGCGGCCATACTCCCTCCCTCCTGCCCGCCCTCCCGACGCCGCCACCATGGCAACGGGACCGTACCACTCCGCGGGGGCGCGGGGGTGGCCATCGCCACGGCAGCTCTGCCGGTAGGGAACGGCTGGGGGGACGGCGGCAGCGGCAGCCCGGCGAAGCGGGACCGGGAGAGAAGTGGAGGTAAGGCAGGTAGTGCTGGAGGAGACGCGGCGCCCCTAGGCAGCGGGCCAGACAGGGAGGGGAAGAGCTGAGATGGTCGCGCCCGGCTTCCTCCCGGTGCCGCAGCTGCTTCCGGGCTCTCAACATGGGGGACTGAGGAGCAGTGCTGGCTGCCCGCGTCCTCCCCTCCGGCCCCCGCGGGACAGCTCCCGGCCCCCGCCCCGTCTCCCCTCGGCCCAGTCTCTGCGAAGCGGCGCCAGCCTCCCCGGGGAGCGGCCGGGGGAGGCGCCGGGTTCATGTTCCGGGTCGCTGAGCCTACCTCGACCCGAGCTCAGGCGGCGAGAAAGAGCTGGTAAGCCCAGGCCC
>NW_015090922.1:4732421-4966656 GCF_001431845.1 Calidris pugnax
GGGGAACGGGGGGGAACGTCTCCGCCGCCCTCCGGGGCGATGCCGGTGTTTGCGGGAGGGGATCGGAGGCACCATCTCCGCGCCGTGCGTGGAATGCGGGGAAATGCGGGGGGCAAGCGTTGCCCCCGCCCTGGCCGATCCTCCCCGCTGCCCGGCGGGCTGCCAGGCCTCGCCTGCTCTCCCGCCCCGCCGCGGCTCACGGGTGCTTGGGAGGAGAGGCCTCGGTGCTTTCTTCTCCGCCCAAGGCCTCCGGGGGAAGAGGGGTTGGCGACCGGGCAGGTGCCCCGGGCACGTCTCGGCGACTCTTGCCGTGTTTGGAAGCGAGCAGCGGGCTGGGGAAGAAACCTCTCCTCCTTGCTAAAAAAGGAGGGCAGGCAACCGATAAACAAAACTTTTTGTCGCAAGCTTATTTAGGGTTTTGTATGTGTGTGTTTGGGTTTTTCTAACTGTGGTAGACTCTAAGGTGTAAGCCCTTTGCAGTGTGTGCTGCAGAAGCATCTGTTTTGGTGGGGTTGCTGCTCTGAAGCTATTTTGTTGTCAACCAAGAATCAACAAGTGCAGCTGTAGCCAATGAGTAGGGAAAGTATGGGTATATGGAAAGTATATCCTACTGCAATATCAGATTTACTGTTTGATGTAATTGTATATGCTAGCACTGTGACCCCCAAAGGCTGTATTTGTTGGTTTTTTTATTTGTTGGGGTTTTTTTGGGGAACTGTGAAGAAGGGAAACTGAGTAACAGAATAGAAAAAGGGAAACGTTTGTTTTGTTAAGAGGCCATAGGGATATAAAGACTGGTAGTGGAGAGACACGATGGAAGAGACACATCCCAAGCAACCTGCTAGGAAGCCTTTCGTTTCCTTCGTGCTATGTTAGGTATCAGCTGTTGCGTGTGACTTCTAGTTAATTTCACTTCCATTCATGAAAGTGGAGAGGGGGGTGGTGGGGGGTTATTTTTGTTTTGTTTTCCTTGAATGTTGGTAATTTGAGGCCATGTTATGTATACAGACACCTGCCCATAGAGTTCCCAGATCTGAAATAGATTTTTCTGTGGGTCTTTTTGAGGTGATGGGGAAGAAGAGGAAGAGAAGGGCTCCCTGCTTAGTTTTCTTATATAGAAAACTCCATTCCCCCTGCCGTTCTGCTCATACCACTGTTTTTTTCCTGTGGTTATTTTCGTGGCTTCTTTACACATTTCTAAATGCGAAAACTTTTGAAGGGGAATTTTATTAGCCCAGATAATATATATTTGCTAGAAGTTTGCCAGTATTGTCAGGCATGAGAATTTGCCTGGTGTAGATGTAACTTTACTTCTGTTGGTGTAATTCAGAACACGTCAGAGAATGAGGTATGCTCTACTGGCAGAAGTATTTTTATTTTGGTAGTAGTCCTGCATGCATTAGGAACTTTGCCTAAGGCATTCCGAACTTGTATCTGTACTCTGAGAAAATTTTCATTATATACTTAACCTGTCTTTAAATTTTGCTATTTTGTGTCCACGTAAAGTTACTTAGTTGCAAAGGCTTTAACTATAGTGTTCAGCAACACAAGGTGTGGGAATTTGGCATGTTTTTCTATAACTGTAATCGCACAGTAATGATTTTGCTTGTGCAAATATACTGTCCAAAAGAATTCAGTACAGAGAGAATTATTGAAGTCCTATCTATAGGACTGTTAGTTTAGCAGTTGCGAAGGAAGATCTGTTAAAAATCTGACTACTCCTCAGAGCCAGACACTTTTCTTATCCTTATACGTAAGTTATTTCAGAAGCCGTCTGTTAAAGGAAACCCATTTGAGTGAGATCCAAGAAATGGTTTTTTTCAATCTCTAATACTTGATATAGAAAACAAGAACTTGTGCTTTCTAAAAACATTAAGACCCTAAAGAAGTAAGAAGATTCAGAACAGCCACAGAGTAAGTGTGTTCAGTTTGGGTGTAAAGTTCCTCTGAAGCTGAATGTTTTTCATTTATACTGTGAATACATGTAACAATTTAGGAATGATTTGCATTTTGGATACTTACTGGGCACTCTGATTCTTTTGATAATGACTTTGGTGCTATAGCATATTACCATCATTTGACAGTTCATGTGATTCTCCACCTTGACAATTAATTAATAAAGTCATACTTCTGAAAAGGGCAAGCCTATCAGTGAATTGCAGCAATGGGATTGGAAGAATTGCTACCTCTCATGATAAATTGCTCTAAATCTCATTTCTGGCTGACCAATTCGTTAGAATCTTATTAAATGCACTTCATGTCAGCATCTTTCTGGCTGTATACCATTGCTCTGTACTGAACACTTTTTCACTGTTAAATATCACTAGACTTGATATTTATTAGTAGTATTTATTGTTGTGCCTTCTTAGATAAGCAGCAGTTGTAGAAGAGTCAGCTGTACTTATTGCAAGTTTGTCTGGCCCTAATTTTTAGGGGGATCAGCTGCATAATCAGTTAATAAAATTCTATCATTCCTCAAATACTAATAAAGTTTTATTGTGTAGAGGCGTAGGGAAATTCCAAGACTTGGAAGTTTCTCAGGTACAGAATTGGTACCAAGAACTGATGTGTAGTATGCGATTGGAGGAATACAATGTTGTGAATAATTGTATGCCATTCAATATATGGCAGCTCTAGATTTGATATGCAAAAGAGTAGAAACAGAAGTTTCCAGCAAGTGTAGTAATTATGTCTTTAGTTGTAGAACAATGACATCCGTAAACTTTCTTTTTTTTTTTTTTAAACTCCTCCTGTACTTTATTTTGTGAAACTGGTTTATACACATATATAACTGACTGCAAAAAAAGGAGAGTTGGCATACGTTGGAGATGAGCAATAGCCTGGGAAAGTTTGTTTTTTTGCTTTTTAGGTATAGATATGCTCCAGCATAGTATCATGACTTGTCTTGAGAGTCCTCAATTCTTGTAACTGTTCACGCTGCTTTATATGAAACTCAAAATAATTGTCTTCTGTCATTTAATTTCTGTGAGTTTCTGCTCTGACACTGTCACATTTTTAAATTTTATAATGTGAAAGTTGCATTTGTATTACGTTTCTTTGGTCTGCATGTCAGATTTGTGAATGTGCTGCTAGTGCACTTGCTATTAGTCATTACAGGAAGCACTGAGCAGGAACCTTAGAAGTGGAAGAGTATGGGCATCTTCTGTAGCTCGATAGCTAGTTGTTAACACCCCTCGACGATGGTTGCTATGGGGTAGAACACATTCTGGTGGTTGTGCAACTTTGCGTACCTGGTTGTCCAGCAGACAACGCCTAAGGACATAAATAGGTTTGGATGTGGAACTGGATGCTTTGTTCTCCTCCTGGTGATAGCCATTTGATGACAGCCAAGTTTAAATAATTTAGGTACAGTTTCTGTTTCTGATGTATACCATAAGCCTATGGTACGTAGGAGCTTATTGTTTATTTCCTCATCTACCGTAGTTTCTTGCTAGCTTCTTAGTTCCTTTTAACTAATTTGTGTTGGTCCATTTTGCTTTCACCTTTGTGTATCCCAAGAGCCGTGACACTCTTCTCTGAATCCGTAAATCCTTCAGGCAAGGTGGTGAGATTTATCATCTGCTGCTCTCTCCCTAATGCTTGCACCTGTTCAATCCAAATTTCAGTCACATTCATCAATAAAGTAGAGGTCTCAAAACCGGTGTTTCTAAGACTTTGTGAAAAAAACTTCTGAGGTAGAGAAATGGGTTTCTAATTAGTACCTGTCTGAGCGTAAAGGTATGCTGTGATTACAGCCATGTTATGAGACATCAGATAATCCATATTGGAATTATAATCCTGGTGTTCAAGGAACTACTTGATATTTCTTGTGCTCAGCTTGTGGTCAAAGTGGGTTGTGAAGGCCACAGAAGTTATGATTCTTTTCAGAATTGGTGAGAGATATGAAAGAATAACTTTAGCTCATATATATTTGAGGTTTTGAGTTAAATAAGCTCATATATATTTGAGTATATTGAGTTAAATAACTCAATTTAACAGGAAAAGGTATAGAACTTGAAAGTAAATGTCAACGCAGCCGGCGGTTTAGTAAAAGATACTGCCTCTGCTTATGAGTTGTGAAGCGAAACTAGCCTTCCCGTCAGTGCATGGTTTTTTAAATATTTTGTGAGCAGTCAGAGCTCTACATTGTTACATGGTTTAGGTGAGAAGTGAACAAAAATGATAGTCACTGAAAAAGTAAGTGCCTATTACTTCCATTAGAAGTTTCAGTTCAAATATTAAGGCTGAACACAAGCTGTGTGAACTGTTTTGGAGTAGGTGAAAGCAGTTACACTGTTTCCTGCAACAGCACTTTTATGGTTTGTTCTGGTAGGGGTTAGAGAGGAAATGGGTCAGCTTTTGATGAACTACATTAAAATCACTTCAGATAAATGTAAAGGTCAGCATAGGCAAACTAGATATTTTATTTTTTTTATAGTAAAGTGGAATCTTCTCCTGGCGAAGACATTACAGTTTATTGCTAGCTGTGGGCTGTTGCTGTAACAGCATTTTTATAGCCTTATGTGAGTCATGCTAAACTATGGCTCAACTTAATATTTTATGTACCTCAATATGTTGCTCTACATTCCTTATTACAACCTTTGAAATTTCTCGTCTTACTGAATGCAGTTGATACTCGCTGGTAATGTCTTTAATATTTACTGTAGTTATTTTTCAACCTATTTCAAATGCAAATATTTTTGTTACAGTAACATCTGCAGCAATGATTAAAATTACTTCATAGGTTTGGAATACAAGCTTGACAGCTGGTTATGAACAATGAAGAATGTTGCAAAACTGAGTTTGTCTGATAAATAAGGCTGTAATAGGTATACACTCTTGAATTTTGGAGACAGATTTCAGATTAACTATTCTATCTAGTTGCTGTTGCCATTTCTTTTGTGTTTAGTTATAGCAAGAGAAATGAGAGCTCCAATAAAATTAATCAAAAGAGATTTCTTGGGTTTTCAGGATGTTGGGTTTTAATGTGGACCACTGGCATATTGAAAGTACAATGTGAATAAAAGCTGAAGTAGTGTGTGTGTGTTGTATTCTCAATCTGTTACAAAGGAGCTTCCGGTGTCCCAAACAGATCAAGTAATTCTTATAATCTTCCTAAGGAAATGTGTTGAAGTAATTATAATATTAATTTATCTGATCTGTCCGAGAGGTAATGCAGTTAGGATAGAGCTATATTGAGCTATATACATGAGACCATGCCTGTAATTTTTAGGGTAAACAAGGTCACTCTTATGAAGAGACCTGATACTTAATAGAAAAGATTAATTGCAGGAGTGCATAATGTTCAAAGATGTAGTCTGAGGGAAAGTAAGTACTTTACTGTTCAGGGTATGTTATCCCTTTACTTCAGAAACACTTTGGCATTCACTCCTTTTGAGTTCTGTCTTTTGATCTGGCATCATCTGTATTGACAGTATTTGTGGGGAATTAAAGGCAACTTTAGATCAGATCTATAAATCCAAACTGGATATATTGTGTTTGGTCTTGAAGTATTTCATAGAACTAAGGCAATTTTATCACCATACTTATGCCATTACCTGGAGTAAATTGTAACTCCTAGAGTGGGCACAGCATTGATTTTAGTGGTATAGTTATCTGTACGGATTAGGGGCACTGAGTTGATCAAATTAATCATAAACTGTGGTGTAAGTCATTAATGTCCCCGTTTTTCCTTTGCGTTTCACTTTGCTGCAGGGGCAGTAGCAGAAAGGCTGCAAGAGATGTATGTGCTAGTTCATATTCTGACATGTTAGCAGAAACCTGTTTACTTTGAGCCTACTTGTTTAGTTTTTGGTGCACCTCCACTTCTTTCAGTTTGCTGTAAATGTGCCTGTGGCAGAGGGCTGGGCAGGCAGCTGGGAGAATTGATCTCTCAAATTAACCCAAATAAATGTCCTGGAGTTCATCTCTTTGAATCTTATAGCTCCTGTTATATTAGCAGAGAAGTATTAAAAGCCCTTTAAATCTCAAGGGCATCTGCTTTCTACGTACCTGCAAGGTTAGCTGTCTTCTTGGGTTTTTAACACAATAAGGCTAAAGGTGCCAGTGCCCTCCCCATTGTGCAGTTATAGCTACTGAGAAACATGGGATAATATATCTACTTAAGCATCATGCGTAGAAACCTTGTACAAATATACCTGGACTTGCCTCTACTGGTGATTGAAATTCGTACTACACAAAAAAAACCAAGCAAAAAACAATCAAAGCCACCACACACCCCCTAAAACCCCTCCAAAGTAATCCAAACTTTGAAAACTCAAAGTAAGAATTAGTTTTAAATTATTTTGATGCCACATGTCTCAAAGTAACTTCTCAATTGATTGCCTTCCCCTTTTCTTTTTCTCTCTGAATTTTCAGAAAACCATTGTTTCATTTCCTACTGTTTTGCTTCTCTTGCTTCTGAGAAGTATTATTGGGTTATTATGTAGGTTTTGATTCCTGTGAACCAAATGGATTAAGGAGAAAGTCTAACACACTTCCAGAGCTGTCTCATCCGTTACAAGATAAGGTGATTCTGCTGTACTTGGAGCCAAAGAAAATCTTAGGTTAAGAGGGAGTAATAGAACTAGAGATTACAGCAGGATAGATGAAGAGAATTAAAGGCAAGTGACACAGTAGTTCAAAAAATTCAAAATGCACTTATGTTTCTACCTCTCTGTCCCTTTTGGTGATCTTGAAATCGAAGTATTTAAAATTGCTGAGAATAGTTTAAAAGGAGAATATATGATTTCTGTAGGTAAGGTATTTCATGACCAGCTTGAATTTTTCCTTAAACATGCTCTTCAGTTCCTCCATTAATATTTAAAGTTTGTGTACTTTATGGTTCATGACTGTCCATTCAGCCATCACCATTAAGTACCTTTAATATTGGAGCTTGGGATAAGTGAGAGGGGGAGCCTGTATGCTATGTGGCCAGATTTTCTCCACGTCTACAACTCTGCTGATACGGGTAGAAAACTATTTGTTAATTCCTCCATCAATTTATATTGTAAAACAAAATGAAGAGTCTTGCTTTTAAAGATCCTTTACATATACTGAGTGTCTTCCATATTTATCTGTGGGTGTAATGTAGTACAGAGTGTGAATATTATTCTCTGCTTCACCTTAATGAAAGGGTTCTTCTGATGCTTTGATGTGAGAATCTGATTGCTGTGTTTACAGAGAAGGTTCACAGCCTTCAGAGAAGGATTAGAGTTTAGCAGCAATCACTTCGTGTTTTCTCTCCTTTTTGTAATTATGTTCATGTAATGCATGAGTGAACTTACTGAAGCATGAGTTAAAGACATCTCAAGTGCTAGTGAAATTTGAGGAGGAAGGAGCAAAGCATTTAAAAGGATAAGACCTTAATTGGACACTGTGTTTAGGGATATTTTTCCCTACATGCACCCTGCGTGTGATTCTAGGGATGCGAGTGCCTATATGTGGTGGGAAACTTTGCATTTGCAACTTTAGAGTTACCCATAGTAGGGTATTCTCTCAACCTAATATCACCCCACTGAATTAATATTTTTTAAAAAATTAAACATACCAGCCATTTGGAAAGACAGAATTAGTTGCTTTAAAAAAAAAAAAGAGACCATATGTTATCAAATAATTACTCATTTTGACATTTAGGCAGCATCAAGAGATAATTATCCTTAAAAATATTTTATCATAATGGCAACTCTTCAACAGAACTCTGTAATATACTAGCAAGGAGGAATATTATGTATTCCATTTCCATTCATAAATTTAAAATGTGCTCCCTACCTGCAGTTAGAGTGAATGGTCTTTGATCCTCTTCCCATGTGGAATCCTGAAAATCATAAAAATGTGATGAGGTGAATTAAAACCAAACAATAATAGTGAGGTCAAAACCAAATGGGGAACACCCACTCACCCCCTGCTTCTTTCCAACACAAAAAATTGAGAAAGATTCCTTTAAAAGGAATGTGTGCTCATGTGTTGCAAATTGCATAGTAGTTGGCAAGGTTTTGTCTCCTAGCAGAAATACAATAATCTTTATAGGTGGACATTAAGACTACCTTGTCTAAAGTGACTAAAATAATTTTCGCAGGTAAAATTGTTAGAGTTTATGCTTAACGCTTCAGATTCATTTGTGTGTTTTTGTTGTTTTGTTTTTTTTCCTTGAAATATGTAGGCATTTCAGTAGGACTATGGAGGAGCTGGTTCACGATCTAGTCTCAGCGCTGGAAGAAAGTTCGGAGCAAGCCAGAGGAGGTTTTGCTGATACTGGAGATCATTCTCGAAGTGTGTCTTGTCTTCTAAAACGACAGGCAAGGAAAAGGAGGGGACGAAAAAGACGTTCATTTACCACCCATCATCCCTGGGAGACTGGTCACTGCTTAAGTGAAGGTTCTGATTCCAGTTTAGAAGAATCAAACAAAGACTACAGGGAGAATCATGCTAATAAGAAAGACCACAGTGACTCTGATGACCAGTTGTTGGTTGCTAAACGGAGGCCTTCCTCAAACTTGAATAACATTAGAGGCAAAAGACCTCTGTGGCATGAACCAGATTTGGCTGTTGACAGTTTGGGAAACAGAACTTTGCGCAGGAGAAGGAAGGTAAAACGGATGGCAATAGATCTGCCATCAGAAGTCTCTAATGCACTGACAATAACTCAACAGCAGGATAACAGCAGAGATCAAGAAATGGACAATAATAATAAATCATACCAACACCAAGAGTTTTCCAAGAGCAAAGTGAAAAAAAGAAAAGTAGCTGCAGCTCGACAAGGACCGGAAATTTTGGATGAAGGAGTAGTTATAGAAAATGAAGAAGTAAACCAAGCAAATAAGGACAAAATGGAGTATGAGGAGCAAAAAGGCTCAGATGACAACATGAGTGACAGGTTATTCTTTCTTTTCCTTTTTACAGAAACTTTGGATAATTTTTGTTTGCTTTTCTTACAGTTGCTTGTATTTTGAATGTTTGGATTTTTCTTTAACTCTAGAGTTAAAATGTATTCTATAGTATATAGTATAACAGATCAATAGGATATGTTTTAACAAGTTACTCTTAATTCTTTTTTTTTTAAGTCTACTGTTTTTAATATATATGAGTTGCTTAGGTTAAGGAATTCAGCATAAAATAGTCATGTAGCAGAAGAATACCAGGAAAACAACTTCTTGAAACAACACATTTGAACTGTTTCAAGATTAAGAATGACAGAATAAACAAATGATTAATACGTTGGGGTTTTTTCTGGGTATTTCAACTGGTGACAGTTCTAAGACAAAAATTAAGTGTTTTTCCAATTTCTAGACATTGGTGCTTTGATTGTTATCTCTATTCATCAGAAAGGTTGTCAGTGTTTAGAGTCACCATTTAGACAGTATGTTCTTATGTGTCATGGGCATAAAAAGTCTGCAGGTTGCCAAGGATATACATCATTTACGAAATGCAAAAACCAATTTACAGTTCAGAAACACCTGAGCTTACCATTAGAAAAATGGGGGAATGATGACTCTTTGGCAGTACACCTCATCCATCCATTCCAGACAGCAGTCATAGTACAATGGTAATTGTTTCCAAAGTACTATTTTGACAACACAATAAGGTGTAAGTCATTTTTTCCACCATGCACAAGGGATGTTACCTGCAGGGCCTAGTAAGCTTGATTATGTTTATCCCATGTGCCTGGTTCTGAATGCAGAACTGTCAACAAGACAGACTCATATTAAAACACATAATTTTGGTCAGTTGCCTGACAGTACTAGTGTCCCTGTTTTTTTTGTAGGCATTTTATCTATAAACTATTTAGTCTTTTTCTTACTGGGGAGGCAGAGTTGAGATGCAGAAAATACCCAGGGGTTTTGGCCAGAGCAGGCAGATGGGTTACAGTAATAACAGCAGTGTTGGTGACTAAGGTCAGAAAGGTTCTTCTAAGTCTTTTCATTACATACTTGTTTTGTCCCTCACCTGAGACAATAAGCAGCTGAAAGAATCATGAATTTTAAAGATTGTTTGTAATGTCTTAATTCCTAGAGCAGAAGCAGCCCTTAAGGCAGCCAGTGTAAATTCAGACATCTTATTTCAACATGCAAGACAAGAGTGTGTGTTGTCAGGAAGCCTTTAGAAAACTTCCTTCTTTGATGATACTGGGAGTCTGTTCCCCCAATTCGGTACCTAAAGACAGAGCTTTAAAAATTTCCTTGGAGCTAGGAACCATTGTGTTATCATATGTCCATAGTCTTATCACTTTTTTATTTATAAAAAAAATTCTGTTATATTACAAGGGTAACAGTTCTCCAACTCAAAAATTGTGTAGATAACTTTTGAATGGGGAGAGGAGTGATCAATACAAAAATCCCCTCTAGACTCCAAAACTGTGCTACTTCCATGTCGGTCTGAATATTTTGTTGTTTTTTTTTTTCACAAAAGAAATGTTACTGATTTAAAACTTCATCTTTCTATTCAGAATGCTTAATGTTTTGTTACACATAATGGTGTCGTTTTTCAAATCATACTTCGTTTGTCTCTGACCCCAATAAATGACCTTTAAAGCCATTCTCATCTTCAGTGTTCTCTGCTCATGCACATGGTTGAGGGATGGTCTGTTATTCTACTGAATTTCTCGCAATGGTCATCTGTACCAAAAGGTTTGTAAACCACCAAATTAGAAAACTTGCATTCCAAAATGTGATGAGAAATCCACTGTATCCCATCTTGGGTCCATACTGTATCTCAGTGTTTTATATGTAAATAATTTTAACTCGTTTTAAACTAACTTTACTTAAATGCAATAATGCCTCTTTTGTTTGAGACAATTTAACCAGAAGAATCAGAAACAACTAGCAAACTCTTCCTAAGAATATGTTCTAAAAGTAAAAGCTGAGATTTTAAAAGGGAACATTAGTTTTGTAAGATTGCACAAGACACGGAGAGCTAACAAAGCGTCTTGGACAGGATTCATGCTTCAGCAAGACTTGCTGAAAGAAGAAAAATAGAAAGTATACAAAGCTGCTCTAGTTTTGTACATTTGTGTGCATACAGTTTAATTATTTTTCTAAAAAAAAGATTAAATTTTTAAAAGTTCAGTTTTTAAAAACAAAACAAAGCAAATAAAATTTAATGGGAGTTAAATTGCTTGTATATAAAACTGGTGACAAGTTTTCAGTGCATACATGAGATTACTTCGAAATAACATAACCTATATATTTGAAGTGCACATTAAAAATGCTAAGTGAGACTTCTTTTGCAGTCTTTTATTTGTGTGTGTTCAAACACCAAACACAACAATAACTGGTTTTTAAATGCAGGGTTCAGGAGTAGGAGTCTGCAAGTTCTTCAAATATCAGCATCTAAATGATCCCAAAGATTAATTCCTGTGAGGTTGGTTTTGAGCACTTGGAAATCGGATTTTCTTGATCAGAGCCTGTCCTTTGCTCATTTGTCCTTATCCTCAATGTTTAGATGCTTGGCCAGTTTCAGCCAAATTCGGCAATGCATGGCATTCTGGATGATGTTTAATTCCTGCAAGCTTTGGCAATTGTTTGCATTTTAAGTGACTAAATAGAGGAGAAATCTCAATTGCCCCTTTTGAAAGGCAGCAGCAGTGAATCTCAGCCAGCCACCCACCAGCCTGCCGGTCACTGGCTGGTCTGTCCCTGGGACAGGCTTGGTTAGTCAACAGAGGTCACAAGTCTCATAAGAAACCAAGTTTGCTAGTAATAATAACTAGTAATAAAAAGTATTTCTTCCTTGATTCCACGAATGTATAAAGCTGTGAAAGCTTTTTGGATAGCAGAGCTGTTTCTTGCAAGTTTTTGCTTGCATACCCTATTTTATAGGACTGGAAGGAATCCGTGGCTTTTTGTTTTTTCCTGGAGGTCTTGCTGGGATAGGAAGTCTCATACAAAGCAAAAGAATTAGAAATGTACAGTGCAAAATTATATTAAAACAGGAAATAAATTCCATCATAATAGCCTTCAAGTACTTAGATATTAATGTATTAATTCCAGAGGTTTTGAATCTATTCAGTGGAATGACTGCCATGTAGCAATTATCTCGGCTGTAATCCCTGCCCTATTTGACTGTGGCAGGAAGAGAAAGAACACTGTGACTGCCATGGCATATGCCAGCATTACGGTTTGATTTAAAAACAAACAAACAAACCCCAAACAACCAAAACATTATTATATGTAATTTTTACAATTTCAAGTGGTTATGTTTTCATGAACTGGCTAGTCCTTCAGTACAATTTATTGTACAATTAAAATATCTTACTTAAAAAAAAAAGAAAAAAGGAAGGAGACTTCTCAAAACTAAAAATTTTAGTTGAAACTAAACTAAAAACTTGCTGAAATACTAGGGTTGAAAGGATTTCTTAACTTTCATTTAAAAAAATACAGTTAAACAATAAATGGACAAGAGGAATCTATGAAGAGGGGATTTTTTTTCTTTCAGATGTATGATGTGAAATTATGCACAATGAAACGTAAGGACAGTAAAGCCATCTATGTTGTAATGAAAGTGAGGATGGGATGCTTGCTAGAAAGACTTATTAGGATTTGTAACATTAGGAAGTTCAAGATCTGGTCTCCCCCATGGAAGATGGTCCCAATCTCATTGCATGCCTGTTCTCTTTCTTCTGCTTAGGGCAGTTGTGCAAGTGCTTAAATCTGTTCTGATTATATTATGTATAAAAGATGGTATAAGTATTGCTTATACGGTCAGAATATGGATAAGCAGAAGATACAGCAAGGATTCAGAAAACTTAATCTTCAAATACAGATCTGTGTGTGTATATAGAAAATTATTTTTATATTCTTTACCATATATGTAAGAATTACCTATATATATATATAAATATAATTCTTTAAAAAAAATTCACTGCTTTCTGTCTCCTCATACCATATTGTGTTTCAGATCCTCTTGGGATGCCTCCCAAAGGAAGATACAAAAACTAAATGTATACTTATATCTAGACAAATTTTATAGAAGTCATATTATAAGCTTAAAAAATTGAGGCTTACTTTTTGTAAGAGATTAACATTTAAAAGGAAATAACTTTCCTAAGTGTACTAGTTATTTAAAAACAAAAATAAAAGTAACTTATTATTAGATAGTAACTGAAAATAATTTAAACCAGTTAAATTCAAGTATAGAACTGCATGTAAGTTTTAATATGAATAAGTGTAGAAAGGTAAACAGACCACAAGTTCTTATAAATAGCTTGTATGGAACATTGAGAGTAGCCATAGTATTTATAACTTGCACTTGAATTTGTGTGGTAAACCAAAGTGATTTTTTTTTTTTTCAAATTGTTTTACATCATACTGTAAATTAAATGTGATTAGATTTTGGTGGGAGTATTACTTCCTTAGCAGAGCTACTTTATTGACAAAAAAGGAAATAAATGGTTTACAAAAAAATCTGTTTGTGTGAAACTCACGAAATTGTGATCTGCGTTATTACAAGGCAAGTCTGTTTTAATATTTAGACACAACTGGAATATTGTTTGTAACAATGTGGATACAGCAAAGAAGAAAATACCTTACCTATTGATGTCTTTGAATTTAGAGAAGTGTGTGCATGTTTATACACATAGTTTAATTTTAATGCCATGATGGAAGTCAAAGAAAAGTAAACTGTACTTTGCTTTTTTTTGTTGATGCTATAATCATTAATCATACCTACTTTCTTCAGGATGAGCTTTGTTTTGATATAATTGGCTACTTTTTAATAAACTTTTTTTCTTTCTTCCCAAGTAGTATGTCATGAAACCTTAAGCAGTGTCTTCCAAAATACTTGTGAATGTTTAGAAAGTTAATTTGATTTTCAAACTCTTATATTTTGTGTGCTGAAGGAAGGCTTAGGCTGTTTTTGATTGAGACTTTTCCTATTTTATTGAGCAGTGGTGTTCCAGGATCAAGCTGAATTGCACAGGGAGCAGTGGGCATTTGATGGAAACAGATAATAAAATGCATCAATTGTGTCAGCACCTTTTTGCAGTCACATCTGGCTTACTCTCAGAGTACCATTAGATTCCGATGGTTTTATGTGCCAAAAATAACATGCTTTGTAGTTAATGGAACTAGGATATTTGCAGTTTGATTAAAAAAAAAAAGTCATCCTATTTTCTTTCCTATGTTTGTTGGGTTTAAGTTCAATTTGAGCACAGCCTTGTCTCCTTAAAATTTTACGACTGAGAGATCAATTGTTCTTTTGATCTGCTTCTTTCTTTCTCTTATTACAGTGAATCCAGCAGTCTGAGCAGCAGCGATGCTGGTTTGTTTACCAATGATGAGGGAAGACAAGGTATTGAAACAATCTTTCCCTTCTCCACCCCTCAAACCACATCAGTTGAAATTCTGTAAGCGTTACAAGTAATTTCGTAGGCTAATTAATATAATTCAGTTGCTATTACTATTTTAATGAGTTGAAGTATAGCTTGCTTTCTGAGTTTTTTTTTAAATGTTACCAGGGAGTGTCCTGAATCTATGACTTAATCAAAAGCTGTCTTGAGAATCAGTCTCTGTAATATAAAAAACATCCTTATAACTTAAGCATCTCCGGAAGATTATACTAAGTTTTAGTTCTTCAGTTGCTTCAATTTTCAAGGCAAGACTCTGTGATCGTAGTGTTGCTTCTCAAATTATATTTGAGGTGGCTTTTTTCTTTCTTTTATTCCAAATTGGTTTGGCAGGATTTTATAGTTCTCTCTCATCCAGAAGTTTGTTTGAAAAGTACTTTCAAACAAACAACTTGTTCAGCAGCGTAACACTGAGATTAGAGGATACACGCTCTTTAAAGTGTCTCCCCTCTGAAAAATTTTTCTTCAGCTAAAATTCTGTGAAAATTCAAGATTTTCCTTTAGTATACTTAATGTTCTCATGTGTTTTTAAGTGATAAGACTATTGAGGATGGAAGTATAAGACTTTTTTTTTAAGTACAACACATTTACCTGTGTTATGCTAGCATCTTAGTGCCCAGCTGATGGACTAGGAACTCGCTGTCTTTGACAGTATATAAAAATGAGGCAAAAATAGTCTTTCAAGTGGTTAAGACTTGCTTTTCTGTTGGCACTTTCAAGTTAATGGTAATGGAGATTGTTTTCTTATGCAGTTTGCCATAGACTACTTGAGTGTGTGCAAGAAAACAAATCCTGGCCCATTGCACAGTAGTGATTTAGGTTAAAGGAATGTTTGGGGTTTAGGGTTGGTTTTTTTGGGTTTTTTTGCTTTCTCTTCAGTCTCTTTTGGTTTTGTTTTTGTTTTTTCTTTCTTTTATCTTCTATTTTAACATTACAATAGGGAGATGATTTTTCAAACTTAAAACCGGTGTTACCTTCCTTGCTTAAAAGTAACTTGTACTACATAAACTATACGTCCCAGTCTGAGTATCTGGTTTTAGTTGTGCTAGTTACCTATGCTAACACATAGCTTTTCTGGAGAATTGAGGCTCTCTTTGAAAGTTTAGATCAGTCTTTTAACTTTAGGTGAAAAGTATCTTAATCTGAAATAAGTCAAAAATATTTGTTTTTATTTCCTTATATGAATTTCTCTTCTGAGTTGCAATTTTTAAAACTTTTGTTCTCTATGTTTATATGTAACATGACCTACCACATTTCATAATTACATACATTATTGAAGTACCCTACTGATATATTTTTATCAATATTTTTGTCCTTAAATCCTGAACTAAATTATTTAAAACTTTGAATACTATGGTTGAAAACATCTGAGTTACTTTGGGCTCCATATATTATTTTGTTGGAGGAGAGAAAACAAGGCATCGGTGTTCTTTCATTGTTGTGCTGAGCTTTAATTCTTATTTTTGCCTGCTTGGGTTTTTTAACCTTATTTCAGTTTGATTGTAATTTTCAAGCAGAAAGCATTAGACCCGAAATAGTATTCTGAATTATAAATAAAAAGAACAACAAAAATTAAACTTGAGAAGAAAATGGTCAGGACAAAACATTATTTTTTTAATTTCACCTTTGAACCAATTATTTTGTGGATATGATCAGAAGACCTCTAGCTTCACAATGTATCTCAGACATTCTTAAATTTGTATTATAGCTTTGGTTTTGTAAAGACTTTCCATGAAAGTACTATCAGAGTACTATAACCCAAAATTGTTTATTTTCTAATAATACTTATCCCACCCCCCCAAAGAAAATTCTAGTAACTTTTATCTTTGTACTCCCCTTATGAAGTAAGGTGAGGTTATTTTATTTCTATAAATTAATTTATAGCTGAACTAAGACACATACAAAATTGAAAAGAATGAAGGAGGAAATAAATCTGACAAAAGCAAAGGAAAAGAGATGAGAGAAATGAAGCTGGAAGAGGACAGGATGCAAGTGTTTTAAGGGAAGAACTGGCTTTTTTTGTTGTCCATTTTTAAAAGCTAGACTTTGATTCCTGCCTTCCCAGTGTCTCCCTCATCCAGGATATATGTTCAGAACATCAGCACCTTTACCTTGTTTGTAGTTCAAATTTTCTGCACTTCTGACTTGTGGTTTCCACTAATTCAAGTGAACAGAGATTGCTTAATGCCATCTGGAGAAATACTTGGTTTAAATGATGTGCCTGGCATCATTCAGAAGTTTGGGTAGCAGAGGACAAGACGAACTTGTTCTCCAGGGCAACATTTATTCATTCTGTGTCTCTGAGATTAAGAACCATATCCCATTTATTACAGACAAATACTCTTTATAAAACTCTAATTAATTCCCAAAGCATATTCATCCTATGGGGCAGGCATTATAGAAAATAAAGTGATCTAAAGCAGCAATTTCTTTGAGCAGTTGACCAATCAGTTAAATAGCTGAATGTTGAGTTCTGAACTTCAGTGCCTGACCTTGCAACTTTTACAATTTTCCAAAATTGTTTCAGAAAGCAAATGGAAATAAATTCCACCACAGTAACTGTACTCTTCTGTGCATTGACTCTCAGAAGAGTTTCAACTTTTATAATTTGATTCAAGAAAACCAGCTGTAGCTGTAATTAGGGGTGGTAGTGGATTAACTGATAGATATATTTTCATTGCCATGAGAAAAGAAAAGCCTGTCTTCAGCTTCTAGTATGTGGTGCCATGTAACCTTTTTCCAAAAACCTTTATAGCCTTTTTCTTTCCAGCCTGCCTCTGTTCCAGTCTCATAGCTTTTTTGTTTGTTTGATTTGTTTTGTTCCTATGAAGTCCTCATCTAAGCCTAGTCACACTTGTCCTCCTTTTCCAAGTTAGCCAGGTGCTTATGTTAAGTCATATGAGATGGCAAAAGCAGCTCTCTTGCTGTGCTCTATTTCACTACTTGTGGCAAAAGTAATCGGTACTCAATGTTTTGCAATCTCAGTGTGCCAAATGTTTTTCCTTTGTGAAACATTGCATACCCTGTACAGTCAGCCAGAAAAAGCTAAAGATCATAGAGAATGCTCAGCGCAGGTACAGTCACTGGACAAGATAGCTGTTGAACTATTAACCCTCAAGTGAATTCTTAAGAGTTGTGTTTTTTTCAGAGGTTTGCAAATTGGGCAGCTTTGGGGTAAGGTTTAATGTAGTTAGCAAAACCACAAAATCTTAAGCATGTGTCAAGCCCTTGAGTTTGGAGGTGAGAGAGCCTGCTAACAAAGTGATTGAACAGTGACTGAAGCTTATGTATCAGAAATTGTTGTAATTTTCCTTTTTCTTCCCACTCTTTCCTTTATTGCTAATAGAATTTTCTTAAACAATTGTTTTGCAATTATTAAAACCTTTAATGCTAAGCAGTGTTATGTCTGGTGTAGAAAACTATTGCAAGAAGAGTTTCAAAACAAAATGTCTACTCTTACATTGCAACATATAATGCAACTCTATTATAGGCCTAACTAGTAGGTTCACCTGCAATTTATGGATACTTTACAGGTGTGTTTTACAAGGGCAACTTATAAGTTAAAAGGCAAGTGGTAAGTTAAGCTTTCAACACAATGTTAACAAAACTGTAACATTTTTCAAACACTAGTTGATGTTATAGGTGTGGGGGGGGAAGTAAAATTGCAAATATATTCTTTAACGACTTTTGTAGTGTGGTTGTAGCAAATAAATCACTACATTCTGCATTCCTAGTCCATCTACACCTACTAGTACACTTGGGGAAATTCAAAGTTTGACTTAAGACCTCTTAAATCATGACGTGCAGCGCTTGGCATGCCCTTTAAGATCTAAGCAAATAGGAAGGAAAATTATATTAATAAAGTGTTAAACAGTTAAAATTGGAGAAGGTCAGAGAATGTCATGTGGCTAAGCTTTTAAAGATAGCTGTTCATTATTTTATGATTAAACATATATTCATTACTGTGTCCTTTATGAAGATGACCCGCTACTGATTCAGTATAAGAGAATTCCATCCTTTTGTCTTCTCTAGCAAGAAACTAATTTGGACCTTGTATGACATCTTAGTAGCTGCAGGTGCCAAGATGTCATTCTCTGTATATTTTATATAATTTTTTATATCTATTTTATATCTCCATATGTTTTATACAAAAAATGGAATGTGCAATGCCAGGTGTAATCACCACCAGTTTTTAACTGTTCTGCCTAATTAGTTTATAATCTTTGCAGTTGATAAAGAAATTACATGAAGTTGTATATGACCTGAGTTGTTGAAATCCTAAATATTGCATGTGGGTCACAGTGGTAGAGATCAACATAAAGATTGAGATCACATGATATCCTTCAATTCCTTGAAGTATTAGCATTACCCACAGACAAGTTTGCTGTATTTTAAGTATGTGGCTAGGAGAATGCATGGGCTTGGAGGTCTGGAGGTCATTTTGCCTTTCCTGTAGCTTGAAAGAGTACAATAATTTGCTGTAGTCCTGTGCTGAATCGGCATCCCTAAGAGAAAAGGACAGTGTAGTGAACCTCTTGAAGTATTTTGAAGTCCAGAAATGTTGCTTTGAACTTCTAATTCCTGTAAGTCCATGTTTGCTATGGGTACTGTTGCTTCTTGAGAGCTGCAAGTATTTGGTTACCAAAATCTTCAGCAAGGAGGCCTCTGTGTTATATTGCCTATACATATGAGGTCAGAAAATGATTAAATGCAGTAATCTTCCCTGACTCCTTTTGAACATTGAATCCCTTCAAGGTGGAGCAACTGGTAAGCAAAATGCTGGTGTGTGCTTTCACCTGGATAACAATAATAGTAGAAGGTTTATGCTCACCTCAAGGTGATAATATGATTGAAAACAGTCAAAGGGCTCAGAGTTTTTTAAAGTGCACAGATAAGGAAGCTAAAAACCAGGTACACCTGGATTCTGCTGTCAGGTGGGAAAAGCCCTTGAGGTTCAGATCTTAAGTCTGCCTTGGGCACTAAGAAACATAAGTGGTTAGGGAAGTGTATAGTATCATAACAGGTAAGGTGTCTTAACAGATGGTTGCTTAACATATTAATATTCCTATTGCATAAAAAGGAAAAGTGATTTTGTATTTTTTCCCAAAGAGCCGTTGTTGGGCATATAGTGAAGATACTAGTTTCTTTCCATAGCCATCATTTGCCATAACCTGCAGTCCACCAACCTGGTTTTAAATTCTGCCTCTTTCTTCCAAGACTGCATTGCATGCCTCTTACAGGCTTCTGTCCTGATTGTGAAACTCAATTTCAGAATTCTGTAATTACTTCCATAGCTGAATTGTGTAATAACTTGAGTTCCTGATAGTATTTCTTGTTAGTCAAGGTGTCTAGAACTCTCATTTTAGGAGAAGATATTCAGACGAAGTTTATCTATGTAAAATTTTGGAAAATCAAACCAAGGGAATTTAAACTTTATTCTGAACCACAGATCAGTGTAATGAAAAGGTGTGATTCTCCCTCCACCACAACCACTGTCCTGTTCGGTACCCCTGCTGTGGGCAGGGACACCTCCCACTAGACCAGGTTGCTCAAAGCACCAACCAGCCTGGCCTTGAACACTTCCAGGGATGGGGCATCCACAGCTTCTCTGGGCAAGCTGCTCCAGTCTCTCACTACCCTTACAGTAAAGAATTTCTTTCCAGTATCTAATCTAAATCTCCTCTCTTTCAACTTAAAACCATTAGCCTGAGTCCTATCACTCCACTCCCTGATAAAGATTCACTCCCCATCTGTCCTGTAGGCCCCTTTTAGGTACTGGGAGGTGGCCATAAGGTCTCCTTCCACTTCTATTTTCCCCTTCCTCCATCTAAAAGTTCCTATTTTCTAGCCTCTGCTAATTTTGCTCTTAGTAATGATCACTAAAGATGTAAGGATCATGTCTCACCTGCAAGTAATTGGTAAGGGGTGTTAATTATTCTATATTTTCTTGAAGTACTTGTCCTGGTGAATGTTTACAGCCATTTTCACTTGTGCATGCTCTTGAGGTATTCTTTTCTTTGCAAAAATTTGTTTGGAGCATGTTGAATTTTATTTTTCCTTAAATTTTGACTTGTGTTTTCATTCTTTGTATTTTCCCATTGTGGGGTTGAGCGGCAATGAAACTTTACACAAATGGTT
This sequence comes from Calidris pugnax, assembly GCF_001431845.1. Classification (NCBI taxonomy): domain Eukaryota; kingdom Metazoa; phylum Chordata; class Aves; order Charadriiformes; family Scolopacidae; genus Calidris; species Calidris pugnax. Next base: position 4,752,901 of record NW_015090922.1, read on the forward strand.
TTTGTTCTTGAAGGTTGTGTCTAATAAATCTTGCATGTGTGTCTTGCTTAGTTCTGCCTAATTAAAAATTGAAATGCCAAACAAATAATTTATGTGCAGAAATAGTGAGGCATGGTTTCCATACTTTGAAGTAGAATTAAAACGTACAACACTGTCCTGGTTTCAGTTGGGATGGAGTAGTTTTCTTTCTAGTAGCTGCTGTGGTTTGGATTTAGTATCAGAATAATGTTGATAACACATATTGTTTTAGTTGTCACTAAGTTATGTTTATATTGTCAGGGACTCTTTCAATTTCCTATAGAAGCTGAGAGGGACCATAGACAGGACAAGCTGGCCACAGGAATATTCCATACCATAGACGTCATGCTCAGTATATAAATGGGTGTTGGCCTGGGAGCAGGGATCCACAACCACTGCTTGGGACAGGCTGGGCAATCAATCATCCAGTGTTGAGAGCAAGTGTATTGCATCACTTCATTTTGTATATTGTTTTACCATTATTATTATTTTTTTTCTCTCCCATTACTATTCTGTTAAGCTGTCTTTATCTCAATTCATGAGTTTGGGTTTTTTGCTCCTTCTCTGTACCGTATCAGGGTTGGGGGGGAGAAAGGAAAATTTTCCATACCTTATGAAGATATTTTCTGATCTTCTGTAAACTACTTTGTTTGTATCAAAGAACATGTTTTAGAACAAGCATAATGATTTATCTTTAGTCGCCAGTGTGTTTATGAGCTAAGTTTAAGCTCAGATTGTCAGTCTTGTTTTACTTCTGACTTTAAATCCAGGTATTTAAATACTACATCTATAAATATTGTCAGCAAAAATGACCAGCTTCGTGGTATAATGCAGTATAATTCTCAGTTGCATGATACTGTCAGTTTTCATTTAAAATCAACTTTTTCAAAACTTACTTCTAAATGAACTTAATCAGATTAACTTCATTTAGTCACATCTGTTCATGATTGTTTTCCCCTTTTACTAGCCATACAAATCATGAAATTAAGCTAATTATATACCATTATCAGTTGCAAAGAACTAGTTTCACAGTTTTATACCTTTTAATACCCTGCAGGAGATTAAGGCTTGTTTTTTGTTAATATGTAAAGTGCAGTAACTTAAATGGATTTCCCCGCAGTTATTGCCAAAGGATTAACTAGTTTATTATTGTTTTTCCACTATTGTAAATTGGTTTTAAAACATTACGTTTTATGTGGTTTCATTGATGGCAACACTTGTCATGCTATTGGAAACATTTTCCAAATAGAACTGCTATATACGAGTAATTGTTATATAGCTATAAAGCAAAAGAAATAATTGTCCTGTCAGAGTGTTTATTGATGGTAACATCTGATTTTTATCTTCTCTGCTCCTCCCTCTCTTTTGGGGGGATACTGCTCTCACACAGGTGATGATGAGCAGAGTGATTGGTTTCATGAAAATGAATCTGGTGGAGCATGTGGAATTACAGGAGCCATTCCCTGGTGGGAACAAGAAGACTCGACAGAACTGGAGAGAGAATTGCCTGATCCAGTCTTTGAAAGTATCCTAACTGGTACTTTCCCTCTTATGTCCCGTTCAGGGAGGAGAGGTAAGTAGCAATCAAGAAAATGCAAGCTGTAGAATCACTTGGGTACAGTAAAAAGATACTGTGGGTTATACAAAATATGTAAAATGTTGACAAGATCTTGGACTTAGCAGGTTGTTTCCTTGAACTATTTCATTTTTAAGGTACTATTAGAGAGAAGTAACTTTTAAAAAGTCAATGATTAGAGAAGTCAGAAAGTGGCTCGCTTTGATAGTCTACTCTTTTGTTTGTTGTCTCAATGTTTGCATTGAGAATAAAGTGGTATTTAAAATGAATCTTTATATTCCATTTTGTTCCTGGCTTCTGTGATGGAGTTTAAAAGTAGAAGTTCATTAATTGAAAGGCTGGAAAGACTAGTGTGACCATCTGTTTTGCTGCTTTATGGTTGGGCCATATTGTTTGTAGAGAAGAGGGAAGGGTTCCTTTAGAGCGAGGATTGAGGTTGTAACTGAGAAATTTTTTTTTTTTTTTTCTGCTTTAACATACTTTAAAAAACTGTAGATCGGATGTCTCCAATGGAAAGTTGCACCAGTGTTAGATTGCATTTGCAGCTAGGAACCCACTCTCATCTAAAGATTGAAGATGTCAGACCTCAGCTTGCTGCCAAATGATTTTGTTGTGCTTTCCCTCTGCCACAAGGATCTCCTTTCACATTCAAATACAGATCTTTTACGTGAACCGTGGTCAAATCACTTTTAAACTACTGTGCACACTGAATGTATTGAATACGTTTGTGAGGCTTATTTTGCAGATGCTTGGAATTGTTTCTGAGGTTTTAGTCTCTGCATGTTCACCAGATTTAACATTTTATAGTACTAATGAAGTTGTAGGTGATACAAAAATCACTTTCCTACTGTAGTTCAGTATGCTCTGCTTATGCAGCCAACTGTGCATAGAACCAGAATGGCAGTAAGACTATCTGCAGAAATGTTCATTTTCATGCCAACTTAGCCTTTCTCCCACTCTTTCCATTCTGTACTCTTTGTTTCCACCAGGACAGTCTTTGACAATATTAAGATGTTTTTGTTTGACTGAAGTCAGATTGATAGATTGGTGTGTAATGGTGAATTTTATTGGCTATATGGTATAGAAAATATTCTTAAATCAATTTGTATTTCTTTCTTGTAGGTTTCCAGAGTAGATTTAGTCATCTTCATGGAATGCCAGCACGAAACATAAAAAAGGCTTCAGGAAACCAGAATGCATTGGTAGGTGCTTTTATTATGTTAAACTAATGTGCACTGTTCTTAGAGGGTTTTTTTAAAAAAGTGTATTCTTCTTATGCTTGTTTCTTACTCTTGTAGATAGGTAATGGAATGGTAAGACTCCAGCGCCACTGCTGCCTGATACTGTGTGTTTGCTTCTTTTAATAGATAGACTCTTCCTACTGGAATTCTATTGTTATGGAATATTTGTGTGTACTTGAGTGGCAGAAACAGTCTGATACTATTTCTCAGTACTTATTTTGAGCCAAGTGTAGGAAGAGGTTTGGGGGAGGGAGGAGGCATTATTTAACATTATCAGTATATATCTTACATCTGTATGCAAACATGTTTCTCTCCTCTCACAATGAAAACTAAATCAAAGTTATTTTAACTTTTTCTCATACTGAAAGCATTCTAGGATGGATTGTGGTACAGTTGTGATTGATTTATTTTATTATTCTGTTTTTTCCCAAAAGTCTGGTTTATAAAATCTGTCCTTATTGTCTTTTGTTTGGTTGACTTTTGTTTGGCCAGGGAAAAGGGTATATACAAAAAGTATAAAACAAGCTAGTGATGCACCTATCACAGATACCATGCATTCCTTTGGACTGAGTTTATTCTGAGGCTGTGACTACAAATGAGAGATGTTTGGGGTTTTTTAGTGCCTTCAGCTCTAGGAGCAATGTTTATAAGTGAAGGAAAAAAAATCCAACTGTCCTTGCATTTTTGTACAATCCAATAATTGGATTTTCCTATAGCATTTTTCCAAAGTAAGATTCTAATGAATTTTTAAGAATTTGTTCATTGGAGGAGGGCATGAGGAGAAGAGAGACTTGAATTAAAATCTTAAAATATATTCATTGTAGTGTAGTCTATTCCTTTCTTATCAGAATAGCACTTGGAAGAGAAGAATGTGGGAGACTCTTTATAAGTGTGTAATAATCATATCCCAGCATGATAAATACTGCAAGATCAATGTTCTTTATTATTTGAGAACATTAAATGTTTTCAAATTTTAATTTGCCTAAACAAAAATAAGGTGCTTCTGAGAAATGTAAGAGCTATTACATGTGGAAAGAATAGAAAGGAATTGTTAGAAATTTAACTCACTTTGAAGAGGGAAGGTTTTTATAATTGAAGTCCCTGTCCAATAATTGCCATTTGGAACTGAGTAAGATGCTTTAAAACCTTGGCCTGTGATCTCTGCTGTTAGTGGTTGTGAATTAGATGAATGCTATCTAGTTCTTAGTTTCCTATCTACCTATTTTTATTTTTGGTTCAGTGCTTGCTTGAGCATATCTGGGATTTGTAGCCCATTTTCTAGGCTTATTGCAATTTCACTCTGGTATTTTATAGGAGCTATTATAACTGATAGGTTAGCTTCATGGTATTGATGATACATGGCTTAACTACCCTAAAAACTGCCTTTTCCTCTAAATTGTAAAAAGGTGATTAAATTTCAGTTGATGAAGATATACTGCCAATGCATATATATAATAAAAAATCCCAATGTTTATTTTCTGCTACACTTTCTTGATTGTCCTTAGGAGCCCATTTTATCTTCCAGTCATGGTATCTCATATATAAAGATGGTATCATAGTTGCCTTTATAACAAAAATACAAGCGAATCTGCTACAGACTGATAATTCAGTTACCTCCAGTTATTAAATATATCATTTACATAGTGGTGTGAAAGAAGGCCGACACGTGAATGTACCTTCTAAGACACTGTGTTTAGGCGGGAGTGCATAGGTAGAATAGATGTGCAGTTGGCTGTGCAGATGCAGTTTTCTGACCTTCTTAATGACTATTTATGTTTGTGGGCACATCTGCTGGAACCGTCTTTGCAAATGTAGCTATATAAGCCAGAGCTCACGTGCTTCCTTTTGTCAGTGATTGCTTCTTAAAGAAAATCTATTTTAGATACTTCAATCCAATGACAAAAAAAAAGGAATTTAATACTTGTGACATCTGATAAGACAGAACAAGAAGTAATTACTGCTATTAGATGGTAACAGTGAAGAATAGCAAGAATGCTTTTAGAAAGATTAATATGCTGAGGAAAGAACACTGCAGACTAAACTCATCGAACGGAGTTGTGGTGTGACTTAATTCTTTTTTAACAGTGAGGAGTCTGATGTCTGTATCACTGCCTTTACACAGGTTTTTAAGGGAGACAAAGTGAAAAATGGGTTTTCCTACACTACCTAAAAGACACACATTATTCAATCTAAGGATGTGTAGTTTGTATCTGGGGAATGTAAGCACATAGTTAGCCCTTTGCAAATAGTCAATGTGTTTAAAAAGTTAAAACTTTTTTGGAAAGCTTAGTTGAAGGTTCACATATATACCAGCTAGCAAAGCTTTGAAGAGGTTACAGGTTTAGGGAAGGCTGAATGAATAGCAATGTTAATACCTCAATATATCATTATCCTTTGTCAAAAATGTGTTTAATACCCAGCTGTTTGTCTGTTTTCTTGTAATAGAAACATCAGGCTAAGAGTGTGATTATTACTTGCTACGTAATGAGGAAACCGCCAGCTTTTCATACCGTGGTTTCTAGAAGCAGTGGGAGCTGAGAATCAGAGGAAGAATGCTACTTGCTCTTTATGGACCAGTTAGTGAAGTTTAATTTGAAGTAACCATAGCTGGCACTCAGATTCAGTCCAGATGCTCTTCCTGCATTTCATTGAGTTGCTTAATTTGAACAAACTCGTGGGTCTTTCTCTCATCAAGTGTATTGCCTTTGAGTCAAAACACTTTTCTAATGATCATACAACACTGGACAAGCAAGAGCGAAGTAAAAGCTTGGCATGCAAATACTATGAAAATCCTCAACTAATCCAATGTGCAGGTTGAGTGAGTTGTGAGACAGCAGATGACAACTGAAAGAACTGTGCAAGAAAATGAAGAAAAAATGAACCAGAACTGGCTTACATCCTTTGGATTGTCCAATTTACTTAAGATAGGCACGTTTTTTTATGGAATTCATAATTAAATGGTGTTAGACATATTTTCACATAAAATACATTACTGGCTGTTCATGTCTGCATTGCTTAGTTTGTGGCAGCATCATTTGTAAAAGCTTTATTTGAAAAGAAATAGAAAAGCACGTGGCTTTTCTGACACACTATGGTTTTGACCTTTCTGTGTCAAATTACTAGTAGCAACTTTGTAATTATAATCAGAAACATGCTACATGTACTTTTATACCATATCAGTATTAAATGTACTCTTTTAGTAAGGTATGTTGCATGAAATCTTAACGCTGTTTGGTTGAATTCTGCAGCTATATATGACCTGATCAACTATTCCCAACCCCTGCATTCTTTTATGTTAGGCAAAAGTTCCACAACTTAAAAGTAGTGTTCTATGAGTGAAACACTGATTTCTTAAAAGGACGCTTTTTTCATCCCATCTTTTTTTCTACATGTGTTTATAGATTTGAATGTCATTTATCTAGTACTGTGTCTCTGCCCTTAACATGTGAAGCTTTGGTATTTAGTAGAAAATCTAACATTTTAGATGAATGTTTTATGCAGAATTCTAGATGAACTGTTTACCTTCAATGGTTAAGGCTGCCATGCTTTTCTCAGATGGATTCCTGGAGAGATCACAAAGGCCCTAGTTAAAGAAAGTAAGAGTTAATAATTATAGTTAGTGAACATAAAACATGACTACTTTTTTATTTCAAAAGTTTTCTCCAACTAAGTACTTAGTGACTGTAAAATTTCACTTCTGTTCACAAGTCCTCTGTACAAATAAGTGAAGGACTTAAAAACCAGTGCAGCTGTCCTAGCTTTTCCTTGTGTGGTTCTAGGTGCAATTCCTTGCCTTGGACAGGGAGAGACATTGTAGGGTTTTTGTTCGAGGACTCTTACACATCGTCTCTTCCTGCCTGGATTCTCTGTCTGGGCTGGAAGCTGGGAAGTGACTTCACTGGGCTAAAAAGACCAAAACACATGACCAATAAAATAGATGCTTTCTTTTGACTCTGCCAATTTTTCCATCCATCACCTTTATATCATAGGTTTTGATTTCATGATATTAAAACCAGGCTATGTTAAGTCTTGCAGTCCTAGGATTGAGGTTTTTTGTTTTGTCTTTCACAGCTTACTATGGAGCTTGAATATATCTAGTTATACTTATTCAGAAGTAAATAAGGAATGGAAGCTACGTTTCAGAGACTTGTTATCTGAAGGTGTTTGTCAAATCCTGTCTTTTTCGAAAGTTCCAAGGTAAAAGAGCTTTTCTCAAAAAATTGTTGTCAGATAGCTACTGCTCTGAAGTGACGAGTAAAGACGTATCAAGCACTTCTGTGTTTTGTTAACTGCTTTCAAAATCTAAAACCAAATCAAACATTTCTGCTTCTAAGTTCTTTCTGAAGAAGAACTGAAGAAACAGCCAGGTGTTTTCAGGATTTTTTTTCTTGTAAAAATATTTTGGAAACTGAGTGAAATGGTATTAGATAAGAAACCTTATTACAAATCTAAGGAATTCTTCCTTACAGAGTAAGTTGAGTGGGTTTTTTTTACAGTATTGGTAAGAAGCCTCTTTATGGATGGTCTTCAGGTTTTGGAAAATTGCTACTTCTGGAGTTGATGTTGATTTGGTGTTATGGAGAATTCTTTTACTCTGGATGTGTGACATAGATAAAACAATTCAGTTTCGGTGAGGTGCACGTAATAACTTCTCTGTGGGGTTTTAATTTTTTTCTTTCATTAATGACTTTTGGCATTTGGAGCAATAGTCTCTAGGTCAAAATCTGTGGAAATGTCAGTGGTATTAGATGATGTCTGATAACAAAGCTAAATTCTTGTTGGATTCCAGACTTCCTCTTGTTCAGGATCAGGATTATTAGGCCTCTAAGGATGACATTCTGAAACCTTACACTGCTAAAGCCATGAATGAATTTTCCTTTAAGTGGGTAGGAGGTTAATGGCTTTTGGGTTTCGTAATGGAAGTTTTTATTAAGATTTCTTGTCATCAAATGTATTTTCAGCTATTTAAAGCATTTCTCATTGTGCTTTTTCTTTTATTTTTTTAAATTTTTCCTTGTTTGCAGTTGTCTTAAATTGATATCTGCATTTATATTTATACGTAGTGAATAAGTTGTGCTCTTTTAATCCTCATTTTAGCTAACTCATTACCTTAGTTTTACAACATAAAGGAAAAAACTTCTTTGAGGAGAGTGGCTGGTTTCCTGCACTTATGCTTCCTGATGATACATTTTTTAAGACAGAATAATTTAGGTTCTTTGCAGAGGAGGTGCTGCTGTGATGGCAGTTTAGGCCCCACCTGTGATTCTTCTAGTGTTTAGTCACTATTGGCAAATATGCTACAGGTTTCCAAAAGAATGAATTGAATGACACTATTCTACACTTCAGCACTTAGGTTGAAATAGCTTTATTTTATGAGAAAACAAAAGGGGAAAAAAAAGATTGTCAGATTTCAAAATCTCATTATAAATAAAGGCACTAACTGGTGAAGGTGAGTATGTGTTGGTTTTATTCTTTTCTTCTGTATCACTTGTAAATGAGAGTGTATAGTCTTGAATTGTGTCTTAGTTTCATTCTTATAAAATGTATGCCTATCAAGAAAAAAAATAGCTTAAATGTATCGGGCAATTAATAGCTTGTAGAGGTGACAATTGTACTGTATCAACAAAATGAAGATCTTGTCTAGGTATAACTACTGAAACAGATTTTCTGTTTGTGCAACAGAGCTTGCAGTGTTTTTTCTTGGTGTATTTCACCTGCTGTGATAATCAAAGCGTACCCTTACAATATCAAAGATTAACTTTCGTCTAGCTGAAGTGAATGTGGTTTCTTAGTCTATTTTCTTGGACTCTCACTTCAAGTGTAGTGTCAAAACCAGGATCCCACTTCAGCAAAATAGTTGCCTCCAGCGTTAGTCTCAGAAATGCCAAATGTGCTGCTTATTTTTTAAAGGCATCTTATAGTTTATTCATGATGACAAGTGCTATGAACTGTTAGTCTGAGCAATATTCTTTGTAATTCACCTTAATCCAACTGCTGAAATGATAGTCATCTACAATTTCACTTAAGTTTACTTTTAAGCTAGGGAAAATAGCATAATGATATCCCTTTTATTCTTCAGTTAGTGTCTGTTTTGAAAACACGTTTAATGATACACACATCTACAGTTCTCCTTACAGACAATAAAGATTTAAAAAACCTCTGACTTCAAAATATGAGGCAGCGTAATTACTCCTCTTTTCTGTTGCTTATCACAAGGAAATTTCCCTTTCTGGTGTCTGGCTGCATGAAATGTGTCCTCTGCAGACATTTTGAATTTGCTTGTTTTGACTTCCTAAGTCTGTATTGGTTCTTTAATGTTTTATGTTTTAATGCCATTCTAATGGAAAGAATTTGTCTTTAAACATATTTGGGTTTAGTATCTTTTCTGCAAAAATTTCACTCAATTGTTTTTCTTCTAGAAACTTCTTAATGCCTCGATAGCAGCGTTTTGAAGAATTAATAGTGAAACAACAGCATCTTGTATTCAGAATCAAGTTAGGAGTTGTATTTCTTTGTATTTGCTTCTTGGGGAGTTGATCATTTAATGCTGGGAATAGACAGAAAATCATATGTGTAATAGGCAAGGAACACGTGCACTGATACCTGATAAGCAAAATGTCATTTATGCTGTAATAGCATCATAAATGTCAAGTAAATTAGGACAGTGATTTCAGCTAACACATTGTTTAGTACTTTTTTTTTAACTGAAAGCAAATGCAGGATCAGACACAACTCCTAAACTGTTGAAAGTTTCTTGCTAATTCAATCCATAATTCATTCACGTGAATATATTTCCTGCTCCAAAGGAAACTTTGTCTTTTTGCCTAGAATAGGTGGTGAGGGAGAATGAGGCCTACCAACAGGCAAAATAACTTGAAAGCAGTCCATCTATTTTTTCAGTTGCATTTTATATGGTGGCCATCTATTGGGAAAACAATGCCACTTTAGATCTGTAATAAAAGTACTCTGCCTATCTCTAGACATCTAGATTAAACCTATTAATAGTGACCTTCTAGATTTGTTCTGAGACACACAAGTTGTACTCGGATGCAGTAATTTTTTTGTTTGCTTGCTCTGTTCTAGCTTTACTTTGTGTAATACGTATTTGAAAAAATTCTTGTCTGATCAATATAATCTTTCAATATATCAATAGATCAATATATCTTTCAAATCATTACTGTAAGGCACAGATGGGGAATTAAAATGTTGGATGTTTGTTTGATGTATAACAACAGCAAAAATACAAACTTCAACTTAAAATGTTGGGGTTTCTGTATACGATCTGAGTTCATACGGCTTGTATCCAGAGTAAGAAGCAGCTGTAAAAATAGTGCATTAAACTGCAGTATTCTTTAGTGTCCTCTTCAGCAATTTGTCATGGAGATGCATATGTCAAATAACTTGAAAATACAGCACAGAAAATAAAGTAGCAAACACACATGATGCATTGTGTTGAAATTGAATTGCCCAAGAAAATTATTTTGCAATGTGAGGTATAACACAGGAATGAAGAGGTACTCTTCTGCCATTCTGTTTGATTACTGTGATTTTAGTTAGTCAGATGTAAAGACAATGTTCTATAACCTGTTAAAAATAACCATAAAGAAGTGGAGCAAACCACGGTTGTTTTAGCTTAACTTACCTGTGACTTAGCTGGAAAATGACTTTTTTTTTTACCGTTTTGTTTCTTGAAATAAGAAAATCAAATATGCATGTTGAGAGCGTAGTTTTCAGGAGGGAAGAAAATGCTCAGAACTTCTCAGGGACTGCCTCTTCTCATGGATATCATGTGGTATTTACAGCAAATAAACTTGTAACTGAATGCAGAACAGACCCTTTTCTTTACAGAAGGCTTTGTTAATGTTTCTGAGAGATCTTCAAATTGAATGAGCTACAGAAGTGGATACTTTCTTGAACATGTTTATCCAATATCAGAGCCTGCCATGATAACTTTAAATAAATAGTAATAAGCAATCATAGAATGGAAAGGTCATTTCCTGAAGGTAATCAGTAAATTATAATGTGAGTTGTGAGGTGGGTCACAGGAAAATTTGAAGTTTCTCTGTTTAGTGGTTTCTTGATGTTGTGGAAAACCCTACATATAATGTTGGTATGCTCTTTTCAAAAGCATAGTTATCTTTTCTGGGTTTTGTGTACTTAAACCATTTGTCCGATTGCCAAACTGCATATTGTATATCAGAATAAAGAGGACAACAAGAAAAGGTTTGTTAACATCAGCACTTCCAACTGGAGTGGTTCAAGAGACTGTTGTTCCTTGCCTTTTAATTAGTGTCCCTTCAGTGGGGACACAGCAGCTGCTTTTTTAGTTTCTTTTCCAAGTGGAGTGTAAACCATTATGACTGATCAAGTGAACCCTTTCAGTCCAACAATTTTGATAAATTCAAAAAGCTGTTCTACTCAATCTCTGTGTTGTAGTCTAACCCCAGCCAGCAGCTAGGACCTGCAGCCACTGGCACAGTTCTCCCCCTTCCATCAGAAGGGCACAGAGAAGAGGGAGAAGAAGAGTAGTAGCAATAATAATAATAATAGTATCACAAGTCACTCTGGCAGCTCGTTTAATTGGTGATCGGGGATTTCTGCCTCCCCTGCAGCCAACTCTGATTTATATGCAGATCTATGGTAGGGAATATTCTATTGGCCACTCCATGGTTCTGTCTATACTCCTTCTCAGCTTCTATGGGAAGCTGAAAAGAGTCCTTGAAAAGTGCAAACAATGCCTAGCAACAACTAAAACAATATATATCCATGGCATTCCTTTCACAACAATCACTAAAAAGGAAATTAACACTTTCCTGGCTGAAATCAGGACACCCTTGCAATTTGATTCAGCAAACTCTTACTTGCTTCTGCTGATCTGATTTTTGTTGTGGGTTTTTTTTTCCTTTCGTCGCTACTAACTTTAGGTAGTCCCTCATGTAATGGATAATTTTAAAACCTGAATTCACAAGTGTGAGAATAACTTTCTTATTCTGTCGTCTCAGCCTTGAGTTAGCACTCCTGCATTTATAAAGTTCAAGAAAGAAACTTGTCCTTAGTTCAGAAAACAAAAATTTGTTTATGTAGACAGTAATTTTCTTACTGAGAGCTGATTACCTAACTCTGTTGCAATTGTCATGCTATAGATAAATTTCTATAAACGGTTGTGAAATTTACTTTAAAGAGCACTAGATGAAATGTGCCCCGTTTCCCCTTCTCCCTGACCCCTTCCTGTTGAATTGTTTAGTTCTAAAAGACTTATTTTACAAAGAACTAAACAGATAGATACAGTAGGTTTACAGTAGATTGCATTTTTATTCTCTATAGAATATAGTCAGTGATGTATATGCATATTTTCTTTAGGGTTTAATGTGGTTTCTTTTCCTTGTCTCAGAAAAACATCTTCGTTTACATAGGATGTTTTACTGAATCTTACATTAAATATTACTAGAAAGTAGAAAATGTTTTAAAAATATTTGGGGATTGATGGATTAGTACTCTTCAAAGGGAAACAAAACACTAAATATTTCTAATCCTGCATTATTTACCGCATGGGTGGTTAAATGCTACTTTAGGCCCCATAAAATTAAAAGGGAGAAATCTGCCAACTGTAGCAGGAATTGGATTTAGGAAGAGTAGTACAGAGCCAAAATATTGCTACAGAATTAAATGTCAAAAATCTTCTTTAATAGTAGATATATAGTTCACAGTGCCTGGTTATGATTAATACATTTAATCTAAATCACTGAAAGTTGCGCTCTCCTTTTCCATAAAATACAATAGGACACAAATCAGTTTTACTGTAGGTGGATAACAATTGGAAAATAATGCATCTTCCCGCCCAATAAATTGTCAGTTATACCTTTTAACTAAAATCGATTCATCTTTCCAAAATTTATTACAATTTCTAATAATAAATCTTTTCAAATGTTTATTCATTTGCTTTTTGATACATTTGTGCCACTTTTGCTATGGTCTAATGTTTTTTCTTTTGATTCATTGTAAATTAGAAAATCTATTTTGAGTCAATTTTCTAGTTAAGAAGTTAAAATCTATAACCTAGCCATTTTTTCATAGTCTCCTTTGCACATTTTAATACCCTTGAACTTAGGTATAATCCAGTAAATTCTGATCAGAAGGTGATTAAAAGACTTTTCACTGCAACTTCTTGACTGAGGGCCAGATTCATAAAACAAGTATGTGTGAGATTGTTAGCTGCTTTTCTCCTGCACACCTCCCTGATTCAAAGAGGAAGATTGAAAGAATTAGAGCAAATGAACAGATACATAGATTTTGGCCAAAGATTTTCAGTACAGACAGTCAGAATTACCCTTTTGAATTAGAATGCAGCTGGGACAGTATAGGGTATGATCGAAGCCTCCTTTTTGTTGTCCCTTTATAGCAGCAAGACAATGATAGCACTGCAGATCACTAAAGCATACTGTAGGTTTCCCATTTTTTGTTGTGTCTTTAATTATCTAATGCTATGAATGTGGTCACCTGCCATTTCACATTCTTAAAAGTAACACTTTTTAAAGAAGAAAATATTTTAAGAGAAATTTTTCATCACTTTCTCTAATGATTGATTTGCTTATCTGCCTTGTGAAATTGTGATCACTGTCCAGTGCTTTCCTGCTCTGTATATAATAAAATGTGTCGCAGAGGGATATTCTTAATTTTTAAAAAATCTATCTAATAAGCATATTTCCTGTTCTGATCCAGTTAAACAATGTGTTCTTTCAGTCAGTTTTCTGACAAGAGTTATGTGTGAGAAGCTTCATCTAGTAAGTGGCCATATAAAATTTCCTAACACACAAATATGTCTGTATTATAAATGCCAATGTAGACAGAATATAGGAGGAAAGGCTTAAAAAATGTTTCAGACATAACTATGAATAAAAATTACATTCCTATTTGAATATGATCTACAGTATCACTTATTGGTAAATTTGTGTAGCAGAAAACATCTTGATGATTGATCTCAGAATTAAAAAAATCATTTGTGTGGATGGATTGGAATTCATTAATTTTACTAATTACACAGTGAAGAAAACAGATGTTTTCTAGGCAAAGATCAGGCTTTAATTACACGTCCTACCTGCTCATCTAAAAATAGTGTCAATATGTTCACGTCTCTCAAAGTTAATTTCCTATTCTTGTATGGAAGTATGATTCTGTTACCCATTTGTTAAGCCTTACTCTAATTGTGTACAAATACAGATCTAATATTCAGAGTACTCATTAAGGGGTACGTATGTCATAATGCATGTATTTAGAAAATTCTTCAAGAGTAAGTTCAGTAAAAATTGCCTCTTTAAAATGTCAACGTCAGTACTACCCAGTAGTAATCATAAACTGTGTGTTTTACAAAAACAGTCAAAACCACTTGCAACAAAGCTGAGTTTCCAGCAATTACACAAATCTGTCTCGAGTCCCTCTTGGACTCTTACTCTGAGGTATGTACTCTGGTGGGACTACAGCCTGCATGAGAAAGGTAGAGTAAGCTACCACAGAACTAGAGGAAGAACTTAACAGGGGCATCGTGTATGCTTGTTTTGTCTTTTAGCAAATAGTTATAAATATATTCTCTGTTTTAATTGCTTCAAATATGTATTTGTGCAGCGGAGATCACCTAACTAGTACCAGTAATTCACAAGTTCCAGAAAGAAATTGTGTTTGAAAGAAGTGTTTGCAACCAACAGCTTGAGGATGCATGATCTGTAGAAAGAGTAACTATTTTTGCCACGTTCTTCTGTGCTTGGAAGAAGTGCCTGAGAGAAGGTAGCAGAGCATCAGTAAGCCTAGTTGGAATAACGAGTAATTAATGCATAAACTGATGCAAGGCTCAAAATTAGCTAGGAGAACTAACAATTTTCATATTAGAAGAACTTAGTCATTTTAACTTTGTATAAAATCTTTCTAACTTCAAAACATAATTTTCTCAGTACTTCATTATACTGTCCTTTCTCAGACTTTACTGTTTGCCATGATTCTTTGTTTCAGAAAGTGTCTATGTTGCATGGAAGAGAATTCTCATATCTTTTCAGTGCAAATGTGTTTTCTTCAAAATCAGACTGTCCTATAATGAGTATGATTTCTACCAAAAATAAAAAGCCGATATGTGTGTACAGTAAAGGAACACAAAATGACAAAACATAAGCAGAGGCAGAATAACCCTTTAGCAGGGAACTCCACCACCTCTCTGGGCAGCCTGTTCCAGTGCTCTGCCACCCTCAAACTAAAGAAGTTTAGATGGAGCTTCCTATCTTCAAGCTTGTGCCCCATTACCTCTTGTCCTGTCACTGGGCACCACTGAAAAAGGACTGGCCCCATCCTCTTGACACCCACCTTTAAGAATGTATAGGTGTTGATCAGATCCCCCCTCAGTCTTCTCTAGACTAAAAAGACCAAAGTCCCTCAGCCTTTCCTCATCAGAGACATGTTTTAGGCCCCTAAGCATCTCAAAGTTTGTTACAAGTGCGACTATTTCTTATGCCTTCAGAAGAAAGCAAACAGGCTCTCTTGTCTACCTGAATCTAAAGGGAGACAGAAAACTGGCTGGAGATTCAGGTACGTCTGGTGTCTCGTTTATTTTACTGTCTTGCTGGAGGAGCTGAAAGTGGCCAGCCGTGCTGTCAGCGTACACGTAGCCCAGAAGTCTCAAATGGCCTTGACTTGCACAAAATAGATTATTCCAGTAGGGTGACAAAGCTGGTCAGCTGTTAAGAAAGCTAATCAAAGCAGACACAAACCCAAGTATAATAGCAGTTATTAGAAACTCTGATGGCATCAGTTTAATTAAACATAAACACCTAAAGCATTCATTTATTTCTTTATCAGAATTATCAAACTGGTGAAGTGCCCACAGCTGGGGAGAGGTGGGACTTTTTGACCTCACTTAACCTTTCTAGTATAACTAAGAGGATTTGTCTTGGCAGGCTCCTTTCTAAGGGGAGATCATTGAAACCATTAATGATCTATCCTTTGGCAAAATGCCTGGCACGAATTCTCTGAACAGACTTTTTGAAGCTTTATGTGCTTTCCTTAAAACACGTCTTCTGACTCTGAGTGTTCTGAGGAAGCTGATGGTTCTCATCTAGGTTTGTACATCAGCCTTCTTAAAATTCAGGTGGCTGTGTGCTTTGCATAGATCAGTCCTTTGGATCTGCATGCCCAATGTTGTTTAGTATCATCTAGATGTTGTGTAACCTGACAAGAAAAAGTATTGCTTATTGTAGTTTGAGCAGCAGCACCTGTTACACTTAAGAACTTTTCTCTGAAGAACAACTTGGGAAAGGCTGACAAATCCCAACCACTTTAAACCTTCTGTCCTAAAAGTGATAATCCAGAACTGGAATCCTCATCCATTCTCTCAGTGCCAATTACACCTGGTCAAGGATCTCCTGAAAGTTTGGCAGGGTCTCACCTACTGTGTGGCAATGGCTGATTTGAAAGCTGTCAAAGAAAAGAGGTTAGATAGGCAGTTTTCTTTTGGCAGGCACTGCCATGAGTTTTTGTTATATGCAGCAGGTTGGTGGACTGTGGAAGGTTGAGACTGGGGAGAACCCCTTTGAGATTGCCCAAGCGTTTTGTCTTGTGCTTTATTTTAATTTGTTTAGTGTCTTCCAAGTGAAGGAAATTGACCTAAGAACTATGAATTATACCTGTCCTTTTCTGTAGTCTTTGTGTGTCTTGCCAAGTGATGTTCTCACCAGGTATTGAATTGGTGTGCTCTCCTGGCTGTGGATGTCCCTGAGTTCCATATGTATTTTTGTTTATACTGGGAAGCACTGTCTTGGTTTTGTGGGCTGGAAAAATGGGTGCTGCTTCTAGGACTTTCAGAATCTGAAGTGTGTGTGTTTACTGTGTTGGATTTCACACAGCAGACTCCCAACATACATTTTGAACAGGTTGAAGGTTTAACAAATGTCTGTTTGTGTGTTAATGACATATAAAATGCAGTTAGCAAGTAATATACTCCTTTACCATCACAAGGCACTCTAGTTTCTTAAGGATTTCTTTCTGCTGCCACTTTAAAAAAAATAAAAATCCTTTAGCCGCAGTAATCTTAGCTCCCACATTTTATTTTTTTTTTTGTCTGACTTCAGTCTTTTCTCTGTTCCCAGTGATACCCACAGTTCCCTTTATATGTGCATACAATCCTCATATCTCCTACCTGCCAATTTTACAGGGGGCAGTGTATGATGTGAGTTCTTCCAGGCTCCATGTGTGAGCTGGCTGAGTTTGTGCTGATGTGTCCCCGGAGCGAAGGCACTGTTTTGGGTCACTCTGCCCATTAGGTGTCACAAATGCAAACTTCCTTTTAGGATAGCTCTCCTTTTAGAGCCAGCTGAAATTTGCTAATGGGCTTAAAAGCTAGTGAGGGAGTGCCAAGAGGTAAAAAGTTGCAGAAAATTATGCAGGTCTCCTTTTTCTCAGAAAACCAAGCTAAAAAAATTATTATGTGAAAACATGAGTAGAACAATGACTGTTGTGGAACAAACAATAGAATAGTAAACTGTCTGTACAGGAATAAAGCTCTGGGTGTCATGGTTTAACACCAGCTAGCAGCTAGGACCACACAGCTGCTTGCTCACTTCCCCTACCTGGGATGGGGGAGAGGATTGGAAGAGTAAAAGTGAGAAAAAACTTGTGGGTTGAGATAAAGACAGTTAAATAGGCAAAGCAAAAGCTTCACTCGCAAGCAAAGTAGGAATTAATTTACTACTTCCCATTGACAGATGGTTCTCAGCCATCTCCAGGAAAGCAGGGCTCCATCACACGTAACTGTTACTTGGGAAGACAAATCCTTTGGAGAAGTTAAAATTAGAACTGAAAACTGAATACATAACTAGTACAAAACCTCTTGTGTGCCTGGATAACACCTGTGTGTAATGTACATAGTTTACTAATATGATCCTACTTTAAGAAAGCAATGCAAATTACTTCTATGGTATCAGTTTGTTTCCAAGTACAGTGGTTAGCTTTTCAAAAAGTTATGGTTTCTCTTCAGTGTAGAAAACTGTAGTTTTAGTAAATATGCTCACTGTACCTCATGTGATTGTATGTTATAACTTTCCAGCAGTGACTATATTGGTACAATATTATGCTTTACAGAGGAAAAAGTCTCTTTTGAGACTGTAATCAGATTCATAGAGGCTAAACTTCATTTGGTCCAAGCCTGGTATTGTCTATTAGTTAGATCTGAACAATTGAAAATAATACAATGTAAGGAACAGAGACTTGGGTGGAGTTTACGCTCTGTAAATCTGGATTTACGTGTCTGGCTTTCATATGTCTCTGTAATAGCTAATAATACCTTCCCTTTCATTTAATAGGAATGCAAGAAGAAAATACATAGCAAGTTGTAAATAATGCGTGTAGTATATGGATTATGAGCATGGAATTGTGTAACTTTTTTTTTAATTTCTACATACCATAGGACCAACTTCTCAGTACTTTTTGAATAGATAGCAATGAGCCCTGGTGAAGTTTTTTATGCAAAATATCTGCTTTTAAGCTACTGATTTGTGGTAGTTTGTGAATTTACTGGAAAGAATTCAAGTAACATCCTAGAAAAGGGTGATCCTGGAATACTGTCAGAAGAACCTTGAAATTGAATTACAGCTTTAATATTCAAACGGAGGCATGTATTGTTATTTGTGGTATATGTAAAATTACTTTTATAGATGAAATTTAAAATCGGTGACGCAGAATAGGGTTTATAGTGCATGGGCTTTAAGAAGAACAAGGGAACATCTTTGATGTAGAGCATGTAGCAGAAAGATGCATATTTATTAAATAAAGGAATATTTTTAAATGGTGGTATGGTAAAATAAAAGGTTTTTCTTGCTGATGTGTTATTTAGATGATATCCTGTGTTGCCAAAAGGAAATGCAAGGGTTTCTCTGTGCGTAGGTGGTGTTTTATTAAATAAGTATTGTTTATATTTACTAAAAACAAATAAAATAATGAAATATTCATCTTGTAAAACAATGAAGAGCAGCCTTGTCGAATCTTAGTACTTGAGGCTTTCATTTCTAGGAGTCTGATTCTTTGTGCTGTGTTGTCAGTGCTGCCTCTGTTTCTGGAGCAATGCTGTGCTTTATTCTCATCACGGTCATTCAATCTGAATTGTCAGACTTGGCCAGTTAGGCCTCTCTCTGCCTGGGTTAGATATGTGAATTCCAGAAAACACAGAAAAATCTGTGGCTCCTTAGGAGTTAGTGGACATCTGTGTGTTAGCAGAGGCGAGTATTTGGAGGGCCACTGTGTAAAATACCAGCTTGCTTGCAGCAGCCTCCATCATGCTCTGTTTGTTATCATGTAAGCCATTCCATGGAGGCACACATTACATGACCCTAGACCACTAAGCTTCATATATTTGGTAAGAATGTTAAGAGTTCTGTGTTGTCCAAATATGAGCTAAAAATGCCTTGCTTGTCTTTTTTAAGACAAAAAATAAACCAGAATTGCTCTTCTCTCTTGCATCGCTCCTGCATTGGACTACCACTTAGTATCACTGCGGAGGCAGGTCTCGAAGAGGAAACAGAGAGAAAGCCACCTGCTGTGTTGTCATATATAACGTTTCCTGGACTTGTTTCTCATAAATATCTCATGGCATTTTCTCTTTCAATCTTTTTGTCAGTATTTTTTTGTAATCATCGTTTCCTTCTTAGCAGCATTGTTTGTACTGTGTTTGGTGATAATTGCAGTAAATCTGTTTATCACAGCAAGCCTAACGCTTACTTACACATTGCCGTTAAAGAGTGGTAACAGCAGAGACTGAAAAGCAACAACAGACCTTGCTTGGCAATGCATCAACACTGAGCTCAATGCTGTAGCAGCTTAGGAGCATTAAGAACTCTGAGCTTCCAGAGACCAATTCAAGACAGTCATCCCAGCAGAAGGAATTTAAATGGATTGCAAGGGGTGGAGTACTATAACCTGCAACTCTCTTCCATTCAAAGTGGAAAATTTTAATTTCCTGTTCCAGCAGGTCCATGTCCTTCTTATATTGGGAACTCCAGAGCTGGACGTGGTACTCCTGGTAGGGTCTCACCATAGCGGAGTAGAGAGGCAGAATCACCTCCCTTGACCTGCTGACTACTCTTCTTTTGATGCAGTTGGCTTTCTGGGCTGCCAGCATGCATTGCTGGCTCATGTCAAGCTTCTGATTCACGAGCACTCCCAAGTCCTTCTCCTCAGGGCTGCTGTCCAGCCGTTCTCTGCCCAACCTGTAATTTCCATGACCCAGGTGTGGAACCTTGCACTTGGCTTGGTTGAACTTCATGAGGTTCACAAGGGCCCACTTCTCAAGGCTGTCCAGGTTCCTATGGATAGCATCACTTCCCTCCAGGGTGTCGACAGCTCTACACAGCTTGGTGTCATTGGCAGACTTGCTGAAGGTGCATTCAGTCCCACTGTCCATGTCTCCAACAGAGATGTTGAACTTCACTGGTCCCAGTACTGACCCCTGAGGAACACCACTCATCACTGGCTTCCCCCTCAATATTGAATCATTGACCGCAACCCTTTGAGAGTGACCAAATAGAGAGGAAGAGAAGAGAGGAAAATTTTCTCAGTCTTTATAAGTTCCCAATTGCTGAAATTCAGTTTGTATGATTTAGTGCTGGGTCTTGGTCCTAATGTTCTTTTGCTGTACTTACAAGTAAAATAATAATCAGTCTCTTACTGTTCATCAAATATTTAGCATAGCATCATGGTGAATGAACAGTTGGCCTTATTAGCACTAATTTGTTATGATCAAAATTGTAGTCCAATTTCAAATTACTGTGAACTTGATGAATTCATTTGCAGAAACAGCAGAAACTTTGATTATATGCTGGGCTATAGCACATAGGACAAACACAAAGAGCAGTAGTGCTGCCAAGAAAAATTTTAGTTGGTCCAAGTAGTGTGTAATGAAGGTGACATCATTGTTTCTAGAATAAGAAATTATAACTTTATGAATTTAAGACTAATAATTTCATTGCGGAAATAATATCTACAGATTTTTTCTTTAGGAATGGTTTATCCTCCTTTATCCCAATTACCCTTCCGTGATAAAGAATACAATGAGAATCACAAACATCTATTATAGAATATATTAATTAACACCTCTTTAACATGAGATGCTTTTAAGACTGTCCCAGCTCGCCTGTTCCTTCTCCTCAAATAATTACTCTTTCAATAAACAGTTAATAGATTCCTCCCTCATCAACTTTTATTAATGATTTCATACCTAGCTTTTACTTTCAAATTTAAGAGAAGATTTGCTGACTTAAACCTCTAATTTTACCATAGCATGTTTTATTAATTAAAAAAAAAAAAAAGCTCTTGCTTTTTTCTTCTCTGTGTGGCATACTCTATATTAAAATGTAAAATTGAGATAGTGGATTTTAAATTTGTATATTTTTACTGAAAGTTTATTAAGCTTAGTACATCTAAGAGACTATTAAATTAGGAAAGGTAGCAATGTAGTTTTGAAGTAGCATGGGAAGAATGTGTGGGGGCAGTATTATACCATAAGAAAGAAATGAGGAGTCTTTACTTGCATTTGAGACTTTCAGAGCTGCTTTTTTTCTCTTTTTTTTTTTTTTCTCTTTCTGCTATTAATTTTTCTGCAAACTCCCTCGGTCTGAACTTTATGACAGTAACAAGTAGGTGGAGCAGATTGCAAAACAAACTCTGAGTTTTTCCATACTGTCCTTTCCTTGGCTTCATCGGGTAAATTCAAGCCAGCGGTAATAGAGTTCATTTCAACTCATTCCTATTTTTAGCTAGTATATTTTTCAAAAACTTTATATTTTGTTATGTGTTACTTGCATCTGAGTTTTGCGTACCATCTTATCTTGTCAAAAGTACCCAACAAGCAAACCCCTCTGATTTGTGTGTGCTAAGTGCATGGATTTACTGCGGCAGTTTGAACATTTTTAAATTAAAATATATCACTTGTTCTGAATGTATTGATTTACATTTGTATTGATTGATCTCTCTGTCAATATTAAGTAGAACAACTTTTCCAATAAGTTAAAAAAGATCTAGCAACGCAGGTTACATTTAGTGGATTGGTTTAAGTTTATATTTCTGAATGTTACTTGTCTGCGTGTTCTTACTCTTGCCCTTTATTCTCAATCATCGGTGCAGGTATTTGTAGTGTCCCCTAACTGAGAAAAGATGCAGCCACTTGAACTGTGAATTAATACAGAGTTGCAGTTATTCAAATGTGACCCTCCTTAAGTTTTCTCTCTAAGTTTGCAACTCCTAATAAGTGCTCAAATATGAAAATTCTACCTAAGGTTAGGGTTTGTTAATACCTAAAAATTAAAATGGGCTTCAGAGCTCTTAAGTTTAATGGTAGTGTAATAGTAATGGATTCGCAAAATGACTGCTTTTACTGTAAGTGCTCTTGAGTAAAATGTTACGGTTCTATCCTTTTTTTTTTTTGAGATAATATAATTATCTCTTTTATCCAATGCTTGTCATCAGCCAGCTGCTTAAGCAATAGTCATTTATTTTAGAATATGTGTACAAGAGTTACCAATGCAAATAATCTTACTGCTTCTCTCTTCTGTTCTTTTGCACCTGGATGTTAAACTACTTCATTTGTCCTAAGCAAGCAAATTAACAAGTGTGTAGTAGTTGATGGACTACAGGGGCATCCTCTAACTTACGCTTTTAAAACCTTTGTCCGTATCTCTGTATCTGCTCAGCCTGTTCTGCTGATTGCTGATCTGAAGAACAGCTGAGATGTAAAGCTGAGCACAACATTTGCTAGTGGAACATCTGGTGCAGATCAAGATAACATTGTGGATTTGAGCCTTTTTTGTCTGTAAATGTGGACTCAGGTTACAATTAATAAGTTCATATAAATCTTTCCAATTGCCAGGTAGATCCACTTGGGGACTGACCAGTTCCCTAAAATCTGTCGTGGTAACAGGTGAGGATTTTTTTTCTTCTGAAAAAGAAATTGACAGTTGTTTTACTTTAAAAAGGTCAAGAGTCTGACTAGTGTCTGTTGCTATTAAACATGCGCATTACTTATGTTTTAAAAGTAAATATCTATTTTAATACTGTACTAATTTTTAATCTGAATACTTGCAGCAAGTTGAAAGAACGGATTATGATAGCAGCTACTTTGTTTTAATGGAAATAGTATATTAAAGAAGGAATAAAATGAAAATTGTTGAAACATGTTCATGTGCTGTTGAAAAATCTTCATTTAAGTGATGTTTGTCAAAAAAGTTGTAGAGAAACTTCTGGAAATTGGATGTGTGGTTTCTGTGTTTGGAGATAAGTTGATAGTGATTGCCAGAGCCTTGTAGCAGTGGAACATCTAACCATGCTGTGAGGCCAGTGATTTTTGCCCTGTACACAGGCAAGAAAAAATATTTATACCAGAGCTGCTTCATATGTGTAGAGGCAAATAACTTAGAAAAAAATTCAACAGCTTTCTGTGTCTCTTGAAACCGCATTAATTTGAATTTCTAGGTATCTTATCTTTAGATTCTTGACTTGAAATGCCCAGCTGGCATTGTATAACCTCTTCTGTGAGGTATAGTCTATGCTGTTGATATCTCTGGGTTTTTTTCAGTCTAATGAATCTGTTTTCTCAAGGAGAGGGAGAGGGATGTGTTATCCATTGTCATTTTCTAGTGGAAAGCCAATTTTTTTTCTTGCCTTTTTAAGATGTGTTTTTTTGTGGAATTGAGGTGAGCTAGCATCAGTTTTCTTTCTTCCTTCCTGCCTCATTCCAATATCTTCAGAAATACCTAGTCAAATTCCTTCTGTCAAATTAAGACAACCCACTGAAATTTGTGAGTCATTCAGATGTAAGTGGTTCTTAAATACCTTAAGTTTCTGGAAAAGAAGTAGCTAGGCTGAGGTGACAAACTGAAATTTATTAACTCCCTTGAGGAAAGGCTTGTGGCATAAACTCAGCATTAGAGAAACCTATGTGGGAGTAACCTTATAAATGCTTCAACATTTGATCAGTGTTCCTGCCTTCATTAGACTTCAAAGTCAGTTAAATGTCAGGTGTAAAGCCATAGGAAGCCAGGTGGAGTTGCTTGGTTTTTTTTTTCCAATTTCCTTTATCTCTATCCAGAATGCATGATGAACAGGTAGAGATAGTTATAATAGGAACTTCAGCAGCACTGATTTTATTGATTTGCTGGCCAGTCCAGTTATGTTTAGTAACTAGTATCCCCTGTTATCCTTAATTATTTTAGACAATGTTATATATATTTCAGTTCATTATATTTGAAGCCTTTTTACCAATACAAGCCATGCTGATTTCCTTTTTTTGGTGTGGCTAGTTCTATGACTGTAGTGACCTCTAAGTCGTACTTTAACTTTTGTCTGAATATTCTAAAAATGTTGTGTTTTCTTGTTTTAATAGTGTCTAAGGTTAAATTTCCCTACGGTACTGATAAAAGATAATGCCAAGAAAATTCTTGGCAAATTTTCAAGAAGGGCAGGTCCCTTGAGTTCCAAGAATGATGGGTCAAGGAGGAAGCAGACATGTGCTTTTCTGGTAGCGCAGAATAAGAATTGGGTCTCTGCTAAGTTTAGTCAAGTAAAGCACGGAACAGAAAGTATAGTATGCTAATTCCTTGAATTTGGACTGTATATGAAGTACATTGACATCTACTAGCACTAAGAAGTATTGAATAAAATTAAATACTTATTGTGCATGCATCTTCATACTATCTTTTATTATCGCTCACTTGGAATTTTAATGTTTAGAAATTCATCAGTTTCATTCCTTCTAATTTCCTCTTAGGTTGTATTATGTCACCTGCTATTTTTGATGTTTATTTGGACCAAATAAACAAACTGAATAGCACAGTGCTACTAAGTTGCTTGAATATATGTGTGTGTCTTTGATTTGCATGGGGACAGAGTTCTTGGTTTCAGTACTGGTGATCTTGGAGGAAAAAACCTATGTGTTAGCTGGATAACTCCACAGGAATTGAATACTTTTCCTGGAAATAAATGTTTTTCATTTAAAAATGATGGTAGTCAGGAGATAAGTGTTTGATTCAAAAGAAAATTTGACACAATCTGTTCAGGAGATTTGCCATATTTATCAGTTGTAAGAAATCCTCATCTCAGTAAGATGGCATCCTCAGTAAGAAATACAACCAACTAAAATTCATATTACTTCATCACTACTTCATTATTAGCTTCCTTTGCACTGATTGTCTTATGTCCCTTATCTTATGCTAAGGAAGTTGTGTGCCTATGAATTAGTACCATAGAAGGAAATTGTTTACTAAGTTTTTGTATATAGTTCTTCCATGTGGAAGTGCACTCTTTACATGTTGAGTCTCTTTTTAAAAAGATGTTAATGATGATTGTAGCTGATGATAAAGCCAGGTTGCAGCCTGACAGCTGTTATCAGCCTAAATAATTAATCAGAATTCCTGGTCTACCCTTTTTCACATTACACGGAGTACTTAAAGAGATTTACAAATAGGTTATAAAGTTAATTTCTTAAATGTCGAAAGTCCACTGACTTTGTGAAGAGTGCTACATTTAACTCAGAAATTTTTATGGTTTCATTTATTACATTAAAATAGTTCTCAAGAACTTAGAAAAATAACTCTAAAATAATTTAATTGTGTTACTTCATGGCATTCAGATAATTGAGGTTGAAGTGAGTTGTTAAGTTAATGTCACATCATACTCTTGCCTTAGTGGACTCCACTTCAATACCATATTTAGGTTTCGGCCTGGTTGTGTGATTGGCTAGAAGGCTAATGTATATAACTGCTACTTCAGGACACAATCAGAGTTATAATGCTGTATTCTGTAAAGCATATTCCTGTCCTATCTGAGTTTTTTTCAGGCTTTCTGTAGGAAAAAAAGCAGAACAGCAATGCTAGCTGTATACTCTGTCATCTGCTTAATCCTTATCCCCTTCGCATTGTCAATACTCATCTAATTCCACTTTAACAACAGTAATTGGCTGATGGAGTAGCAGATATAGATTTGTTTTCCTGATGACTCCTTGACTTTTTTCCTCTGGTAATACTAATAGAATTCCAAATCCTTACTGGTGTGATCATGTCATGAGTAGGTCAACAGTCATGTCAAGGTCCTATTGGAAACTTCATAGCCAACATCTTAATTTAGACTTAGCTATCTTTTTCTCTTGTATGTGCAATTGTAAGCAATTCTTTCAAGTATCACTCTCATTCCGTTATAGCGCAATTCTTTTGATGCAAAGGGAAGCAGTTCTGCATGTGAATTGTTTACTGAATTGGAGATGTTACACACAAATTCAGTAAGCCTCTTTCTGGGTGTGATGCATTAGCTGAATTATGTCAAGAGCTTAAAGGAAACAAAATACTGCTTGTTTGCTGTGATTTTTGAAGTTCTTTAAGTTAATGAGAATTGAAATGGATATTTTGAGTTTCTAATATTTAAGGAAAACATGCCTGAAAACGTGAAATGTAAGGTCTCTGGAGTGGCTGAGTTGATCATTGGTTTCCTGACACCAGAAGGAAAAGGCTTGTCTCCTTGTTTCTTGCTTTTTTTAACTCTATCCTAGCTCTGAACCCCATCTCTTACCTTCTCCAGGTCATGTGGGTTCCTCCCCTGCATCTTGCCATAGCTCTGAATTATGAGACCCATTTCTGATCTGCCTCAATTCACCAAGATGTGGGTGGGGAGGAGGAACCCGGACTTTTCTTTTGAGGTTAGCTCTCTGATCTCTTTAATGAACTGCAAGTGATCTGGAGAAAGTTGGAAACATCAACTCTGAAGGGAATGTGAAGCTGACAGCAGGTTGGAAAGGAGGATGCAGGACAGCGCTTTTTAGCAATAGTGAGTAATTTAGGACAGACTTTCTGGTGGGATTTTACATTTAGTTTTCGATTATATAAGTTAAAACTGAGAAATAAGGCTCTGTGAAGTTTTTTGGAAGCTTGTCTACCTTTGATGGGCTAATGATAGTCTTTCTCATCCCCACACAACTTACTTTGTCTTTTCTGTTACCTGAAACTTTGTTTTTGGCACCAGTGTGTATCCAGTCTGGATATGGGAAATATGCCTTCTTGCCCTTCATGGGCTTGAAGCAACAGTGCAGAAGTTTTTGGTATTGACTTGAGTAAGAACGGAGTAGACCGCATATGCTCAAGCTGTCAGAAAAACCTGTAACAACTGATTAAACACCTTTTGTCTCTTAAAGCATGTCAGATTTAATTGAGTAGTTAAGAACCAGTTTTGGCAGAGACTTAATCTCACTTAGTCTTTTGGCTAACTGAATAGTACTCAATATTGAAAGGGTGCCTGCAGTCTCTTGATAGAGATTTATGCACTTGACCAAGTGCTTAAATTTTACAGGGAAACATTTAAATTCAAGTGCTTTGGTAGTCCTACATCAGAAGCAATGCCTATCTTGGGAATTGCCACTGTTAAATCAGCAAGGAATGTTAACCAGCCAGAGTCTACAACCTGGCTGACTGCTTTATCAAAGCTCCCTGTTTTTATCCTCTCTCCAAAACCTTCACTTTAAGTTGTTGACCAATTTTAGTGAATTCAGCCATTAACACTTCTCTGTCTAATGTATTAGCTTGTCCTCTTAATGTTTCTGCATGAGTGATAGGTAGAAAGCAGAAAGAGGCAGGGATGAGAAGAAAACCCCCAGAAGAGCATTTGCTGTTTAGCACGGAAGTTATCTTCAGTAACAGGTTTCTTGGTGCCAAGCCATGCAGGTCTTTGACTTCCATTTTAAAGTCCAGGTAGGTCCCCAAATTACTATGCTTTCTGAGAATCTGGTCCAAAATATTAAATGTGCTTACAGAAACATTCTTTTAGTCTAAAAAAACAACAGGAACTGCTCTGCTAATAACTAAAAATGCATAGTATTTATTGAAATTGTTTATATTGATTTGCTGCTTCTGGAAAAAGAAGCCCAGAGACCACAAAAATAGTAATCCACACTTATTTACACGTTACAATTTTTCCCCCTGTGTTCTGTAACTGAATCAAGAAACAGTAGTTTAGGATGTTAATATGTAGTTTTAGAAATATGGACTGCTTAAATATGTAAACTCACAAGATATCGTGTTATGCTAAATTCTTATATTGAATTATTTTCACTTGATAATGTATGTGTAATAACAATTAATACTTAAAGTAAGTATTAAAAAGTGGAACTTCAACATTTTTTTGTCTATGCA
Source organism: Calidris pugnax (assembly GCF_001431845.1). Lineage (NCBI taxonomy): Eukaryota > Metazoa > Chordata > Aves > Charadriiformes > Scolopacidae > Calidris > Calidris pugnax. The sequence goes on from NW_015090922.1 coordinate 4,780,926, forward strand.
ATAAAAAGATATAATTATATTCATTGTCCCAGCATGGTAATTCTCGTAACCAGTGTAAGTTTAGTTTTAATAGACCATTGCTGCCTCAAGGAAACATGCCAGCTTTCTAGTGTAGACATGCACAAACATTGTGTAATAATAGAGCATTGTTATGTGCATAATTTTCTCTGTACAATGAGCGTATTATCTACAGGTTTAGAGGGAGTCACTGAACTCAGTTCCCTGTTTAAGGAAGAATTTGAAATATTTTAGTTGAAATAGTTCATTTTTCTTAAACTTCCATGTTACTGCTTCCTGTCTTAATAATATATAATTATATATAATAATAATCTAGCTATTAATCAGATTGGAGTATGAGTATGAATATGGTGACTAAAGATAAACAGAAGTACCTTGAAATTACTTGTTATTCTCCTGAAACTCAAAGCAATCTTTTCCAAGGAACAAAAATCTGGATGTGACTGTGATATGGTTTTAACTAAAAAATGTTTTACTAGCTGCTTTCACCATCAGCACACCAGTCTTGTTTCAGTCACGTGTTTTTCCTCTCACTAATTGTTTTGTCTGGAAGACCAAAATACATTGTGTTTATCTAACTAGCTGAGATTTCAGATTTGAGGTAATGTCTTATTTCAGTTCAATATGAGGACACCTGAACAATGGGAGGGGATGCCCGGAAGGGTGTGCAGTTCAAGACCCAAATGAATAAATCCTTGAGTAACCTGGTGTAACCTCACATCTGAGGAGCATTGGACTAGAGACCTTCTGATGTCTCTTCCCACCTGAATTAAGGGATTCCAGCCAGTGATCTCATCCTATTATATTGGGAACTACCAGATCATATCTCTCTAATTATGCTTTCTTTTTAATATGCATTCAACTCCCTTGTTAAATTAATTTTATCCAGCCAGGTGTTAGATGGACAAGAGAATGTAACTGGGTGTCCAAGAAAGTGACCAAAACCATTTTTAATACATATATGTGTATTTCCTCACTACAACAAAGTCAAGAAATGAATAAATGTTTTTAAAGGTTAGCCTTTGTTTTATTATAAAACATCTTTCAGTATATTCAGTATATTCTATGAAATATTTTTAATAGGCATGAGGTCCTTCAAGTTATTATGAAATATTGTTTCAAATTATAAAATTAGTTAAGACTTTTTGACTTAATAATGCCAATAGTGTAAAAAAAAAAGGAGAGAGAGAACTTTCACTAGGATGATTCATCTGCACTTATTTACTAATTTCATTCTTCAGGGAAATGTTTTCTTGTTTGTTTCTTTTTTTTAATATGTTTTTCGATGTTCTTGTGGTTTAGCTTGTTGGCTTGTGGATTCTATTTCCATCTTTCTTGTTCAAGGTAGAATAGGTTAAGTTAGCAGTATGGCCTTTGTTTTGATACAGAACTTCAAAGAATCTTCTATCATAATCTTCCTCGACCACCACCCTGAAGGTGAACAATTTATTTGGTATCTTAAAGGGAAGTTAAATGGAACAGCTGAACTGGTTTAACAGCTTGCAGTCTCTAAAGGAGGAGAGGGTAAGAGGATGCACATTCTCTGCTGCTCCTTTCCACCTAGTGGAATAGATCAGTATTTCACTGAAATTGCTCAACTTGAATTTGTCCACTTCCTTGCACCCTCCCACCCCATAGCATTTCAATGAGTTGAATCAGCTCACTAAATCCAATAAATGTTGTAGCTGGTGGAAGGTGCCAAGTGATATAAGAACAACATAGGAGAGGATGGATTAATAGCACTATTTCCCCTCTCCAGTTGCAGTATGCTGTTAACTTAAGCAGTTTTGCTAAACTGAGAACTAAAAAAAAATAAAATTCCAGAGCAAGGCTAGACCTAGCGTAGTCTAGAAAAGATAGCTATTGAAAGAAAGACTGCAAAAACATTTACTATTGTAATTAGACTTCAGCTGTCACTTCTAACATACTTACAGCCTGGGATTTGTGTTTCTTGTGAAGTTGAGTGTCACATACTTGTACTTGTTTTTTGTTGTTCTCAAAGGAATAGATACTTTCCAAATGTAAAAAAAAACCACTGTCTCTGCCACAAGGAGATAAAAACATACATGCAATGAGATTGAGGGAAATAGTATAGTAGGGTATTTGACTGTTGGCTGGTAAATAAGAATAAGCTGATTTTTTTTTTTTTTTAATTAACTTGTCAGTATAAATCAGCTGGATTTCCCATGGGCAGCCTGGCAGATGAGGGTCTTCCAAAGGGAATTAACTGGAGGAAGGGTGAAAGCTGTACAGATGAGTTCATGAAAAATGTTCTATGCACAAGAGACAGGAAGAAGTCAAAGAATTGCTAATACTAGGAGCACTAAAAAAATAAACCCAAAACATTGCAGAATCTGGTCTCTGTGACAGAGGAGAAGGAGACTGCATGAAAGAAAACAGAGGGAAATGTACGTGGGGCATGAAAAATTATGGAAGGCTGGAATTTTGTGATATTGGTGCTGAAATTCAAATAATCCTATAAACTTGAGTCTGAAACCTGAACTTGTGTGTAGGATGAGAATAGCAGGCAAAGAGAAAGACTGGGACATCAATATCACTGCTGGTCACCATTTTGTAGGGTTATTAAAAGACTTTAGAAATAGGATCAAGGGACAGGTCATTTGGGTTTTGTTTTATTCTTTTAGAACTATATTATAATTAAACTGGCTCTGAAGTGTGAGAGTGAGGTTTCAGGGAAGGAGCTGGGTTCTGGGTTAGATGAAAGCTAACAAATAGAAGATTTGCACATTTAAGAACAATCAACACATATTTTGCACTGCAGAAACTCAACTACCTCTCAGTTTTTCAGGCTGCAGAGCTAAACATCCTCTAAATACGGACCTGGCTTGGTGTAAACCCAGCAGATGCTTTGAGTAGTTGCTGAAGGAGGACCCCCTCCATTAGATTCTGCTGCAACAGAAATGAGCTGAAACGCTAAAGAGAATTTAGTGTGTTGTTGAAATTACTTCCCATTTCAGTCAGGCAGAGCCCAGGAAGACTTAGTGTTTCTCCAAGGATTCCTACATCGGAGAAAGTTCAAGGAGAATGAGTGTTTAGAGCTCTCTGTCACAGTGAAGTCCAGATTCGTGTATGATGTGCACAGCCATGCCTTATTAATTGCATTGGAGATGGTGACTAACAGTAGTGAAGGAGCTGATTCTATGGAAGTTATTTCATAGGGTCTGACTTTTAAGAATTTACTTTTGGAGCTTCAACTCTTAATCTGAGCGCTTGTGTAGACAGTGGGACTTTTAAAGAGTGATCCAGAGCACTAATGTTAGCTGTATGTTTCAGCAATTTCCTTTGCCTTCTCCTGTCGCCATTCTGACCCTAACAGACTTCTCTCTGGTGGTAGAGGTTCCACACTCTGTATACAAGTATTCTGAGTAATGATATAAAGTATAACCCATGTGTATGTAAATCAATACCATTTGTTTTACATATTAAGATACCAGCATGACTAAACCAGTTTAATTTTCAATGTACTTTTTTCAGTTATTGTAGTAAAAGAAACCTAAGTTTCGGTGAAGTTGAGTCTCTTATCAAGTGAGTTTAGGAGCTCTCTTCACTTCTTTGCTTGCTTGAACCTCCATTCCAGATTTCCTTTGGAAATTCCTATCTCTGCATTCATGCTGTCACAACACTATTCTGTTTTCAAGCCTGATTTTTATGGTGGTATAATTAACAGACAGAGTATGTTGATACAAAAAAAGACATCTACTGGTTTTGACACTGAGAATTAATTATGAAATAAAAGGCAGATTTGTGCTCAGGCTAGAATTAGCCTAGCAGTTCAAAATATAAACAGTCACCTTGGAATCATGTAACAAAAAGTGACACCCTTTCTTTTACTATAGGCTAAATATATCTTATGAACTTTAGTTAGATAAATCATCTTTATGTCAGTTCTATCTGTTATTCTATTTAATTAATTTGGAAAATGTTTGTTGCTTTCCTTTGACAAGCACAGAGTTTATGTTTGTTAAATACTTTAAAAAAAAAGGTTACGCTTTTTGAAGTGGTTTAGATTATTATCAGAGGGATTGTTCATTCTTCCTAGAAAAAGGTGACATTCAGCACATCGTTGGCAGCCAATTTTAAATGAAACAAAGTTTCAAAAGAGTATCTATAATACTGTTTTTCAAACCCTTTAATTAGTTTTTGCATGGCATATCCTGTACAAAGTGCTAGCATAGTACTTTGCTCTTGTTCCTTGCAAGTGAACACAATTTGAATGCCTTTAATGCAACTTTCCTTATTTTATGGCAACAAAGACTGCTCCAAGTATCTCATGCTGGTTAATGCAGAAAAACATTGTGTTAGCACGTTAATCTTGAGTGCACAAAGAACTATTGGAGGGTAAAAGGAGGGCATCTATTGGATAAGCTTTCAATATGATGGGAATGATAACAGACCTACAACTGGTGCGAAAAACAGCTAATCTTTTACAGTATGTGATTAGAGCCTATGCATATCTTCTTTTCAAAATTTGTTTGTTGATGCAGAGGGGAATATTTCCTAAGTAGACAAAGAGCGAATCTACTTTTGAGAAACCTGGCTGTTCTGAGCTGCCACAATCTGTACAATCTGCAGTGACCACTTCAAGTTTTTAAGCCTTCATGTTCTGGGTGGGTTATTTTTGTGATGGATTGTCACATTAGATGAATGATCCTCTGCTACCTCCACTGCTATGTATTTGGCAGTACGATAGTAGTTGTAGTAGTTTTTAGTTTATAGTACAGGAAGATCAAGAAGTTGTAAGTCATCTTGGAGTTTTGCATAACTAATGAGAAAGCTTCTTTTATTGCAGTGAAGGAGTGATTATGAGGAAGAAGATGAAGATGCTGAGAAATTGGCTTTGGAAATCAGTAATTAATTTCGTCGTTTCCTGCTGAATGACATAGAACAGACAGGACTCGTGCATTTTCAACTTCCAGTGTAATTAAAATTCCAGTACAGATTGGATCTTCCTTTAGAAGATAGGGGTTTTTAAAGATTTAGAAAAGACTTTAAACTATTAATGTTGGTTTCAGAAAAGGGTTTAGCAATTGTGTGCATTATAGTGATGACTAGTAATTAAAATATTTACAAAACAGTATGTAATAGTATGTAAATACTTTCCTAGGCCACAAAGTATGGTAATTTTCAGACATTTATGCTACCTTCTGCTTAGCTGGCAGTGAAGCCACCAGCAGGTGACTGTTGATTATTCTTCATATTTACGAAAACTACATGTAGAGCTAGCTGGTTGCTGCCAGGAAGGGTATTCTTAGGTTTTGTACACAAATGTTTAGTACATGCAGTAAGGAGCTCTTCAGAGCTCTACTCAAACATTAAATACTCCTATGAGCTGGCAAGCATTAAGGTGAGACTAGAAGTTTTAAGTTAGCATACATCCAAGTTTGTGGGAAGTTAATTCTCGCCTACAGTCCCTTGCTTAGTATCGTTTGAGAAGTTGCATGCCTAAAAAACATAATAATCCTGTGTGTGCACATTTTCTGAATATTAACAGGCAGATGTGACAATCTAGGTTTAAGTCTTTGGGTCTCAGTTTTATGCACAAACTTGTTCTATTTAATAATGCTTCTGTTAAGCAACTTGCATCACTTTTTTAGTTACCAATGCTGGTGAAGTTTCATTTAGATTTGTAGTAGATACATGTATATTCATATATTTTTTCATAAAACAAAGGAAATTGCAGCTTTTGATGTCAACTGAAGGAATGAAATGAATGGGTTATAGAATCAGTTCCTTGCTCATTAAACTCAAAAACACCTGTTGTATTATTATTTGGCTGTACACCAAAAAAAAATGGTTTAGTTAAAACTGGGGATGGGGGGAGATCATTTAATCAAATTTATACAGCTTTCTGAGAGTTACTGGAGCTAAAGTAGTTGGTGATGTAATGTATGAAGTCAAAGAGTATTTTGCTGTGCTGGAGAAAACTAATGGAAACATTCACTTGGGGTAAGACAAATGGTATTAAATGAGAAAACACACCATGAATTGCAAATGGAGCTGAGTTAATTTGTTGCTACAGTAGTGTTGCCCTACTGTTAAATGAAGGCTGTGTAATTATCTTGCTGGCAGAGATAATGTCAAAACCTCATTTCTCCTTACATGCCTCATTTTTACATGAGGGCTAATTGAGCTGCAAGGTGACAACTGATTATATATGGCTATCATCAGGTCCTCTTGCTCAATTTGCAAATAATGTTATCTTTTTTTAAGTGATGATTTTTATCACATGTCAAATTAAGACATTAAAAAAAACTTTTTAAAGCTATTTTAGTAATTTGTAGCATTGCATTTCTGTCACCATTTTATTTATATTTTTCAGCATTAATTAATTTTTCCTCTAAGATTCTTGACATCCATTTACTTGCCATCCTTTTACTTAAAGCACAGACACATGGACTAGTCAATTTGCTTCATGCCTCTTGATCATTACGAATGAAAGGGCCCTTTATAACCCCAAATATATTAAGTTTTCTTTAGCTTTTCTCTTGAGTTTCTTGTTTATTGGAAATGCCTCTGGATGGTTTTTGTTAATAGATATTTGATTTAATAAATACCTAGGCTTAAAGCTATTCCTTATGCACAAAGGAGCCCAAGGATGCTGTGTGAAATAAAAGTATTCGCTCTCTACCTGTTGGCTTCATGAATACCAAGGGACCACTTTGTCAATGCAGAGCTAAAGGCTAATGCCACTTGGCCTGATGCTTTTTCTTGGTCTGTTTGGTCTCCACTTTACCCATTGATGCAGTGCAGTCTCTTTCGATGATCTCCACGTTTTTTGAATCTAGCTACATTCACAAAAACTAAAATAAAAACAGTAAATTTTGCATTCTACTACATTCAGCTAATGTAAAGGAGCAACCTGGATTTCCATGTTCTTGCCCAAAATTACGGAGCTACAGAAGTAACGGTTGAGACAAGCTGTAAGAACATGCTTGGAAAAAGAAGTTTTAAAGTCTGGCAATAAATCTGAAAAAAGCAATTTTCACAACTCTTCATAAGTTTCTTAAGCTATTTGGGAATACTATTCATGAAGTATATGCAGTATATTTGACACAGAATCTATTCTGAAGTCATCTTAGTATATTGACTACATTTCCCCCTTGCAGATACAACTCGTACTTAAATAGAACCTGGGAAGTTTGATACCTTTGCAATAACTGTTTTGTATTTCATAATACTTGGACTCTTACCAGGGGGTTGATTGTAGCCTAAATGGTATTTTAAAAAACAAATTTAAAATAGGAAAATATTTTTAATTTTAAAATGGAGAACTAGTCTCAGCTCAGTTCGTGTTGCATTAAATGCATTTCAGAACCAAAAATCATGACCTGTTACTGATTGAAGTTTAATAACATCAGACCCTCTTGTTTGCTAAACACCTATACTTATTCAGAATTCAAAGCAAATATACACTTTCATTCTCAGATCTTGTATTAAATTTAAGTATGTATTTTTATATTTTTAAGTAAATTTACTTCTTCATCGGATATGATAGAGTTCAGCCCTGACTTGGACTTTTAAATAAGTGAAATAATGATGCAAGAATGTTTAAGTAAACAGTCTCCTATTTTACTTTTCATTAGCAATAACAGAATAAAGCTTTGCTTTGAGTTGAAAAACCTGAAAGGTGCTTCAGTATTTTCTTATACTGACACACTTTTCCTTACTGTTTGTATCTTGTAGTGTATCAAAGATACCCATCTTTATTGGAAGCCTCATGACTGTGACCTTAAATCTTTCTACTTTATTAGGTAGTTCTGCATTTGGAAATTAAATGATGCTGCTTTAAAAAAGAAATTGCTCCAAGACAATTCTCTGTCTCTTGCTTGTCTGACATGGGGGGTGGAATATCAGAGAGCTTCTCCTGGATGAAAGGAGTTACTTGAAAGTGAAATGTGCAAATCTGTCAGTGATATTTTAATAATGCTGGGTCATGTTGAGTTCTGAATAATTTAATCATTTGGTGTATGTTTGCACTTCTGTATGAGACTTTGTTGGAAAATACCTTTTTAATGACTGACTTGAATCCTGAACTATTTTTTTAATAACCTCAATGTTCATGTGATAGTTCTATTAATCTGAGAGTGTGTATAGTAAGTTTATACTTATTAAATTCTTCATAAATACAACACAATACTCCCTCATGCAATATAGCTAACATAGGAACTGAAAGGATACTGCTGATCTGGCAATACCGGAAAACTTTTTTTCTTGGGTTTAAGCAGCATATGTAACCATTAACCAGATCAGACTTACATTTTATTATTATTTTTTGAAAGCTACACCTATTGAATGACTTCTAGATAGAAGCATTTCTGTGTTGACTTAGTACTTAGTGTGAGGTCCTAGTTAACCCTCTTTACTGATGACCTTCAGCCCAGCTTAAGCCTGAACAGAATTTTAATTTTTTCCTTCATCAAGCCACTTGACTAAAACCTTGACTTGTTCCTTCCTGTTTTAAATGACCGCCTGTAATGAACAGCAGAAGCATTGCTCTTGGTTTTCATGTATTGAGTTTTAGGGCGTTTAGAATATTGTGGATGTTAGAGAAATTAGCAGGTTTTCTTAATAATATGTCCTCAATTGCTAATAGAAGATTAATCCATGCTTTGCAAGATTTTCACTTTAGATAATGGTAATTGTTCTAATAATGAAAAAAGAAGCGAGTATTGAGAGTATTATGATAACACCAGAAGATATTTCAGTAAGTAGTGGGAATGGAGGAGCTGACAAGGAGTCAGTGTTGTTCTTTCAAGGCAGCATTTATCTCCTCAAATATTTACAAATACTAAGGAAACGGTCAGCAATGAATAACCAATTTCCACTTTTAAAATATTTATGCAGTAAGAAGTCTATGGTAAAAGTACATGATTCTTTGCATGGAATTATTTTCTTAGGCTATTTATTTTTTATTTGTTTAACATTAGCACATTGCACATCATGTTGTATTGTACCCTTAAGAAAGCCCGTCGGAAAAGTATGCTCCCATTGTACTTAAGATAACATTAATTCTTTATAGATACATAAAATAAATATTAGTGTACAAGTACAGAAGAGTTACAACATCTGCTCACTGGATTCTGGCGCAGGTATAAAATTTTATTATGATGTTAAAGAATTAGAACTTCAGGGATGCTCTGAAGAATGTATATACTGTAACTACAAACAAAATCTGGCATTCCGAAACGTCCAAGATAGTGGTTCCAAACATACCAGGAGTAACATCAGTAGTACTTGCTGTAGATGCTTGTGAGGACTTGCAGAGCTCTGTGGATGTTGAGCTGCCCTAGCTGGTGACCTCATAATTTCCAAAAGCAGGTGGAGGTGGCAATTATAGCTATGGCCACTATCTTGAACCTTCCGTAGTAGGTGATGAATTGTAAATGGCTAGACCTGGTGCACAACAATAAACTCAAATAAATCTTCAGGGTGTAATAATGACAAGACTGAAAGACTGGCAGTTATAACAAGGCTGCCGTTGTCACCCACTTTACTGTAGCCTTGATATCCATCATTATCAGCTGGAGCTAGCTCAAGAGTCGGACAAGAAGGTCTGAAGAAGGATGAGTTGTTTGCGCTGAAGCGTCCAGTAGGTCCCATCTGGCAGAGAGTAAATGGGATTTTTTTGCCTGTTCACTGGGCCAGAGCTGTCCATCATTTTGGGCAGATATCTGATCACTTCATGCTGTGGGACAATATGGCTTTGTGCTGTTTGGTACAGCAATGGCAATTAAAATAACTAAATTTTTCATTTATTTCAAGCTTCTGTTTTATCTTAGCCAAAGGTGGTCCTAAGAAGTAATCTTTATGTTAACAGAGATTTTTATTTTTTTGAGTCAGGAAGTCAAGTTAGACCAGTCAGTGCTAAGTTACTGAAAACTTTAAGGTGGTAACACAAAAAGATTTAAAAATACATGCACAATGGAGTTTTTTTGTCTGTAATTTCCCAGTAGCATGCTTTAGAGTATCTGAAAATATCAAAACAGAACAGCGAAATTGGCAAAAATGTCATAAATGCTACTGTAGAAGTAGAAGGGTTGCATAGCCCCTAGCAAGTTTCTTGTAATTGCTATAAATCCTAATTGCCTTAATCTTAACTTGATACTTTTCGCTGTTAAGTATGACTCTTCTGGGTTTACATCACATGTGTAGCTCTCAAATGTATTTATCAGACAAGCATGAAGGATTTTTCCAAAAAATGTTGTAGACCAGAAATACAAACGGGAAAACTGAATATGCTTAGTTTAACATGGCAGCTTATCTAATATTCGTTTGATCTTTAGACTTTTCAATGAGATCACAGGATTAATCAACATAACATGTTAATCAGCAAATCCCAGGTTGATTCCCCCCCCTTAGAGGTATATCACTTCTTCAAGAAGACAATTGAGTTTATTGAATATTAATTTATAAAGTCAATATAATTGCACTTTGTAAATTTGTTTTGTACTTGTGTTTTGAGATACTTATTGCAAGAAAAAAAAAATCCCATCAGATGTGATCATTTTGAAATGAAGGTGATTTTATTAGAGGTTAGAATTTTATAGTGTCTAAATTGCAAGCTGCTTAACAGCAATTTCTTCTGTAAAGCTGTCTTATTTTGTATTCAGGGTGGATTCTTACAAAGTGTAATCCCGGCTTTAAAAGATTCAAAGTTGCGAAGTGATGCATTATAGATATGTTAGAGTCAGGTGTTCTTTTAATTTTAAGAGTATTAAGTGCAATGGGAGAATATTATTCTAGATTGTACATTCTTTTGTTTATATTTCAAAAGTGTTACATTTTATACGTGCCTCATCTGTGTGATAATAGTTGTTTTACAAACATTTTAATGTCTATGATGATTAAAAGTCTTTTGAGATTTCCTTTCTTCCATAATGCAGGTTCAATAGCTGATGTCCAGGCCAACTGACATACCATCATTCATTTTTTCTTTATTTCATAATAAATCATGAAGCCTGAAGGCATCAGACCCATGCAGATTTCTCTGCATTTTAGTGTCTTGATGGAATAATAGCTTCGAAATTTAAAATAGTGGCATATTGTATTCCATCTCTATAGACTTAACTTGAAACAGCAGTAGCCACATGAAAATATGTCAAGAACACTCTTTTCTCACATTGGAATTTAGGCAATTTGTTTTCAGCCAGAGAACTCTTTCTAACCTATTTTTGGAGCCCCTCTGTGGCCTGACCATACGTTCTAACATAATTTATGGTGGCACGGTAACATATGGACTTTTCATCATTGTCCAGCTGAAATCCTCTGTTGGACATGGATGCTACCCCCATATGCAAGCTCCCAAGGCAAGTGTTTTAGAGTACTATTTAGTTTTGTGTAAGCTGAATTCGTCAGTGTGTCCAGCACAGTGTCAGGGTTGTTCTGTGCTTTTTCTTTTTAACGGTAGTAAGATATTTTTTTTTTGTTTCTATTCTATCTGCAAATCATCCATTAAATTTGGATATTTTTTTTTTAACAAATAAGCTAAATACTGATTATCATGTTGGAATGGATCTTAAGACCACCTAACGAACTACAGAGTTTCAGGTTCTCATTAGGCTGAGCAATACACAAATAGAAAGTAAAAGTAATCCTAGACCCAGCAAGAGTTACAGTTTTAAATACCTAAAACGGTAGAAGCAGGAAGCAAAAAGATTATCTCACAAATATTGATACCTTTTGACTGAAGCAATACTGTGTTTGTAAGGGGTATGGTTTTTTCTATTACTTTTTGTCGGATTTTTTTGCATTTGGGGGCATGAATTAGAGGAGGAGGGAAAACAGCAAGGGACTAGTGTGGAAAAATCAAAGGAAGGGTTGTAGAATGGGAAGAATTTGGAGTCAAGTCACTGAATATAACTAACTTGAAAGAAATAAGGAAAAATTTTAACTGCTTCTCTTCCCGGTTAGAACTGATGTAGCAAATAGTATGCAGGTGGTGGTAAGAATATTGTGATAGTAACTGGGAACTGTGAAGTGATATAAATATTAATAGTTAAATAATGTTATTAATGTTGTCTAATTTAAAAAAAAATATTAAAATGCTTTCTCCTATGCCTGTGCTTCTTCAAGTCTGTATCTGACCAAACCGAAGCACTGAAAGATATTAAAAATAATTCGCATTGGAAGAAGGATAGTTCTCTTCATTCCCTTTTTTTTTTTTTTTTTTTTGGTGTCTTAATTTTATATACCTACTAGAACTTAATTGCAATACTTAGAAGATGAAGTAGAATTTTTTTCAGCAGTATCTCTCCAAAAGATGGCTTTCTTTTTGTTGACTATTGACTGACTCCTTTGCTACCAGGAAGGTAACAGGACTCACAAGATGTAAACGTCTACAAACTACATGTCCATAAATATTTTGTTGGTTTCTGATTGCTAGAGAAAAATAGAAAATGTTTTTTAAATACTTGAAAATACTATTTAATATTTAAAGTAACAATTAAAAAAAAAAGAAAAATTCAGTTCCCCAGTGTCATACTCAGCACACGTGCATTTCAACATCAGGCCAAAAAGAAGTTGCAGACCGAAATGCACAGAATTAGCAAATGTAGAGATATAATTGAAACACAGTTTTCCTTCCAGAGCTTAGGGATTTGAGGCAGGGTTGTAGGCAAGTTCCTTTCCTGACACAAAATTTAGATTTCGGAGCTCACTCATGATGAAGGGTGCCTAAAGCTGCACAGCTATCCCAGGAAACAACGCTGGTGGTGATGGCAAAAACATCATCTTTACATAACTTCTTACCATCTGTCATACTGAACAGAGTAAGTGCAAGCTCTAGGTTCATTGCCCATCTCTGGTAGCAAAGTTCTTTAACCCACATCTTGCATTTCAGCCAACAGTCTCTGTAACAGCTAGTTTGTAGTGCTGGGGGGAGAGGGGATCCTGTTCGGTCCTGTGGTTGATGATGTGTCACTGAGCAGAATGGAAATAGGACTTGTGGGCAAGAAGCAAAGCGAGCGAGAAGGTAGACTGTTGGTTGAACTCCTAGAATTCCTTTCTGAAATTTCTTCTATGACTGTCTGTTATAATGTGTGAATCTACTTATAGGACTGTTTATACATAATTGAATTTATCTTTTGTTAGAAAAAAGAAATTTTTTTTCATAAATATTGGAGTTTTGCAAACTAATTCAAGGGTTGGAATGTGACTGTGTAGCTGCAAAAGAGCTTGTTTAGGGTCACTGAGGTGTGACACTTGGACAGGAAGAAATTCCCAAGTTCTCTCCCAGCTACCCTTTGAGCACACTTCATATGTCATTTGACAAAGAAAAGTAGTCTGGAGTAATACCTTTAAAGGAGTTTCAAGCTTTCCTATAGCTAGTGCTCTGATAACCCTCCACCTGCTTCAGTTTGGTTACATAGCTAGTTTTTCTCTTTAAAAAAATAAAACAAAATCCGAACAAAACCCCAACACAAACAGAAAAATCCCCAGTAATATTTTTTAATTAATTTGGCATCAGAAATATGAACTATAGTACTGTTTATTAATTAAATTAGTGAATGCACTTTGTTTGTGATGAAGTTGCCTTGTTAATATTGTGGACCTGTCTTGAAAAATCTACACTGCTTTCATTATAAAGCTCAGACTCTTAACTCAGATATCATTACAAATAGATTTCATTACATGGCTGCTTTGTCATTTCTACTGTTTGCATTTGCAGACACTTTATTCTGGAGGAAAAACATTCCATCACTTAAATTTGTGATATGAACTGGTTGTTTGGATGTAATCCACAAGATAAATTGTGAAGGACTCTGGAATCTCTTAAAATGGTCTTTTATCATGTCAAGCAAAGTTTTTAGAAAGCCTGTGTAATTACACATGATAATTGTATAATTGCACATCTTAATTATTATATTTCTTTCTTAGCAAGTTATATGTATTTGCACTAATTACACTGCCAAAATGTTTAATTACTAAATTATAGTTGCATATTGGGTGGGGTGGGGGGTGACTTTAATCTGCCAGCTGAAAGCTAGTTTGTAGCTAGCATTCTACCACCATAGTTTATACATAAAAAACAATGGTTTTGACATAAAAACTATGGTATACTATTGTGGTGGTCTCGGTTTCAACAGAAATAACAAAATGGTTGTCTGAGAGAAATATTCATGATGATATAGCTGAAGACAGGATAGGGACATACCAGCAGATGGAATGGTAGAAAGAATATAGGGTACGGTATTGGTCTTTAATTATTATAGCAAAGCACAAATAAAAAGTTTTTATAACAAGAAATTATCCATAACTAGTCTTTATTCCCATCTCACGCAGTCACCTCTTACCCCTAATATTCCAGTATCCCATCTGGGCTATCATTATTTTATTTATTTAATATATATGGCGCTCCCTTATTTAATCACTGTAGAGAACGCTCGCAGCCTTTGTCATATCAGTCAGAAGTATGTGTCAGCTTTGACTTAGCTTTCTTTCTAAATTGTGTAATTTGTCTGTCTTGCTAAGAAGCAGCCTTTCTTTTTCTGTCTTTCTACACAGCTTTAAATTTTTCTCAGGCTTCCATCTTTCAGTATTTTCAGTTTCTTGTCTAGCCTCGATAAATATTGTTCTTGCATGTTTTTATCCATTTAGAATGGGGTTATGAAGCTTGCTTTTTTAGCTGAAGGTCTTGGCGGTATCAGCCTTTCACTGCCTTCCCTTTCCCAATTTTTTCAAACTTAAGGTGCTTTTCTTTCTCTTAAGATCCTTCCAGATTTATTTTAGTAGCTAACAATCCAGTACAGCAAAGTATCTGAGTTAAAAATGCGGTTTAAGAGTCACCTTGCTTTTGGGGAATTTATATGTGGGCTTTTTCTTTTCTTGCTGCCTTTTGTTTCTTCAAGTACCCCCAATATGAATGCAGTCAAACTGTCACCTTAACAACAAAAACAGTTCTTCTGATATCATAATGTGATCTTCAGTCATACTTACTAGCTTGTATTGTCACTTACCTTCTGTTTCATAACCACAAAGTCAGTTCTTGGGTATTTTTCTATAAAACCTCCATCCTTGGGGACTCCCTATGCATTTTGCTCCAGTGGTCTGTGATCTTACCCTAGGAAAGTTGTTTTTCTCTTCTTTAATCTAAATCTACCTTCTTCTGATCTTGAGTTTCTTACTCTAATAATCACAGATGACAATTTATGTGGTTTTTTTATAGTAACTTGCTGTCTTTGAAGCCCTGCATGTCATGTTTTCCTTCTATCTTCTTCACACTAAACCAGCACTATGGTGTCTAAGTGAGTTAAAGTATAAGGAACCAAAGTCCTATCACTGCAGTTCAATCAGTGCGTTCCCAGAAGGTGTCCTCTTCATGAGATTATCAGTTGTTTTGTAGCAAGCAGCTTCCTCTGCTTTTTATAAGAAACAGCAGTGAAAGACTGGAGAAAGCTCTCACTGTGCCAGTTTTACAAATGTCAGTCCATCCCCTTGAACAGAGTTTTGATAAACTGGTATTTTCTGAGGAGGGGAAATGAGAGTTTAATGAAGTAATTCCGAATCACCACAAACCAGCAGCCTTTTCAAAAGGACAGCTTGAGAGCTGTGAAAAATGATTTGCCTATACTTGCCACAGTAGCCACTTTTGCATTGCCTGCGTGCTAGCTGCTGTGACTTGCTGTTTGTTGGGTTGGTTTTTTTTCTAGTTTTGCATTCTTAGCTTTTTGCTGTTTAGTATCTTCATCAGACTCCTGTGGAGTGCCACTAGGAATATGTCTGTTGGAAGAAGATTCCCGGTATATAATTATTTCTGAAGAAGATCAGCTGTGTTTTTAATTCGTTATATATATACTAGGTGGTGTATTGATTTTTTACTAATGATAACTTTTAATAGACCTGTCATGCAGTATCAAGTCAGATTCTTTAGAGAATTCTTCAGGCTTAGATGTACTTCATAACCCTTATGTGATGCAGCAAGTGTATTCACCTTAAAACAGTTGTGTTATCTCAGGTGATGAGACTTAAGATGTTCTTCCAAGCATGCCAAGAGGATCACTGTCAAGTACTCTGTTTATTACGGAAGAGACGCTGTCTTGAACAAAAACCAAGCAATAAGCCTTACTTATTTTTCATGAACACCATTCAATACCAGTAAAGCTTCTGTGTGATGGTGTGTTTACGTAGTTTGTGTAACTAGTGCTGCAGTGAATTTGGAGTAAGACAAAGAGGAGTTGGGATTTTTTGCCAAGGAGATGTGTATGTACCCTGTGAGAATAGGAAACTTGTGAATAGGGAAAATTAGCAAATAATTTTATTTATCTCTCTTATCGCTGCCCTGATAGTGGAATCCTCAGTTGTTATTACCACGGATGAACTCTTGGTCCTTCCTGTGTGGTCATCGCTGACAGTTGCTTAGTCTTAGTTTTCCTCAAAAAGGGTGAAGCTCGACAAGGCCCTGGGCAACCTGTTCTAGTTTGGGGTGTCCCTGCTCCCTGTGGAGGGGCCGGACTAGTTGACCTTTGGAGGTCCCTTCTGGCCTGGACGATTCTATGATTCTATTCTTTCCTCAAGAAGTATTCTTTGCTTTTCAATTAGAATACTTTTTGTCTAGTAATTTTTTTGTTCATAAGAAAAGTGACATACTGTACTTGTAAATAATACTTTCAGAAAAGGGAATCTTCCTTGTTAAAAAAGACACCAAGACTCATGTACACACTTTGTGCACAAACATTTTCATTTTTTCTTCACAGTTAGCTGAAGTAACATACTAATATGTGAAACAATAACATTCTCAATATATGAGATCTCTGTTAAATTAACAAGTTTTTATCAAGGTTCTATTTTCATGGAAGGTACAAATCCAAAGTAGAATATTAGAAAAACATTGGGAGACTGTTCAGAAACACTGTGCTTTAATTTATAATGTATAATCTATACATACTGTATAAACTATATAAAGAATCAAGCAATCATGTCTTTCAGTGTTATCTATTGCCATCATTCCCCATGCATTGAGGCTCTCACTATAGCTATTACTATAAAACGTTCCCTAAGTACATAAAGGCTCTAATCGTTAAGATTTTTATTACCAGCCACACATACAGAGCTGCAAATTGCCTTGTTTCAGATTTATTATGTATTACTCTAGAAATTCTATAAAGATCAAAAGAACTGATTACAATGTTGACCTTTGCATTAACTCATCTGAATTTAAATTCAAGTGTTTGATTTGGGAAAATAAGTCCATTTATCATAGGTCTGCTACTGAGGGGATTGTGCAGCCCTGATTGGGAGTGCTGAGACCAAATTTATTTATTGAGCGTGGGCTTGAAAATTGTTTGTAGGACAAGAGGAACAAAAGTTTGACCTGCCATTGTGTTGCACCCAGGGAACAATGTGGCAGCTGCCCTTTTCGAATATCTAGCAGACTGATCTTGCTGAAGAGCTAAAATATATCTATAGTTTAAATATATTTAACTACTTTGAAAATGGAAGCCAATGAGCTTTTTCTCATCATGAGATAATTAACTGTTAAATACAGTTGTATTAACTGTTAAATAAAAAACTGTCCGGAAATAAGGAAGAAGACATGCAGTATTCTGGATCTTAACATTTCCTTTTTTAAGGCTATTTGAAGTTCACTGTCCGGGAAACATAAATACATTTTAGAACTGGCTCCTCACTAGCACAAGGATAGTAGCTGTATCAATTAATTTATTGTAGCTCATTTAATGTGCATATTTATACTAGCTGAAAAGCTAGTCCCTTCAGAAAAGTAAATAAGGCTAAGAGAAATTAGAACTAATAGGTCTGGAAGTAATGTATCCATACAGAGTCTTTGTAGTAGTGTTCACTTTCTTGTGAAATGCTAAAGGGGGGTTTTGTCAAATAAGTGCAACTTGTACTTTAAAATGTCAGAATTGGCAGTTTGTGGGTTTAAGCTGAGGTGTCATTATGTGAGACACATAGTTTACTACTTAGATGTTTCCACTCTGGTTTGGAATAAACATATTATATTTAGTGTAAACTTAATGTGATTAAATTCAGATAGAATGCAAGTCCTTCTCTGTTCCTCATGTAGTGATAAGCAGGAACACAGACAGTGCACCACGATACATAGAGCTGTATGTAAAACAAGACATTTGTTGTTTATGTGCATGCATTCTTACTCCTACCATGATAAATGCAGAAAAGCTACACTGATGAACACTACATTTTTTAATGCTTTATTTGATTTTCAGTTGCCTGTTAAGGAAAATATCTATTCTACTGAATTATTTCATCAGAAAATACCTTGGTATATTGTGTATGTTCTGATGTCACAACTATATCCCCAAATGATTTAATTAAAAGAGTAGAAAAGTGGAGATGAAATACTATTTCTGGTATGAAAAGTGGCTTGTTTTGACACACAGGGTGCAACATTTTGGACTAAAGTAACTCCAGACAGCCAGCACAAAGGGCAGGTTTCAGACAATAGTTAGTATTTGCTTCACCCCTAAAGAAGTACGTACAGATATGTTTAAGACATCTAATACATTTTGATTTAGGACCTTACTGTTCAATGGAGACATTTTTATTTAGGTCTGCAAGTTATATAGCTGAGACATTAAATATTCTTAGTGGGAATGCATTTTTTGTATATTTGTATATAGGGTTCCTAGGGTTTTCCATTTACAAGCGTCTTAAAGATTACCCATCCTATTGTTCTGCTCCTATGTGGCATCTTCAATTCTTCATGTTTTGAACTCTAGCTCTTCACTTCTGTGAGCTGAATGCAAGTGATAACTCAATAATAGATGAGGACTGTTTTAATTTATGCAAAGAGTGGTAGGTACACACTGTCCTAATCAGTCTAAACTTTTATGGGTTCTGAAGTCAGCAAACTTTCTTTACTGCCCCCCCCCATATTTGCAATATTATAGTTTCACCAGCTATAATTTTGAAATCCTACCATAGATCTCTCTCAGTATCGTACCTGGTTTGAAAAATAAATACCTTTTAATAGAAACCAAAAGCATCAGCAGCCTTTTGCGATGATGCAACAATAGGGCAATTACTTCTGTGCAGATCAGAATCCTAAAGCATGATGGGAAGAAAATATTATTCATACAGAGAAGATATAGTATCTATTCTTTTGGCATTCATTGGTTGACTTTGACATCAGATGGGAGGAGAACAGACACTAAAATGTTTGAATTTTAAAAGTAGCTCCTTTATTTAAACTGCAGTAATTTCCAAGTGTAATATATTTTGAAAAACTGCTAATACAGATTTATCTACACAGTCAAAACAGAATCCCTTGGTCCTCCTACCCCCTTTTTTCCCCTGCCTCGGTCTTGTAAATTTTAAAACTTTAAGCCTGGTGGTGTAATGAAAAAAACACACTCCAATTGCCTAAGGATGATCTGGAAGCATGTCATATCTCTGTTTTGAGGATTTTTCCCCTGCTATTCTCTGTTCATTTGTTTACCATTTGACTTCTAAACTAAACCTTGGAATTAGTATTCTCCTTAAATATTTTTAAATGGCAGGAACTGCACAAATATTTAGGTTTAACAAAATACAATGTTACTTTTTTCTTGAATCAATCCAGAGTCCTGTGTTGTGGTCTTTGCTTATGTTGCCTTTCACTAGAAATGTTTTTGCACATGGGAAACTGAGATCTTACCTAAAGATGAGTGAAGTCCTTTCAAGGAATTCAAGCATCATGGAAAAGTCCCACAATAGGGAAGAGGAATCGTTCATCAGGGTGAAATGGTGCTTTTATATTGGATCATACAAAATTATAGGAAATAACTTCAGCAACCTTAAGCTAGGGTAAATGGAAAACATAATGTTGTTACTTTTAGCCACAAAATCTATCTTAAGTAGCTTGATATGAAAATTTCTGGAGCTGGTAGGCTTTCACTTTGAATGAATGAACATTGTAGTTCTTTCTGCAAGTCTTATGATATAAATAAGTAGGACTTCAGTTAGAGCAGAAGCTTCCAAAGCTGATCTCACAGGTCTGCAAGCAAAAGCAGGAAATATAAATTAATTCCTGTACTGGAGTATAGTCAAAGATATTTCTCAAAAGGTTTCATGGGAATAGGAATTTACCTGCTGCTTTTACTCTGGCACCAGAGATTCAGCTAAACTATTTAGCTATGGAAGGAGTTGAGGTAAATCTTTTTAACAGGATTTAAAAAAAGGTATTTCTTTGTGTATCAAGTTAGGCAAATATGAAATGGAAATGTTCAAGGTTCAGGACACTTCATATTGTTAGAAACTGGTTTAGTTTGAAGTCAAGGAAGAGGTAGGCAAAACTGGAATAGCATAAGTATGCTTGTCGCTCAGAGTGACCTTTTTCTAAGGGTTGTAGTACCAGTTGCTTTTCCAAGAAGGTGTCTTGAACCATGTCACTAGTTCCATTTTTCGCCCCACCGCAAGGAACAGGCATTTCCTCAGTAGCTATCATCTTTTGATGCAGTATTGGACAGATGACCTCTGATTTAACAGTAAGCTGGATTGTTCCTTTTGAATACAAACGGCTTTGATGACTTTCCAGAGTTTTCTGTAAGTTTTCTTTTTTTCTATTGATTATTTTCTTCTGCACATGATTATATGCAGGAAGAACTTGAAAATGTTCCCAAATATTTCATGGCATTTATGGCACTTTTTCAGTGAACATCTGTCTCTTGCCAACAACATTTCTCTGAATTAATGTATCACTATATACTTATGATTTTAGAAATAATTTTTAAAAAACCCTTAAAATGTGTTTTGTTTTGTGCTACTTAAATACCTGTGGGTCGTAATGCCAGATTCAAATGGCTATTCCCATATATTTTTCTTCTTGGCCACCTGCACAATTTAACGCTGTCAGGGGGTTGATACGTACATCAGCACTTTCTGCCAATATATACAATTTCTTGAATGCTGCTATCAAATGCAATTTCTTAAGAGATTCAGGCAAAGTTACAGGTGTGCCTGATTTTAGTTTGTTTTTCCATGACTTGAGCTGTTTATTGGCTATAACTCTTCTTAAACTCACAGTTTCCAGTTGTATTTGCGGAATGCAATATTTACCCTGTTGGCATCTAGTTAATAACTAAATAGATGAGCTTTCTCTTGACAAGCAATTTTCATTTTTCTAGGTGAAATCATAGAATAGAATCATAGTGTCATAGAATTGCCTAGGTTGGAAGGGACCTTTCAGATTATCTAGTCCAGCCGTTAACCTAACACTGACAAAAACTATCACTAAACCATATCTCTAAGCACTCTGTCTATCCATCTTTTACGTACCACCGGGGATGGTGACTTGACCACTTCCCTGGGAATCCTGTTCCAATGCTTAATAACCCTTTCAGTGAATAAATTTTTCCTAATATCCAATCTAAACTTTCCCTGGCACAACTTGAGGCAACATTTCCTCTTGAGCTGTTGCCTGCTACTTGGGAGAGGAGACCCACAACCGCTTCTCTACAGCCTCCTTTCACGTAGTTGTAGAGAGCAAGTCTTCAGGTATTTGGTAGAAAATGGAATAGCCCATCAGCATAGTATTGCTTCAGTAGTTAAATAAAAGGTACTGATCCGAAAACTTGCATTTAGTAAGCAAACATCATAGATACGCAATGGTAGCAAATGAAATGAAAACTTAATAACCCACTTGATAAATTGTGCCCAGTATCATATCACAGCCAACTTGAATGGCAAGCAATGGGTTCAGCAAGGCTTTGTGTTGGTGGCGTTTTCTCAGCCATCTTGGGAAGGAGAGAAGATAAATCAAACCTGATGTCTTTGAGCCTTAAACAAAGCAAAGAGATTGAAAGAATTCCCGAAGCACCATTTTTTAAAGGGATAATTGCTATTATCTTTCAACAGCCTCTTAGTTTTTGTCTTGCTGTAGATTTCTGTGAAGGTGTGCTTTTTCAAATACTCCATTTTTTTAATGGTAATCTTTACACACAGTACCTTTTGCTTTCATTCTGGCTAAGTTTCCTCTTTCTTCCTTCCCAAACTAAAAATCACGTATGTATTCCAGCATCCCACAGGAAAATGCTTACTTTTTGTACTGGTAATGAAAATACCTCCCTTGATTGAAAGTGAAGTTTACATCTTGGAGACCATCAGATTTTACCACAAATAGTCTCTGAGAACTTCCGTACATGTAGAAATTTTAAACACCAAGGCTGTCACTCATAAACAGCTGGATGCTATTTCTATGTCAGTGCTCTCCTCCTTCCATCTCCTTGTCTTAGGTATTGTCTTGGTGAGTCATGTCATGCTTTTATACAAGTTGTAAGCTTTTAGGGCAATTTGTCTTTATTAGGGACTAAGTTAGCTCTGGGTATTTCCAGAATAACATACTCACGTAAATGCAAAATGTCTGTGTTTGATTCAAAATATTCTCTGTGACAAAGACCATGTCTTTGGCTTCTCCTGAATTTTTGTTTTCCTTAATAACAGGGAAAATAACTTTCTCACTCTCCAAGAGCAACTTAAAATTCATTTGGTATTTTGCAAGGAGTTCCTGGTAGCCACAGGCCATAATTCCATGATGTATGGTCCACTATAATGTATCTATTTCCACTCTAAGATGGGTGGAAAGTCAGTCTTCCCTAGGACCTGGCAAAACATGCTTTACAGCATCGTGTCTGAAAAATAATGTTGTTCTCTGTGCCCTGCAACACATTAAACACTTGCAACAGAGAGAAAAATGTTCTTTACTTGATGCCCTGCATCAGGACCCAACAAACCAGTTGTCCTTATTTCTACAGTGATTCTTCATCCGCTGTTTTAACAAAAAACTACCAAGGAAGTACATGCTGTGTGCCACTAGAAACATAGGACAAAACAAAGCAATGGTATTTCATCCCACTGAAGGAGTGGGTAGCAGGTAGAAGCAACATTCTGCTCCTAGAACACAGGCTTCACCTTACTTTATGAATTAGCTTTTTGGGATAGCTATCACTAATGCATTACAAGTTTAAATTACTGTGAGGAACTATATAGGCTCTTTCTTAAGAGCACACTGTGATGTTTTGCGTTATGTGGGGCTTGCTATCATACAAAGAGGGATTTGAGAGTAAGATAATAGAGTTTAGTCCTCAAAGTTGACGGTGTCTTTACTTAATCCATTCATGAGCTTTTGGTAGGATACATTTTCAGTATCCGCATTATGTTAGAAATTTTGAAATGCAATGCTACCTTATCCAAGTGTTGATATCCCAATATGGGGCTGCTATTAAGCCTAACAAGTTTGACAGTCTCTTTTAAAATGTATGTGTGGAATTCCCACTTTTGATTATTTTTTTTCTCTCTATTAGAACCTACTTGTTTCCATTTCTTCTATAATAGAAGTCATGAATTATTTACATTTGATATTTGAAGACAAGATGGTAGAAAAGCTTAAGAATGTCTTGCTAAGAAAAACTGTATTTATTGCAATATATTTTTAAAAATGTTTTATTTTTATGTAATTTTACTTAGGGAGAAAAACAAAGAAATTTAGGCGTGAATTTTGCTTGACCTTAAAAGTGTCCAATGAAAAGTTGATTTCTGAGCTTCCAGCTTGCTGCTTCTGTTCATCTCTACTGGCATTTAGAATTTGAAACAAAGCTTATAGTTACAGATCAAAAGGTCGGATGGCAGAGAAAGTGGCACATACAGAAGAATTTCTGAAATCTACCAATCCATCTAAACTTGCAGTGTAAAGCATTTACATACAAGCAAGCTAAAAATAATGAAAAATGTCATCTGTGTACAATACTGTCAGTAGTGAAACTGGCCAAGGTTGTACCTGAAACTCCTCTAAAGCCTTTTTCCTGCTGTTGCTCCAGTTGGGTGAGCCCTTCTGGTGGGAATTTCACTTGATATTAAGAAAAATTGTTTTGTGGGCACTAATTACGTAAATGTTATCTAATCTAAAGGGTCATGCTTTTACTTTAGCTGTTCAAATGTGTAAATTTCATTAGGTCTGTTATTGATCAAACTGTATAAAATTGGGACGATATTTTATTCCAAAGTGTAACCTTTTAAACCAAAATTTTCTGATATTTGAATTATTTTCTTCACATGGGAAATTCTTAGTTATGCTGCTATCAGCATTCTCTGGCGCTCAGTCTTCCTATCATCTCGTTCTCCTGAAAATAGCTTAGGTATTGCCTGGTTTTTGTTGTCCAGGCTGTAAAATATGGCTCTTTGGGTGCCCCTTTTAAAAACAAAAGGTAACGAGGTTTTCATGCAAATGAAACTTGACTGTGCAGAGCTGTAGGTGCTAGCATAGGAAACCATTCTGCAGCTGAGGGATAGGAGGAGAGGGAGGGGACAGTTATCCTAGCAGATTGGTTCTGCCCACCTCTCTTTGGGGTTGCTAATCCTTACTGCTTTCTCAGTCACTGGAAGTGTAGGAGTATGAAAAAGATGGGACAGAAAGAATGGGACCTCTCTCCTTCTGTCTGCTACAACCCTTTTTTCAGTGACATGAAACTGTCAATGGGGTATTCTTTTTAATTGCAGTGGCTGGTCATTTGTTTTTCATTTAGTTATAATTTATTAAGCTAAAATCCCTGAAAATAACAAGGCATTACTTGCAGTCTACATTCTAGTCATAGTATTTTTCTGATAATAGTCAAAACCTAACATTAACATGTCTAAATATGTTCATGGCTATATATATTAATGGAACCGATGTCAGCACGTTTAAAATTAGTTTTAATGTGTGAGTAAAATGAAAAGATTTTAAAACAAATTATTTGGCTCGAAGCTCCGTTTATATGGTGTATGTTTCAAGCTAATAATCAGGCTTACTGTGGGTCAGCATGTCATATCCCAGTGGTGTCTGGTGAGATGGAGGGTTATCTTATATGTCAGCTAGATAACCCTGTGAACAATTTTGAGCAGTGGAGATAATGGGACTGAATTCTGAAATGAGGTAGAAGTCTGAAATGGGGCAGAATTCAGAACGGGAGCTGAAAATATCAGAGACTACAGAGTCATGTGTGAGCACCGCACAGCTGCTTATGAAGGCAATCACCTTTTGGCATCAGTAGTCACTTATGTTTGACAATAATCCTTCTTGATAGGGTGCAATTAAAATGGGGGAGAACGGCAAATCAGGTACATATTCCTATAGAAAAGAAAGGTGAAGTAAAAAAAATTCTTCCTTGCTAGTGACGCTATTTTTGTATTTAATCTAATCTTTTTTTTTTTTTTTTAATACGGATATTGCATGATAATCTGATAGTATTTTTTGCCATGTTTTTGGACAATACAGATATTGCATGATAATCTGATAGTATTTTTTGCCATGTTTTTGGACAGTTTTTACTCTCTTCAAGTTGTGCTGTCCACAATTATTGTGGTGTTTAAAGCATAATTATTTTTTTAACTATTTCTTTTTCTTAATAAAAATATAATTTCTATGTTCTTTGAGAAAATTGTAGATCGTCTTTGTGGCAATAGATGCACTTTCATACTTCAGTTTTTTATTTTTTTTTTATTCTGTATTTTACTGGTTTTAATTTTATAAATAAGGAAAAGGCCAAATTTGTTGAACATTTATGAAAATAATAGTCATGTAGTCCCTGATTTCATGTCTTCTCAGATAACAGGCTTCCTGATTGTACCACCAAATCAAAGCATTGTTATAATAATAGAAGTAATTCAGTCTTCATACAAAATATATAACTTATATAAACAAATTATAAACTACTTGAGTTTGGGATTTGTTTCCTCCTTTAGAGCTGGTACGGTATATCCTACTGAATTCCATTATCAGCTTTTGGAAAATGGACTTTTACTTACATTTTACTTATACGGACTTACTGTTTATATTTACAGTGTGTATTTTTACAAATCCTAGCAGTGCTGGTGTTAAAGGTATTTTTTTTTTCCCACTGTCTATTGTATCACTCATCTTGTGTTTGCCTTTTATTTTTAGCCATAATGAATTATCTAGCACTGAGGAGCATATTCTTTCTATTAGCTTTTCTTCACACGCTTGATAACTGCAGTTGTAACTCCTAGTAAAAGCTTAGTGACTTCTGTAGCCTTTGGTCAGCCAGTAGAGGCCACTCATAGCTTGCTGCTGAGGCTGGGCGATGATTTGAAAATGGGGGTTTTTGTTCTGTGCATGGGTTTTTTAATCCACTCTGAGTAAGCTTTCGCTGCCACGAACTGTCATAGTATGACTTGTACCTGCAAAGAGTTATGTTATGAGTAATACTGCTTATGTAAGTAAATGCATTTAATATTGGCGTTTTTCTGTTTCCTATAATAAGTTCCATGGCAGCAGGAATAAAAATCACCTTCAGTAGTATACTTCAAGGAGTCTGAAGCAAATGCTTTGATGACATCCTTTGTTGTTAGTACAATCTTTACTGTCATCATATCGCAGTACTTTAACAAAGTAAGGAAAAACTATTACAGATTACATTGTAGGGGGGAAAGGAGGGCCTTGTTTCTGTGTTTTTGTTGTTTTTCCCAAATGAGGAACTGAGCTGCAGAAAACACCAAAGGTCAAAACAGCAAGCCTGCAGCAGAGCAAGGGATTGAACCTGCATCTGCCAGGTCAAGGCTAGTATCCTAATCACTGCTCTGCTCCTTCCTCCTGTCTGTATCGCTGTGTGCATAACTTCATTTATTGAGGATAATTTTGCAATTAAAAACATTATTTCAGATCATTCTTAACTAAAAATTCAGTATTGCAGTTCTAGCAATACTGAAATCAAACTCCTGTTCACTTAGTGAAGCCAAGATTTCACCCTAGAATAAGTTTATGTGTAAACAGAGAGCTAAAAATATCATAATAAAGCTTTTTTTATATGCAGCATGTTACTGCAGCATTCTATTAGTAGCTCTTTGTACTAAGGGAAATTTGGTTTCATTTGAATAAAATTTGTTAAATATTAGCTATTTACAGAGTAATGAAGTAGTAAAATTTTGGCCATTGTTTTGTTGCCATATCTAATACAATTCAGACAGTTGCCCTGAAAATTTTCCCTTTCCTAATATAAAAAACTGAAATTGTAGTGCTGTGTTGTGTGTTTATGCAGTCCTAAGCATCTTACATTTGCCTTTTAACAAGGAGTTGGTTTAATTTAAAAAAAAAAATGAATAAATTCTGGTTTATAATTTCCTCTTGAGACTTACAAATCAGTGCATTTTTTGCAGGGCTGTGAGCTGCTGTTGGAGCAACGTTACCACATACCTAATATTCAATATGAAATAGTACTATCTCAAAAGAAACTCTACTGCTGAGTTCCTTGCATATAGGACACTTGCAGTTTTCACTTTACCTGATGCTTTCTTCATAGACCAAATTGGTTTTTTTTAATTACACACTAGTACTTATGTTCTCTGCTTTAATAGCGCCTCCTGTGTTACCATATCACATATCCAAAGGCAACATGTATGCACTAAAGTATAACATTAAAGAGCATCATTAAACTTATTCTGTTGCTGGTTCTATAGTATATAAAAGCCTGTCCCTTTGACAAAGATTTAGGACAAAACATGGTCTGTGATTCTGCTAGTATTACCATTTAAAACAAACAAACAAAAAATCTTAACCCAGACCAGTCTATTTTCAAAACTCTTTTTTATTTAATATTTATAATTATTTAATTTCAAATTCAAGTTTTATCTTAAAAGCAGCAGAAAAAAACCCTGCAATAGCAAAGATTTGCAAAGAAATTCCTTGTTTTGCTTTTGTATATGAGATTTAAATTTTTCATCTTTCTCTGAAGGAGATATGTTCAAGAGTGGACTTTTTTTCTTTTCTCTCTGATGTCATAGTTTTTCTTTTCCATCTGTTAATCATTCACTTGAAAACCGTATATGAAGACATAGAGGTATTTTGATCAGTTGTGTGAAAAGAAATGTAGAGAAAAATCTTTAACAGCGTGTGAAATCACTAGAGAGATTGGGGAGCTGGGACATATTCTTTAACTCTAAGAAACTTATGGAATCTCATTTTATCAAGAGTACATTGCTCTTTCATTTCTGGTTTGTTTGGGGGGTTTTTGGTTGTGGGTTGTTTTTTTTTTTTATTGAGAGAAAACAATAAAACATGTACAGGGAGGTGCGTGTTTGCTTTAGAACTAGTCCTAAAAAGTCCATGTCTTTTGACCTATTTTTCTCGAGGTTTTTCTCCTTCCTTATCACTTGCATATATTTTGCAAGCAGAATGGCAATGATCCATCGATTTTTGCAACACTGTGTTAGTAAGAGGTCAAATTTAAAAAATTATAACTAGAGTATCAAGAAACTGGCATGGAATTATTCTGCCAGTGAACCATGTCTGAGTTTTTTGTGGTTTGACTGAGCATCACTTAAAAGTAATCTGTACATTAAAGAGATGCTTCTCTGGAATGGCAAGTTTGGGCCCTTCAACAAAAGAATGCTTGTAGAGGGAATAAAAATGTAATGGTAATGTCAAGCCAGGGCTATGGCCATGATTCAGTAATGTATACTGTAGTGCTGTTTTTATTTTTTTAGTTTTGTATGTTGCTCCAAGTCAAAGAATTTGTATCTATAAGTTTTTAAAGATGTATTTTAAATCTTAAATTTCTGTTTTTTGTAGGTGCTTTCTCATGCTTCTAGTGAAGAAGTGGTATAAAATGAGTGATAATAAATTGATGCTGAAAATAATAAGAAATTGCTTTTAATCAGTGCAATGAAATTTAGAGAATAGATTTTCTCTATTTCTTCCCTTGATGTAGTTTGATTTAATTTCCTCTAAATTGTCAATTACACATCTGTGGATTATGGAAGTGCTATTGTGATGCTGTAATTCCCACTGCAAAATCCTCTTGTCCAGGATTTTATTTTAGTTGTATTTTGTTTTGAACAACAACTTGTTTTGCAGAAAGTCGTGCCTAGGAAAATCGTATTCGTCAATATAGTGTTTTTAGGGAAAGATATTATAAATATGTGAACCCAGAAAAAAAGTATCTTTTCTTCATCTGGAATTTAAAAAAATGGATTAATATAACTATTTTTCACTTGTTAATCTGTAGTTGATTATAGCAGTTAATTGAGAGTGGAAAAGAAATTTTACTGGTTTTGCACACTATGAATGTACTTTTTGAAGATTGGTATTATTCCTCATCCTCTAGGACATCATTCCTAGGCAAAGCTGCTATT
The DNA here is from genome assembly GCF_001431845.1 of Calidris pugnax. Taxonomy (NCBI): domain Eukaryota; kingdom Metazoa; phylum Chordata; class Aves; order Charadriiformes; family Scolopacidae; genus Calidris; species Calidris pugnax. The sequence goes on from NW_015090922.1 coordinate 4,810,041, forward strand.
CTTAGTTAGAGCAAATAATTTAAAATATTTTTGGTTTTTCTATTACTTAAAGTTAGCCTAAGTTCCAGTATGAGTGTGACTATGTTTGGTTATATGGTAATACAGACTATTAAATATACTGCTAAATAGCTTGAAAGAGGTTGTTGGGCGTTTCCTAGGCCATTTTGATGTCTCATAGGAAGGAACTTCTGAGGCCAGAATTCTGTTCATATTGTGTGTGGACATTAAAGCGGGCCATGCCATTTTTTTCCAAAAGTTTATCCATCAAAAGATTTGGAAAAAATATTACTATATTTATATTATTAGGGAAAAAAAAAAGCTTCATTTTTTTCCAGTAAAGCATATGGCAAAAGCAATCTACAGCACTTCTTGGACATTATCAAAATATGCTTTTTGAGATTGCACTTAACTTGCTTCTGGCTCAGGAGTTTGTTACAAAAAAAGAGAAGGCACCCCCTCCCTAATGTTTTGGGAGGGAACAGTAACATAAAGACATCAGACATAAGCAAGGGACAATTTGATGAGAAGGAAGCCAAGGCTGTGTATAAGGAGGATGTTTAATAGTGTGTAAAAATTGACCACTATCAAGAAGCGTGTTGTTAATGAATGAACTTAGTTTAAAGTTTAAAATGAGCCTGATCTGTCAGTCTTCTAAACATTCCCATCACACTAATTCTGATTCCTTGATACTCGTGTGTCCACTCAGAGATGCACACTCGCATACATTCAATTGAAAAAAAATAATCTTAGTTGTGCAAACTTTCAGCGTTGCTTGATTTTAGTATCCCAAGAGAAAGCTAGTGCTTGCTTTAACCCCTAATTTCTTTCTTTGCACTGGGAATTCATCACCTTAACCAATTCTAGATAATTATGCTTTTCTCTTTTTTTTTTTTTTTTTCCATTAAGAAGGAATCTGAACAGTTGAGAGGGTATTTGTTTTGATTTTAATGTCTTGCAATCTGCTGCCACTTTCTGGAGCAATTGGCTCTCTCTTCTGTGGAGATTCAGCAGAAATTTGCAGCAGTTTTTTCTAGTAGTGAGTTAGCAGATGACAACGAGCAATAGGTTTTGGTTTGTTTTTTTACACCCTAAATAACAGTTTTTTTCAAATATGAATTAATTTGTGTTAACATATTGTGAATCTTACAATAAACAGCATTCAGTTTTATGTAAAAATCCATGACAGTATGCATTATGAGTTTAGTTTTATAAATGTTCTGCACCTTCTTGGTAACTGAAGCTATCTAGGGTGTGCAAGAGAGACCTCAGCATTGTGATCAGTTGTAACTGTATTCTGAGCAAGTTCATGTTCTCATATAAATTAGTGGACAAACATACTTCTGTGGTTTATATATTATTTTAAAACTTGCAATTTATCAAGTGATTTTTCTTGAAATTTCTGTGCTTATTAAATTTCAGATTATGTATTTTGAGTAAGATGGAAAATTAAACTTGTTTCCATAAGTATGGCTGCAGGTAAACAACCAATTTTAGTCCAGAAAATAGCTTTTGCTTCTGTCAACATGTTGTTTATTTTCTCCCTGAGATAAAAAGTTCAGTTTTCTGATATTTGTACCAAGATAAAGTCTGTAAACAAGATTAATATAGTGTGGAAAAGGTTGTCAGCAGCCCTGGCAAAGGAAATAAGTTGCCTGTACACAGAACATACTGTAAACTGAATAAAAGTGTCAGGTCCACCATGAGATAATGTGATCATGAACCTCTAACAAAGCATGACATAGGCACAGTCGGCTTTTCTTATAGCCACAGTGTAGAAAATGGATTACTGTATTCCAGGGATACCCACTGGAATAGCATGAAAACCTCATTTTGAGATTAATGCAGGATGTAGCTCTCGAGAGCTGAGCTACATGTTTACCTGTAGTGTTAAAGTAACAGTTTAGTTATTAATCTTAACATTTTGAAATTATATATTAAAATACTTGTTCATATTTCTGGGCATGTCTTTGTGAACTGACATCTCTTGCTCTTATTATTAGGTGATCTGTGACATTGCAAAAGTAATGTTTGGTCACTGTTTTATTATTATCCTCTAGCTATGTAAGACCTCAATAAGTTTAATAAAACAGTAAATTCCAAATGCAGGTAAAGCAGTGGGTGCAGTTCTCCCATGTAGCTGCTATGATTTCCTATACTAGGGATCTGTATGTTTGCATAGGTGTTTCTGCCATAAGGTATTACCAATTCTTTTCAATTGTTACCAGCCAAAAAAGTGACAACACTTTAGGGTTTCTCAAATTGGCCACAAGTGACGTCATTCTTCAGGTCAAAGAAACATATTTGGTCAAATACTTTAACTGCATGGAGCTTTCAAATTATTCAGTGAGTGTTCTTTGAAAGCTTTCCAAACTAGGAGCTCCGAATTCCCTGGCTTTTTTCCAGCACAGGACCAGATGAATAGGGATATTTTTCTTTACAAGTTGTCTGCATTGTTCTTTTAGAATCATAGAATGGATTGGGTTGGAAGGGACCTTAAAGATCATCGAGTTCCAACCCCCCTGCCATGGGCAGGGACACCTCCCACTAGACCAGGTTGCTCAAAGCCCCATCCAACCTGGCCTTGAACACCTCAGGGGATGGGCAGTCCACAGCTTCTCTGAGCAACCTGTTCCAGTGTCTCACCACCCTCACAGGAAAGAATTTCTTTCTAGTATCTAATCTAAATCTCCCCTCTTTCAGTTAAAACCATTACCCTTTGTCCTATCGCTCCACTCCCTTATAGAGTCTCTTCCCATCTCTCCTGTAGTCCCTGAACTCCTTTAGGTACTGGAAGGCTGCCATAAGATCTTCCCGGAGTCTTCTCTTCCCTAAGCAGAGTAGAGGGGCAGAATCACCTCCCTTGACCTGCTGGCCACTCTTCTTTTGATGCAGCCTGGGATGCAGTTGGCTTTCTGGGCTGCCAGCGTGCATTGCTGGCTCATGTTGACTTCTCATCCACAAGCACTCCCAAGTCCTTCTCCTTAGGACTGCTGTCCAGCCATTCTCTGCCCAACCTGTATTTGTACTTGGAATTTCCATGACCCAGGTGTGGGACCTTGCACTTGGCTTGGTTGAACTTCATGAGTTTCGCACGGGCCCACCTCTCAAGGCTGTCCCAGTCCCTCTGGATGGCATCCCTTCTCTCCATGTTGACCGCACCACACAGCTTGGTGTCATTGGCAAACTTGCTGAGGGTGCACTCAATCCTACTGTCCATGTCTCCAACAAAGATGTTAAACAGCACTGGTCTCAGTACTGACCCCTGAGTTTTTTGGTGGGGTTTTTTGGTTGGTTTTTTTTTTTTTTTTTATGGTGCAACAAAGAGAATTTTATTACTTTGTGAAGCATAAAATTGCTTTTTTTATCTGACGTTTACTCTTCAATAAAGAGTAAGCTGCTTTTATTTCTGAATCTTCTGCTTATGTACTTTTGGCAAGCCTGAGCCGTATAAATGTATTGTCACGGAGTTTTTGTGGTCTCCTTTCAAAATTGGTGGATTGTCTGACTTCATTCCCATCTCTGGTCATCTACTGATTATAAAACTCTCTCCAAGGAACTGAAAATGTGTTCCTTTTGAAAAGCTTTACGTTGGGATACAAAGGTTGGGAGTGTTTCTTATTAAATTCATTTCTGTATTATCCGTAAATAAGGATAATATATTGAATACTATTTTCAAAATACCTAACCTTCATTTTTTTGAAGACAAAGCATTTCATGGGCTTTTCAAAAGTAACTTAGGCTTCTGACATCTGCAAATGTCTGATGGCTGACATACAATCAGAATTACACATAAAGGATTTTGGTAATTTAATTCTTATATAGCACTTTCTGGATTCAGACTTCACTTTAAAATTGCTGATATTGCTAATTGCATTTACTGTATCTAGTGTATTGTCTCTATTTTGTATTTAGTATTTGTGATAGATTTTCTTAATAGACAGTCACTGTGTGTATGCTGCCCCATTATTCAAAAACTTTTTTTCCTACTTTTTCCATTAGATAACTCCAGGACCAGGTGGTAACAGGAAAACGGTTCACTTGTCCCAGGATTCTCTTCACCATGAGTGAGTATCAGTGATGGGAGTTATAACTTTTTATTATTGTTTGCTTTACAGTAATATCTCTTTCCCAAAGCCACATTTTACAGCTATAAAAACATGTGATAAGAGTACCTGAGCTCAGTTACATAATGATTTTTAATTCAATAATAATATTTCTTATACTGTGTAATTCAGTTTATGTTTGTTAAAGAAACATGAAGTTCAGTGCTTTGTAAATGTATTTTTATGAACTTGCTAAGTATATGCTTTCCTAAAACACAACAAATATGGGTTGTTTAAAAAAAAGCAGCTTTATTTTTCTCCAAAGAGAAATTCAGAAATGCCAAGCTTGAATATATGAGAATAAATAAGCGTCACATCTTTGAGTCTTAAACATGATGTATCATGTGAGGAAGGAGGTTATGATAAATCACGCTAAAAGATCTTAAATTTATTGTTTGGACATGCGTAAATACAGAATGTCATTTGGTTCATTTAGTTACTTCAGTGTGCCATTACTGTAAACTCTTAATCTGTTCAGCTGACAACATTAGCAGCATTATTTCTTGGTTATCTCTTTTGAATAGTTACAATAAAATGATTATATTTTTCTATACTTTTCCAAATCAGAAATCTAAAACACGAACACACACAATTAGGAAATAATATATTTGGGGATACATTTTTATGTTCTAACTGCTACTAGATATAGCATCCACAGTTTAAAACAGAACATGCCAAATCGTATATAGTACAAAGATCCTCAGTACCAACTGCTTTATGCCACTAATCAACTTCTGTTCTGCCTCATGACTTGCTAGTGTGTGTGTTAACTAGAGAGGTTGTAAGTTATTTCTACCCTGAAGTAATTCAACTGATACTTCAGGGTTTTTACTTTTGTTCATTTTACCAAAACAAATAAACAAAAAAATAATACTATAAGTAAGCAAATGGACAAAATTATTAAAAAACAGTGTCACATGAGTATCACATGGTCATTAAAAGAGGTGTTATTCTTTACAGAGTTTTTAAATATCTAAATATGAGGCACATTCAAATTAGTTTGATATATTTTCTTAATAGAAATACATTTTACAAATAATTTAATCTGTAATCCACTCATTTGCCACAAAGCAGCAGAGCTTATATGGAGGAGGATACCCTAGTTTGCTGCTCCTCCTTGAGCATTTGCTGTTGACACTGGTTAGGGGTAAGACACTAATCTATGTGGAATTTAGACCTAACCCATTGTATTTCTTATCTTCATCAGCTTCTGGATGTTTGTGACCTTATTTGTTGGGTCACTGGCAAATGTGATAGTTTTTCTTTTCATCCACTGCCAACATTAAGTTGTGTGTGCATGAAATCTCCCGTGTTTTTCTCAGATTTTGAACTGTTCAGTGCAATTGATGAACATTTCATGTCCAAAATACATAAATACCTATTAATTTTTATCTCAAAGTCTACTTTCAACTTTATTGCTCTCATTCTTTTTTCATTTCCAACTTTTTTCCCTTAATCATTTTAGGAGTAGAAAAAGGAGTTAGCAGGAGGGAGGTTTCCGTGACAGCTAGTCTTGTATACAAGAATGAGAGGGATGACTTCTCATCAGCAAGCTCACAAAAAATGAGTGAGAAAAAGCCACAAAACTTTCAGATTTGTCACTTTAAAAAAAAAAAAAAAAAAAGTATTTTAGACCAGACAATCCTATGGAATCTGCTTCTTGCATATATAAAGTAAACATTTTAGTGTCATTATGTGGCTACTGTGAGGAAAAATGAGAGTAAACTATAGTGACTGTAATTACTTTGGAAAAGGCATGACTAGGTTGAAGTTATAATCTATGGTTACACTTCTAGAGGAATTTACAAGCATTATAGCAGATAATGCAATGGTCTTTTTGTGCAATATTATAATGGATGGAATTATTTTATCCTTTGACCAAAACTTATTGCTTGCTTACATGAGTAATATCTAGGTACTACATGTAATTTCAGATACCCCTTGGTTTAATTGTTTTTTCCTTCTACTTCTCATTTTGCAAGTGCCAAGATTTGCCCCAGGTTTGTATAGTGCTTACTACAGCTACATTCAGATGTTAATTCAGTTCTATGTGATCACAGTGTGTATGTGAACATGTATTAATACGCTTTTACTGATACTGAGGGAAAAGTCACATTGTGGGTTCTTGTCCCTTCATGTCAACATCTTGGTCCAAATTTTCGTCCCTATGAAATAAGGCTGCCAATAGTCAAAAGTGTACAAATCTATGGAGCTATGAAGCCACTGAATTTACAGGTTTTGAATTTCACTTCAGATTCAAGCTCAGACCTCAGTTTGTGAAACAATACATTAGCAACTACCAGGTAGTCCACAGTACTTAAAAATCTTTTTAGCTATAATTATTAATAAGTAACACTTTAGTGCTGAATATGGAATTACTTTTATTTATAGCACATGCATTATAGTATATTAAAATACTATCATTTATATATTATTTTTGCTTGTTTGACAAAATATAATTACCTATAAAGCAAGTAACTACTCAGAAGTGAAATTTGTGGTGCATTCTTTCAAAACTGTTACAGACATAGAGAGCTCAATAAAAATATCCCATTAAAATAAAGCATAGCCAAAGGCTGTGTTTTCCTGGCAGACAATAAAATACCCAAAAGCACGCACAGGCTGGTCATATGACAGCATGTGCTTTGTTAGTTATATTGTTAAACCTATCTTTTCTTTTTCTCCCACAGCCACTGGTTTAGCCCTGGGGCTAGGAAGGAACATAGCCAGGTAAGAACTGCTTTGATCAAGAACAGTTTACTGGAGATGTGTAAAGGAATTTAACTACCTCTACTCCAGAGGTAGTGGGCTAATATTTTAGGAAATTATAAACAAAGCAAGTATGATTTCATATTTTCTTGTAAGGAAACATATTAACAGTAATGCATTTCAAAAAGTCCCTTAATTAAAAATCTTTAATTAGTTACTTAATTTCAGTTAAGTATCTTTGAGTTTTAACAGGTTAAATGAAAAGTCTGATTACTTTTTTAATTATTTTCTTAATCGTAGTATCTCCAAATGTTGCATTTCTCAAAACCCTGGGAAGAAAAACATTTGACTCACAAAATCAAGAAATACAGAGCAGTGACAAGAGTGGGCAGGCTTCTACAGGAAGATTTTCAATTCCATTTTTCTATATTTCATTAGTTAAAATGACCACAGCACTAAAAATGGAACTGTGAAATCTCCATCATAGTGCAGATATTGAAAATATCTCATAGTTTGTTTACTGAGCCCCTACAATGTAGTCCCCAGAAGGTCTGAGCCTGGAGATGTGGGTGAGGGAATGTGAAGACGTGTTTAATACTTGATTAGCAACATAGCACTTATTTCTTTAGCTTGTCTTCAAACATAGAAGAATACCTTTCTTTATGGATGGTAGTAAGGTCTAAACAGAACATACTGTCCAAGTACTTTATAATGTGAAAAATAGTTTCATTTCATAAATGTATAGTTCAAGTATTCAGTAAAAGTAGCTGAATATATCAGCAATGCATTGAAATTTAAGATTGAAGTTCCACAGTAAATTTTTTAAGGTGGTAAAAATTGATATAACACCATTGATTTCATTGTGCCAATTTGCTAGTACGTTTACAAATTTAAATATATTTGAAACTTTAAAAGGAAATAAGAGGGAGGGTTTGGAGGGTTCATCTTGGAATGATCCATCATGGACACTTGTAGCTCCAGTGAGTCATAGTTTAAATCAGTGTATACTCCTTCCTGTTCCCTTCCCCTTCTTTTGAACTCCAGAGCAAGCTGAATCTGTAAAAGTTAAATTACTTGCCCAAAACTGCCAGAGTGGATAAAATGTTAAAAAAAAAAAGTTTTAGCTGTAAATTGTGAACTTCTAACATGTTACATTAAGCTGACTGACACTTAACATCTTAACAGACAGCTTTATATGATTCACATTTAACTCTCATTATTTTGTAACACATTTCCCAGTAGAAGACAGACGTTAAAAAGAGCATTTTAAATATGAGCATGCTTCGTCTTAATTAATCATGATAAAAAGTCCTCTTGGGTTAATCTTTATCCTCTTCCTGAAATTTTGATGCTATTAGTAGTCAAATTTGCTAGATTAGAATGAGTTTGAGTGATTTTTTTTTTTTAATTGGATTTTTTGATATTGATTATCTCATATAACAGAGTAGTTAACTGAAGATGTACTGTTCACTTCTTTAAAAGATTCTAAGCTTAAAACAGTATGGAAATTTCCATGTTGAGCTATGCATAAACCTACATCATACATACTGGCAATATCCATTCAGCATAGAGTGTGAGAAACATCTGCTTAGCTGGTATGTAATGACAAATCAATTCATCATTTTTCAGATAATAGTAGATTTGAATTAATTTTAAGTTTTACGTGTTTATTTTGTATTTCATAAGAGCTGTGTTTTCAGAGCTTATCTGAAGTTCACTGTATTCATAACTTACAGATAACTAATGAATTGTGAAATAAAGCTAATGTCATCAAATAGTATAGGTGCTACTGGCATATAATGGGTTATTTTTTTAGACAAGTAAAAGAAATGGGAATGATGGTGCAATGTAATTATCACAATTTTGACAGCATATAAAATTCTCACTAAATTTGTGAAGATCCATAGTGTGTAACTATTGGTTGCATGCATTTGCTACTTTCTCTTTTAATTAATTTCTGGAGATGAAGTTGTTATGTTAGAACACAAGTAATTAACTAGCCAAATTTAAAGTCTGGCAGGTGATCTCTATTTGTACATGCTATAACTATAATTTACTTATCAGCTAGAGAATATTGATAACAGTAAGAATGTTCACTTTAGCTTGATCATGAAATAGATATACATTGTATGAGTGTCATGCTGGTTTAAGTTGTGGCTAAGTTTAAATATTAATTATAAGTGCTCTTATTTCTTAAAAATAAGAAAACAAAAAAATTATTTTATCAGAATAAGGCGCTTACCTTTATGTATCCTTCAGATTGCCTTTTAAAACTAGACTGCGCTATTTTTACTGCATCTAAGAACTAGACAGTTGAAATGGCAAGGAGCATTCCTTAGACAAGAAGTAGGCTATAGAGAGTTGGGGAAAAAATAATCAAATTTAATTTTTCCCCTAAATGTTATTTTTTGGAGTCCATGCTCATGTACAACATTAAGTTGTGGTTGGCCAAGTCATAAAGTTCCTCATTTCCTAATTTCCAGTGGACTTCTAAATGCATTTCCTGTGAATATTAGGCCCATTTACCTGGAGTCTGTTTCTAAATAGTCTTTCATTCTATATTTTCTTCAATGTATTTGAAGTTTAGTTTCAGGAAACATTCATATATTTTATGCTGTCTAGTTTTAATGTCTTTAATGAAACTTTTTGACAGTAATTTTTTACTGTTATTTTTACTTTACTCATCCTGACAAATATCATTAAGCTAGAAATAGACTTCTGAATATTAGAGATAGCTTGAATGAAAATTCTTCCTTTATTTGTCTAAAAATAAATAGAGTAGATCAGAGCATGTTCCAGAAGCTGAGTCACTGTTTCGGTTAAATGAATCCTTCATTATTCCTACTTCCCCACTATTATGGGAAGCTTTAATACCGTGTTTTTGTTGATTCTGCAACTTTCAAATTACAAAAGCTCCTGAGGCTTAGGAGAGTTTGTAACTATTTCATAACTGCTTAGATACAAGTGCCAACCTGAATAGTTTTTTGTTGTACAATTTTGAAAATTTAAATTGAAATTGTGGCAATTGTAAAATTTTATGGATACGTTGATTGTGACATTGTGAATTGCATGGCTTTTCTGATATGCTTTGAGAATGATTTAATTTTACATTTTCAATTATTTGAGAATTTTAAGTTGGTAGATAAATCTTGAAATATTAGCTATTCTTGTAAAATTCTATCAGATATCCATCTCTTTTAGAGTCTTGGTTGAAAACTATTGAAAGATTACTCAAGACAGGAAAGAATGGCATTGTCAGGGTAACATTTCTAAAAAGCAAATAAAGGCATTACTTGTGAGACTAATCTGAGACTGTTCTGAACATCATTTTTAATAGCTTCAACTCTTGCGAGACAACCGATCAGAGAGAGGACACAAGAAGAATAGCTCTGTAAAAACAGCTAGCAGGTGAGTTAATGCTCCAGCTGTCATTAATCTAGTTTATGAAATTGTTGATTTCTTAACTCATTAATTTTTATATAAGAAATGACACCATTCTTTTGGGGTATTTTCAGAGGTCTTCCGTTTTTTTGTGACTTACTTTCAAGAATTTCTTATATATGACATAATCTTTGCCTAAAATATAGGTATTGGACTTTATTGATGACTATACCCAACTATACTTGCTGAATTTAATCTATTTAATAAACATCAGAATTAAATGGATGCAAAAGTAAGGTTTGTGCTTCTGGCATGTAAGTTAAATGCTGAAAATGTATAAAGTTACCATTATGCATACATGCTTTTGAATGATGATAACTTAATACTGTAACACTTAAATTGTTCTTATATCACATTTTGATAATAAAAATGTCATTGTGAAGACTTATTAAAAGCAAATTTAGTTGTATCCCCTGGCTTCTTTCCTCCCCCTTAAAAAAAAAAAAAAACAAACATTCAACACTGAACTGATGGGCACTGGTCTATGAGTTTTCCTAGAGGCTTTTTATATATGTGTTACCTGCTTATTTTTTTCTGCATTATTATTATCTTAATCCTAGTATTTTTTTAAAATGAGGAACTGCAGAAATGTATACCTTGCTCTGCACAACACCTTACAGAACTTTTACCTTGTTCTGAACAGTTGACAATATGCTATCAAATTACTTTTTTCATAAAGTTATAATAGATTTCTGTCATCATGTAATAATATGGTTTTGAATTAGACAGTTGTCTTTTAGGCACTGAAATAAGTTATTTATATTGTTACATACTTGCTTAATTCCTTGATGAATTAATGAAATAAACCTGGAAAGGGAGACCAAAACTTCTTTCAAAAATAGGCATATTACATATGAATCTATTTCATTGCATACACATTCTAGTTACAGACTATAAAACATTGGGTATGCAAGTGTTGGTCATTCAGCTTCAGAAATTGTGGTTATCTTTGTCTATTAAACCTTTTATATTAAGTCAAAAAATTTTGAAAATTTCTGCATACATTTTTTGGCAAGCACACTTGTTAAGTCGTATTTTTGCTTAGAATTTTAGAATGAGTTCACTTTAGTTAAGCATTTTCACCATAAATGCACTCTTACTGTCTGTCTCCTTACATGAAACTGAGAGTATAAAGTGGATATAATGTGAGCAGTAATAAACAGATTATATTTAAAGTCATTTTAGGGTCTTCTTTATGCTGTAGCAGTGTAAAATGGTATCTGAAGAATATGGAATCATAACTGTGTTTGTTGTTCTTACCAATAAAGCTCTTTTAAATAAAGCAATCAATGAAGTGAATGCTACCAACACAAGCAGTTAAAACAGTGATTCTTTTAAGTGGCATTAAATACCTGAAGTTATCTTAAACCTCTCTTCATGTCCAATCAGCAATACATTAATAGATTGTTATCCCAGTAAACATCTGGCAGGGTTGTGTAGAAGCAACAGGTGGCAAATCTAAGAGTGAAGACTAGTATTTTCCATAAAATATCTGTAATATTAAAACAGGACTTACACAAGCTATTATTACGATGTACGTAAAAACACATAAAATATTGTAATACCGTTAAAACCAGCAAGGTCACCTGCTAACATGTCATGGTACCACCATCTCTATTTTCCTCCAGATGGAGTCAGGTTATTTCAAATGAGTTGTTTGTGCTTTTTCAGAGAACCACCGCTTTCTCTGCCTACCACAGACACTTTACTGTTAGTTCTTTAAGGTGTTTTGAAAAGAAATTCTTAAACTTCTATGAAAATTATATATTTAGCAGACCATCTGCTGTCTTAGACTACCAAGTCACATACATCTTATTAACAAGATGTATATTGAACAAATTTTAACATTCTTTCTACATTTTAGCTGCTAAAAATAGGAAATTAATTTGCAATATGTGCAAACATTTTTTCTCTCAGGCCAATAGCATGTCTGGTGAGTAGTTTCTTCCTGTAGCTTCAGTGTTCTATAACCTAATATTTTGCTTTTATCAAAAGCTATTACAACCAAAACAAAGATTGAAATCCAGATATATAGGAACACCACCTGACAAATACATAGTTCATATCCTCATATGTTCATAAGTTGCTCTTCTCATTCAGTTCAAGACAATTCCTTTGGTATTCTGTTCCGTACAAATTAAATTCATGGTGCATAGTGACATATGTCAGATTTATCTGTGGTTAATATTGAAGGTTGATTTTGTTATGACTTAATTTTAAATTACCACTTCTACCAAAACAGTTAATCTTAGTTTCACCAGGCAATACAGAGAAGGAAGATTTTTGTGCTTACCAAGTTGCCTATAGAAATTACTGTTCTAGTACCAAATATTGTTCACAGAGGTTCATTAATAAAATGAACACCACCTTAGTTGCAAATGTGCATTCATTACTGTGTATGAAATCTTAAGATGAAAATCTGTCACTTAGATTTTTGCATGTGCCCAAATACTTTAAAAAACACGAAACTACAATGATACCAACCAAATGTCACAAAGTTACAGAATTAAGTGATGTTGTAGTAAATCTTTCATTGTTTGTGTACTTCATGCATATGCAGTTAAGCCTTCTGTTGAATGCAAGTGTTTACTCACACCTGAAAGTCTGAAGTTTTCTAAAATTGACTCTAAATTAGTTCTTGCAGGTGTTAAACTATTGCAGTTGACACATCAAGGTAATTCAAATGAGTAACCCCCTTAAAAAGAGACATACAAAAAGTAATGGCTGTGACCTTATATTGTCTTAATGGTTGTTGCTAAATGAGGTCATAGAAGAGCAGTAGTGAGTAGGCATTGGAAATTCTATAAAATTATTGTACTTATCCAGAATACAGTTTAATCTGCTTTTATTGCAAGACTGAATTTCTCTGGGTTGGTTTTCATATAGTTTTCACACCACTGTATTTCTTTTTTGTTGGCTTTTCTGGAATACCTTTTTTTCTGGCTTTTGTATGTACATGCGATGTGTATATACAGATTTTTCTGTGCTTGCCTTGAGTTTTCTTACCCCTTTTGGATGACTGAACACAGTTCTTGTCTCAGCATGTAGACAATATGTAAATACCCATATTACATTAGATCAGTGACTTGTGGAATAATTTACTCTGTAAATACATCAGAAAGGCGTGGAGCAATAAGCATGGCAGTGGTCTGTGGCTATCTCTTCGTGGTGGAATAATACTGATACTTTCTGGGTGAGCTTTACTGTACTGGGTTGCTTGTATTAGGCTTCTTCTGTCAAAATTAATAACAATGAGCCAATCCTATGTAAGCTAACACAAACTTTTATTAGTGGCAAGATAATTAGATTGTTGAGAGCTATTGATATGGGTGCTGGTGAATCAAATGTTAGGGAGGGGGACAGTCCTGCACCACAAAACTTGGAACATGGGTAGATTGTATTATGCTGATAGAGTTCAACACATGATCTTCTGTATTCAACACAAATATATATATATATACAAATTTATTCTACCTTTACCAATAAGCTGTAATTTATAAATATGTAGTTTTCCCATTAATTATGTGAATTATATAAACAGTACTAAATAATTCTGCTTTAGAAGCTGCATTTATTTCTCCAGTATAGCCTTGAAAGTTCCCTGTTTACTTTATCTCTCTGCATTAGGACAGGAACAGTCCCCTCCCCAGTCCAGCTACACTGCTCAAAGTTGTTAATTCTTCCTGCTGCTTGTTTTCAGCCTCTACTGTTTTTTGCCAGTAAAGAAGGTTGGTTTTGTTTGCATTTTTTAATACCCTTCAGGCAAAACCAGCCTGGTTAGCTAAACTCACCTATTTAAATTAAATTGGCTGGTTTTGTGCAAACCATATTAGGGAGCGCTCACATGATTTCTTCCTCCGGCAGAGCTGTGGAGATGATAATCTCCAGCAGATGTGTGATAACAAATAGCTCGGGATAGTAATGTCTTCATCTGGCGCAGTTGTTAGCAGACCAAATGTCTGTCTGTAGCCCCAGGCTGTGGGCAAACAATTGAACATGATTGAGTTATGGCGAGTTAACAAGTTGCTGCTTGGCAGCTGAACTGCCATAGCTGATCATCCCTTCGTTGTTTGCCTGCTCCCAGGATAAGGTAAAACACATTTTCTTAAGTCACCTTTGTAAAATTTATATAAAAATAAGTTCTACCCAAAGGAGGTTCCCCAAGGCTAAAGGATTCATTTGGTCAGCTGCGGAAACAGCATTGAACGATATTTTGCTGAGCTGCTACAACGTGATTTTGAACATGTGATCATATTGTTCAATATATGAGGGACGTCCATCATACAACTGTCTGCCTGTCTCTTAGTATTTAATGTATTTATCCTTGCAATACCTTATGAAGTTAGGAAGTACTTTTATCCTCATTTGATGGAATAACCAGAGTACTTAAGAAATTCAAAATTTTGCCTTTGGTCTAACAGTTGGTGCTGAAACAAGTTAATTTATGCTGTAATCTAGAAACAACAGAATTGCAGATTGGGAAAACAGCAGACCAGTGAATAAGTTAAACATATAATTATTTTCTTTGCTATACATAATGGTCTTGTATCATATTTTTTACAGTGTGCTTCTGCCAAGTATTATTAATTATTTTATCTATACACTTATTTTTTCTTATTGTAGTCTAAGTAGCATTTGACACATGCATGAATTAAGAAACTGAAAAGGAAACAGTGCCAGAATTTTGCTGCTTACCAATTTTTTTTGGTCGTATCTTGATAATTCCATGTTGGTTTTCCACTCTCAAATGCTCCCTCAGAGATCTTTAGAGGAAAAATAAAGCTATTTGTAATTCCTATGTATTTCAGTCCTGGCTTGAGAGAAGGCTAAGCCATACTCATAAAAGTGATTTCAAGTTTGTGTGGAATTATAGAAATTTGGTTTCAACTAGCTAACTAGCTAGCCAGTTTAGCAGCAGCTTAGTATGAAGTAGTTCACCACTTCTTGTGGCTACAAAATAGACCATAGCTTGAGGTAGAACTTTGATATTTCTTTGAAAATCAGCAGGAGCCACCTACTCAGCCATTATTACAGTGTGAAAGGAGGACTGCATGCCAGTCATCCAATGATCACCTCTTGCTGCTCTATTTTGATCTGGCAAGAAGTCTTTGAAGTCTTCTCCTGCAGTGGTGGACAGCACAGACTGAAATACAGGTCTCCACACATGTGGAGGAGACATTCAGGAAAGCAGATTCTGGAAGGAGTATGAGAAGGGTTTTGAGAAGTGTTACGTAAAGGAAATGTGTCAGATGCTACTAGATGGTGATGTGTCAATAAAACCCCAGAACATTACTGGCTTCCCCATGTTTTCTGCAACTGTCTCTTTCCCTAGTTGTTCTCAATCCAATTTAAATATGTGCCTTGTGTTGGTACAAGAGGATGACTCTCAAGTATTTTTACTTGTTATTACTAACAGTATTCTCTTTGAATTAGTATTTTTAAAAAGCTCTGAAGAGAAAAATTGCACCAAACCCGAGGAGAGGTTTTCAGAAGTGTATTATTGCTTTGGTTAGAAATACGACTTTCTGTCTTTCCCAGTTTGGAAGGGAAACCCCTGTTTGTACATTTGTACAGCACTTACTCATTTTCATCTGATGATACGGATCATGGCACTTTTTTACACAGATGTGACAAATAGCATTACAGCTGCTCTTTATTTGATCTTCTAAAGAGACAAAGATGTGCAAGGATTCTGCCGGCTCCCTCTTTCCCACCGTGTCATCTGTTGTTTGGGAAAGAGTCCTAATTTGCAGCAGATACAAAACTATTTGTCGAGTTGCAGGTTTGCCAAAAATAAATGAAACCATTAATTACTACATTTTTTGAGCAGCTGTTAATGGATTGGGATAAGAAAACTGTACATTAGACTACTGGTTAATTACAAGAACTGTAATTGTTTAATGTGGCTTTTGCGGAATGAAATTACAATACCAGAGGAGGTAAATTCAGCCAATTTTTGAAAATTATACACGAAAACGTGCACATACTTACACTGCAGTGAAGCTAAGGAATGCATAGTTGTTGTACTTGGTGATTGACTTTTGCCATCACATGAACACATAAAAATTTCCCAATAAAAATACTTTAAAAGGAAGTAATAGTTAAACACGCCTTTTAATTCAAGTGTAAAATTATTAAGGTAGTAAGTTAATATCTTGTAACCCCAGAGCTAATAATGCAGAAGATTCTGATATAATATTAAAATCCAAATGTGTTTACATCATTAGAAATTAACAACTAAGCAGTTTTATCTCCTCTTTGGAGTGCCATGAAGCAGTAACTGTACTGTTATGATTGGTGCTTAATAATATTTGCAGTTCCAGATTAAATTACGTGAATGTTTGAGGACACATTGCTTTCCTCCCTTGCCGTCACCCTCAGGGAGAACATTATTCCATCAGTTTGGTATTTTTCTTCTCTGGGAAGAGTAAAAGATGGTTCCATTTTGGAAAAAAGCAATTCCTGATTGTATTTTCTATACTACGGTCTTATTTTTAAGGTCCCAAAAAGCTTTAATTTGCAAGAGGAGGATGGTATGACAACAGTTTGATTTTTATTTCAAGATGTAGCCAGTGTGTGATATTTTAATCTGTAAACCTCAGTGTTGGTTCATGGATACATTTTAAGTATCTATTGATGAAATGAACCTTAGCCACTAAGTGTCTTAAAAGTATCATATTTTAACTCAAACCGTGAGAACATTTGCAAAAGTAGCAGAAGTTTTGAAGAGTCCATGCTCTGCTTGGAAAATACTTTTTCCTGTATGGTCTGAGCAGTTTCATTGCACCTTTTCTGCGTGGTTGGTGAGACACTGGAACAGGTTGCCCAGAGAAGGAGTGGATGCCCCATCCCTGGAAGTGTTTGAGACCAGGTTGGATGGAGCTTTGTGCAACCTGGTCTATTGGGAGGTGTCCCTGCCCATGGCCAGGGTGTTGGAACTTAGTGATCTTTAAGGTCTCTTCCAACCTAAACCATTCTATGATTCTATGATCTTTAATGCAAAACTAGTTAAGTACGAAAACCACAAGCCAAATTTTGTTGTTATTGCACTAAAATCTAATAAACTTTATAATATTGTACATAAATAAGTTGCTAAATGATACAGAAAATTGGTCATTTAAAATTGAATTCCAGGTGCATGAGTCTGTTAACTAACGGGAAGTGAATTAGTCCTGATTTTAAATATATATATATAAAATAAATAAAAAAATCATATAACCTTTAGAAATTGTTTAATTTTGGATCCTCCTGATGTACCATCTGCATTGAATTTTCCCCTGGACTAACTGATAGGAAATTTCTTAATTTCAGTAACTGAATTTTAGCACATGGTGTGCTTGTTTCTCACACTCAACTGCATTAGAACCTTTTTTTTTTTTTTTTTCACTTGAATTTGTGCTCCAAAGCTCAAGCTTTGCTTGTCTCAGTTTACTTGTTAAATAACCAAATGGCATAAGGTTAAAGTTACTTTGGGCTTCAGAGCTGTGAAGGCCATTCAGACCTGTTTAAGGTCTGAGCAGGAGCTACGTGCAGTAACTTGCATTGTAGTTCCAAAAAATAATTAACCTACTGTCAAGCAACGTTGCAATCAAAAGAGGTCATTTTGCATTTTGTTTTTCTGTTCTTACTGTAAATTACACTGTTTGTGCAGTTTTTACATTGCTTTCCTACTAGGTTTGGAGGAACCCTTGAATCTCATATGCACAAAGAAGAAACTGATATACAGGTTGAGTGTTACCAACCTAATAAGACATTTTCCCTGTTCCATTTCTAAGCTTCTATATTAGGTAGCTGTGGATTTTTTTAGTGTTCCTCCTCGCTCTGTACCTCTTCTAACAGTAAAGGATTTTGAATATGGTGTTAATGCTTGAAGTAATTTAACATAACTCTATGTGAGTGTAATCTAGAACTATATAGGTAGCAAGTGTTTTCAACGAAATAGATTAGTCCTGCACTGACTTTATTTACTTAGTAAACAAATATGTGTCCAGAAATAGCTAGAAGGTATAGCATAGCTGAATAACCTATCAAATCCTTCTGTGGACATATCTGTCCAAGACCATGGTTATTGCTCAAGTCACAAAGATATTTTCTAAATCCCTTCAGAGCTGGATCAGGGCCCATGTCTTTTGGATATCACCAGTGCTGTCACAAGATGAAGAAGAAACAACAGAATGTTTGTTTTAGAATTTTGGAAACAAAATTGTCCTGTAACAGGATAGTATTCTATTAATGCAACCTATTTTCTAACAACAGTTCACCATTACACACATAAGCATTATTCATTTTTATCGGGTGTTGCTTGACATAAAAAAATACTGGAATATGCTGTCAAAAATTTTAGAAATATTATGAATGAATATGAAATTTATATTCTGAATCAATATAAATATTCGTTTCCTTTCTTGAAAATGTGAAATCATGTCATTTGTTGAAGAAAACTGTAAGTTTTAGCAATTTAATTTTTAACAGAAGTGGATTTTTTTTGTTTTATTCCCCCAGTGTTCCTCGGTGACTTGTTTGTACACCAAGATATTGGTTTGGATTTGCCTTTGTGTAATTCATATACTTTTGATCAATTCCAACTCATGCCCAATTATATTACACTAAATTAACATAATTCAACAGATGTTGATATTTAAATGTTTTCTGGCATTCACATCTTGGACAGCTGTCTTAGAGCTTGGGGAAAAGGCAAACATTTAGAGTTAAATGCTGAACATATGTTTAAATTACTAATTAGAAACAAGAAAAAACAATGCATTATCCTTTCTGAGGGCAGTAGGCCTCTACTGCAGAATTTTTTTCTGGAGACTCAATTCACAAATAAAGTATATAAGTGACTTGAAACCGGGTGTGAAAACGTATGCAGTGATGTAAGTTTTTATTTTCCATTGTGTTTGTTAAGATTATGTCTGTGTGGAGTTGAGTGTGTAGATTTGTGGAGTTCAGGAAAATTTTGGACTACTTCTATTTCTGAATGACACTTAGAAGTGCTGAAAAAGATAACAGAAAGGAACATATTAGGATATAGTATTAGGTGATGAGATAATCTGATGGGGCCAGAGGAAGATTGTATTCTTCTCATAATAGGATTGCACTGAGACTTTCAATAATACAGGTACGTCACCCTTATGTTTAAAGTTATGTTGTGAACAGATTGGCATAGTATGAAAGGAGTTTGTTAGAGTTGCATGGTTTTATCACATCTGTTTAAGATTTAATAAAAGGAAAATAAAGTGTGTAGCACTTGTGATTAATGTAATGGTTTTTACACTTGTGGAGGCAGATGAAGCAGTCTGTTGTATAGATGATGTCATTCTTTAGACAAGTTTAAAGAAAAGCTTTACTGTTTGTAAAAGATGTGGAGAAATCAAGTGTGGAACTGATTTCACCTGAATGGCGTCTGAGAAGTGATACCAGGAAGAAATATATACTTATATTCATAAGTATTCATTAAAAATTAATATGTATGCTGCGTATGCATTGTATTTCATTATTATATTGCCAGTTCTTTAGCGTATGCATTGTATTTCATTATTATATTGCCAGTTCTTTAGCACGGAATGAAAAGTTTCTGTAGACTTTTAATGTATTTTGTAGGCAGGAGTAATTTGCAGCGGTATTGGTCTACCAATCCTGGCCAAGAGAGAAATCCTTTCAACACTGTCAACACACTGGTGTTGGGAGGGGTTCTACAGCCTCCAGAAAGTTAGCATGAGGCAATACATATGAATCTGTAAATTATTTCACATATTAAAAGCAAAGTCAAGCAAACTATAAAATAAGATTTTTAAGTTTCTGATTTCCAGGAATCTGGATATCTCCTGTTACTACATATTGTCGATGCTGCTTTTGTGTGTTCCATAAAAGTCACGAAATCCTTCTAATTCACCAAGAGGGTTTGATGGAAATAGAGGTAGACCTCATGTACAACCTGAGTATAAAATCTCAGTCTCCCATTATTGAAGGTATGTTTTTTTATGGAAAAAGGGCTCAGGTGAGGAAGTGTCCGCCAGAAATGCAGTTGTCACAGTTTTGGTGCATGTTAGGGCATATAATACACTGACTGCCTGGATTGCCACCAGGCACACATGCATGTGACATGTTTCTCTGACAAGTAAAAAAAAAAATAGATTTCAGACATTGATTTGACCTAGAGTCAGGTAAATTTCTACTGTGTGAGATTTATCTCAAATGTTCTTTACAAAACATTACTGGATTGTTTTTCAAGGTTGCACTATACCATAATACTACAATGCGGAGTCCAGATCTCTATTGTTAAAGCAACTCTTTGTTCACTCTTATCTGTCTTCATCTACACCCGACAAATATTGACCTCAAAGTTGTGTCTTGTGTGTGTACTTGAAGTGCACGTCCTGTACATATTTCAGAGTGTGAAAGAATGTAGGTACCTTCTTCAGAATGGACAAAGTGCCATCCCTCTCTAATTGTCCACTGGGCACATACATTACTGCATGTGTTACTCTAATCTGGGTGTTCAAATGGAGAACAGAGGCAGTGTCTGTTTTAGCCAAGCTGTGTGCTACAAGGGAAAGAGGAAATCTTTCCTTATAAAATTCCTTAGCTATTGTTTTTCATATATTTTTCCTGGAAAACAAACATGCCTTCCATTTTTCAGTGTAATATTGTGAAATCATCATGCTTCTTTTCTGTGGCTGTATTGACATACTTGCCAGAGGCAAAGATTAGAAGTATTTGTTATACCTAGATAATACAAAATAGTCTCCCCAGATTTACAGCACTAATTACCTACTGCATGTATTTCACTTGATACCTTTGATTAAGGCCATACTTCTGGAGACTCAGTCAAATCAAAGTGTAGAACTTTGTGTTCATCTTATCTAATTAGCCAATAGTCCAATGATTGGACATTTAGAAGTGCAAATATATATATATATATATGTATATAAATGTATATGTATATATGTATATGTATATATATGTATATAAACTGTTCCATGGACTTGAGATGCTCGTGAAGCCATTGTCTGCAACTTGTGTGGTTTTAGGAAGGTACAGTAAGAGTTAACATTTGTCCAAGCTCTTCTATTTAAGCCGTGCCAATGGATGCACTTCCATTGGCCACCAGATACAGCAGCCTCTGCATTTAAAGCCGTGTAAGAAATGAGATAATCTCTACTACAGGTCCATTCTCTGTAAAGATATGAGAACCATTTCTGTGATGTTTTTGTGTAAAAGGTACTTGTATAAAGTGAGGTTTGGTCAGGTACTACAGGTCCCTTCTCTGATGAGAACCATTTCTGTGAGGTTTTTGTGTAAAAGGTACTTGTATAAAGTGAGGTTTGGTCAGGTTATTCTTTGATTTTATAAAGTTAAGCTGTCCCACAATTCTTTTTTTTTTTTAAACCATTTTATTGACTCTCTTCTGTTACCCAATTGTGAGTTCTACTTTTTCATTTTTAACTGCTGCTGCGAACGTTGCTTCACCCCTACTCAATTTCAGTTTATAAAAAATAGTCCAGTCACTTCAAGCTTAAAGTGTCACAGTCCTCACTGCATTCTCTCTTCAATCATATCCATATTCATAACTATTTTGTACCTGTGTTTTAAGACTGAAGACCGACAGTGTCAATTAGATTTCCCCTTCAAAATAATTCTCTCAAGTCCCTTCTGAAATGCAAACCAGTCCACTCTTGCCTTACTGTAGTCTCTTGTGAAAGAAGTTCACTTACAAACTTTTACCAAGCCTCTCTGTTAGCTGAAGCATTCCGTGGTGATAAACTTGCAGAGTTCTACAGCCATCTGCAGGAACGCATCGATACTGTGGCAGAACAGCCTGTCACTGCTTACTGTGCGTGTTCCTCAGGTGAGAGAGCTGCTCATTGGAATATAATTGGTCGGCAAGTATTGATCATTACCCATTCATCTCATTGTGCTATAGAAATCAGGTTTTTTTTAAAACATCTATTGCATCATAATAGTATTTCCAAGTTAGAGTACAGATATTTAATAAATACTGCTAAACAAAAAATGCACACTCTTCCACCTCTGCCTTTGTTTAGTAATCAGAACTTTCATGCTTTTTGACAGAAGCAGAACATAAAACCATCGCTTTTGTTACTTACAAGTGATCTTAGCAATGTCCTAGTATTGTCTGCTATATGGTTTGATGCTAAATATACTAAGGGACAAAATTAAGTCTGCCTTTAATGTTGTTGTAACCGTCGGCACAATTGCAATGCACCAACAAAAGCAACTGCGCTGGTGCCAAATAAAGCATTGCAGCTTGCAAGGAAAGTGACAGCTGCTAACGGCAGACAGAGTAAAGCGATCAACAGACATGTTGGTACAACGAGACGTATAAAATAAGCATGCAAACATTTTGTATTTAATCCACTAGTACCCAGAGCTCCCCAAGGGAGATGACAGTCTCGCTAGTTGAGGCCATCGTGCTACTGCATGTGAAGCTACCTGCTGTGTAACGCTCTGGCTTCATTGCATCTTTCTGAAGAGACTGTGGTGCAATTACTGAATTTGAATAGAATTTTTTAATTTGGGAGAGAAGGGGTTTTTTTGCATTTTGGTATGGAGGGGTTGTGTTTGGTTTTGTTTGGGGTTTTTTACATGTGGGATGAGAGTTATTCCAGAAGCATGTAAAAACCAGAGAGCTAGAACTCACATTCAAGAGCATCTGCTGTCTGTCCTACACCTTTTTTTATTGTATTATCCTTCTCGGTGATGGGGCTGGTGAAGTTAGAACTCCAATAGCAGCAAAGGCAATAACTACTAGTGAAAGAGTTAAGAAGGTGGACTGCAATTAAAGCAGTGTGGCTGTAGGTTCCTCCCCAGAAGAGACCTTTGTTTGGGGAACATAACCAAATGGTCCGTTAACTGCAAAGGTGAAAGTAGATAAAAATCTGACATAGCCTGTTACAAATGTCTTGGAGAGGTGAACAAGTGTAACTGCAGAAATGGCATTCATCAAAAATATTTGCGTATTGAACTATGAAAATTGCAGAAAAAGAGGTTGAGTTGAGTAGGCATGCATAGAAATGTTTTGGAACTTTAAAGAGACAACTCTAGGCATGTTGCCCTAGTATAGGCCAATTATCTTGAAAAAAGAAATGGCAGGGAGGCTGCAGCTATTTAAGAAGGGGATAACAAAATTTCTGTCTGAGTGAATGTTTGCCACAGGAATGCATGGATGCTTGTGAATTGCTTTGAATGTCATTGCGTCTCTAAAAGTATTTTCTCATCAAAACTGCTTTTTATTGTGTTTATTATTATATTATTTCAACAGCTTTTTTGTTGCTAGTGCCTTTCCCAGTCCTTCTTCATTTCTGGGGCTCTTATTTACCGCGTAGAAAGGAGAATCTAAGCCCTGTCCGCAGGATGAAAAATGAATTGAAATTGACAGTGGCTTTTCCAGTGTTTTTGTTTAATACGTTGAGGCATGACACAACAACAACCAAAAAATTCTTGGCATGCTGGTGTAAGTTCACACCAGCCTGGCTTTTGCAGCCCTTTTATTTCCCTCTGCCGCAACTTTGCCGCTGCTGTGACACTTGCAGGCCCGCTCGGCCGCGGTGCAGCTGATGCCCTGTCCATGCTCATATTTTTCTTATTGACAGTGAGTGTTCTTGCCAAACGCCAGGGACCATAGTCACATCTGTTTGTCTCCCAAGCTCGTCTGAGGCTGCTTGGGAGCACTTTTTATCCAGAGGGCAGCTTTAACTAGGCCTAATACTCTGAAAAGCTTCTATTTGTAAATGCATACAATGAGGCGACAAGTTCCTGTTGTCTTTCCTTAAAAATTATTCCATTTGACACTGCTTGCTCCAATCCCTGTCACCAGCACGTCAAAAGCCAAGTTTTCAGGCAAGGTGGTCTTAACAAGTTTTATTTTTTCCCTAATAAAATGCCTAGCTTCCCTCCAGAGCACTATTTATAAATGATTGCTGGAAGCAAGCTAGGGGTAAGTAGAGAGAAGTCAGGCAAATAGCTTTCTTCCCTTCTGTAATCCACGCTCTTCTGATTTAATGCTAAGAAACATAATGCTGAACTTAGCCTGATTGAGGGTCAGAGTTCTCCCTGCTTTATAATACCCCCATTACAGGCATTTCAAAATGTACTGTGCAGCTTCAGAATAATACTTCATCTCGTATAACCTGCCAGTTCCAGAGCAGTGATACTTCTTGTCTGTTTCCTTTAAAAAAAAAAAAAAAAGTGCCTTTTTTTTTATTTTATTTTGCTGTGATCTACATTGACAGTGTATATCAAATGTTAAGACCTGGTTGAAAGTAAATGCCACTTCAAAATCGCGAGTTAGCTTCGTGCTTGATCTTAGTGGCCATAAATGTGGGTTTGACAAAGCTGAACTGGTGCTCTAGCATATTGTTATTTATTTGTAGCGTGCAGGATTTTCGACGACAACAAAGAAATACCCACTCTCACCTTGGCTGGTGATCGGGTGGTTGTGCTCGGCAAAGGCGAATGATTCATTTATGCTGAAGGAACAAGGCTGCCTTTCAGACGTTCATTGATTTTAAATTAAAAAGTAACTGCTATGTTCTACATGAAGGGTGACAACAATAACAAAGTAGTCCTTACTTAGTGTTATTTGTTGCAACTCCATTCGATGTGCCTGGAGGAAAAGTGGGGAGACCCCAGTACCATAATCTTACAGATCAATAATCTAGATATCTCAATGTAGTGTAACAGATAATCAATTCTGGGTAAAATAACTCAAACACTGCTAGCTGCTGCTGCTGTAGCTCAGGTCTTCAGGTTCAATTGCCTGACTTTATTAATTTTTATCTTTCATCCTACTTGTATTCCTGGAGACTTTCTCTCTTTTTCATTCGGAAGAGAAAACAGAGATTTACATGCTGTTTAACATATCATTTACCACACAACTTATTCTGCATATTTAATATCAATGCTTTTCTTAAATATTTTTTCTCTAATAATTGTTTCACCGTATTGTATCTAAATATAAATTTTCTTTATTTTACAATCAATTATGAAAGGATTACACTTCTTGATTTATTATTTTTCCCTAAATTTTGAACTGAAATTTATCACCATTTTAATGTTCTAGTTGAACTGTGTTCAGTTTCTGGATGTTAGCGTAGGATGCAATTTCAACTTAGAAGAACTGCAAGGAGAACATCTGTTTTAAAATAAAGAGAATTAAATAGGTGTTGACGTAGGGGTTCTCTAGGCAAGGCTAGAGTGCACTTCTGTGTGAAACAAATTTTTTTGAATATTTTACTATTTATATAAAAGCCCTATTGTACTTGTCAATTTGCTGTAACTTTTTAGAAGGATTATGTAGAGGATTGTACGTTGTCATCTTTTTCATCAAGGCATTGTTGTCGCTACTTTACATTATTCAGGAGACCTGAGATCTCTCAACATTATATGACCATTTGTTATTCATTTAGAAGCAGCACAGCTTTAAAATGTTTATAAATGCAGTGAAGGATAAGTCATATATCCACACTGAAACCAGATCCTGTGAGTGATAGAGTGTTACTGTGCTACGGTAGAGTGTCAGATGCAATTATCAGCTTGTAATTTGTGGTAAGAATCACAGTTTTCAGTAATACTTATTGAGACATACTAAAATTGTGGAGTTTAGGAATTACTGCATTTTCCAACCTTCTGTTCTAGTTCTTTCCAAAGAAATGCCAGTTACATATATTCCATTCTACAGGCACTGCATATTACTTTAAGAAAAATAGTAATTGTCCTTTAAGATTATATTCTAAAATTCAGTCTTTGGAAGTTCCAAATACACCCTTTTTTTGTGGTACCTGAACTTCTAATAGCTGGCTTTAAAGCAATAAGATTTGTTCGTTTGCCATCTTCTGCAGATCCACCAATTTTCCAGTCTCCAAGTGTAAGCTCGTAATTGTTTAATGAGTATACCAGATACTCTGCTTCCATCTTATCATTCTCGCAACTTGCCAGTGAATTAGAAAAGGACAAATTGCTATGCTACAAGTTCATTTCATGCACCTTTGAAGAGTTTACTGTTTCATGTTTTCTCTTTCATTCTTCATCTTACCTTAAAAAAAAAAAATTGATAATACTTTCCATGTAATAAATGTTGTTCTGACAGTCAGGCGTTACCAGCCAATTGATAACCTACCAACAGTATTGTGATCTCTTTAGATAATTAATCTTGGCCATTTTCCTGTCAGGAGCAACAGTGTTTTTGTTTTATGTTGAGCTAGAAAGATTGCCAGTTTTGAAAATTAAAAAGCATTCCCTTTATATTATTCATTCCAGTAACAATTTATGATGCTGCATTTAGATACTGAGCGCTTGTCAACAAACATAATTATGCCTCAATATAAACAAGATTGGTGGCTTGACTGTGCAGCTTCATCTTGGTTGAGAATGTTTTGATATAGGTTCAGATTATACAAGCTGTGTGTTTATGTGGCGATTTTCTTCTTTTGTTAATAGTTTTCTCCTATAATTACTTGCAGGCAAACCAGTGTACATTTAGGATCATTGTGCATGGGAGACATCAAACGGAGAAGGAAAGCTGCTCCCCTGCCAGGACCCACAGGTAACCAATTTCCCTGGGACAGAGCACAAAACACGAGATGTTAAATCTCTAAATACAAAGGAGCAGGTCAGTGACCTGGGGAAATGCTTGAGAAATTCAGTAACTTCCCATATAACTTCAGCTATGTCCTATCCTTATTTATTAATAGAGATTTATAAATAAATAGACTCTCTTAATTCTCCCTCAAATATTTCCAATTTCTAGTCCTTTGTAACATGGCACTTTTTAAAAGAGAATAAATCTCTTTTCATATACTAAGAATCATAGACAGTAAAGATTACTGCTTATGTCTGTTCAAGCATTGCAAGGTAAAAGACACGAGGTATCTTTTTTTTCTGTGAGGATTGCATATGAATGCTATAAATGTCTTGCAAAATAAAGGTAAGATATGAATTCTTGGGCAAACAATTGAAAATATGGAGATATAGCTGTGAAGCACAGCTTAAAAATTAGTGCTGTGAATTAAGTAGGAAGCACTTTCAAGCACATTTCTGAAAGATTTTTACAGATGCGAGGTCACAACCATTGGATGCATTTTGCTGATGTCACAGCTGTGAAATGACTTTTTCGATACTTAGCGGTGATTTATAGGACTCTCATCAGTTTGTTGTATTAATTATATATGTGCATACTGGAAGGATTAGATTGTGTGTGCATGCCTGTGTGAGGCTTTTTTATATATTGCTAATATGAAAATCTCAATTGCATGTCCTAGTCATATATCAATTACTGTAGCAACATATGCAATATATACACTTCTTCAAATATATTCTAAATATATGTCTTTAGAGAAGCCTAATATTTGTATTCCAACTGAATTCCCCTTCCTGAAGGTTCTTTGTTTCAAACCTCAGTGGCAGAAACAGACCAAGAATAATATTAAAAATGTTATTAAAGCACCTTAGCGGCAGCAGTATGGAAAAAGAGAATGTATGGGTCAACTTCTAAGACTCTGAACATATGTGAAGTGAGAAAGAAAAATACTTAATGGCTGAAGAGAGAATAATATAATTATTTCTACAAGGTGATTTTCACATCACGACTTTCAAGTACTAGAGGATGTCATTTTGTACTGAGAGTGTGAAGTATCATGGAGTTCATTTTATTCATTTTACCTTGGGCTTTCAGTGTTTCAGTATTTTATATTACAAGCTGGCTCCTCTGCGTAACTTTGCAAAGCCAATATTTTGATACCAAGGCAAATATATTATGTGATCATTCAATGTTATATATCTATATATTCAAAATTGTAGAGATTGTTTTGCCCTATAAATTTGCCTTTACATGGAGAGCAACAGAGAATAATGGTGGATAAAGGTTTCATATGAAGTGCCTTTTAACTAATGTGTGGGTTTTTTCTCTTCAAGTTCAAGGTGATCTTTTCAATTTTGTTCTGGGCAGGAGGACTGGAAATTTTTTCTGTGGCCTTATAAAGATTTTTTTTTTTCTGCATTTCATTATTGCAAATTTTTAAGCAAATAGACACTTTGGTAGACTTTGAGTAAACTTGTATATATGTGTAGATAATATACACCATTTTATATATTATTACAGTTTTCTCAAAGGCTAACTTTCCCACAGCTAAATCATTATTTATCCATCACAAGCCTTGTTTGTTTGTCTTCATTAGTGTTTCATACCATTTGAAGAAAGAAACGGGGTTTCCTTTTAGAATGGAAATACATTTTGAAATTTGAATTAAAATGAAAGATTGCTATTTGAGTATTTTCCTTTCAGTAGTTTTAGTTAGCTAAGATATTGGAACAGAAGGGTTAGACCTTATGTTGTAGAATTTTGAAACTGTTTTCTTGGAAGAAAGAAAAGACAAAAGTTGTATATTTACATGAACAAAAGTGGGAAATGAAAAGAAACATTCTGCTAATAATTGTCAGTATTTAACAACATAGTGAAACCTGAAAGGCTCTCTGTAAGTGGGTCATTAACTGCAAACATTTTCTTGAGCCGTATATGCTACAAATTAGAAAGTTTTACCTAATATGAGCCAATCCATTGAAAACAGTATTTTCAAAATTCTCACTTGTGTTTTTTGAATAAATTGCATTGGTAAATTAACTGATCATTTATATGTTTAGATTCCATGCTACTGAAGAGAATAGCTGGTGATCCTAATGAAATACTGAAACATGGTCTCTGGTTTTGAGCCTCACAAGGGTAGCACCTGCTACTTTCAGAGATCTTACAAAGCCATAGAATTCTGTAGCAAGCAGTGTTATTGGTTAAACATTTATTAATTGTGACAAGAACACCCAATTTATTTCAGTACTCCAGCTTATTTACTGCTCTTTCACCTTTGTATTTTGTATTGAAAAAGTAAAATGAATATTGATAGAGTTAGATATTGATTTCTAAATTTATAGCCTGTTCTCAGCCTGGAGTCAAAGTCACATACCAGTAGGTTTGTGTATATTAGTAACAATGGATGTAGATTTACTTGTACAGCAATGAGAAACTATTGAAGCAAGGAAGTTTGAGCAGCACGGAGCATTTTATAGTTTCAAAAATGTCATTTGTAAAGGTGAAAAAAAGCTGTGTTGAAAAGCAATGAAGAAAATGGGAGATAGTATAGGTATGGATTGTTAGGAGCTAGCAGTACTAAGACAGGAGTGCCCTATTCTGTCTTTTTTACTAAGATAAATCTTCTGGTTTTGTGAGTGCATGATACATCTCCATCTGCATGTTACTGAACCTAGATAGTTTTAGACAGTTATTTAGTTTATCAACTAAAAAAAGGTACTAGTAAAAATTGTTGACTTCCTATGACTTCTTTTAAGAATAAGGTGTTGTACATTATAAATATCTACTTTTTTTTGCACAGCTTCTTCCATGAAACCAATATTATTTCAGCGATTCTAGTCATATTTGGGACCAGGTCATTCTCAATGACTTTATGTCCTCTCTGACCACCCAAGTGGTAGAGCTATTTCATATGGCACCTTGACATATTTGATTGCAGCAGTACAGTGCCCTCAAGGTTGTACAAAACCTCATAGACAAACTAATACATTATCATGGAAAGAGCCCTACCAAAACTGGATCCAGTATTAATGAAACCACACAAAAACCGAAAAAAGAACTTGTATGCAAGCAAAAGGATGTTCTCTGCATAGTATTGTTATTACTTGAAACACATGCATTGGGAATGTTTATAGAAATTTCAGTCTTAGATTACCTATTTTAAGTTTCATACTGAACCAGTAGATGCTACAGAATTTTAGATATCATGTTCATACGCTGAATATGCAATTGCCCCAATTCCTCTCCTATTGACTATACCTTCTTCTGTATAAGCTTTCTTTCTCACTCTGTTCCTGTTAAGTCTTTAAGACCTTTTAGATTATTTTTCTGTTTTATTTTTTAATAAGAAACCTGTAAATCTTAAATGTTGGAAAAAATCGTCAAATGCTGCCTCACATCTGCAGGATGTTAATAATTTACAGAATGTAGGAAGTTTGATTCAGAACAACAAAAAAAAGTTGGTTTACTTGTGTCCCTTGTAAATAGCCATTTATTTCTATTTGAAAATAATCTTTTTGCTCCAATGTTTACATAGCATTGTTTACATTTTGGAGCAGTGGTGAAAACAGGCAAAAACTAATTTTAAAAAGAGAAAGCTATTTTGTAGTTAAAATACAGCGAATATACATGTAAAATATATAAATTATTGTGCATGTTATGGGCACTTTAATAGTTACACTTTGTAAAAGCAAATTTCAGATGTCATTTTCTTTATCTAGTTGGCATGTTGCGTGCTACAGTTCAGGCTGGTACTGATTGAAATGACCAAGTTAAAAGTCTCATTTTAAAGAATGTGTTTTAATGAAAAATATGACAGATTCTTAATTATAGCAGAAATACTGAGCACTGCTATAATGCCATCATGACTCACTTTAACAAGGTAATCAAAAGGGTACATGTTTTCATTCCTTCTTAAAAATTGCCAATGGAACAGCTAAGCGAACTATTTTGCTGATGCTTAATATGTCAGTGATTAAAAATCAGACCTGAATATCTGCAGTACCGAAATGATGATTTGGAAAAGATTGTGATTACACTGTGATAACAGAGGTGGCTGAGGCTAAGTTTGTGGTGAAGGTCAGCTTAGCGAGATGGTTGCAGAGAAAGGGGAGACTTTTGTGTACTTGGATGAACTGGCAGTAAATTTTCAAAACTCTGGACAAACTATTATACGCTGAATTTCTTTTTAGCTTGATTCACTGTTTTTCATCTGTTAAATGTACAGCTCTACAGAAATCCCTTTTCACAAGGCAATACAACATCGGCACGTGTTGTGAACACTTCCCCTTATTGTGTTGAGCCATTTCTTATCCTTAGTCTATCAAAGTCCTTTCTGGGTTACACAGCATATCTGCTTGATCATCCAGCCTATGGATACTCTTCCTTGTTTGGTTGGTTTCTGCAGCAGATGAAATTTTAGGGCCTCCTTTCTATTTATCTTTTTTTTTTGGGGCTACTGTATGGTCTCACTAAATGAGTTCCAAAATTGGAAGATCGACAGAGTGCCGTCCAGTATTGGAAACTGCTGTCCCTGCAGAGCAAAAGACTTTTCATGTTGATCTGTAGTCATTGGTTCAAGCGAGGCCCCCTTATGTATAAACACCAGAGTAACAAGGAGAGTTCAGTAGCAAACTTCAGCAACAAGAACCAACCTCATACTGGAATTTGCTGATGGATTTCTTGTGATCTAGAGAGAAGACAGTATTCTTTAGGCTGTACACACAGCCAGCATGAAGTCACAAAGAAACCTTCAGGTTGACAGAACACGACTCTACCTGTCTTTTCTAAATGCTGTCATCTTCTGAAATATGGAAGGTTAAAAAATAATTCCCCAAATTACTCTGGGAGTCTCTCCTAAGGTAGCTGTTTCTTTCTGGTCGTGGGAAGCATTCAAATTTCCTCCATTGGGAGCTGGACTTGATGATCCTTATGGATCCTTTCCAACCTGAGATATTCTATGATTATATGGATTTTTTGGACTTCATTTTCAAGAATCATAAACCAGTTTAGCAGAGTACATCACCAATGAGAGCATCCTTAAAGATGATATATAAGAAATATCTGCTCCAAAAAGGCTAAAGCAGGCTCTTTTTTTCAAGTTCCAAAGGTATGTATCATTAGACAGTTGTACGCTAGAGAAATAGCTTTCCAGGAAACTGAGAGGTGGCAGTTGGGACATCCTTCAGGTCAGTTATGTGCTCTGCAAGTTCTGCTTGTTCTCCACCAGGAATCATAATAAAGTGGTTCCCCACAGAGAGGAGGCATCTCCATTTTAGATGCAGTTTGTTAGAAACATCGCCTTTTTCAGATGGGCTTCGGATTTCTGTTTTCTGTCTTTCTATGAAATGGAAAAGTTTCTGATAAAAGCTGTTGTAGATACCTGTTATGCTCTGGATTTCATCAAGAAAATTTTTACTTTATATCCACTAAAATAAGAGGAAACTTTGATTTACTGATTGTAATAGAAGTTTACCTTTCAGCCTGTAAATTGACTTTATTGATGCTAATGTAATAACTAAGATTTACGTTCTGATGCCTTCATAACTGATAGAGGGATCACAGTGAGCATTGTTTGCATAAATAAATAGGCAAATAGTTATTTAGCCTGTAGTAAAAAATATGCAGATGTGCTTGCCTAGTTTTAATGAATTAATCTTCATTTTTAAATTAAGATGATTTGACAGAAGATAATACTCCAACCACATAGGCACAGAATAGGCAATAGAAGTGGAACTTCACCTCCAGTATCCTGGCAATCCATCCCAGCTTGGGTTAGGGTCAGATAGAGACACCAGAACTTGCGTAGTCCTAGTATCAGTTTAATCTTCAGTCTTCCTGCTGAAATTAACACTAACCACACTGTCCGTTTTGGGACCATTACTGTGATTTAAATCCTTTCCCTGTGGGTTTTAATGTAAAGTTACAAGGTTTTTTGTAAAAGTCAGAGAATGCTTATCAGAAGGGGGCAATTTTGCTGAGTTCCGAGGGGTTTGAGTGGAACTTTGTAATGGTCCCAAGAACCCTTCTTCCAAAATGCTGTCTGGTGACAGTCTTCTGTCAGCATAGACGAGGCACAAAACTGACCTCCTTTGGACCCAAGTGAAAGGACAGTCTTAGGTATTCAAGAGGTTCCCCTTGCAAAGGGAAAATTGGGAATCCAGCAATTCCAACTCTTCCCAACCGGTTTCAGTAGTAGTAAAGACTGAATGGGTGCAAAGTTACATTTTACACACAGCATAGTTCAATAAAGCATAGATGGAGAAGACCACCTGCAAATCCATATCCAAGTGATCTGTGATACTGGATGAGCAGTTGAACCTACAGTTCAGTGTCTCAGTTTTGATTGGTGTGTGGAATTAGGTTTATGTTGAAAATGGATTTAAATTTAGGGTTTATGCTCAAGAAAGGATGTATCTACCCATGCCACAATTATGCAACAATTACTTGAATACTCCTTGCAGTGGGGCAGGAGGGATGAAAATATGGCAGTGCAGACATTAACTAAACTCTGCTGTGTACGCTGGGTAAATACGGATGTTTCTAACACCAACTAGAGTTATAGCTCTGTCCTCTCTGCTATTTTTATCTCTCTGCTAGCTAGAATAAAATACAATGCAAGCAGACTCACCTGAACTATAATCATTTTAAAGTTATTCTTTAGACACAGGCTTCAATAGCTCAGTGTGAGGGATATATGAAAGTCTGGTATAAAAATGCAACCTCAAATATTTAGCTAAATAATATGGCATTTTCATAACTGGTTTGTTTGAGTGGGGTTTGTTGTTTTGGTTTTTTTTTTAGATACACAGCCGTGGTATACTGAATTTTGAATCACTGCCACTGCAGGTAGTGATTTTAAAAATCACAGCATGGCTGTCGGCTATGCTCATGATGCTGACTGTGCAATTATCCAAAACAGTTTTAGGAATATAAACATCTAGGCAGTCCGATTCCCATTTTGCTAGTTAGAGAGAGCTGGCATAAAAAGCAATATATTATTCTGATTTTATTCCTTGTAAAATTGTCCTGTGTATCAGGATCAGTCCCTGCTGTTCTGAGCTCATCTGTCTAGTGAGGAGTCAGAAAAGAAAAAGAATAGATGGAATATTAAACGCTTTCAGAAAATGAGGGGGAAAGCACACTAGCTTTTAAAGTGAAGCAGCATGTATCGTTTCTCCTTCCATTGGCTGTTTATCCAACATCAATACAACACTTTAGGAGCCAAATTACTAAACAAACTGCCAATTAGGCTTGCAGTCAGCTGGATAGATTAGTGGCTAAGAGAGGCAGATACAAGATTTTCATCTCTTGAGCCAATTACGGAAGTGAATTACCATCCACAATGCTCCTTGGAAGATTTGAGGTAGAAAGACTGACTCTGCTGTGATAGACGTAAGTGAGATCCAGGGTAGGGGGTAAGGGTTAGCAGGCCATGTGTTGCAAAAATTACCCAAGCAAAAAGAGATCCTTCTAGGAAAGGATTTAAAGGATTTAAGGCTGCTGGGAGCGATAGAAGAGGAAATAATAGTTGTGGTATGCTCTACAAAGGCATTGCTGTTCTGCTCACAAGTCTTAATCATATAAAAGCAAGATGAAAGGCCAAGGCTATATTTATGTACAGTGTCATTGCCTCAGAACTGTTTAAAAACCTGTTTTCTTAACATCAAAAATAGTTTGGTGGCCAGAGATGAAATTACTTCAGTATGCCTTCATTTGTTTCTTACAGTTGGGGGAGGAAGAAAAAAAAAACCCAACATTTTCTAAATTAGTGTTATTTAAGAGCTTGAACCTAGCTCTATTCTGATTTTATTCATCCCAATATAAACCAAATGTGGTTGATGTTAGTCTTATCCAGCAATTGGACCATACAAATAAATATTGTCACAATAGTGGTTTATGGGGTCACGGTTCCTTTATTAGTCTGTAAGAAATGACAACTTAATTGGTGAGCTTTTAATTTTTTTTAGAAGCATTTTCCAAATAATATGGATTTGTCAGATCAAAACTGTGCATAGGCTCATTTGTTTCCTGCTGAAGATGATGTACACTGCTGTAACATTGTTTCTTAAGTACGAAGCAAATTTTTGCAAGCTGTTGTATCCAAAAATGATTAAACAGATGTGGAGCCTGCAGCAGCATTAGACCTCTGATCTGATTTTAGCTTACAGATGGAATTAAATTAATTCATGGCAATCACTGTAAAATCAAGGGTATGGCACTGAATGCTAGTGTACTGTTTAACCAGGACATACCTGTCTCAACAGCTGTTAAGAAAAAATTGCATACCTTTATTTTTCATTGAAACCTGCCTTTAATGCCATTATAGATATCATACCAAAATTAAACAAATGTGATGAGTTTTTTGTTTTCCCCTTCCTGGTTTTACCTACTCATAGCTTCCATGTGCCATGTATGTACGTTCATATGCATCATATGTGTAGACCTTGAAGTGTTTGTATTCATATACACAAAGGTTTGAGGATTGGCATTTTGTGGTTTTTTTTTTTAATTGGAATTGGGAGTGTTGCATAGAGAAGGAACATAGGTGAGGGTATATTACAGTGCTACCTTTTCAAGCAAGCTACTGTTCCTCAGTGTTTGCTCCTCACTTTGTGTAATGGCAGCCACTTCTACATGCAGGCTAATTAGCTGGTAGATCAGGAACCCAGTTGTTATAGTTGCTAAAAACATTTTCAGTCTGTAGATAGAAAAGGCTCAGCGCAGGAGATTCCTACAACTTATTAGTACAGAGGCTTCCTCCTAACTCCTGGAACCCGACAAAGCCTCATACAGCAATAAACTTAGAAAAATATATTCCCGCTTTTTTTTTTTTTTTTTTTTTTTTTTAAATCTGATTTTGCATAGTTATTTTTTGTGGGACAGCACAGCGGATTGAGTTTTGCTCTTGCTCCTGGGTGGGTCGAGACTGAACATGTCCCAGAGGTAGCACAGCCCTTTTCAAGGCCAGTGTGCTTGGACCATTCCCTCTAACAGGCCCTACTGGCTAGTCCAAGATGTGCCGTGGGCATGAACTAAAAACTGAACTTGAAGATGAATATTGCAAGGACGATTACTGCTTTTAATTAGGAAATAAAAGCCCAAAGCACAGGAATGGGGGTCAGGGGAATAGCACACAGTGTAGCGTAGTTTTTAAGAGCCCTCTCTTGCCACGCAGTCTATCAGCAACGCAAATTTCTTTTTTCCAGTTGCTGATTGGTCATGGAATGGAGGAAGAGAGCAACACCACTCTCCATAGTCTTCTGACTCAATTAAAATATGTGGCATTACAGATAAATGTTGAAAATGATGGGTGAAAATTGCAGGAATATTAAACACAGATATAGATAGCATTTATATGAAAACTGACTATACTGCAAAAGAATGGCCTGCATATATTAAATTATTTTCACAATAAAAATAAAAACTATTCATATGCACCTCATTTTCAAGTAGGAATAATTAGTCAATTGGTAATATAGGCAAGTTGGGTGGATTTTTGTTTTTCCCTTATTCTTTCTGCAATACAGCAGCACGTTATCCAAACTCATTATCCTTTGGACAGTGTATGTTGTCTGATTGTTTGCCCAAAAGTGAGTTGTGAAGCCAAGGTTATGGTAGTTTCTGCTCTTTTAATAAAACACAACTCTTCAAAGGAATTTCAGCCTCCTAACAGGAGTTAGAAAAATATGAACAGTGGTGGAAAAAATGGGTATAAGGTATAATACGCTTTCTAGAAGTACTTGTATGTCTTTAAAAACAAAAAGTATTCTAATTATCCTGTCAGCCAGGGAAAAAAAAACCAAAAAAGCCAAATAACAATGAGCTATTTCAAAACAATATGAAAAACAAAAACATCAATTTATTAAATAACACATCAGGGGACAGATTGTTCTTTCATATATCTTTTGTAAGGTTGCTCATGGCTGTTTTGAAAATTGAAATTCATATAGAAAGGTACATCTGTTACAGGAAAAGGTCCGTGGGTTTTTCCCCCAAATGGACTAAGAAGAAAGCTGTTTACGTTGTCTCAGGCTATGCTTTGCATACCATTCCAGCAGCATTGCTGTCCTTGTCAAAGCAGCATTATGAATTGTTTAATAGTTCCGGTTCTTAGGTGTCATGAATATACTCTTACCCTTGCTCTTTCCTGCTTGGCAGATCTGTTGGATCTTTCTTCCCTTTCACATTTCTCCCTTAATTGTTCCATAGATGTGCATTGGAACGATGCACTGTTTCTTACCATCACTTGTTGTAAAAAGTGGACCAAAACACACTTCCAGGATTTTACCTACAAGCTTTACCAGAACTTTTGTTGAACAGTAGCCTTTTTTCTTTCCCCTTTTTTGAGCTAGAAAGTATAACTAAGAAGGTTGCAAAGTCTGTGCTGTGTATGCCGGGCAGTGTCAGGGCCTCGTCTGCATGAAAATTACCCTGCCTGTGGGGGCCTGAAAAGAAAGGAAGTCTTGGACATTGAATTTTTTGCTGTTCAGTTCAAGAGGAACCCTCTCAGGGACCGGAGGCTGCTGACTTAAAAGCCTTTATTTTAAGCCTGGCATTAAGTATAGCTTCAAACCAATGCATTTCCCTTTTTCTTTGACTCAGGAGCTGAGATACTAGAAAGCCGTCTAACCTCTATGTAGCCAGTGTTTTACT
Source organism: Calidris pugnax (assembly GCF_001431845.1). NCBI lineage: Eukaryota > Metazoa > Chordata > Aves > Charadriiformes > Scolopacidae > Calidris > Calidris pugnax. Next base: position 4,847,550 of record NW_015090922.1, read on the forward strand.
GAATATGGGCAGATCTATAGTGGGTAATGCTGGAGAACTGGAAATTCATCATCACAGTCATCATGAGGTTTTTAATGTGCACCTCTCATTTTGAACTTCTGTCTGTGTATGCTGTTTCCACTGCGGGACTTTGCTTTTTTTTCTTGTCTGTGTGTGTTAAATGAGGCTTTTCAGAGGTGTACATTAAACTTTTCTTGTGTTCTTAGTAAGTTAATATAATGGGCCAGCTCCTTGTCAGTGGTAAATATTTGATTGAAGACATTAAAGTCTCCAAAACCACAAAACCTTAGTCTCCTTCTACAGTATTTTTCAAAAAGTAGCAAGCCAGAACAAGTAAGTACAAAGTTAAACAGATAATATTTGAAGTTGGGCACATGGGATTTTTATTGTTGTGTTGTTAGAGGGAAGGAAGACGTTGAGCAAAGCTGAAAACAAAATCCAGCTGCCTACATGCAACTGCTTGTGTTAGTTCAAAACCTTCAGCCCTTTTAAAAATTGTTTGTATGGTGTAACTTGATAGGTTTTACTGCAGATTCTTTAAATAAGTATCATTTGTATCCCTCATGCAAGACAGTTATATATGGAAAAGCTTATCCGTGCATCATTTCCAAACTCTAGCTTGAGGAGTTTGGTTGATGAGGGGAAAAACCAACTTTGTTATTTGACATTCACTTTCTTTTATGATGCATTCACGGAAAAAAAAATCTGTTATTAAAAAAATGAATCTGTTATATTAACACTTGCAATCCTGATGATCTTTTCTGCAGTATGTGTGCAGCTTTTCTCAGAGATCTTGATGGTACAGAGAGAAAAGTGTGAACAACATTTAATGGCATTGAAAATACCAAAAGCAAACTTGTATTGTATTTCTTGCAACATTCAGTAGAAGAAAAACTGAACAAACATATAGCTGAATTTCAGAATAGTAGACCACTTGTCTATATTGTCCCTGTGACAGCTGCAACTGTTTAATCAGAAATTATTTATTGTATTTTATTGAAAGAGGTCTTGACCATGAATAAATATTACTAAGAATGTAAAGATGGTGATGTTACTGTGATGTGCCTCAGCTAGTAACAGCATAGGACAAGAAATTCAGGTGATCTTGCCCGTGTATTGGTAGACTTGTGCAGGTGATGCATGTTGTTTGAGACTGATGTAAAATCCACTGTATTGGAATATAAACGATCTGTGACAATATTTGTCATACTTAAAAACTGAGTGAGTCTTTAAAAACATTAAAAATGAAGCAAGGTGTAAGACTGTATTATTTAGAATCCTGTGCAGTCGGGTCAACATGTGCAAAGACAGCCCGTTCTAGCAACCTATTAGATGAATTAGGAGAATAAGAAGGTTTAAAGCTTTAAGGGAGATTATCGTGCTCTTCTCCACATGGCAGGCAGTGCTGATTAATGCTGTGTGTTTCTTTAATCTCAGGGTTTGTAGGTGAAAACAGCCAACCAATCCCAGAAAACAACATTGGAAACAGAATGCTTCAGAATATGGGCTGGACCCCTGGCACGGGCCTTGGACCGGACGGTAAAGGGATGCCAGAGCCAATACGAGCCATCCAGAGACCAAAGGGACTCGGACTTGGATTTAGCTGACAGAAATGTACTTTGGCTGCCCGGTAAAAATAAAGCTTAAATTAAAAAGACACACACAGAAAAAAAAAAAAAAAAAAAAAGGCAAACTTATATTATTTGTTGTGATCGGCAAATCCAGTTATTTTCTCTTCTCCAAGATCACTGAAGTCAAAGTGCTTCGCATTAACTACACCAGCTGCAACGTACAGCCACAGTGACAGAACCGGCATTCGAGTCTAACTTCACAATGGTGCTAAAAAATGTACAAAAACTTTGACTTTTTTATTTTTTTGTGATCTTAAAGTTTGTATTAAGCATAAAATTCAGTATATTCACTTTTTTCATAAAAGCTTCTGACACGGGAGGTTTTAGTATATACGCAAATTTTATTATTTTTTTTTTTTGTAAATATGATTTCATCTCGAGAGTCTCGATAAGATTTGTTGAGGAAAATGGAACTTTTTACAGCTATTGTGTTTTTCCCCCTTTTCAGGCAAAGTTTCCAAACCTGGTATTTCTGGTGTTTAACAATATTTGAAAATAAGCTGTCATTTTGCCCATAAGATATACATGTTTCCCACTGGAAGGTGATACGATATCCAATTTTGTATAAGAGCATGAAAAATGGCTTTGTTGTCAAAGGAATGCCATTCCAACACCATTATCTGGCAATGTATCACTGTCTTCCACATTCAAGCTCAAAAGCAAAGCTTTTATACTTGTTTTTACATTTACAGGATTATCTTCTTTTCAGCAAACATTTTAAAAAGTTAAACTTTATTTTTACTTTGGATTTCCCTTTATATTAATAATCCTCAGTGTTTCCATATTTAAGAATAGTTTAAGCTTTGAACCAGGAAATCGAAAGACAGCCATCTTTAAAATACAGTGTTTTTATTCCGGGTTGTGGCATATTTTAAACAATGCAGTCTTCAAAATTGTGTTATCATATGGTTTGTGATCGTGCTGGTGCCAATGAGCCACAACCTTTAAGGATCATGAACAGAAAAAGGGCAAGGAGAAGCAGGATTAGGGTGGAGGAAAGGAAGGAAAAGCTACTTTGATGGCATCTCACAAATCTAAGCTAGCAATTTAAAATCAAGAGGGATCATTAAGTGTTTTAATCAGTATCCTAATGTATCTAATGTCAGCAGAAGCAATTTCATTAAGCACCAACCAATCAAGCTCCTAGGGTACTTATTGGTCTGCAGTATAAAACAAATTCCACTTGAAAATTAAATGATAGGACTGAAGGAAACTGTTGTTCAGATGGACTAAGGAGAAAATTCTGCCCCCCCTCACCCACCCGTGTGGTAGCTGGCAATATTTACTCTGACTGCAGAGGGAACAGGATATGATTCTCCGGTCTTTTTTTTCTTCAGGAGGAGGATCTCTCCCTTCTTCTGCACCCGAACTGCAGAGAAAAATACTTCCAGATGCTTGCAAAGATATTTCCTTAAACTGAAAAGAGCACAGCTTTCTTCATGTGACTGTGAAATAGAGTGATGAATTTTAAAAAGTGTTTTTATTGCTTTTCTTTTTCTCTCAACTTCAGCCATTTTTCCAGAAAAATAATAGTAGGAAGAGAAGTAGCAACAGCATTATAGCATTGAATTTGCTTAAAAGAAATATTCATGCTTTCTACTGTGAGTACTGTCATTTTAGGAATATTGTTTCACCATACCTGATAGCTGAATGCACACATTCTCTGAGTTTCAGGAGAACTATTTATTGCTGTTTAAATACTTGATATGATTGTGTTCTTTTGCATTTTGAAATGATAAGAAATTTTAAACAGACTTGGGATTTATAATCAACACATATGCTTTTTATTGGAAGGTTTTGGAGCATAGCATAATGTGGGTTCACCACTTCAATATGTCTTGCACAACTGAACTGAACTAAATACATTCCATATCCTAGGAATTTCAGGGCCACATAATTGCAAAGGGCTGAGAGCCTGGAATTCTGCAGGTAGCAGAGGTGCCCACTTGTATAAGTGTTATTTACAATAATGAATTTATGTCGCATGCTCCCATTCTTTCAGTGCAATGTGCTACTAAGAGCAAGTGAATTCTAAAGACCTCTTTGTATTGTACACCACAATGAGAAATTCCATGAAATAATTTTCAACATGTGAATTGTGAAAGTGAATTTTTAACTTCTGGTTGTTCTAGCTCTATTTGCAAAATTGTAAGGGAATATTGATTCTCTGATAAAATTCCATTGTTGTGCTTTGATAACAACACCTACATATCTTGGGCTGGAAATTCTAAGTATGACACATATAACACTTAATTTAATTATTTCTGTGGAATTTACCATAGCAGTAGTTCCTCAAGAAATCAGTCTGCAGCTCCAAAAGTACTTGAAAATGTTTCCTGTTTTAAAAAGATAAGTGGGAAATAATGGATACATGTTGAGAGAAAATCTCTCTTTAGCCCATTCAACATCCTTTCATACAGATACAATAAAGGAGCCAACCTAGTAAACAACCATAATGGAAGAACTATTTAGTCTGATTGGAAATCTTACAACTTTTTGTTTTAAATCAGTCTATTAGTGAGAAACTATTAGATGTTAAGACTAGTCAAATTGATTTTTAAATAGAGATAGATACATCTTGTCTGTTTTCCAGCAGGTATTCTCATAGATGCCACAGCTGACAGTCAACATTTTATGTTAGAAGCTGTAGAACAAAGTGATTTATTAAAATACTTCAGTGTAGTATTTTGAGATATTTTTATGTTGCAGTAAAATTCCCATTCTGACTTACACTATCATTTCAATTCCGGTTTTCCCCATCTCACAGGAGTGGTTTTAAAGATATGCCAGTAGTGTGATTTTGCACAGTTAAAACTAGTGTTAAGAAACAAAACAAAAATGCATTGCATTTTTTTTCTTTTTTAAGACATTGCAAAGTTAGTTGGCTTTGAACCAAGTCAGAGTACTTGGGTGGTTTTTTTCTTTCCCACACCTAACTTGCTATCATACTATCATACCTGCTACACAGCTGGCTTACATTATTTTAAAATAGATATATAAGTATTTTCAGATAATAATTCCTACTGGCTGTGACACTGAAAGTTTTTTACCTACATAAATAAATATGGGATTATCTTGTATCTAAAAGTTACCTTCCATCGCTCACCAGATTCTTTCCATTTAGGTGTTTGATTAGTCAGTAGCTCAGCTGTTACCATAATATTCTCTCTATGCAGACAGCTTAGTGAAGAGACTTTACGTATTATCAGCATTACATTTTGCTACATGTTCCATGGTATCTCAAAGTTCTGTGAATTGAGCCATTAACTGTTAATAAAAGAAGCCCATGAGCAGTATCTTATTTTTGAATAAGTATTTGTCGAAGTCAGAGAAGCATTATCAATATGCTCATTTAAACAAGTTTGTCCCTGCATTTGTCTTTCTGCAATTAGGTCAATAATGGGTGTAGAATGGCAGTAAATAGCTAAATAATATGTATAGAATGCTTTGCTTCAATAACACAAATGCAAAATGAAGTAAAATAAAAAAACTCCATTCTTCATGGGTTTTGTATCTTCTTTTCTTTAAACTGCCCTTTTCAATAGCACTGTTATTACCAGGTGAGTAGAAAAACATGCTGTTTCTGAAAACATAATTAAGGTTGCTAATATCTTGTAGCAAGTAGACGCATATTATGCTAAAACTATTATACTGCATATAGTATTATTTGTACCTTTTTACTAGTACTTCTTTTCTAGGTTGTTATGACCCACTGAAAAGATTACACCACAGCATCAAGAAATGCCTTAAGAAGTTTGCAGTACTTTTGTTATTGTATTCTTCTAAGATGTTTAAATACAAGTTCTTTTCATTCTTTAAGAATGTGTATTCTTTGGTAACTTGTGCTTTCTCTTCAACCAGTTCTCCAAAACTGTTCCTCCAAGGAGAACTCACACAGCCTTTGTTTTACCTCCCCAATCTCCTCCCTCCCACAGCATTTTCAGTAAAGGTGTATCAGAAATGGGGATATCTTCCTTCCTGCTCTAAACTCAGGAGACTTTTTAATTAGACTTTCATCCCTAGCAGGGTTTTCATGAGCAGTGGCATAGTTAGCACACTGCAATTGCATGACTAAGTTACCCACAGTAGAGACCCATACCTAAGGGCAGTATCTGTGTTCAGTCTGAAAAAACACAGTCAGATTTATTCATTTATCGACCAGTAGTCGATAAAACTAATATAAAATGTTAAAAGACAAAATGGCACTTTTAAATATTGTTACATGGTTTTAGTTTTAATTCTCCCTGGAAAAGGTTTTATTGTGGCCAAGTGGAGTTTTTTTACAGGTACAGTATTTAGAATTGGGATTTTATTTTTTTTTATTGGCCTCCCTATACTGGAAAAAGTCATGGTGGAGGTGCAGCAATTTCAGCATGGATGTTCTCCTTTTCTCAAGTGGGTTTTTTTTTGCTAAGAAACTATGTTAAAACTTTGCCTGCATAGATCAATATAAGCTGCAGCTACTAAGCTATAAGAGAGGTTGTCCAGTAAAACTGATGACAACCTTTTTAATATAAGTGTGCTTTAAGGTATTGTGGAAAACTTTACAAAAGCAACAGAAGTTTCATGATTGACTCTCTAGTGGAAATGTTTCGGCTTCCTATGATTCTCTTCTCCTGTCCTACACTAAAACAGATACTGCAGGTATTTTGGTTGTGATGATATACTGCTTGTATTTGAATATTCAGTCTTGAAGTAAAAGGCTGAAAATCACTAAGATTCTGTAATCTTGATCTCCTGCATCTATGAGAACTGTCATTATTAACAGCTGTGAAAAGTGGTCTGAATTAATATGAGGTATTCCATCTATAGAAAATTGGTTTTTTGGCCTGACTGCTCATGGCATGTTGCTATGATGAATTTAAGTATCGGGGAGTCTGACTTATGAAACTGTGAATTAGTCTCTGAGGAATTTTATTTTATTGTAATATATTTACACCAATTAAATATGTGAGCTTATTAAAATCATATTATCTTTCAGAATATTTGATCATGGATATGCTCCCTTTGATTGTGCCTTGTCCTTAGTGTTGTCTTTCATCCTTAATATTTGTCCATTTTTTCTGAAGAAAGTGTAACCATATATACGTTTTAAGTGACTATAGCCAATGTTTTCTCTCTTGAAGTGTAATCTCATGTATGTGCTAAGTGATGCCACTCAAGATTTTCTATAACTTCTACTAGTCTAGTGAGGTTGTTTTTCAGTACCTCCTTAGACTGGTTTTCTGAATGGCTTACTCTTGCCTGTGTCAGTTGTTTTAAGAGATTGTCAGGCTGAGAGCTTGAAATTTCTTTAGCCTGGGCAGGCTGTTGTGTTGTCCCCTCTCTTTCCTGTGGCCCCACGCTAATGAAGACTGCAAGATATGTAATGCTTTGTGCACATAAGTATCTCCATCAGCTTCCAACATTTGAAGTACTAGGTCTAAAAATAAGCACGCATGGAAGTGTTTGCAGATTGGGGCCTTAACTTCCTTCCTTGTAAAAGATACAGCTCCCAAATTTTCCATGGCATCAGAGTTCCCGCAGACCCCTGGAGTCAGCTGCCCCTTTGCTGGGTGGTGCTGGCCCATCTCCAGTGTGGAGTTTCTTTAGAGCACCTGTTTGGCTGCTACAACGTACAGGTTGGCTTGTGGTTAATGTCAGTCTGTCCTTTCCATACCAAAGGGTACATCCTGACCGTGCAGGGACTCGGGGTGCCGGATCAACCTGGAGTCTCTCCATTTTGCACAGCTTAAAATAAAACAACAAACTGCTCGTGCCAGGTTGTCTGGGCCACAGTCGACACCATCAGACAGTCAGACTAGTACTGGGTAGCTGATTTTGTATGTGTTATGTAGTCATTTATTCCAGCAAAGTAGCAAGAAAAAGAGGAAGAAATATGAAATGTTTTGAGTTCAAAGAGAATGTAGCAAAAAAGTAAGAATTGTGGGTAATGGAAGGGAACAAAATCACTTCTGAATCTATGATATAATGAGAAAACTGAAATACTCTTAAGTTTAGGGGCAGATGAGCAAGGGATAACAGGCATCAGAAGGAAAAATATAGATGTCCCAAGTCATATTTTCTCCTATTTTAAAACCAAAAAAAAGTTTCATACAAGGCAAGAACAAGAAATAAGTAATTTTCATTTTCTATTTTTCTGTATTTCTAACTACTATTATCAGCAATTAAGAAACACATAAAATGGGAAACTTAGTGTCGCAAGATATTGAGTGAAAGTGTTTGGCAAAACAAATTCAACGTTTTGAACCCACCTGTGAAGGATACTGACAGGTTTAGTACCCAAGGTAAGTTAAACTTCACATGCATCTATCACTTTGAATGCTTCAAGCTTTCTCAGTGAGTCATCTTAGTCAGCTTATTCTACACTTGTCCACTTCCAAACTTCCTCCATCTTCTTCTCAAGCATCTCTTACTGTTCATGCTGGACCTCAGATTGCTTCTGGTTGTCCATTTCCATGAGTTTTGTTTCCTGTTTTAATGAGCTGTGAATTTTTACATTTAAATTCCTTGGAAATAGCCCATAATGTGTTTTCAACATATTATCCTATAAGGTACGTTTAAGTGGTACAAGGAAATTATTTGTAGAACCAGGGCTAACGGTTTGACATTTTTCCTCACATAAAATGTTTCTGCATTTAAATCCTAGATTTCTTTGAAGACCCTCAGTGCTGTTCACTGTACTCCTGTTGCTTTCTCTCTTGCACAAACTTGGCTGTTTTCTTACAGAATACTGTGCTGGAAAGCACAATAATTTCTCCGGTTGCATTTAGAAGTATGCAAATCTTCAATTCTGTACTTTTATTTTCAAGTCTCAGAAGTTAAATTCAAATTCCACATGCATTGCCTTATTTTTTTCCAAATAATCCAAGTTACCTTAAGCATGTCGATGTTCTGCCATTTATGAAGAAAGCAGAGTATTTATATAAAGTTTTCTAAATGCCAAATTCTCAGCATATGTGATGCTGGCTCTCTCCTTTCTAGTAGTAGTAGATATGATCTACAACGTAAACCGTGCATACGTATGTATAACTAAATACAAGATTTAAAATTTCTTGAATATGAATACTCAGTATGTTAGTACTGGATGCCTTGACAATTGCAACCCTTGAAACCTCCTGCTGTTGGACCCCGCAGCGAGGAGGTCTCACAAAAGCTCTCCAAACCTGCGCGTTCTCCAACCCAGAACAAAGAATGGGAAAACCTGAAGTCACCTTTTGGCTTTTGTAGTTTTGGTACAGCTCAATCATTCGAGTCTGCCCTGGCAGTAATTTCCACACCTGTTCAGGGGGCTGGGGAGACAGGACTGCCCAAGTTTCCTGCCAGGGAGCTGCAACACCAGCAGGTCTAGAGACTCCAGGTATGTAGCAAGGTCTTGGAGCACCAGCTCAACAAAATACATTTTGAAAAACAGATGCTCGCTCCAGCACTTCTTTTGGAATTGTTGAAATGTCCTGCAGAGGACAGCATCTAAGGCAACTGCCACCGTGTCCAGCAGTAACCATGTTACCTGTTAAAGCAAGCTGAAAAAATCAGCCATCTTTGCCATGAGAAATTTGGATTGTGGTTCTTCTTGATCACCACATCCCCAGCAGCCACTGTTTTGCAGCGTGATCTGTGACCACTCAACCCACAGACCAGTGGCACGTTGACTCCGAGGGGCTAATCCTTTCAGGTTTAAAGGTGAGCATGAGGAAGGGCCAGCACCAGTTCCTGAGACATTGCCAATGGCATCCTGGTAAGTGCAGGCTCGAAACTCCTGGAAGGGTCAAATATGCTGACCATGGAGTTTGATAGCCACGAGCAAAGGTTTCTGTTCCTGGCACAGGCTGCCATTTTACTGTGGAACAGAGCATCTGGTTCATCTGTGGGGTTCATGCAGTGGCCTGCAGGATCGGTTACAAATATTTAGGCAGTGGTTTGAGATGGGGATCGTTCCAAATGAACCACTACAAGGCTAATTATACTGGATCAGGATGAAAAGGTTAAAATGTCATGGCGAGGGAAATATCCTCTGTTGATTTTTTTGTCATCATACAGGATAGTGGCTGTTGGAAGAATTTTGGCCAGAACCACATTCCTCTGCTGCCATTAGAGCTGGTAAATCAAAAAGGCAAAACTAAAAAAAAAAAAAACGTTCTACTGTGTAGTTTAGAAAATGAAGTTATTTGCCTTTGTGTGTCCATACAAGCAAACACGAACATGCATGTAGATCTCTATATAGAGAGAGTGGTGTAATACATAAAATTATGAAAACAATAGTTAAATGTTAGGCCATTTGTTAAATTGTCACCTCACATAGCTCACAGAAGTGTGACAAAGCCTCTGGTTCTGCTAAGTCTACATTATTTAAAAGGGGTGAGTCGCTTCTATGAAAGTCAATAAATCTGCAATGTATTGTTTCATATTCTGCCTTTATGTAAACCTAGCCAGGGTTTTAAGTTGTCTTCTTCCTAATCAGTGGTAAAGCACATTTAATAGCTCACTTAAGGTGTCATCCATTACTATGAGTTACTGTTAGAACTAATTAATAGCGCTGAAATTATTTTGTAATGAGAAATTGAAGTATTGCATTGTTAGAAAAAATTACCATTCACAGCTAATTAACGTTTAACAATGCAAATAAGCTGATAATTATTTTTCAAGCCATAGAAAAATTCTGTGACATTTTATATACTACCTTCGTGATCCTAATTGTTTCTGAAAAATATCTTTAGAGAGAAATAGTCTGAAGAAATTTCCCTGGATAAAAGGCAGTTTCTGCAATGCACAATGAATGAGAGCTCTCCTTTTGTTTGCGTGCGGCTGCGTTCAGCAGCGACTTCTCACGGTAAATACTGATGAAGAGAAGTAAGAAGTAAGGGTCAGAAAGGCAGGTGGAAGGGGAAATTATGTCCGATCCGGGCCAAAAATTTCCTGGGTGCTCCAAGTCAGCCGTTTTTCTCTTCAGTGAGTACAGGTATTACAAATGCGGCCCCCGTGGGCTTCGATCGTTTGGCTCCTTTGCAGGAAAAGATGCTAGCAGCAGGTGAACACTGTCACTTCAGCAGCAAAATGTATTTATAGGTCATATACATGGTAAATCGATGCGATCGAACCACCCAGAAACCAAAAGGAAAACTCAAAGTCTGACCTTGCGTGACAGTGTGAGGTCACAGTCCCCCAAAAATCAAGACGTTGGAGTTTTTTTCCAAATTTCATGACTTTGGACATTACTTGAAGCAGTTCTCAGAGGAATCATTAATTTGGTGTTAAGTGACCAGCCTGATGCCACAAGTATCACCTGTGGATTGGGCAGGAGTTGCTGCAGGTGCAGATGGTAGTTTGGGTATGTTCTGTGAAACATTTTTCATCACCTTTTCACAACCAACCCAAGTAAATATTGAAAACTCTTCTGCAATGGCACAAGCTGCCACTTTCTCATCACTGTTAACTTTGCTAAATGAAATACAATCTTACTCTGTTTTGATTTTTAATCCAACTTCGTAATTATTCTATTTTAAGATTCTATTTAAAGAAAAGTCAGTTTAATCTCTCAAACATTTTCTTTTTATTAAAGGTTTTTCTGAAAGTGTTGGGTATTATGTTTTCCTTTTTTTTTTTTCAATCAACTGGTAAGAAATACTATTTTATTTAGCAATTTTATGATAATGTATAATCAAATAGTAAGTGAATCACAGAGGCTGCTATTAAACACACATGCATAATGTTATACACCTGATGACACACATGCATAATGCTATACACCTGATGTTTTAAGTAGATCCCAGTTTCTCGGCAGTGCCACCAGCTGCCAAGGGTATGATCTACTCCTGCTGCTTTTGGTTTTGTCTGTACATTAGGGTTGTCTTCTGCTTTGGAGTTGTCAGACTCTGGTCTGCAGACACCACCTGCTCTGCTGCAGAGGAGTGTTCCTTGACGGTTCTTTAATTTTCCTGCAGAAGGTGGGGTATTTGTTGTTGTCCCACCCTCGGCTGCCCTTTCCCACCCACTATGGACCTTTCCTCCAGGACCCTCCACTGCTGCTTTATCACTGTTGAAGTGGTGGTCTGCAAACTGGTATCAACCCATCTTCCTTAAAAATGGATTTGAATTTTTTTTTTTGTTGGTTTTGACTTCAAGTGAGGCCTTGTGATCATGTCCTGTATAATCTTCTGGGAGTCTCTTGTAATAATGGAAGTTTTGATGAAAGCCACCACTACTGTTTGTGTATTCTCGCGAAGCTTTGCAAGGAAAACACCACACATTTGTGTCCAAAGTTCCTGCACCAGAGGAAAGGAAAAAGAACCATGAAGGTAATATTTTCTTTTCTTAATTCATTTAATTATTTTAAATTGAAACTATTAATAGATGGAAGAGGAGTTCTGAGCCAAGTCTTCTGAAAGCTTGGAGCTGGTAGAACTGGACCTGGAACCAGGTTTGTGCTTTGGTCAGCCTGTGAGTCACATAACCTCTTAAACCAGGGGCAAGAAACTTGTAGACCAGCAGTAGGTTACTATCCCAAGTTTTTCCTGCAGATAGGAAGGTTTGGTACAGACTTGCTGATGTTTTCATTGTTCTGTATGTTGATTTAATAATTAAAATATTTAAACCCATTCCATAGGTCAGCCTGTCCTTGGTCGGTATTTTATACAAATTTATGCTAAACATGTAATGGCCGGTGTGGCTATTGTGGTTGAAGGTTGTGATTTTTTTGTGAATTCCTTGACTGACTTTGATGAATATCACTATGAGCCCCACCTGAGTGGGGCTCATATGGACTGAGTGGTCCCATGCTCTGCTCCCAGTACTCTCCAGGAGCGAGCGCAGGCTGCTGGCTGTCCCAGCTTCAGACCCTGGCAACCATTTTCCCCACTCAGCTCAGAGCAATTATTAATGATAGTTTGAGCACCTCTCGGGCTAAAATTTGTGGATGTTTTCCGCAATTAGGCATTTTTTTCATGTTGATTTGAATAGGTGTTTAAGAAATGTAACGTGAAAAATAACGCTTTCAGCAGATTTATTCTCATGTCTCGCATGTTGTGTTTTTCTTTTTGCAATGATGGTGTCTGAAAATCTTACCTGTGTATGTTACAAAGCAATGCAAAAATTTAAAGAGCCAGATTTTCAGGGCAATTAGTAGTTGAAGTACAAAAATGTTTGCAACTTGCACATATAATACAGCTATAGAATGTCAAATGACTTAAGGTGTGTGTTTAATGGTAGCAGTTCTGATTCTGGCTTTTCAGGCTGCAGAGCATGGGGGCTTTCAAATGTTTTAATTTCTAAATACAACTTTGCAAACCGAGGGAGGAGGCTGAGAAGCCTTCCTGTCGCAGCTCTCATGCTCTTGTGTTTCTCCATTACACCCGTTAACAACTACACTAGAAACAAGCAGCAGATTTTTTTCCACTCAGTGAGTAATTGTCTGCACAGCAGTGACAGATGTGCAATATAGCAGCTTCTTCAGGAAAAAATTAACAGTTTGTCCAGCATGTCAGCTCGCTCTTTTTAGTGCTTCGGAGGTCTTGGCCCCATTATGGATGATTTAGAAATTGAGGCAAGCTAAGACCAGCTGCCTGGGTTGAAAGCCTTAGTTAGTAGCCCTCATCTGCATTCCAGTATTCACTTACATCTAGAAATTGGTAGGGCCCCTCTGGCCACAAGATGAGTATGGGCTGACAATGCCTTGATTTGTTGAGAGAGAGAATAAATGGGTTTTTCAGAAGATGAGGAAATATCACCATTACTGGCCAATTTACAGCATTTTATCTGTTCTTCAAACATGTCACTTTTGTTATTGTTGCATGGTAATTACATAGTGAAACGGAAAGAAAACAAATTCTGGTTACATATTCAGATGGATTGCAAAATCATATAATCCTGATAAATGCCCATTTATGATACACACGGATGAAAGGTTCATTTTAATTTTGAATAGCTAGCACAGCCATAAATAGGATATAGGATTAGATCCCACAGAATCCGATTACCTAAAAGCAAATAGTATTTTTCTTCACTTTTTTTCATAACCAGGAAATTCAGTGTATGCGGGGTATTTAAATAAGTAGGTTTTCCATAAAAATATATGAAGTAAATACAGTTCAATACCTTTGTATATTTTAAATATAATCATTTAACACTATTCAGCTAGGTCTTTTCTGAAGCACTCGTTTCTAAAAAGACATCAACCCATCAATATTGCTGAGAAAGATATCTCACAGCTACACCCTATTGCAAGCTATATGTTTATGACAAATAGACAAAGCTTTGCTTATCGGCTCTCTAGTGCAACAAAGCAAAATATGGTCAGTATTGCCCAGGTACTGTGAATTGCAACTGTTACACCTTCTTAACAGCTGTAAAGAAAGTTTTAGGGCAAATGATTATTTTAAGCAAGTTCTGACAAAACCCTAGGTAGCTGCAATTTTGGCAATGGCTTTCATGGCTGAATCATTGTCTAAAATTGGGGAAGCTCCATTTCCTTCAATGGGAAGGAGCAAGGAAAGGAGTGGTATGGAAATACATGCATATGTTAACAGAAAGCTGTGCAGTTGACTCCTGATCATTACAGAGGAGAAAAGAAACTGCTTTGTAAAGCTGTCTGCTTCACAAACCCTTAGTGTCCGAATTACCTTCACAAGATGTTGTCTTCTCAGCTTTAAGGTGGGTTTGCCATTGCTTCGAGAAGAGTAGGGGTGGCAGAGAAGGGAACACCCAGGAAGTTTTCATCAAGTCCCTTCTTGCCCCTCTCCCCGTGAACAGACACCTCTGCCCTTGAAGGGAGCCAAGCTCACAGAGCCCTGCCAGACATGGCACAGGCCACCCAAACCACATCACATGAGCTTGGCTGCAGAAACGGCCACCTACAGATCAAGGGAAGAAAGATTCAGCTTGGGGTTTGTCTAAGTGTGGTGCTGCATAGTGCTAGGCCAGACCACACATTAGACATTGTGTTCCAGAGCAGAGAGTTAGTTAAGATGGTTAATCGAAATTCTCTCACAAAGGAACACAACTGGGTCCCTACTGAACATTTCACTGTGGTGAAGTGCAGCCTGATGTTTTTTCAGCTGTTTTTATTCAAATACGTCATGAATGTAAGTAGGTACCAGCAATCTGAGCAGCCAGTGCTCAGTTGGATCTGGTGTCAAGTGATTAAATTGTACCTGCCTGCACTTGCCCACCATGTAATCATTTAAAGGCTTACAGTTTGGAATCAGTTGTTACAGTTCAGTTTATGGCTACAATAAGCCGGGTGTTATCACAGGTAAATATTACTTAAATGAGTCACATTGTTCTCTTCCTCAACTTTACGCTGCATTTGTAATAGTTTAACTTTTCCTTCTTCTTGGCGAGTCCTGAATCTCTATGTAGCTATTGATAAGACTAGTACCAAGAAAAGATTTCAAAAGGCAACTTTATTCTGGGTCAAACTTTCTGGAAGTGAGAGAGGGAATATATGAAAAGGCTGATCTCTGGGAGGCAGTGATAGGTGCTCTGTTACATACTCCTGACATTTTAAGAACTTCCAGTTTGCTAGGGATCCCTGTATGGAGGTGGCCAGTGGGTTTTATTCTGTGTTTTTACAGCAGTGTATTGGAAAAGACCCTAAAGTAGCCTATGTTATTGTCATGATGTCACTTTCATAGTTCTCTGCCCCTGACTGAGTTTTGTTATCACTTCAGCATTGACTGACTTCTCTCCTAAAAGGTTTTTCGTGTGCTTCAGGGTAAAGTAGTGGCAAATAAGCAAAATGTCTACCAGAAGCCTATCCTGGGAGACATATCTGTAAGATAAATTGCTTCAGTTGGCTGAAAGTCCTCAGATACAGTAAGTGCATTTGCTACAGTTTGGAATGCTTAGTTCAATCTCAGAGCATTAAGTATGTGCTATTTTTTTGTTAATTTACCTTTGAAATCCCTTCTGAAGATCGTGACAGCAGAGACTAGTAACACTCATTCCACTGCTACTAAAGGAACTACCCACAGCCCGAAATCCATCCCCAGTGCAAGTATTCAATGACTTCAACAAAATGCATTTGCCCTCATAGTTATATGGTAGGATTTGGAAATCCCAGTGCTGGTGCCTGCTGTTTCCCAGAGTGAAGAGCATGTCCACAGCCCACGGGATGACAAACTCATCCACTAACCTCCTTTGTCCCCACACTCGCTCATGTCCACATCTGCCCTACGAGAAGTGACCCCTCTTCTCATTGTTCATAGTGGCAGGGCTGCTGTGTCCCTCCTTAGCAGACTTTCTAATGTGACTCATCAACAAACCCAGTTGTCTAGAAATAAGATGGGGGATGTTACAAAAGTGGACTTGCTATATTTTCTCTCTGTGTGTGCATGTGCAGCATTTTGACTTGAATGCCATCTAGAAGAGTTTTTCGTTTCAGCCTTCAGAGTTAACTCAGGAAGATGATACATGCACACTCAGAAGAATAGTATACAACAAATCAAAGATTTCAGCTTTGGTGAATCACTGCCATGTTTTTCCCCCCTCCCATTCAGACTGAAGATTTCCTGCTGCTTTACGCACATTAAGCAGAGCGTTAGATGTAGCTACATGCTGCTGTAGCCTGACTTTAAACAAGCATCCAAAGTGCCTCTTGAAATCTGAATACTTGGTCATCACCTTTAAAAAGACCATAGTTTTGCCACGAGTAAAATTATGAAGAAGTCCTCCTTTAATTATTATTATAATCCTGAATTTCTTAGTGGCACTGAACATTCCATAATATGCAGCCATCTCGTACAATTGCTTCCAAATACAGCCTCACATTTGATTGTAGGGTCTGGAACATCAGCCTGTAGGAATGTGCTGCTAAAGCATCTTCCCTTACTGTCTGATGCTGAACAAATGTAGGCTGTTGTAGTTATACTCAAAAGCCCTAATTTTTCCTGGTTTAGACATATCCATAATAGGTGGGATTGTGTAGGCAATGCCCCAAGAAGGCAAGGAGAAAGCCACAGCACATTCCAATAAAACTGAAAGCATAGAAAGGATGTGGATGTACTTCATATATAATTAAGATGAAGTGCAGTTATCTCAAGGGTCCTTAATAAAAAAAAAAGCTCTCGTACTGGGAATTGGTATAAGGTCACTAAAAAAATGGCATTTACCTGCAGAATAGTTTCCCATGTCTTAAAGCCCAAGTAGTACCCAAGTTCACAGCATGTAACGCTTTTTTTCTTTTTTTTCTATTTTCAAAGCCACTACGTTTTTGCATGCGTAGCATGGTGTTTAAGGGACTGTTCTGAAGATTTAATTAGAGGTGTCACCTCTCAGTGACAGAGACTTTCACTGGGACCTCAGTGAAGACATTTAGTCTCTCTGTGACACCATTCTCCCAGAGAAAAACTAAATTACTCCTACGTGGTATGTGTCTGCACATCCCTTTGTGTCTCCTTTTCTGTGATGGCTTCAAGGTGTAACATTAATCCCGCCCAAACACAGGAGGAGTCAATGAGTTTAGGTCAGTCCTGATTACCATTGTGCCCATAATATTTTTCTTTACATTTGCTGGCATCCAGATACACAGGAGAATATATAACAGGTATCTTTGTGAAAGTCAAGGCGTATGGGAGCATGGTGATGTAAAGTAATTGGCTACACTGATCATAACAGATAGTTCAACCAGTTAAATAGTTGATGGCTAATCTGGAAGTTGCTGCTTATTTTGGTTTTAGCTTGCAATTTACATCTGCCAATGCACTCTTTATTTCCTCTGATATGTTATTTGTGCAGCTAGTCAATATGATAGAGTTATTAAAGCAATGCCATTTTCATTAATTATGTGGTTAATCCAAAACATAGTATATAAAATGTGTATGTTCAATTCAAAATGGAGCAAATAAACAGCATTGTGGTTAAAATATACCAAGATCAAAGTTCTGCCTAGTTCCCAAGTCCTACTTACCTTGTACCAACATGCAGGCACCTGAGAAGTACCATCACTGGCTTTGAATAGAGAGGAGACAGCTATTTTTTCTCCCCAGGTGTGGACTTCACATCCATAACCTGAGCTAGTTTGCTAGACCTGCATCCAACTCTTGTTGCTTACATGGCACTTTTTGGTTAAGAGGGTAACATACTGTTTAATATGAGATTTAATCCACTTTGCACCTGGAGGCTCAAAGGACCCGTTCTCTCTCTAACAGCAGCCACCACTGCCGGTGACAGATCATAACAAAACTGAATAAAAGCAGCAGCTATTTTTCACACTGTCCTCTGCCATTCCCTCCCATAAATATCAGGGATTTGTATGTTAATGTTTCTATTGTTTTAATATTCTTGTTTTCCTCATTCATATTCGAAGGTATTATTGTTAGTGCCAACTCATTTGATTTACTATTTCGAGAAAGCACTTGTTCAAAAAGTCAGCGCTGGATATTAAATGATGATTGCTTGCAATGAATTTCTTCTTAATATCCGCAATGACAATTTTGCCTTTTCTTCTTCCACTTAACTCTAAATGAGAGATCTTAAGCATAAATAGGATTCATAATATCACGCTGACTGAAAATCATCTCGAAATGGGAAATATGAAGGCAAAAATAGTTATCCACATACAAAGCGCTCTTCCCCCTGAATTTAAAAAAAGAGGGAAGGGGAGAATGTTGTCTCAGGGTGTACATTGCTATTTTTGATTATATATGTAATGAAGAGAGAAGAAACTCCAGGGTCAGGACCACAGGTTTACTGGAGACACCGATCTGACCCATTGACTTCCTCTCCCTGTTCCTAGGTCTCAGGCTGTTGAAATTAATACCTTAGTGTATGATTAGCAATTGAAAAAAATTTACATAAAATAACACAGTTATTTTATGTATTCTTAACTATATGCTACCTAAAAATACGGCCAAAGTCCATGGGATTCAAGAGAAATTTTCCACTGATTTGTGTAAATGTTGTATCAGATTCGTGTCCACTCAAAAATTTTTTTGCCATTATTAATTGCTGGCCAATCAAGTGACATCTCAGTAACTTTTTCATTAGCATCAGTGTCATGATAAAAAGTAATATAATGCCTCCATATTAATTATGATATTATCATTTTTACACAGCTGCTTTAAAAATTCTTGTGCAAGTGGAGCTGCTGGAGGCACTTCATTTCATTATCCTTGAGAAACAAACATGAAATTAGCTGTAAATAAAGATGCAGTGTTCACTGCCACTAGCCAGGTTACAAAGATGGACAAAATGAGACAAAAGAGAATTAAATCACAGATTTAATTAAAGATAATCATCAAGAAGGCTGGTAAAACGAACAAGTATATTATTTTATAAATGTCCTAAAATGAAGTGTATGAAGAGACTGAACTCTTTAGCAGTGCTTTGGTGATTCTTTTTTGTAATACAACTTATTTTCCTCAAATGGGAAAATATTACTGGGTAGCAAGTGAGTATATTGATGTCCTGCTTTTCTATGGGGAAAAAAAAATAAAGCAGCTTTGGCTTAAAATGGTTGGCTCCTTTACAAAGTTAAAGCCATAGTGAAACACTGAAGCATAAAATAGATTCTGGCATAGGATGCAGTATTGTATATCTGAATATATTATTATAAAGCTAATTGTCACAGAATTATGTTTGAATTTTATGACACATCCTAACAACAGTGACATGAGATGCAGAGCAGGTGTTTCTTACATAAATAGTTTGCCCCCTTTCTAGTTTAGATTGTGGCAAACAGTAAAAATTACTCCAGCTAGAGTACACTTGGAAACCAAGAAATTGATTGTGCTCTGACTTTAAATCGTGTAGTTTGAGTACCTTACCTTTAAGCTTAATCTTACACATCTGCTAGAAAAAGGAGAAACATCGTAATATAAACTGATTGGATACTCGGTTATTATAAAGGAATTGGAGAAGGGCACAATAATAGAATATTAGCTTAATTTTTTCTCCTTTTATTCATAAGATGTAGTTGTTTTATTACCTATTGGCATGCTTGATGGTGTGATGTGACCTAAAGTTTCTTTCAGCATTCATTAGACATGGTTTTCTTACTTAGAGGAGAATTCAGACTTAAACCTGCCAACTATGTCTTTTTTTTCTGAACCATTATGTATTCCACATAGGCCACACAGGTTGCAAAATATTATTCTGCAAGCAAATTATTCTGTTGCAGTGGCTTTTTTTTACGTGTCCCTTCATCCTCCAGTTTCTCTTACTTTCTAAAGGCCATATTGTATGTTTCAAAGGAGATAAATTGGTAACAAACGTATTTTAGAAGTCTATATGATTACTTTGGAATGGGTAATTTAAAAAAATATATGTAAATGTGTACACGCATATAATTCTTCTTGTTTTCAGAGAATTTTTTAAATGGAGATAGGCTGTCATTGGGAAAGGAGGTAACAAGTGCATATTTAAATCTCACTGACTTCAGACGAAGTGCATACTTGTAAATATTGTTCCGAATAGCAATACTTACCTGACCTACGACTGAGTGGAAAAGATGCTTAAGATGCTACAGGCACATAAGGAACCTTATATGTTTATGCAGCTGCATACATAGGACTCGACATGATTTATGGGCACAAGGTAAGCAGCATCTGAACGGTGCTGGGAAGGTGCAAGTGGCTCACCATGGAGCGGGAAACAACCAATAAAATTTCTGCCTGAGGGAGGAGCCATGGTTGGAATGGCTGGGCAAGGCTCCCAGCCAAGAACCTCCTTGAGTGCACGTTGAGCTAGGACAAGGGTGCCCAGTGGCACTGCAGGGACACCTCACTTACATGGGGGACATGAATGAGACCATAATGATTATTGTTCCAATAGACTATAACGGATCTTTCTCAGCCTGTAGATGCTTGTTGTATAGATCTGTAGTGAGGGGCTCTTAAATATACCTTGTGAATGACCTCACAGACCTAAACTGCTTCAGAAGAGAGGTTGCAGTTGGTGGTGTAAATCCTTCTCAGTTCTCAGGTAACTGAGCATCACCTCAGAGGCTGCCTCCTGTGCACACCACACCCAAAAGCTGGAAACATTAGTATCAATACTAGGTTTTGTGATTTCCTTAGTTTGTTTCATCATGGTCATATTTTTTAAATCTCTCTTTCATATGGTCAACCAGTAGCAACCAAATGAAAGAACTGAAACCAGCTGGAGCCTTTTTGTCACAGGAAAAAAAAGCTCCTGAAACCAGCTGTTTCTTTGTGTTCTGTAACTTAGTCTTGCTGTGTACACTAGTGTTTGGTTTTTTTCTTTTCTGTTTTTCTCTTTTTCTTTTTCTTTTTTTTTCCCCCTAAAGCGCTTCTGGATTGCATCTTTGCATATGAAATTTCAGCCTAGAGCTAATTATTACTGTTGGTGAATTATAAATTGCTTACAGATAGGGCTATAAAGGCAATGCTGGCACATTCTTGAGTACAGTACCACAAGCTTGCTTCCCTGATACCAAAATAAACCATATTTTCCTCCTTAAACGAGTTCTATTAAGTTATCCACAGCTTTCAAATCCTCATGCATTTCTTTCATGATTCCCCTGTGGAGTTATCCCTGTTGTTTTGAAAAGGATAGTCTTGAGTCTGAGCCTGTACTTCCAAGTCCCGCTCTTTGTTGCCTAAGGAGTATACAAAGGTTTAGATTGCATCTTTTCAATGCATTATGGCACCGCAGCCTAAAGCCAATACTTGTTTTTTAACTGGCAACCTGCCTGTACGAATGGAGGAAGCAGATTGCCTCTTTGCTGAACACTTAGACAAGGTACTGATTTAACAACAGTGGACAAGCAGCTGGGAGCTGGGCTGTCAGCCTGTCACACACTGACAAATCTGTTGTTCATATTCAGGCAGGATGTTCCAGTTAGATTGCCATCAGTATCATCCATCTACCACAGGCATGCGAGGCGTACCGGCGTCTCCTGCATACCCATAGACGAAACGCTGGTGATACAGCTTTCCTGGGGAATCTCAAGAAAACAGCTAATTTGCTGCTGCTTTTTTTTTTCTTTTTTTTTTTTTTTTCTTTTCCCCCCCAGTGGTCTCCTGCAATAAGACCAGGAAGGCAGCAAATTCAATTTTTTGCCTCTCTCTTTGCTTCCTCATTTGGTATGCTGGAATTATGCGTGCAAATTGTTGGTTACTCCAATTTCATGTCTCAGGCATGAAAGGAAACCTCTGAATGGAGCCTTACCACTTTTGATAAAGCCATGAAAGCTTTTTCAAAAGCCAATTCAATAAAATGCAGTCTAACTAAAATAGAAATAATAAAATAAAAAAATTATGATTAATAAAGATATACTGAAATTACATTATTCTCCTTTCCAGAATAATTTTGAACGTATTTTCAAACAGCCGCTAGATTTGTAATACCAAATTAATACACTTCAGAACTATTTCATTTGCATAGTCAAGCTCAGTCTGTGGGTGAACTCTCAGCTAAAACCTGCCTGTCTATATTCAGGTAATCAGTTGGAGTCAATCTATATTGGGTTTGTATATACGAGTGGGTGTGAGGGGTTAGAACATGTGCTGTAATTATTTTATCACAGAAATATACTTGCCTATTTCTTTTTTTAATTTGGAAAAGCTGCTTTTAAATACTCTGATTATATATTCAACTGATTATAGTTTTATATTATCTGTCCTTATGTCAAAGTTATCCAATTTGTGGCCCCGTGAGCCCTTTATCTTCTCCTGTTCCAGCTACAGATCTATAATACCAAAGCCCAGAAAAAAAATTCCTGAATTTACTTAGGAGGAAAAAAAAATGGTACATCTGTATAATCTCATCCGAATTTGTCATCTGATTTTGCTGCTGCCTGTTCATCACCTCTGAGTGATAGAAATAACCTACAGCTTTCTCAAGGAGGTGACAGAGGAAGGAGTCCAGTTAACTTACTACTTATTCTCACAGTGGTATATACAATTTTACATTTTTAGACTGACACTGGTGTAATTTAAAACAGTAGTGGCTCTGAAAATTGTTAAGATAGTCACATTCTTAGTACTAATCTGTATCTTTCTACATGTTACCTTAATACTGTAAAAATCATGTGACATACTTTACATAGTTTATAATTTAATCAGCTAATATCTTCAAGCTCTCTTCACAGCCTCTTTGGTATAATACCTTTTCTGGTCAAGAAAGCCATTTACCTTCACTATATTTTTCACAGTAAGGTTCAAGATTTTCAGGAGAACACCAAGATCATATAGATTAGTTAAGTTACCTATCAGAAAGGAAGAGAATCTTGAAATTTTCTGCCTTTTTTGTTTTGTTTCTTTGGAAGTTTTTTTGAGGTATATTCATCAATAAGAAAGCTCATAAATTGAAAATAGTGCAGTGCAGATTGCAGCAGATTTCCACACAATGCTGGGAACAATATAAGGGGTCAGTAAAAACACACATAAAGGACGCAGACCGATGATAGTCTGTCTGTGTTTCTTATGCAATATGCTGCTGATTCTTCATTTTTAGAAATAGTCAAGTTGATGTAATCTTTTATCTCACCCTAAAAGGAATCTTCATTATCTTAATCTTAGTTATCTTTCCACACATAAGAAGGGGATAAAAATAGAAATCTCTTTTTATAATTGTTTGTGGGGTTGGTTTTTTTATAAAAATTGTGTTTCCAAATATCAACACTTGAAAGAATTTCCAGGCAAAGATGCTTTTAAATTCATGAAATATTGTTATCTCACTTTGGTTCACACTAGGATGAGTGAACTACATAGCAAATTTCCCAAATGATGGGCTACAGCACTTTTTTCTTTGTTGAAGTCTAGTGCTTGGCCTTTAAAAATAGCACTACAGGTTCATCAGGCAGTAAACAGGGGCTGTAGACATAGAAAATAAAGGGATTTCTAGATTCTTGTTAAAAATACAAATAAAATCTGGGGGAACCAAACCCTGGTTTGATTTTGTGGTTGAACGTGAATAAAAAACATGCTATGAAGTCTTTTAAACATGGTCACATGTGGAGGCTAAACTCCTAGTTTTTGTACACAAAGGTAACAGTTCCTTATCTTTATAAAGTCTTTGGGTGTTCTTTGCTCTGAAACCTCAGTGATTTTTGATTGACAGAAAGATTACCTAATAAACCTTCACCACAAACTAATTAATCACTGTGAATACAACACTAAATTGGCAAGCATAAAAAAGCAAATGAGATGGGTGTTGAAGACCATTTTCAAATGACCTTAGTTAAAAGCCAAGTACAGAGTGTTGAAAGCATCAGGAATATTGCACTGCTAGTAAACTTACTTTTTTACTAGAGCTCCCTGCTTACAGGAAGCATGGGAGGGTGAGATTCTAAGATGCAGCATTCACAACTGTGCAAACTCTAACACGTTTTGGTTGATGGAACCACAGTAAGAGTGGGGCACCACCTCTTCTGGAAGCATGTGGGGCACGGGCAGGACTGGGGTTTCTAAGATGCAGCATTCACAACTGTGCAAACTCTAACACGTTTTGGTTGATGGAACCACAGTAAGAGTGGGGCACCACCTCTTCTGGAAGCATGTGGGGCACGGGCAGGACTGGGGTCTGTTTATAGTTCCTCCACGCTTCGTTTGTGATTATTAATTGCAACTATTTTTCTCAAAGAAAACACATTATTATAGATCTGTTTTATAGTTCCTCTGCGCTTCGTTTGTGATTATTAATTGCAAGTATTTTTCTCAAAGAAAACACATTATTATAGCTATTATCCTGACATAGAAACTTCATTGCCTCTGTGAGCCAAGGTTTTATTTGACTGAAAGGGGGTGGCACTGTGGCAGTGCAGCAAGTGGGTTTCCTCTGGTCACAGCGGCCTCCGCAAGCTGTGAGAATACCTCGTGCAAGTTTAACAAAGATAAAGTCACCACAAAGTGATATTCCTGACAAGTTTATCTCAGGCTGAGGCTTAGGTCAATATAAGATCTTAGTTCTCCACTTTCTTTTTTCTTTTCTGATGATTGAATACCACTACAGTCTTATTTGTGGCTCAGGTATAGGATATACTAGCATCACTGCAGGAAATGCACTTGTCAATTTTTTAAGCCTTGAAATTAAAGACAGGAGAAAGCTCTGATGGTTTTATCCTACTCAGATTGTTCCTTTCTATTCAGGGAGGCTCATATCAGGGATTTTGTTTGGGCAGTCCCTGCCAAGGCTGAGATACACAACACCCCCAGGAATACATCGCCTTTGATAGAAGAACTACCTCTGCTGCTCGCTCCCTTTCCTGTGCCGAGCTGTGGAGGGGGTGGCGTTGCTCTTGGGGGCAGAGGGGGCCAGGGTTCCACCCGTGGGGGTAGGAAGAAGAAGGGCTGCAGGAAGGGTATTGTGAAGCCCCTCTGCCACTTGCAGCATGGAGGAACAGAGTGAAAAACACCTCATAATTCAAAAGTAAATTGAAAGATACTGCAGGAGTGGACCAAAGCAGTGGGAAGGGTACTGTGTTTTTTTTCTGGCAGATGAGGGAAGCGAGAGTCATGTTTCCATCTATAATTACAGCCTGTTAAAGTCTGCTTCTCTATCGCACAGCTATGTTCTCTCTTGTCCCCCAGCTTAACATCAGTGTTGTGCATCATCAATGTGTTGGTTTGCCCATTCACCTGATGAGAGGGTGAAATAGGCTTTCTTTCCTGCACTTTTCAAACAGGTACCTGCATACCATCTCAGTGGATTGCTAACTTTTTGTTTCTAGTCTTTTGCTTCTTCAACAATTCCTCCGTAAACCAGCGGAGGTTGTTTCTATGTGCCATATATCTGTGAGCAGACAGGTGCAGTGACTCACTTGAGTCCATCTGGTACCTCTGCATTTCCCATTCATCCACTTCACTGGAAATCTACTTAAAATAATAATTTCAGATTTGTGGACTTTTTTATTTTTTTTCTTGCTAAGGTTCTGGTTCATTATTTGACAAACTTGTTTAATTTTTATTTGGTAAATTAAGCTAGAATCCTAGGAGGTTGGGGTTGGGGAAATAAATAATCGTGGGTTCTTTTGTCTCATGGCACCTGAATGTACGCAGATCCCTTTAGTCTTCAGCCTCCCAGTAAGTTGTTTGTTCAGCCAGGTATGGTTTGTGTGGTTGGCTCTGTACGATGCTTCGTTCCAGTAGCTAAAGAATGAATCAAACCTGATGAAGAATGAATCAAACCTAAAGAATGAAATCAAATCCGATGCTGCAAATAACCCGTTCAACTTGGTAGGACTACAAACAGGGATGCCGTGCAAAGGGTCGTTGCAAGGTTGAAGCTGGTGAGAAATTTTAGACAAGAGCCCAAACAGAGCACAGCCCAAGCCAGACTGCAGGTTTTCATCGCTGTATTTTCATCTTTTGTCCTCTCCCAGTTCTCCCTGTTGTGTTTGTGCGAGCGTCAGTGCAATTTGTGCCTGCTCTGGCCCCAGTGGCGGGGTTGCTTGGGCTGCCTCGAGGAGCGTGGTGTCCTGCTGCTGGGTTGGGGCTGGTATGAGCTGTCTGCTCCACACCAAACCTGCCTGCCCAGCTCCAGACACAGACATCACCTCTCTCAGCCACCACCGTGAGTTTCTGGGGATTTTAATGAATTGCCCGCTATTCTCCAACCCACTTATTTGCCTCCTGCAGACACCACCCCCCCCCAGCCTCTGCCGTTCTCTTCCCCTCCCATCCCAGGCAGCGGGGAGAGGGAGAGGGGAATTATTTATTGTGTGCCTGTTGAAAATGAAAGGCTTTTACATTTTAATGAGCACTAAATAGGAGCGAGGAAATATTGTTCATTAGCTGTAATCTGTGGAATTGCTTGAGTGAACTTCCTTTGGAGGCCGCTTTAAACGGTTCACTCAAGTAAAGCAGTTTGTATGGTAATTAAGGGAGCATTTTTCTGTCAACATCTGTGCTGCTATTTATAACTCTGAAGGTATCTTATTACTCCACCAGAGAAACATTAAAAAGGGTGGGCAGAGGAGAAATTGTATTTTTTATACATATATATATATTTATTACTGTTTTCTCTCTTCCAAACCTCTCCCTTTTCCTTGTTTCCTTTTTTGCTTGCTTATTCTCTCCCCACTCTTCCTGCCACCCCCCAATTTGCCAAGGAAAAAAAAGAATCTGGTCCACTATTTCCTGATAGTAAGGATTATCATTCTGACATCTTTTCATTAATCATACCCTTTGCTCAGCAGCCAGGCAGGGAGACTCAAGCTGCTTGGTGAAAACGAGAGGCCTGTGTCTTTGGAAAGGATTCCTTGTCCCGCTTCTCTCCACAGTAAAATAGATGCCTTTTGGCTGGGCTGTCACAGCGTCCCCAGAGGGGTAAGACATCACCACCCCTGTCCTCCCCTCATCCCTCTGGCACCACGGCTGCACTACACCCAGTCCCAGCTCCTGGTGGTCTGCAAAGAGGAGAGCGAGAGGGCAGGGGGTCATGGGGAGGGAGAACCTTTAGAATATTCGGGGTCATTATATTATTTTAAATGTGCACTTGGGATTTTGACTTTGCTGCTCTGAGGAAAAGAGTTTGGGTGTAATGGATGGATCTAGTTTTTGCATACAACAATGGAAACATTTTTAATTGTTTGCTTTCATTTGAGAACACCCACCCTTTTAACCCCTGCCAGCTGCACTACACTGGGGCAATGAGGAGCCATCACCAGGTAGAGTTTTACTTTTTCTCTTTTTGCTTTTTCCTGTACTCATAACATTTATGTTCACATCCCAAATACAGCTCATCACTTAGGGATATGGGAAATTCTGTCCTTTAAAGGTTGGAATTGCTGAAGCAGAGATTCACATTACCCAAGACCTCCCAGCCCGCTTGGCTCTAGGTGATTTCTAAAGAGCTGCAAGCCATCTCCCCTTGTGGATGTGTGCAATTCCCACTTTCCCACATCTAAATGTCTTCCTCCTTCTCTTTCTCATGTCCTGAAAGTTTTCTTTTTGCTTCTGCTGCTTCACTTCTCTTTTTAAACCTCTGATATCATTTTCTCCCTCCCCTAAACTAAATCCAAACCTGGGGTGTTTAGATGAGGTGTTCCTTGGTGTTTTGCGTACGTGCTAAGGAGGCTCCAGAGAACAGAAGGGAATATTCATTTAGTTCTGAAAAGATTTTGCTTTTTTTTACTAAAAAGAACATCACAATGTATGTGGAAAAATTCATGAGGAAAAGCAAGAAGTAGAGTTAAGGCTTGCTAGAGCACACCAAAAACATTGCTCTATAGAAATTAAATATGCTGTGCCAGAGCCAATAACTTTTATAGATTTTTCTCTACTTGTAATGAAGGAAAAACATAAATGACTATCATAAAAAGTAAACATTAAAGATAGAAAATCCCTTTTACAGCATTCAGTCCATCTTTCTGCCAATAACAAGTTGTTCCCTGTAGTATATTTTTCCAGTGATTCCTCCAGTCTAGTGCTAAACATTTCAAGTGATGGGTCTTTCTGTTCCCCTGAGAGATGGGCTGAAAGCTTAGTGCATCTCAATGTCAGAAAGTTTTCCTTGGCAACTTCAATTTTCTCTTTCTGTGTTTCTTCCTATTGGTCTTGGGATATCCCTATAATTACTCATGTTACTTTAAATTTCCTTAGTGGTGCTGTTTTGGAGGTATCTGTATAGTGATTCTGTAACACCATTTAATAACTCTACGGCAAACATTACAGCTACACATTTCTTTTCAGTCTTGGCTTACATTTTAATTTATAGGTACCATTTCCTTAATGTTTTCATCCTATTTACAGCAAGAGACCTTATCATACCACCAGACTCAATATCACTGTTCTTTTATTTTAACGGGTAACCTAATCATGAGACCCTGACATCTGCTATTTTTGGTAAGGGGCCAGCATCGGTTTCAGAAACAGGAAAGTGCTTCCAAAGAGAAAAATTACTAGCAGACAGAGGAAAAATAATGGAGAGCAAAACTGTCCAACAAGTAAGAGAGGTATAAAAACAAAGAGGAGAGCTTTTTCAGAAGAAAGCAGATGAGTGAAGGCCTCTGGCACAGAAAGGAACAAATTTCCTGAAGAGATCAAGAGCGTTCCTAGTGAAGGAGAAAGGGAAATTTGTCTGAATCAGCAGCACAAATACATGGACCTGCTCTGAAAGAGCTCTATCACGCCTACATGCACCCACCCACAGAGGAGATCAGAGAGGCTACCAGCACTCCTGCACCTCAGCTAATGGATGTTCAGGTGCACACCCGTTTACAAATTGGGATCACAACAAAGAGCGGATGGGCCATTTCACGGGGCTGAGGAATTTCCTCATGAGTTGGAGCCTTTCCATGAAACCACTGACAGGAGTGGTAGATGCTTTCTGCCACGGTCCTTGTGAACATAGACCTGCATCTCCCAGGGATGGCGAACAGGGAACTGCAGTCCAGATTGTGACATATCAGAGTGCTTGAAAAATTAAAACTCTGTTTGGATTTCAGTATGTCTAGTTAACTGTGTGATAAATGCCAGAACACAGATCATAGGAATTTTGTCTATCTATCTCATTTTTGTTAATGTTTGGAGTCTAGGTGAAATGCATATTTTGCAGGCTACTAATTGTGCTTGGAAAAATCATTTCTCAGAGCCTCTGAAACCCAAATAGACATAGAGATTTTCCAAATAGCACTGAGAAGAGAGATGTTTACTGTATAGGTTTGACATGAAATGTTTCATGGCCCATCCTGCTGAATATCTGAAGATGGAGTGGGATCCTCCTCATCTGTTGGGCAGTTCAAATACCAGAACGGGCGACAGGCAGGCATCTATTGAGCATAGCTAGTAGCAAAGCACCACAGCTCATTTATTTGCTGAATTGGAAGAAAGAAAAATGCTTACTAATCAGGAAGTCAATTCATTGCCAGGAGGCAGCACTAGACCTTCTACATGTCACACAACTGTACGTTTCCCCTGCATCTCTACGATGAGCTCAGTTTGACTAAAGCACAACTTCACTAAGTTACCCATTCTTTATAAATCTCATTTACTTTAATATTTAAACCTTTCAGATATTTTTCAGCCAAACACACAGAATGAGAGCAGGATGACTCCGAAAGAAATGTAAAGACGTCCACTCAGTGACAATTCGCTGTGACACTGGAATTGTACAATCTGCTAGTAAAGGACTAAAAAAGAACTCTGCCTGGTAAGTAGTTACTTGTGTCTATTACAAGGTCTATTTTATTTATTTTTTAATAAGCAATTAATTCGATCCAGTCATTTAATACGTCTTATTTAAGAGGCCTCTCAGTGAAATGAAATACCATAGTCAAAAAAGTTCAGGAGAGGAGGACCATAAATCTGTACAGTAATTGTTCTTTTTCTTCCTGATTGTATTTTTAATTGTCAAAACAACAGGAGACGCCAAATGAAGAAACAACTTTTAAGCATGTGAAATACTCTTATCTTTTGCTTCTATTAAGGTAAGTAAACTATATTTTAAAAACGTCTTCCTTCCTTAATTGTGACCAAATTGTTTTTCCCAGCACTTTAATGTGCAGCATCATGTGGCATCATGTAAAAAGCAGCTCTACAGACTGCTCTGGCCCCACATCACCAGCACGTATCCTTCCAGCAGGAAGCTCCCACGTGTGTTTATCTTTAGCAACGTGTAACTTCTACTGGAGCTCAATGGAATTTAAGCTCATGGGGAAACTTTAATGCTTTGCTGAGTGGGAGTACATTTTAGCATATGTTCAAGTATTTTTCTCAAGAGTCTTAACCACACATAAGACTTCTTGAAAAGCCCTTCTGAGTTAAAAATACCTGAAGTTCCTTCTAATGAGGATCTATAGCGTTCTGCTCAAGATAATGAAGGCTCCCATCTCATATTTCAAAATTCTTATTGTGAAAGAATAAAAAAAGGGTTACATTAGATAAAATAAACACAGGTTAGAGTGAAAGATTAAAATGGAGAAGGAAAATAGAGCAGAAATACGTGGGCATCTCTTACAGAACTTCTTCATTTATAACCTTTCTTAAGCTGTACCATATTTACCTGTAAGCTCTTTAAGGCAAGGATTCATCATTCTGCATGTGTATGAGAGGCCTAACATTGTACATTTTAATATTTAAAACCAGATCATTTTCTATGGATGTTGCAGAGTTCGTTTGCCTTAACACTGTTTTGGTATTTGTTGAATATCTGAACAATAAAACAGACACAGTTAGACAGGCAATTAATCATAATATTTTCCAAAGATATAAAAAACTCTTATTTTTTTTCTTTTTGGAAGCTACTTCTGAGGTTTCCCGGGTAGTGCACCACTGTAATATAAAGTTAACACACGACAGGACAGGTTTCAGAGGTCCACCAATACATGCTGTAGATGTACAGCCTCATGCATTCAGCCACCAGAGGTATGTATTAATGGACCATTAAAACATGCCCAGGAGTGTCTTAATGCTATTACAGTACGGCTCCGCAAATTTTAATTCAACTTTTGTATGAAACAATTCTTTTTAAAAATACAATTTTTATTATACTGTGAAACCTCTCCTATCCAGAAAAGAAAGGGCTTTTGTGACATAAGTATAAGAAGACAGCAGGATATGGATATGGATATAAATAACATTTTTGTTCTACCATTTTAATACATTCACTTTTGATATTCTATTGTTTTATAAATAGCATAGTCCTAAAGCCTAATTTTCATTTTTGCTGACCTACCTTTCCCCTGCTCAGGAAGGGTAAAGGAGTCTTAAAATGCCATAAATGTAAATCACCCCCCTAGACTGCTTAGCTTGGTTGCTAATTTCAATAGACATTTCTAGGTTTCTAGGTGAGTAAGACTTTTAAGAAGCTTTGGACTTTTGTTGAGGAAGAAGCAAAAATATAAATCCAAGCAGCTTGCCAAATAAGTTTTGCAGCAGAAAGCTAAAACTAGGGAGGGAAAAACTGGGTCTACCACAGGTGGTCAGAATTTTCATATGCTCAGTGAAATATTGTCCCTGACCACATCAGTTTCACAGCTAAATCTTGATTTAATTAACTCTGTAAAATAATGTTATCATTCAGTACCATTATTACTGTTGTATGCCAATAACGTAGAAACTGTTATTTTTATTATGCTAGTACAACAAACAGCCATCCATGATCTTATACTAGATCCTGAGTGAGCACATACTGCAAGCTGTGGAACAAACCTTACTGTCCCATGTCACCCTCTTGTTTAAAAGTCATGAGCAGCATAAAGAGTTTGAAAGTCCTCGAGCCAGGCTAGAGAAAATTTCTTTAGTGAGAGTGCTTTGAAAAGAAGGCCATAAGCCACCCTTTAAAAAAATTTACCACCTGACCCAAAATAAAATATTATCTCGGGTCATTTTAAAATTTCCATTTGGATTTTGCCTTTATTTCTTTAATTAATATAAATAATATAATGATAAATAATATATAATATACTAATAAATAATTTTATTCATGTTCTATTTATTACTGTGTGCCATTGCATGTAGCTGAAGCCAGCAGTGATTTTGAAATGGAGCATTGCAACAGATTGTTCAAAGATTGTAATTAGGTAGCAAAGCATTGTTTTTCTGTGTTTCTTTCTAAAAACTATCCAAGGAAATTCTTTGCCTCTTTCTGCATTGGTTTTCTGACAGAAAAGTTGCAGTGCAGCTCAGCATTTAGACTAGCATTGCTTAGGGCTGTGTATTAATCATTATCATAATAATAGCATTACAGTGTTATTACATATTACTCCTCCTCTGAAGTGTATAAGTACAACGAGCTGGAATTTGTAAATACCAGTGCTGCTTGAACTACACTTTTTGTTCACAGTGCTGCAGGAGGAGTGTCAGAGCAACGAAGGCTTCATGGCAGCATCACCACTTCACAGCACCAGCTCCTCAGCCATAAATCCTCGGTGCAGACCAGCACACGGGCAGAAGGTCTGGAAGGATGCATGGCTGAACCTCTGGTGGGATGTGGTGTGGGTCTGGGACTCTTTCTTCCGTGTTTGTGTGAGAGCTGTGGTGCTTGTCAGCCTCAGAGTGGGAAGACCTGACCCATGGGAACAGTATGATAATCTCGAGCGTTATAAAGACTGGTTGGATTTGAGAGCTTTTTTCCTGTTCTTCCTTCCCCACCCCAACTTCAACTGTGGGCAGTTTTTTAAGAGGCTTTTTTTGAAAGGGGGAAGAAGGGATTGCCACTTGGGTTTGAGTTTTGGGGTTTTTTTGTTAATATCCCTACTCATGAACATAGCCTGTAAATTCAAAACCCAGTGATGAAGCCTGAGGTGTTATCGAGGCTGATAGTGTCAGTGCTATCTCGTGGTGTTGTTCAGTAGGTATGGCAGTGTTCCAGGAGGAGCTAGTAGCCTTCCTTGTAGTTTGATTTTTCAGTTTTAAAGAAATCCCTCAAAATTACCCTTGTGTTGAAGTAAACCATGTCACTTATTTTCTTTGAGGTTGAAGTTATATATGCATATAATATCCAAATGACTTAAAATAATTTAATCCAATTAGAGGAAAATATATGGTTTGGACCAGGAACTAGAGACAGTGCTGGTTAGGCACTGTAGTGTTTAACTTTCAAGCCTGTGGCTGCCAGAATTTAATCTAATTCAGCATTAAATGCCTCATCTTCCTCTGCAATTTAGGTAAAAGGCCATATGTTCCAAAAGTGTTATCCAAAAAGTGAGAGCACAGAGTGGGAAAACTAGTAGATCTAATCAGTAAGAAAAAGCTATCTCTGAATTTATGATACGTTTGCTTCAGGGCTCTTCAGGGGTGTGAAGGACCAGGATGTAATGCTGGACCTGATTATGTGAGGAGAATGGGACAGAGAGAAGGAATCAAAAGCCGGGAAAAGGCTGAGACAATCAGACTTGGGGCAAACATACAGAAATACTGCTCCATTACTGCATGCTTTCCTCTTCTGCCCAGAAGGGCCTGGATTTTTACATTTTATTTTATATGTTTTATATATTATATATTTATTGCATATTAGACTGTACATTTATTTTATAGTTTTATATTCTATTATTATTTTAGTCGTGCATTATTTAAAAGAGGGCCATTCCTATTTATAGTCTGGACTCTGAGATGCATCTGTGATTTATAGCTTATACAACCTTAATTCAGTCCTTACAGCCTGAAAACTAGATACAACTTGGTTTTACCATAACTAGCACGGTTACACTGCTTCTGATATACACGCTAGTTAGATTTAGCTTGGGCATAATGCAGTCTAGACCATCATAATCATAAGAGAATGGTTTGGGTTGGAAGGAACCTTAAAGGTTTTGTTTTCATTACAGCAAGAATGTTAGAATTTAATTAGCCAGCATTGGTCCTTTTAAAAAATTCTGTGGCTTTTACAGGTTTCCAGATGAAGGAGGTACAATACAACCAATTTCCAAATGGTTGTATTAAAATGGCTTTTTCTACCCCGTTTTCTGTCATCAGCTTCTGTACTGATAGGGGAAGACAGGGATAAAAAATACATTTAAATTCTGATTCAAAAAAGCCACATTAAAAAGTTTCTAAAATACTGCCCCATGATGTGCTCTGAGATGGATGTGTGATGATAATGATGCACAAAACAGCTCCTAACTTTTTCTTTCAAGGGCTCTGCAGGTCCCTCTTACTGGGGAAACTATGCCATTGACATAATTCAGAGTCTCTCCTGGCAAGAAGTAGTGGCAGCTACTTCAGACATGGGCATGACAGATTAAAAGGAAAGGATTCAAACCTCAAACAAGATTGCCCTGGATATCAGTTTGATGCAAAGTTTCTAAAGAAATTATTTCACACTACTTCAAATAGCATCATACTGTGATATACTTGCTTTAATAGTCGTGAAGAAATCATTAGTTTACTCATTTGCTGAAAAGACATGCTATCAAATTTTAAACAAGATGACAATAACAAAAATTATCTCTCTTAAAAAACGTGCGTCTAGAAGACGTGTGGGAGGAAGTATAAAACCAGACTGAAGAGTACTTAATAAATTGCCTTGAATATAATGCTGGTGCTACTGGAATAGCATTAAAAACCTGCAAGGTGTTCCTGGGAAATTCCTTCACTGGCATGGCTTTAATCTAACGCCACTTAGGCAGCAAATACTAGTGGAGACTAGATGGGACGTGAGAAGGAAAAATCAGAGTATCGACACACAAATGCTGACTACCATCTGGCACAGATGTCATTTACTGCTGTTCATGAATCAGGAACCAGTTAAATTTAACAGATTTAGCAGTCTATCTATCCTTGTGCAATGCTAGGTATTACAATAATTATCCTTCAGCGTTGCAAACTATACTGTTCATTACTTTGTGAACAGAAATTCTTGATAATTTTTAAATTAGCACAGTTTTTAGGTTTAGGGTCATATTCTAAATATACAACTTACAGAATCTAATAGTCCCATAAACAACAATAGTAATCTTTCAGCTCTAGAATGTGTGTGTTTCAAGGCTGCTTTTTGAAAGAGCTATCAGGATTGCTGGCTGAAGGGGTAACTGCTGAATGGTGGGGTTATTTTCATTCACTGGAATAAAAGTGGAAGTTTTCAGCTCAGTTTTTTAGAAAAACACATGTAAATTATTTTTTTCTAAGAAATATGATTATTTTGCCAATTATCTGCGAATAAAGCTTTATGTATAGTATTACGTAGCCATACAAATATATTTTAAATCATATTACATTATATAGCATTAAAAACATCCATAGCAGAATTGCAGATGCTCTGCCTTGCTTGCATTTTAATTTTTGGAGTCATATTTACATGTTTACAACATCCAGCAATTAAGTTAAATGCCCTCTGTCCAACATTTCCCTATAAAACTTAAGTTCTGAATACATGAGCTGTTTATGAGCTGCTAATGAATATATCAAGGTATCGTCATTAATAACGACAGCCAGTTTATTTTGCTTATATGTTAGGTCATGAAAAGCATCCTATACGGGTGATAAAAGATATTAATTTTATTAAAGCTTTATCAATTCCCAACCCCTTGGATTCTTAAAATTTGATGTAACTAGATTTTTCACTAGGACGTCAAAAAGCGCTTCAGAAGTTTGTTTTGGCAGTCTGGGCCAAGAAACAAAATTACAACGTTTTATTCCAAACACAAAACAAAATGCTGTTTGAATAAGAATTCTGGCCTGCAGATGAGATAATGACAAAAAAAAGCAGAGATGTGGGGAAGGAGCGCAAGCAAAGGGAAGCACAGCCACCCTGCCAGTTATAAAGCCTTTTTAAAACATGGTTGCTTCTAGAATTATACTGTTAGCATTAACTACTCTGCTAAATGTAATTTCAGAGCAGCTTGGCTATGCTGGGACCAATAATGTTTCAGCAGATGTTAACAGTGAGGGAATTTAAAGATTACAGAGTTTCATGGGTGTAGTAAAGCTGCAGTGGGAACAGAAATATTACCGTAGCTGTTATGTTCTGAGTGCACCACATTTACTGACAAGTAATACATGAGTGATAGTGAGGACCAGGGGAACAGAACTTTATACTTACTGGTCAGCAGCCTATAAATTCCATAAATTAAACAAAGTTTTATGTATTTTTCATTTCTTTTCAGAATGATCTTCTCTAAGGGCCCCTGCTTCATGTTAATTCCATCGACAAAGCGTAGCTCTGTCTTTTAGCTTTTTTTCATAAGAGTATTTCCCCACGTGTATGTTCCCTTCTCCTCCTCCTCCCACTGCCCTCCACTTGGAAGGTTTTCACAAGGGGTGCTTTCTCCCCAGTGATTCTCTGTGGGTCAGACCTTGACAATCCACAGCTGTAGATACCGGCTTCTGGAGGAGGAAGGCCATTCACAGAAAAACCTCTCTTCCTAAATGGGTCCAGGCATTTTGTGCACGACTTCTGCCCCCAGTCTCAAGGTAAGGGAATAATCATCATGACTTACTGAGACCGCTAGAGATTTACAAGTTCATGAAGAAGTTGATATCCTTTAATTGGCCTTCCTAGAACATTAGAGATGCAAACCTGAGATGAACAAGGCAAACTAGAAAGAAACGGCTACTACCAGCGCATAACAATGTCCAATGCAGTTCTAGCAGTAAATGGAGTGTGGGCGTAAATAAATTGGCCAAACATTATATACAGCTGTCAGATGTGAGCTGTGTGTCCACTCGCAGATCCAGCTACAAAGAAACTGTGAGCTGCTCTATCTGAGCTTGATAACTTAAGTGTGGATAAAGTCTGAGGTTGAGTTAATTTAAAATATTATGTTTAGTTGATATTTATCTTGTATTTAGCTTTTCATGATCACGCCAGTCAGCAACAGCATCACGTACTAGTCAAAGAAAAGAAACTAAGCTTTTCAGAGAAATGAAGAGAAGAAACAAAATTTATGCTATTTTCAATCAAAGATTGAGAAAGGTTATAGTTTAAGTGAATATTTCCTGCACTGCTACAGAAAGGAGACCAGGAGAAGGTAATTAAGGTAATAATGGTATGAAGTTGTTTTGTTTTGGGGGGGGAGGTGTTGGGTTTTTGGGGTTGGTTTTTTTGTGTGTGTGTGTATGGTTGGACTCGATGATCTCAAAGGTCCCTTCCAACCATGAAGATTCTCTGATTCTGTGATTCTGTATTCTCATTTTTAAGGCATGCTCTCACAGACTATACAGCGCCTACTGTCCTCTACTTTCAGTTTGGGCATTAGGAGGGAAATGGACAACCTTTCATCAACTTTTTCCATCCCAAAGTTCAGCACAAGGCACCACCGATGTAAAAGTTCCCTTCCCATGATGCTGACTGTGCAGAGCCCACTTGCCAGTGCTGGTCTTGCCCCAGACCTTTCCTCTAGCGAGTCAAATGTGCTTATGAAAGAAAACAATACAGTACCAGTATGGTGCTCGTTAGGATAGAAGATCGCAGTACAGCAGACTACATAGCCTTTTTATTTTGATGGCAGTCTTTCACTGTCTATCATAAACTTAGTGAAGCAGGCTTTCTCTATCCAGCTCTCCTTTTATTGGGCACAAATCACTGCTGACAGGAAGTTTTATGCTTAAATCCGTTTACTGTCCTTGTTGGTAGTCTTTAAATTAATATTTATAAGCTGAGAGAGGCCTAAAAGGGTGCAGCAGTAAAATATCTAAATGCTTCAGTTTGGCTTGAGCTGAATTTTCTTCTTCTCGACCACTGACATTCCTTAATTACTAGTGACCCAGGCATGTATTGTCTCTGCTGCTCCAAGCCTACAAATCACTCCCTTCCATAGTATTGTGGCTGACAAAAGGGGAGGTTCAAAGCAGACCAGTTTGTAAGATATGTTGGATGAATAGGTGTGGACACAGGGAGAAGAGGGAGAAAAAGAAATACCTTCAGAGAAATGCCTTAAGAGAAGCAATTTAAAGCTGAAACAAATTATTTGGCTATGAGAAAAAATTAGTAGCATTTGAATTGCCAAAAATAACAGATTTGGTTGCTGTAATTTTAAAAACGGTGGGAAATAAAGCAGAGAGCATACTGAGCTCAAAAAAACTCAGCTGGGCATATTCAAATCTTGAATGGATGATACATCCGCACAGCCTCAGCAAAATGACCATTTTCATTAAATCAATATGAAGGACACTTACTTTGCATATCAAAAACTGTTGGGCAAGCTGAAATTAGAACAAAGCTGATTAAAAGTAAAATTTTGTTGCATTCAATCTTTTCCTCCTTTTTGTTAATATTTCAATTTTTTTCTTTCCTTGACATCTTACTTCTGTCAAAGTAGGTGAAGGGTTTGCAAGAGAAGAAAAGCAAATATAATGAAAACCAGATCAGCTGTCATCGCCTTAGCACATAAGCACATAAAAATAATGAGGCTGGCTAGACTGAAAAAATGTAGAGATAACAAATGGTAGAGTCCTCTTAAAATGCCATTCTAGGGAAAAAGAAAAATTGTAAAAGAGAAGAGGGACAGAGGGTTCTGGCCTGCAAGGGTGAATCTGCACCCTGGTTCTGATTCAGATGAAGTTTTGGCACATGAATCGTTTTATGTATAAATGGGAGGATCCCTAAACAAAAGGTAGCAGATAGTAATCCATGCAAGATGAAGTAGACCCAAATCACCACTGTCTGTACACTGAAATCTTTTTCTAAGGAATGAATGAGACTTTTTTGTTTTCCAGTTAACAGAAAAACAACTAATTAGTTTGTAATGAAGCCACTGAAAGATGCAAATAAAGATTTTTCTGATCTACTACTTATGTCTTTGTACCCACTGTCTATAAGGAATGTCTAAAAGGTGGGATAATGCACATCCATTTCATTTTGGGAGTGAAGCCATCCGTCACCCTATTTTCTTTACACTGCAAAGACTAATTTGGGGACATAAACGATAATTTTCTCTTAAAACTTCTGTTGACAATTTCATATATTTGCAGATTTGATTTATTACGCTTGACCAAACTTTCTCCAACATCCCTGGCTGCTGTACCTCTGAACCAGTGTGCTGGTAAGTCTTCATTGCTTCCTCTCCCAGGAGAGCTATACTTCATACATGCTACATTCACACACTACAATAGGATACATTTGATCCGGGGGAAGAAGACTGGGAAATAAACCATTAATTCTTTAGTACCGCTGTTCTTTTGCATTCAAAAGCCTAAGCTGCCTCAGGTAGTCTTCCGACTTCTTTATAAACAGTACTCCTGCCAAGTGAGGTAGCTAATGAATATAACAAGCCTACTCTCACAATTATAAAACAGGCATGATTATGTGTTCTATTAGAATGACTCAGACTCCCCCTAAATCCCATTCTTCCCAAGCAAGATAAAATTATAAGACTTGTAGAATAAGCCGATCATCTGCTGAGGGCAACTAATTCCCATATAAGTCTCTCTGCTCTTGGGTAATCAAGCATCCAAAGTGATTCATTCTAGAGCTTAAAAGGAGATGGCATTTTGACACCTGGGCCACTACCCTGAATCTCCAGACACAAAGACACATGTGTGAAACCTGGGGCAGGACATATGTGACGGGATGTGTGTGATAATAGAAAGCAAGACGTAAAATGCAGGATGATGCAAGACAACAAATGTAATGGGTGCTAAATCAGCCAATTAACTCTTCGATTGCTTTTTTTTTTTTTACTTAATTCTTCCTTCTCTTTGCACAAATAAGCAGTGATAGATAAGGTTGAAAAAGCAAAATGTAACAACATTTCCCCTCACCTCTTTTTATGAGTTTTACTTTTGATCCTTTCAAATACCTTAATTATGTTACAAGTACAGAAGTACATTTTCTCTGGGCCAGTGGCTCTCTGTGAGTTGCAATGAGTTATTCAGCCTTCCTTGAATCGATGTCTCCATTCAAGTGAACCACAGTGAACTGTAATCAGGGCCGCATTTTTCTCTTGGGCCTTAGAAAAATTATAGCTTTAACTTCCTTTTGTTTAGACGTTGATTCTGAAGTCAGATCATGTCCAAATTCAAACAAGATTTTGACATATTCTATGCTTTTTCAACTTCTTTAGGGTTATTTGGTTGTCTGGTTTCGTCCATGCTTTTTCTTAAAGAGAAAAACATAACTGGAGTACTAACACACGTACATTATAAATGTTTTAGAAAAAAGGTCTCCAATGCCTTAATTTTATTCTAGCTGTTCAGCAGTTAGGATAATACTGTTAATGTACTGTTTCATTTTTTCCACCATCAAGACTGAAGGCGCTGTAGTTCTCAATAGTGTGTCAGAAAGGCTGGCCTACCAGCCATAAAACAGCACAGCAGTTACTAATAGCTCCCTCTTATTCTGAACCTTTTTTCCTATCAGAAGATGCCTGTGTGGAGATTTTCCATGCTTTTTCACTGAAAAAGTCTTCACCTTTTAGTAGTGTTTTTTCTACAAGTAGGATGAAGATTACATGCACACACAACCAAACATTTTTTGGAGGAATCTGTGCCTATGGCTGAGGCATGCTGGCTAAATGAACTTTCTAAATGCTCTTTCCCTAGTCCTCTGACTTTAAACAAAGCCCCATTTCAATAGTTTTCCATAGCTGAGAGATCTTTAAATTGAAATGTTTGGAAGTTGCCTTTTCATTGGCTCTAACCCATTGTTCTCAGTAGTCCACCTACTGTAACTTCCAACTGTCTAAATAGGGACAGAATAGTCAGTTTCCTCTTCTGGAGGAAAAATCCTCTAGAAATCCGGTATTTCTGATTTGCACACCAGCATGCTGGTTGTCTTAACCAGGATGCAAATTTTCTGTTAAGTTATTTTAAGCTAGGAGGGTAACAGCTGTGACTGAGTTTTGCACTGGGATTCCTGGATGTTGATCCTGATGTTGTGGGGAGTTCATAAAAGGCTTTTTTCTTTTTGTTTACTGTTCTTCCTTGCCTTTGCAGGTGGCTTGTTATCTTGCCTTGGTTCTTCTCATTTCCCATTGCTTTTCCTCTGTTTTCCAACTCACTATCACGAACTGAATAGAAACATCTTTTTGGACTGAATAAAGTCCATTTCTCTCTCTCTTCTTCACGCATTTCTTTCCTCATTCTTTTAACTCGGAGCCTGAATGCCTCCTCCTCACCACCCACCCCCCCATTTCCCTACTGAATCTTTTGGTGAGGGGAGAAGAGCCTGAACTTATGACCTGAACTAAGACAAGCCAGTATTTATTATGAGTTTTCAATGTGTCATGCCCAAAGTACACAGAACTTCCTTCAGGTCAGGGAGGTCTTTAGAGAGTGGATGGGATTTAGGTACTTAGATGCCTTGAACTCTGATCCTCCATCTCTTCTTCCCCTGGGCTGAAAAGCTGAAATCTTGTGGCATTTCACATAGCAAGGTCTTGGTACCAAGACTGATGGTGTCTTCAGGGTCTGAGGAAATTACAGCCATCTGTGTTTGGCCAGAGTTATGAAGGGCTGGGTAGTAAAGAAGCTAGAAATAAAAAGAAAAGGAAGGATTCTTCAGGCTGCAAGAAGGCTTTGGATGTCCACATCCAATCTGTTCTCTAACCAAACTCCTCAGAGGGCTAAAATCATAAATAAGGAGCTCTGAGCTGCAGCGCGAGACTTCAGTGCTGCCACATCAACAGTTGTAAATCTGCTCTTGAGCTCTTCTTGCTTACCCTGTAGGGGAAGCAAAATTCTGCCTGGGTGAGGCAGCAGCATTTGGCAGCAGCACTCTGGCAAACAGACTTCCAGATGTTTGATGAGAATGACAGCCTCAGAGTGGGAGTGCTTGAGTGTGTGCATGCATGCCACTCTTTAAAATTCAAGGCTAGCTTGCAGCATTATCAGGGAGTGAAAATGTCAAAAGAAGACAGTGTTCATAGCAGGCATCGCATTTCAGGCCTTAGGAGAAGAAAACGAGGGAAAACAGCACTGAATCAATTTTAAAAATAAATAAAGGGAGGTCCAGTAGTTAGAGCAAGTCTGGGAAATGTGGAACAGACTGTTACCCCCAGCCCAAACCTGTGTGCCAGCATTTTTCTGACCTCACTGAGGGGTATTTAAGATTTCTGTGCCCCATCACATCTCTTATGTACCTCTTACCCCCTCGCCAGGCCCTGTTTCCAGCTGCCTCATGTTCAGGAAAATGGGCTCTATGTTTTTTCTCTCTGGTGTCTGGCTCTTGCTTCTGACCTACTTCTGTCACAGATGTCCTTCACCGCCGTGCCATTCCTCCACTCCCTTGTCATGCTTTTGCATTTTTTGCTTCCCACATATCTCGGTTTTCCATTGTCTCTGAGGTTATGTATCTTCCTTCTGTCCCTCACCTGCAAAGTCAAGACCATTTGCCTGCCATTGCACAGCACGTGCCTTACGCCGTATCCCTTTCTCTCACCCTTTGTCCGGCTTGCATAGGTTGCAAGTATAATAGCAATATGTTACCCTGATCTTCATTTTTTTCTTTTTTCCATTATCTGGAATGTTACACTAGGTTTTCCTGATTTATTGCATATCTGAGTGGAAAAATATATACATAAGAGAATTTACTAAGTAGCATTATAGCATTATAATTTCCCAAATGCGGTTTTTTTCCAAGTTTGAGAGATAATCACATTCTTAAGTATCTCAGCTGTTGTAATTTCCACATTGTTTTAATTCCTTGTAATGAAAGCTTTTTAGAAAAATCATATACTGAGGGCATAAGTATTTATTGGTATAAATGTAGCAATATTTCTGCGTTTCCATTTGGATACGCTCCCTTCTGTGTGGAATTCCTGCTTTTCAAAATATCTCAGGAGCGTTTCTCATTTCACTGGTGATGTTTGCAAGTGTATGTATTTTAAATTTAAGCTTTGCTATCCCCTTTCACTTCACACATAAATATATTACAATCTTTTTTTTTTTTTTTTCTTTCACTTGAATGTAAATCTCCTATAATATGACCGTTATATCCCTTTGCAAAGAGAAGGATCTTGGTTTGGCTTTGTTTGGAAAGAGCTTTCAGGTGGATCTGGCAGTGTTGGGTAAGGCATCTAAGGGTCACGGTGGCTGAGTGCAGTAATTACACCTTCCTGCCTCTGAGCCATGCTGGTTTCGACAAAGTACTTATACGTTATTCTGATAACCACTGCCCATCTCGTAACGTATCTGTACCGCTCTGCTGAGGGTAAGAAAGCTTATGGCTCAGTGCACTGCTCCTGTTCCAAAGCCTCTGTCATCTTCCCTAAATAAACACAAGGGAGCGATGCTTTCCCTGGTGTAACACCACTGACCTCTCTGAAATTACACCAGGGATGAATTTGATCAGATTTGTCGTCAAATCCATTTTGTACCAGCAGGAGCAGAGACGACCGAGGCGAGCCATCCCACAAGTCCCATCCAGGGCTTTTCAGTTGCCCCCGCTCTTACCCCAGGCTCCTTCCTCACCTTAGGCTGAAGGGAATGATAAGGTCCAACTTGTCAGGACTTATTACTAATTCACGAAACTATCACACCTTTGACACATCTGTCAGTTTTTATACAAAAAACGAATGAGCAAGGATGCTGAAGTTTCCTTTCAGCACACTGGAGGGCAGTCCTTTTTTACCACACCCTTAAGGCTTTCATGTCAGGGCTTAGTTGCAATGACAGAGCAGTGTGAGAGAGCTATCATTTTGTCTGGCCATACTATGCTTTCCTCTGGACAGATTATACTTGCCCCCTGGTATTTAAGAGAATTAAGTTTTCGTCCTTTACATAAAATATATATAAATAAATAGATGTGGGATGTAATTGTTATAAAAATATAACACCAAGCGTCCAATTTACATTAGAGTTATGGATTAGATGAAGATATTTCCTTTTTTTTTCCCAACACTTCCTAATATAAATTTGGCATGTTGCCACATCACAGAGATCAGTCATTTGCTAGAGCAAACAGCAAATTTTTTGTAAAAATGTATCTGGAAAGGGAAAGCACAGAATAGAGCAGTACATTTTCTAATGAGTTTGTGGTCTGATCTGTAATTTAAACTTGACAGTAGAATCACAAAATTCAGATTAATACTGAAGCCACCAGGGATCTTAGGAAACATTATGTTCAATAGAGTGTATGGCTAATGGTTACAAAGTACAAAGAATATGGATAAGCATGGCTGATTTATGAAAATTCTGTTTGTATACAGAATGTATTTATTCCAGCATTTGGGCTTTGGTTGCATTTAAAACAAAAAGAAAGGCTTCTTATTAATTTTGCAAGAGCCTTGTTGAGGCCATGTTCTAAGCAATTTGCTTCATCGTTCTCTACACGCAGTCA
Source organism: Calidris pugnax (assembly GCF_001431845.1). Classification (NCBI taxonomy): domain Eukaryota; kingdom Metazoa; phylum Chordata; class Aves; order Charadriiformes; family Scolopacidae; genus Calidris; species Calidris pugnax. The sequence goes on from NW_015090922.1 coordinate 4,891,733, forward strand.
TTACATAGCTTGAACTTCAGAACTGGTTCTGAGTTTCCAATGCTTCGATAATCCTGTTTTCACAGTCCTTATTTTTCTAAAAATCACCATAACTAGGAACAATGCCTTATAATGCTTTAAATCATTAATAAATCTGCAGAAGAGAAAGAAAAGGATGCACATACAACAAAGTTCTTCAGTGCCAGCGTGTACACCACTGTGATCTGAGCTTTTCTTCAGAATCCATAATACATTCAAAACCTGAAGTTCATAGACTAAACTTCCGTGATATGTTCCCATACTGGCAATCAGCCTGACAGCCCTTTGTGAGCACATTTGGCATATCCATATTACAGTTCTCTTAAATTTTAGTGACTTCTTTTTTATAACAGTTGATGCCTAAAAAGGGCAAGGTATTAATTAACAGTATTTTCCTTTTGCTTTTAAATGTTGTGAAAAGAAATGCCTATAAGTATTGTATACAGTTTGGAGCCACTATTTGTAAAGATGTAACACTTATTCAACCACACAGTTTGCATGTTCGTATATACGCATGTCTATATTTCAACTAAATCAGGTTTTAATCTATTTGATGATTTCAGACAAATTTGACGGAACAGAAATCTTAAAGATTAAAAAAAAAATCCTCTAATTTTTGTGGAAGGATGGATGGACAGATGGATGGAGGACAATGGTGAAGAGACACCCAATAAGGAACCCTGCCAAACCAGAAGACTGCAGAGTGAGTTCATGCATTTTTAACCATAAAGAATCCACATATCTATATATTTCTCAGAGGGTGTGAGAGATGGACCATATGTGCTCCACCCATGGGAAAAGCTTCAACAGTTCACAATTAATTATGAGACACAAAGCAATAGGAAACGGAGCTTCATTAGTCCTGTTCTTGCAAAACTACTTATTTATGTTTTTATTTTCCTTTCACGGCACTTCTGAATGTAGATAATGTGACAGTTGAATGTACCTCTGGACTTCTTTACATAGTTATTTTGCTAGTGCTTTTCAATCTGTGGTAAAAAAGAATGAGCACATATGCTAAATACAATAAATTGAGTAGAGTTATTTTTCCTTGTGCACCTATTACTCTCTTAGTCCATATCATCTCTTTAGTAGTAGTAGTAATAGTAACAATTTAAAACCCCATAAACTCTCCTCAGTGATGTTCTTCCAAATATTAAAGCTAACAAAAGCTGATTCAGGAAAGACAAAGTGGACTGAGCCCCCAGGCATCATTTCTCAATGTGTATCTGTGTACTATCACTTAAACGTGATTCTCATCATCCTCCTTAACATCAATGAAATCGAACAGCCTTCCGGACTCTCACTGGGGTGTATCTATATATGGTGAGGGGAAAAGGTGGTAACTGAAATAGCAACATCTTCAAATGAGCCAGAAATGTTGTGTGGAACAACCTTTTCTCCCTGCTTTGTATTCTACCTTCATTTCCAACTTATTGGAGAGATGAATGAAGGCAGTACAGAGACAGAATAACAAAATGACCATAAAACAATTGCATCATCGAAGCTAAGGTCATATTCTATGTCCCAATTACTTAAAATGTGGTGGCCCAGAAATGATGCCTTAGTTCCTTCCTCAAGGAAGCTGCGACTAAAGTCAGATCAATTTTGAAACAGCTAAAACCTTGTTACTGTGTTTTTGTTGCAGAAAAATCTCCCCACTCATTGGCTTTCCCCTTCTTACGTGACTCAGTTCATGTATTACGGCAGCAGATTCACAGCACGGTATTGACCAAGAGCCCAACCTGGGTTCCACTGAAGACAGAGGCAGGACTCCCCTTGACTTTTACTACAGATGGGTCTGAAGTGGAACATGATGAGCAGATACATCCTGGATGTTTAAGAAATGTATTGACGCTTAGGCATCACTTTTGCCCAAAGCAGAATTTTAAAAAGTTAAACAATGATGGAATTGTTAAGCAGTGATGGAACAATGATCTTTGTTTTGAAAAGAAGACAGTGATGGGGGAGGTAAAAGAGGAGCGCTCCTTCTAATTATATTACAGACATAACAGGATGCAGAAGTGCATGATGAGGCTCCGCTACAGCAAAGCAGCTAAGCACAGGCTTAAAATTAAGCACTTATTTAAGGGTTTTGCTGAATAAGGATGAGATCATTCACATACTTAAAGTTAAATGCATGCTTAAGTGCTTTGCTGAATCTGGGCCCAGATACATAAACCATTAAACAGTCACTTTAAGAAAACGGTGGAAAGCTGTTATACAATTTCTAGACCTTTTAAGTCATATTTCCTACATTTCCCACTATCTCTTTCTTATTAGCTCAAGGAGGAGGTTTTTAAAGCTCCAGTTCACCAAAAATGATACTGCTCATTGCTACCCGATTGTAATTCAAATTGCTCCATGCAGCCCCAAGCATGTGTTCAAACATATAATCAAGCAAACGGGAGACTTGAGTCTTGCCAGTTGGAATACTGTTGGTCACAGATGCTATGCTTTTTTTTCCTTTTTTTTTTTTTTTTTTAGCATAAATGAAGAGGAGTAGAGAGGTTGATAAAAGCTGGCCTTGGCTGTCCATTTTTGGTGCTCTGTTCCTCTGGCTTGGGTTATCTGGGTACATGTTGCTTTGTGTCTGTGAGGGCTCTTTTCTTTTTTCCTCTCTCTCTCTCCCCTGGTCAGAGAAGCAGTACTCATCACCTGGAGTGAAGGCTGACAGGAATGAACATAGGCAGGAAGCAGCGTGACACACACATTGTCATGCATGACTGACCAGCAGCCATCAACAGCAATTAAACATTGAGAGCACTGGATCCTTTTGGACAGGTTCAAGTTTCCTGGCACTGCCGTGATTAGATGTTTTGCACTGTTTCCCTGTAGTCAGTATGTGACACATTCCCTTTTGCTTGCTCTTTTCTGATATTTATTTTTGCACTGTCCTGGTGTTAGCATCTTCTCATGTAAAATTAATCACTTAAAAAGGGATAATTTTGAAGGAGATTTGCGAGGCTGGCTAAAGAGCAAACAGACACACAAAAAATTAGCTATTCTTTTTAAAGGACAAAATTCCTCCCCCTCCATTGAACATTATAGCGTTTAAGTGTTTTTGAAAAACCATAGGTATGTCTGCGATTCAATGAGAGAAAACTCTGTGAATGGCAGAAGCCAGCAAAGAACAACCCAGGCCTTTGGGTTTACCCAGCTGACTGCAATTTTATTGTAATTTAAGACGACAAAACAAAATGCCCTTAAAGGCAAGACTGAAGTGAAGAGCGGCTGCAGTTGTGCTGGGCTGTCACTTGCTTGCCCTCGTTTCAGGGCTGAGATGCAGAGCAGCCCAACTGCCCGGCGTTTAACGAAGACCCAGTCTTCCAGGGCAAGGTCTGTGGCTTGGCACGGAGCGCTGGATGGAGCAGCACCGAGCTCCAGCACCAGAGGCTGCGGCGAAAGGCCTTTTGGCAGACGCCGAGGTCTCCTGCCTAATTGAATAGTCACAGGGTTTGAGGCCAGAAAGGTTCATTAAGGCTCAATTCTGACCTCATGGATGGTTGTCCTCTCCGTTCCCTCACGTTGAGTCCGGCAGTTTGTGGTGTGATTGATCGCTCCTGTTACTTTGCGGTCTCTGGTCTCTGCAAGGACCTGGGAGGTCTGCTAATGGGCTGCAAGAAACTGCTGGACTTCTGCATAGGAAGTCTTCATGCCTAGGTCCTTTCCATCTTTCCATGTGTAAGACATGGCTCCAAACACGTTTTCTGCTGGGGGAAACAATGAAGGAATCAAACCTAATGGGATCTCAGCATTCTGCCAGGAGGAACGTGAGAGGGCAGTGTAATTTTAAATGGGCTGTGCTCTGCTGTGCAGCAACCAGCCCAGCCATGGGAGCCCGTGAATGCATTAGATTTTCTCCCTAACCGTTAATTCCCTCTTGTGCAGTTAATGAGGGTTGCTCCAGTCATGCATCTGTTTCACCTTTATGTTCTTGCAGTAGCATTTAGAGGCCAGAGCAACCCTGGGGCTTTGATACTACTGCCTTTCACTGATAATACAACTCTTTAAGAGCTTTTTCTATCAGATAGATGGCTGGGATCACGGGGGCGGAAATCAGAACTGGTTCTGTTATTCTCAATGGTCATTGTAGTTTGCCATATTTTTAATAATAATTCCACTATTTTGTGAAGCTTAGTGTATTGATAACACTAAATAAGCCTCAGAAGAACCGTGTGAAGCAGAAAATGTAATTATTATTTCCGTAATGCAGATACAGAAAAAAGGCACAAAAAGGATGAGTGACTTGCCCAAGGTCATACAGTAAATCAGAAATGTAAATATATCAGAACCTCAGCTACATCTCATTTTTGTATGGTGTAGGTGTATTCAGAAAAAATATAGCTTGCTTGATTCTATCTTTTTGCAGTTTTTCAAAGACTTTCCACCTTTCTCCTTGTAGTCTTCCCGGATGTCCTGACAGATCATCATTGGCACTTCTACAGGTATTAAGGAAAGAGCATCAGACGGTAACAAAGTGATTCTTGAATTTCTTTTCCCTAAGTAGATGACAATCAAATGGACTGGACATCTAAGCCTGGTCTTCTTTACCTGTGAATCAGGTTCTTTTTGACCCACTGCTAATGACTTGGAAAAATAACCATAGCATAAACAATGAGACTTCGTATTTCCAGCCTAGGGGAGCCATTGGACAGCTTCACAGACAGCCATCCCAAAGTAAATGAAGATGAGTATGAAAAGAGCATGAAAAATCGAACATGCGCTAGGGAGACAGCACTTACTTCATTAACTAACTTCAGCACTGACTCCTCTAGCACTATTAGTAAACCTATTAAGTCACAGCCAAGATGCATCAGAATGTTTTGCTCTAATAACTGAAGCAACGGTATGTAAGAACACAGCAAACCAGAAGATTAAAAAGTAGTACTGCATAAGTCAACTGCTAGTTGCTGACATCAATAAAATATTGTCCTTTATTATAGTCATTAGGGAGCCTTTTAACAATGATTAAAAATTCTTAATACTGTAGTAAAATTTTTAGCTGTTGCCTGGAAAAAAGAGGGTACTCCGAACTATATGGCATGCAAATATTTCAACCAAATGCTGTCATATGATGGAGGTATTAACAAGTACTTCATATAGCTGATGGTCTGGTTTTGGAACCCACTCAGGAAAATAAATTCATATATATTTAAAACATTTAATACAAGAACATTGATATTTTTCTGGCAACTAAATATGGATAAGTGATTTAAGCTCTTTACAAGTGGAGCTGAAACATTAATTATGAAGTTCTGATATGTCCTGACTGGGCTTCAGAGTTTGCTTTGCTTCCTAGATAGTCTCTTCCTTTTTTTTTCTGCACTCTGTTTGCAGAATGTGAAACCATGAAAATAAACCGAACGGTTTCACTAGCTACAGAAAGTGTATGGTGATAGCACTAAACAGAGTAAAGGTATAGGAGCGCAGTTGTTGGCAAAACAAGTATTTCAGGTGGGTAAAAGGGTATTGTTCTTTTATTAATTTTTGGAAATAGAAGAATCTGATATTCAGTTCTATCCATATGTTTGCACTTTAAGAGCAGGCTCTCCCAATGGCACACAAAGCCAAAGATTTTACTTTAAATACTGTAACGGCAGCAGTGTTTCTCTATTTTGATAGAAGTTCAGTTTGTATGAGCTTGGCACAGGATGCATGAGACTAACCATATGATTCCTATGATTCAAAAAGACAGGAAGCCTAGAAGAGCTTCCTAACCTCCTCTGTGTGCAGCAAAGAGTGCACCGTTGCAATAAAGCTGGGTCATACCCTGATGTATTTGAAATTGTGACTGGTAGAAGGAAAGTGGAAGCACACCATGTCTAACTGCACCAGCAAGGAGGATTAAGGCAAACAGAGCATAAAGTTCTTAAGCAGCATGTTGGCTGGGGAGAGGAGTAATGTCTTGAGCCTGGTAACACCCTCTGAGACCTTTAACAGCCTTAAATATTCAGGTTGCACATCATGGGAAAGAGACCCCTTTTGGAGCTGCAGTGCCCCACAGAACTGAATGAGAGGAGAGATCAGAAGGAAGGCTGGCCAGCAGCTACAGAGCTGTCAGCAGGTAATTTCTTACTCAAGAATACACAGAATCTTTGTTCATTGCTCACAAATCAGTGTACAGCTTTGATTGCAGCCAGGTCTGGTCCAGGCACTCTCAGACTTGGAGTATCTGTTAAAACACCAACAATAGGCCAATTTCTGCTCTTCTGAGGGGTGGGTTGGAATTAGATGATCTTTAAGGTCCCTTCCAACCTAAGCCATTCTATGATTCTATCTATTAGCCTGTTTATTGTAGTTTTAATTCTGTCTTTTTCCTCATGACATATTTCACCCTGAAAAGTACTCAGCCAACATGACAACATGGAACTTCTCAGGATGCAATGCTCAAAGGAGAAAAAATTGCTAACTGTGGGCAGAGAAAAAAGAAATTGAATTTAGGTCAAGATTAGTGGTTCATCCACATCTCCCGCTCTCCAGTACCCTCCATTTGCTACCTGTTGCCACCAGTAGGTGCTTGACCTGTCCCTACTTCTGCCAGTATCAGGGATGTTATAGACTGTTACAAGTCTCAGGAAGATAGATAAGATTATTTTGCTTCACTCCTTGCACAATGCACAGAACTGAGCATGGCAGTAGGGTAGTGGTGGGGACTAGGATCTCTTTTAGCTCTGAGGGCTGCCTTTTCAGTGTGTGTACTGTTACTACCTAGTTTAATTAACATCTGTGCCAATCACAGCAGCTGCCTATAACATAGAGAAGGTTAGCTGAGCATTAAAGAAGATAAATGAGACAAGGGGTTGCCAAGGGGAAGGTATGTCAAACATGTGCCGTGGCTGCTGCATACATGCACATTCCCATTAACTACACTGCTCTTAAGTCTGGGGGCAGAGTTAAGGCTTTAAAGCAGGGATGAGACATACTTCAACTTCACATTTTTTATCTTAAAAACATAAATACAGATATGTTGGATATTCTCAAAGGGTATGTGACCCCATCAGTCAACTTTAGCCCTATATGAACAGAGCATTAAAGCAGCTAATAGAAATGATTAAACATTTGACATCTGAGAGAGATTTTGAGACTATGTACTGTATTCCCTCCAGGAGCTCTAGGAATAGGAAGTAGAGCTACAAACAGATTTAGATTATCTTGCAAATTAGGATTCTCCATTCCAACTGTTTGCATCACATCCCATGGTCTCATGAACCAACTAGTGCTGTAATAATAGGGAAGAGTCTGAGCTTATGTGCCTTACTAAAGTGGAGTGCTCTTCCCAAACCTTATAAACCTTCAATATTGTTTTTGGATTTTCGTTTCTTTGTATCTGTTTTTTAAAAAGTTATTGCGACAAAAAAAGTACACTGAGATCATCCTATTTGGACATATCAGCTTCAGAATTATTGTAGTAAAATCTTTATGCCCCAACATCCTAAAAGCATTGTAATGCAATAGTCATAGGGGCTAGACATACAGTGGAATAGTTTTGCCATCACAATCTTGCATCCAAATGGCCTCATAAGACAATCCCTGTAGACATGCAATGAAATCCTTTCCTCCTAGTGAGAGCATCACAAATTCTAATTGTTAGGCATTATTCTTCCTTTGACATTGACATGAAATCTGTACTACAAAATGCAGATCTTATGCAAGTTTACATTACATTAGCACACTCTTTAGAATTAGTATTTACCTACATGCTAATTATTCTTCAGTTACACTGAAGCTATACAAATGTCTTGGCTTTTCAACGTTTTCCTTGCCTGAGTAGGGAAGGAAGCTTGTTCATCTAGATTTTAATAGGGAAAAGTTAGCAGCGGTCTTTAAAGCATTCAAGTAAATGGTTTCCATTTCTACAAAAGAAAATAGAAGGTTTCTCCTCTTCTTTTTTTTTTTTTTTCTTTTTATTTTTCAGAAACTTTAAGTCTTCAGAAAGCAATTAATTTCTCATTTACTTATGGCAGTATTTGCATCCTATTTTTCCTCCATACCCTTTCAAAAATAATTCCTTTAAATGTACTTGTCAACAGTAAGGTAAAAGCTACTGTAAACCTTTCTAAAGTTTTTTCTGAAGTGATGAAGGAAGTTAACTCACACTTGCACTTACACATCTACAGCAAAGTTACACTTGCAATAAGTTATAAAGGTGGGGTTTTAAAATATATTTCTAACTTCCTCTTGGCATTTATTGGAGAGCAGAAGATGACTGGTTTTAGAAGTGAAGCACAGAGAGGGTGTTATGATGTTTAGCTCTACTATTGATTTTCAGCTCAGTCACTTTGCTTCAGCAAAGGCAAGGCACCTCTGTGATGAGCAACCACGGCCTCTGAGGAGACAGGGGATGTACAATGAGGTGCTCATATAGAGATGGACAAAACCAGACATTTTTTCTTTTACAGCAGATGTACTGTCTAAGGGAATGCAGTTTCTAAGGATGAAAGCTGAGGGAAAGAGCCGTCATGGTCCTGGGCAAAACAAGAGAGAAGAGCCTGCCTTCTTTGATCCTCTCATCTCTTTTTTTGTGTGCTCTCATCCAAAAAGGGAACAAAGTTAGGAACCACCCTAGCTGCACAGGGCAACCTGAACATGTGGAGAAAATGTCTTCTCCAGTGAGTCTCCAAGAGGAGCTTGTTTTGTACATCAGAGAAGACTGGGGAGAAAAGATTCATCATAAGGGGAAAGTCATAAACCTAGTGACAGCTTTAGTAGGTATTAGATGGAGATCGCCCTGGTTCTCCTGTAAAACCCGAGCAAGGCAAGAGCCCCTAGAGATGTTTCTTTAATACCTGGAGAATGCCAGTGCCCAGCAGTGCAACTCCTTGATGCCACACCTCCCATGGGGCAAATATGAGGAAACCTTACTCTAATGCAAGATTTTGCATTTCTGTAGACTTTCATCCACTTAGCTCAATGTGATTCCGACACGCGGTCTGCGTGGTGGTAAGCTGCAGGTGATGGAGACAGTCCAAAAGAAATTTTACTGACATCTGGACTACCTTTTATTGGTCCATGTCATCAAAGGTTGTGTCACCAGCTAATCTAGGTTTAAAATAGCTAGTTTTCTCCTTGTATTGAGAGGGCTGACACTGATGAAAAATCAAGACAAAATGCAAGCCTGCTTTTAACACCCAAAAGAGAGTGTGGGTATTCCATAAAGTCCACCACACACTTGACCGTCATTGCTGATTTCACTTGCAAGGCGCTACTCCAGCAGTGCTGAGTAAGCAGTACAAACCCTTAAATAAAATGTCCTAATAAAGAAAAGTCCCAGTGAGTGGCAGGCACTTACACTGAAATGGGAGTATTGGTCACAAGGGAGTACACAGTGGAATCAGGGGTGTTGGCAGATGAAGATAAAAGAGACCCTGCCACCACTTTCATGATGAAAATGGCGTGTTTTTTTCTTAGACTGAAGGTATGCCAAAGGTTTTGCATTTGAATATTTTTACCCACATAAGGAAGAAAAAGTCTTTTCACTAAAGAGTTCCAATGTGTTTTAAAAATGCTTTGGTGCCTTACTCTAAATTTAATGATGCGAGTACATTTGCAGTGGACTCATTTGAGGTGCATGCATGCATACTTTGTGGATAATGAAGTCATCAGCAGTTGCTTAGCATTACTGGATAACTAAATAGCTACTACAGCATTGTTGTGAAGAAGTTAAAACAGCCTCGGGCAGGCCTATTTTATGCATCTGAGTTTTCCCAAACTAATTCTGCATTCATGAACCGTTGCTATTTGTATCTGGAAGGATGAAGCTTCTAATTTTTTCACTCTTTTCTCAGCCTCTTTGGAAAATTTCCCCATTCCCCTGTTCAAACAAATAAAGCAGAAGTTACTATCCATATGAAGAGACAGGGAGGGGATGCTGTACACATGCATGTACACAAAAAGTCTGTCAAAGGGCAGGTCACTTTTCAATCTGTCTTATCGTATAAGCAATTTTCAGATGAATCATTATTAAAATACAGTATCTCCTGTATCAGAGTAACTCAGTTGTTTAATTCACTAATGTATCCACTTGATGTCACTGTCACTGCCCAGTAGAATTTTTAGTGTCAAAGGGCTTTTTGGTCACAGAGACTTTGCACCAATAAGTGACTGAGCTGCACAGATTCAGTTGCCCTTTGGACCCTTCCAGATAGCTTTATCCCTCTGATGGTCTGTTCTGTTGATGTGGACACTTCCGCTTCCCCGTCCTATTCATTCATGTTTTGCATCTCCCCAAGAGACAAACACTCATTTTTCAAGGTTGTATTTTCCTGCATAGAAACATTCTAACATTTTCTTTTTCTTGTAAATAGAGAAAAACCTTGTAGCATTGCCTTAATTATTTGTTATTACTCATTTCTTCTTAAGGATAATGCCAATTTTTGAGAAATCAGGGAATGGCATTTATTTATTGAAATGTTGCACGATCTCTTGATACTCCTCCTATTATCATTAGACTTCTAATTTTAGATTGAAAGATCTACATTTTGTAGCTCTCCTCTCTTTCTCGTTCCAGCATGCCTTTTCCTCCTCCCACCATCTCTCAAAATGTTGTTCAAACCTTAAGGAAGCAAAGAGGTGATGTCCATCCATTCCCCTATATATTTCTTTTCATAATGGAAATAGAATAGATGTTTTTAAAAACAGATAAAAACTAGTTTTTAGTTATTTTTGCATCCCTCTCTCCTGGACTTATCTGAGATATCATCACAGGAGGGAGAGTGGAGCACTTAAGAACTTTAAGCTGGGATTTAGGCAATTGTCCACAGCAAAACACAGCTACTGCATATGAACTGTTCCTTGCCAAAGCCTGTTGGCCGGGATCAAGTTCTCTGGGGACAGCTGTATCCTGCCTTGATCCTTTCACTGTTGCCTTCTTGCTGTCCGGGTAATAAACACTTTCTGTCAGTCTATAGCTCTCTCTTTGGTGTCAGAGCAAAGATCCGACCTGACAAAGCCTTGCAATATGCTCTCCTGTGCTCCTTGCTCGGCGTGTCAGCGTCTTAGCTTCCCTCCTACCCCCTCTCTAATGCTGCTCTGCTGGAGCCCCTCGAAGGGGTGGAAAGCTGAAGAACTGGCATGTGGCTTTGCGTATTTGTACACGGGACTTTATTATTTGTGTGCACATAGGTATTATTGTGGGGGCTGGAAAAGAAGATTGTAAGCGTTTCATGGAAACACGCGCTCAGAGCCAAATCCTCATTAAAAATTGCCTTAGCATCCAGGCCAGGAGAGAATTGCAGGCGCAAAGATTATTTGTGTATACTGCACTTCCAGAGGGTTACTGAGATTCATGTTCCTTTCTACAACATCTCAGACAGTCAAGCTTTGCTCTAAGAGGAACAGCCAGGATTTTCCCCTATGGAGCTACAGCAGCTTTATACTGCCCCAGAAGACTAAAGTGACCTTAAAACTGGTGCAGCAGGAAACAAGAGGATTATATTATTTTGAGAGACAACTTAGAGATGGTGTTCTCAAAATCATCACCTCTCTTTGCTGCCAAAATAGGATGCACAGCAATGGTGCCGCTTGCCCGGCTTCATTCTTAGCTCTTGCACTCCTGCCCTCTGGGCTGCTGGTAGCTGGTGTTATTTAGAGCCATCTCTATGCTTGGACTGCAGAGGTCTCACTTGGCATGCAGCCATCCCAGGCTCTGAAGATATCAGAGGCCAATGTTTCTGCCCTAAGCTGTGAGCTCAGGCCATAGCAAATGATCAAGATCAAAGGTTTTGTCTTTTTCCTTTTCAAAGCGTTGGGGTTAAATTCTTTCCTGCACAAGGGCTCCCTTCAATATCATCTCAGGAGCCATTTTAAAGGCATTTCACTCCCTCCTCTGGATAACAGTAATTACCAAGTTGTGCTAAACTGTAATTTTGGAATAGGCCATTAGTGGGTGGTTGTAGCAGCGCATAACTATTGCCAAAATTTATCCTTCGTCACCTAACATGAATAAGAGAAGGAGCCACATGAAGGGAACTCAAGTCTGGTGTGCTTAGGTGAGTGTTGATTTTTTATTTTTTTTCCCCTCCAAAATGTTAATTCTTTATGAGGTACTTGTGGACTTATTAGCATCCCTTTGCACTACGTGAGCAGCACAAGGAATCTGGAATTATGAATAGAGTCTTGTTCATTGCCATAAACAGGGAAGCAGATGTACCACTGTCCTCATAGCAACCTGCCTTACTGCCATGTCAGCTAGTAGCAGCTGCAAAGATGGAAATATTCCATGTTTCACTCTATTCCTCACCGAGGTGTGAACTTGCACACCCAGCTAAGCCTATTTAAATGTTGCTAAGGATAGGGGTGGGGTTTATTCCATAGCACACACAGAAAGATTTTAATAGAAATAAATATTCTGAATACAACATTTCAAATGTAGTAAGACATTCAAAGAAGTCAAAGGTAGCACAAATTTATCCGTTGCATTTTATATTTTTAGTGAATATTTTGTGATCCTTACAACATTTATGCAGATACATATGGAGTCGCATTCTCTTTGTTGCCATATATCATGTGTCCTGAAAGTCTGGTGCCTTGTTTGTAGGCTGAAATATGAGGTGAAACCTGAAACAAGGAAAATTTGTTTGTGAACGTTATGAGTAAGGATGGGAGAATGAATTGGTTTAAAATTTTATGCATATCAGTTGTAAAATTGCAGGAGAATGAAGCTTCTTAACACAGAACAAAGACGGAACAAATCCAAAGCCAGTTTTACACAAAATTCTCTAAAACTTATGTTACATCTAGGTCATCCATTACAGATTTCTGCATGACCTGACTCCCTGTGCTTGGCAACATAAAAGATTTGACTTTGAAGTCTGACAAATCTTCCCAAGTGGAAAGTGAATTCTTCAGGGTTTCACCTGCTCTGCGAGGCCTGGCCCAAGCACTAAGGAAACAAGTTTTCAAAGGCCTACTTAGAGAGGAACATCTTACAATGATGTCTGAATGCTGTCAACTAATTCTAAGGATTTTTGGTTCCCCCCCTCCATCAACAGAATTTCAGAGTACCCAGCTAAGAATGCCTCTGCCTAACCCAAGGTATGCCTATAGCACTATAACTCCCAACCTGTTCTTTAAGAGAAAAGAATGAATTTTAAATGATACAAGAAAAATGTTTTTTATACATATTTGTATAGAAAAGATTAAGCTGGATGTTAAAACATTTTAACAGCATATCATCCCTGCTGGGGCCAGCAGAGTATTCACTATTAAAATCTGGCCACAGAGATGGAATATGTTCTTCTACATCTCTTCAACTGACACTGAAAAGCCACATCCACGAATAATGCTAGCTAGTCCTGTCTCCTGTAAGTTTATCTCAGACTTTATTGATCCTGTGTAACTACCGAAGATTTCATGTGGTCTCCAGCACTCCCACATCTGATTGCTCTCCATGTATTTACAATTATGAAGGACACTCATAAAACCACATTTCAAAATCTGAAGGGAGAGTAGCTAGAATATTTTTGGTTTTTTCCTCTCATGCTTTTTTGAGAGGGGCAAGTGCAAGCATGTGTAAGCACACTCATAAGGAGGTGATCAGATCTCTTTTTTTCTGAGTTGTACAAAAGTTGTGCTCAACCCTATTGACCAATGTTGCTGATCAATGTTTCACCAGTCCAGCTCTAATTTCAGGCCCTACACTGGTCAGAGGGTTTACTAAAGCTGCAATTGAGGCAATGCTTTCTTTCACCTAAGAGTAGCCTTGTGAGCAGCAAGTCTTCCCAGTTCACAGCCACTTCCATGATTTCCAGAAGAACTTCCACTTCCAGGGGTGGGGTATCCACAACTTCCCTGGACAACCTGTTCTAGTGCCTCACCACCCCCACAGTAAAGAATTTCTTCCTAATATCTAACCTAATTCTACCATCTTTCAGTTTAAATCCGTTACCCCTTGTCCTATCACTCCACTCCCTTATGAAGGGTCCCTCCCCATCTCTCCTGTAGGCCCCCTTTAGGTACTGGAAGGCTGCTATAGGGTCTCCCCAGACCCTTCTCTTCTCCAGGACAAACAACCCCAACTCCTTCAGCCTGTCCTCATAGGAGGGGTTCTCCAGCCCTCTGATCATCCTTGTGGCCCTCCTCTGGAGGACCTTTATTTTCTCCCCACCTGAAGCAAGAAGAGTAGCCATATCTCAGACAACATGTGCCTGGTAGGCAGTGCCCTCCTGGGTTACTACACAGCCCCTCGGCTGCTCCAACGACCTCTCCTAATTGCCTAGGCCTGGTCAGTGCTCACATGCTTTCCCTCCCACAGCACTGCTTGCCTGCAGGAGCATGTTTCCAGCGTGCCTTCCTGGGACCAGCTCCTCACATTCAGCAGAGCCAAGCAGCTGCATCTTCAGCAAGCTGCTTCCCGACCACCTGCTGCATGTTTTGGTGGTCCAGCTGGTGAGCATTCCTAGGCTTCCACTCAGTCTGCCTCTCCTTACCTCCGAGGTGATGGTAATGTTCTCAGGGGGAGCCTCAGATCCGTGGCTAATGAAGCAAATTGTTCCAAGAACAATTTCCTGGGTATTGGCAGCCTTATTGCTTCACATCTTAAAAACAAACTCCGATTTTTAATATCACTGAGCACGGAGTTTGTAAGCTCCAGATAACTCTCGCATGTCGAAGATGGTGGTGCTGTTACTGTACCCCACGATGAGCTTGACCCTAAATCCCCACAGCGTTACAGTCCCCTAGCTCATTTCAAAACCCCTCCCTTTTTGTCTCCATGCCTTTAACAGCGCATGCAATCAGCGGCTAAGCTCTTTCCAAGGTAATTCCTTTCCCTACCCAGTTTTCAGAAGGCAGGCGCGGAGACCTCCCACCCTGCAGCCATTATCCCCATAACAAACCAGCAGGGCTCGGCAGACCCACTGCTCTGCCCCCAGCCCACTCCTCACAGGGGGAGGGAGCCTGCCCTTTAGGTCTCTCTTTGCCCATACATTAAACGCAGGCCCTGGCAATCTCTATTTTTAGCATACCGTGTGTGTGCCAGCTAACCAGTCTGGCTGTCAGGTGGCTGTAAATTAGGGTTGTGCCAGTGGAATCACCTGAGACGCTTCAGCATTGATTCAGAGATAAAGATATGAAAACTTCAATCTGCTTTTCTTTACCCTGGTCAGGTGCTGCCTGTTAAAAGTAACTTTGTGCTGTTTAATGGCCAGGGAACTCCCTTCAGATGGAATTGAGACATCCAGGGTGGAGTCACCCTGCCACAAGCTGGTAAGTTTCTAATAAAAGTGCTCTTCCAGCCTCTTCAAGAGTGAGACATCATGGCAAAGGCAACTCCTTTTGCCTAGGCTGTCTTTAATTGAGTTGTGACAAACCTTTATTTTGATAAGGTTATTAAAGTAAGCAGAAAGGCTGGAGGTTTGTTTTTTTCCTCTTTAACTTATAGTCAAATTTGAGTAAGCTTTTCTAAAAAGTCTGGTTGGCTTCTCTGCTTGCCCTGGTTGTGAGAGACACGTGTCACCTTTGGGACAAGTTGTAAGAGGATGGATATTTTGCTTTCATTTTAATATGGTAAATCTAAGATTGGAAAACCTTCTGCTCAGTTCCAGAAATGTTGGCTGATGCATTGTGATGCAATATACACTTGTGCTGAACCCTCTGACAAACACTGTAAACAGTTTTTCTTGGTTGGCAAAGATGTTTGTTTCTCTGAGTAGCAGCAGCACAGATTAAATCCTGGAAAACACTGTTAATGATTACAAACAAGAATTGATTTTGCCTAGGATATCCAAAAGCAAGGATTTATTTAAGTTTTGGCTTCCAGTTTTCTGGTTAATTCTGAGCTTTCTTACTGATTCTGTCCCTTAACTGTGCTAATCTGCTTGGATTTTTTTTTTTTTTATTGTGTTTAGTTGCTGCTTGGGCATATTCAACCTCTAACATAAATTACTTATTGTATTTTGAAAGTTGGATAATGTGTTTAATGCACCCAACATTAAAAATACACATCTGTTTTGATGTTAGGTGTATCGTGCCAGTAAATAGCATCATTTATCTTAATATTTTTCACTTCATATATAAATGAGTAATGAATTTACATTCCTAGCAGCATTTGTAAGCAGCGTGGTTTGGGTTTGGTTTTTTGTTCCTTTTTCCTGAGTTTTTACAACACATTGTTAGTTTATAAGGAAATTTTGATTTTATTTTTTTTAATTTCTAGGAGTTCATTAACTCCTCTTTCCTTCCCCCCTGACAGTATGTCTGCACTATAAAATGCAGCTTGATTGCAGTTATACTTTGTGTCTAGCGTGGAGATTTCTGTGGTTTGTGGCCATGAATTCTTAGGTGGCATTCATCGCCAATTAAACTTAGTCTGTCCCTGGCCTGTCTGAGCACAGAGCTGCCATATAAGTGTCTGTACCGATGGGGGAGAATGGGGGTAGTTATCATGCTTTCCATTTCTTTGCTGATGCCAGTTCAGTGTGGGAAGGGAATGCAACAATCTAGTTCTTGGGTTAAGTACCAAAGCTCCAATTTTTATTGAAATACAATAATTCAGGCTTCAGTGGTGCCTGGCAGATAATAGACCCCATGGTAGTAAGTGTTCATAAAGCTTGAGGCCGCCACATGCCCTGGACTGCAAAGCATCGTGACCCTCAACAACCCTTCCCCTTGCTGCCCTTCTGTCTCCCAAACCACAATATTCTTGTCAAGCCATTTAACAAGAATCATGTTTCCTTGTGGTAAGTCATACCCATGCACTATTTTACACTCGTCCCCCTTCTCCCTTTATAGGGATGTAGGGCTAGAAGAAAGCCTTGTTTTGAAGCAATGTCTGTGCTATTGCAGGCACTTAGTTCATTTTGTTCTGTTTAAAAATATAATAAAACTCTGCTCTGAGGTGGAAAGAAAATTGGGTTGTTTGCCCTGTTCCTGGAAGACGGCTCAGTACTCCTAGATCTCTCAGTCTTAGAAACTTAGTTCTAGTTTCCAGACTAAATTTATTTTTGGTCTCAACACCAATTTGTTAATGTATGAACAGTGTCCTCCAGCTTAACTAACTTTTGTCTCCCTGGTGTCTACTAACAATGATGTGTTAGGCAACATCACTCATTTACACCCTTGCTCTCTTCTACTAGACATACCAAGACCTTTAATTCCCACAAAGCATATTCCTGCTGTATAAAACTGAGTAAGAGGTTTATGGAGTCACACAGCACCTGGCCTAACATCACTATATCCTCCTAATTTCATGTCTGGCTCCTGCAATACTGAGGAAGGAGCTACTTCAGCTCTTAATTTACTGCTAGCAGATGAATTTCCTGATAGTGAGAATCTTCACCCTACTTTCAAAGACGACCATGAATGCCTCTCCCAGTAGAGGCAGTCCTCTCAGATAGCAAATCAGATGTCATGCTAAAAGCACCATTTGATGTCAGTACCAACCCAACCATTACTATTTGCTTGCTAATTTTGATTTTTATACACTGTAAGATTTGCATCTGTAATCGTCACTAAATTAAGAATGTTAAATTAACAGCACCAGACTGGGTGGGAAGGAAAATAGGAGGAGGATATGTTCTATGTCTCTTCAGTTGGCTTCTACTTTCCTGTAATTAACAACTCGGAATGTTGTGACTCTTCTGGAAAAAGTCATATTTTATATGGGTTTTATATATATTTATATATGTGTGTGTGGTTTTCTTATATATATAAAAATAATAGATGTGTGCATGTATAAAGGAAATTAGAAATTATCTTTTCAACATCACTATGTTACTGCCTGGAGTTCATGACTCTTAATAAATGAATGGGAAAAGTATAATTCTGTGTCAGAGAGACAGTATTGCACGTGCTGGTAAAAGAGACCTCCCCTTTACACCAAATGGCACTAGATAACCTCAATTCTACCTCTGCTTTCTCTGCATTTTTGGGAGGTGCTGTGTGGTAGTAAACATGATTACAGAGGTGCTACAGTTGGGCCAACATACAGCATGTGAAGCAGGTGTGTCATTACAACCATACATTTTATTTTTTTAATGGCTCGGTATCAACATTTCAGGAAGGCTTTACTAATCAGCCAGCACAGTGTCCTTAAAACAGATAAATGTCAAGCTTATTTTTCTCGTTAAACTTTAAGAAGGGCCATTACACCTTCATGGGATGGTGTTTTCCGTCCCACGAGTAGTTGCATCTCAGACCGGCTGGATTTAGGGGAGTGCAAACCAGCCTGACACGATGGATGCAAAAGTTCACAGATGAAATGAGTTTGGATGATCTCGGTCCCCTGGCGCACATGAATACATGCAATAAAACAGCAGTGCACTGGCACCAATTTCTCACTTCTAGCGGCGGGAGGCCCACCGGGTGGAAGGAGAAGAAAGAAATGTGTCTGTCTGAGGCCAGCAGCGGGTGGTGGCCCAAGGTCAGGTGTGATCTTCAGTAATGGGTCAGTGGATGTTATGACAGGTCTCATTGTGCAGCTGTTCTCCCTCCTTCTAAGCTATTCTAGGAGAAAGGTTGGGGGGGTGGAAATCTTGTGTGCGTTTTATTTAATGGCACCTCTCCATAATGTCAGTGAACTTGAGCTCTGATCTTGCAGTCAGCAGTGTGTAAGCAAACTGATGATGCTCTGCCTGGAGTCACGGTGAGGTCCATGGGGCTCAGTGTGGACACAGCAGTCTGGCCATGTGGTATCAAATTCAGGACCAGGGCCTGGAAAGAGATTTTTTTTTTACTTCTTTCATACGATTTCAAATCTGAAAATAAAGCAAAGTAAACAAATTAATGAACTAAATGTGCGTAAAGATTCAGAAGTTGCTATTATGTCTTTCTCTAGCCACGTTGCAATCAAAAAGCATTTCTGCATCCTTGCATCAACCTAGGCAGGCCAAAAGTATGCGATATTTTTAGCGGTGATGCAGCACACCGTGCAACAGTCCTTCTTCAAGAAATGTGGTGTTGTGAATCCTGCCACTGTACATATGCACACTAATATAGATTTGCCTGGCTCTTTTATTCTTAGTTAATGGAGAGTGACTTCTTTCTCTATTGTATAAAAATGTCTCTTGACTAAACTCCTTGAGCTATGAAGCAGTTTAAATTTTTTTTTCACCTATATCCTGATGGACAGCAAAATCCAGGGTGTGACAAATGGCACCTGACATCCAGGAAGGAATATATCCTTAAGAATAAATCCATATCTCCAAACTCTGTCTAATTTTATAGGACAGCCTTTCATTCTAGATCCATATCTACTGCATTTTCACAAAGACCAGATCTTATTTCTCAGTTCCTGTGAATTACAAGCATTACAAAAGTTCAGTTACAAAACTAAGTTTCTGTTTACCTCAGAAACCTCGCTGAAGTTCCTTGTTGTTCCTCTGTATTTTGTGTTTAGTCTCAGGATGAGGAATGTAACTGGGAAATAAAATCACAATTTGGATTGGGGAGCAAAAGGCAAAGAAGTGACTCATCCAGAGGTATACTTTGAATGTGTCCCAAGAGATCCATCTCTTTTAGGGTGGAGAAATTGTCTAAGAAAGGGCTAGATTAAGGCATTATGGTCTTTGAATGTAACCCTGTCCATGTTACCCATAAGTTTGTTGAAATATTGAGCCTTGAGTAGTTGTTACTGAAGTGCTGAAGAGATAGAAATTGATGCTATTTCCTTTAAATGTTTGGCAGATTGAAGTATGCCTTGCCTTAGTTTGTTATAAATGGCCAAAAGTTTTTGCATGGGAGCAGATGGCTGTGGTTATAAACACACATCCACACTGTATGTTTCTAAAACCTCTCACTACAATATTACATCAACAGCTATGATATCTGGACATTTTTTCTTTGCTGCAGCTATAAATCATTCTATTTATAACATCAAGAAAGCTTCATTCCCTGCTGCCTTCGTATGGAGGTCCTAAGTTTCCTAATCATAGATGATTTCATGCTTCCTCATCTCTCTTTATAATCTGCGTGATATCCTCAGTGTGGTTTTGTGGTTCAGGGTTATTTCATCACAGCATTTGAAGCTAGCCACAGTATTGAAATAAAAGGACAAAGGTAACAGGGAAAACTGATCTACCTATAACAGAAGGTGGAAGAGACCACGTAGAGAAAAACGCCATGTCTTTCATTGAATACATTCAAACAGTATTGCAGTTTTTTCTCTAGATTGCGCTGATGCAATTTCTTTTCAGATGCAAATTCCTTTACCATCGATTAGCAACAAGTTTCTGACTAGTGTTTAAGGAGAGAAACCTAGAGGGCAGGAAGCATGGGTGTCGCAGAAGCTGTACATGCTCTGCCTCGGAAAACCTGTCAGGAGTTTGCAAACATGAACACAACAGAAAGGATGTCTGAGAGGTGGGTCAGAAGTTAACAGGATTTTGCCCTGCTATGGAAACTTAAGCCGCAGATCGGAAAGTGTTTATGTGATATCACAGTTTGAGTGACAACTGTCAATAGGTGTTGGATGGAGGTGAGGTCAGTATAGATTTTTTTCAACGGCTGTCTGCTGGTATTGCCCATCATGAGATAGCTGTCATTTTCAAATCACTCCATACATTCAGCAAATGTAAGGCATCAGCATGCTTGCAGAAACACTGAGGCAGCAACTGTTACGAATTTATTTTTTAGAGGTGGTGGTATTCTTCTAAGTGTAGTGGATGTAAATTTTATGTGCTTATAAAATATTTGGGAGGCGCCATAGATTTGGAAAAAGCATTAATTAAGATATTTTACTTATATTTGTGTGTGTTTTATAAATTTATGGTGTGCAAATCAGCTCTTCTAAGACTTTTAATTAAGTACCCCAATGTATTTTATGTTTCTTTTAATGAACAGAAAATGACTTTTGCTCAAACGGACTTCATTGTACAGTGTTATGCATTTTTCATCTGATGTGGGGAAAAATCAATTATTTTAAGAGTTCTGTTCTTCTGGCAGTTCATTTAAGTGAATTCTTACTGTGTTAAATGATCATCAGTATTTTCTTTTTACATAGCAACTCTTGTAAAAGTATTGTAATGCACACAAAGAAGTGCAATTTGCCATCATGTAGAGAGCATTAGTCTTGTGCCTTTTATGGACTCATGAACCTCTCGGATTCAGCCACAGTGCTTTAATTTCTATTTGGGAAAAGTTTTGGGGGAAATGAAAATGAAAGATTAAGTAATAGGGAAGTGCTCACAGATTTGAATATATCTTTTATTTATTGCAGCTAAGGGGCTGTAATTCTGATGAGCCCATTTGTCTCACTGTAATTCTAACAAGTCCAGCAGAATAAATGATTAATTGCCTCCATGTGACCTCGGAATCAGGTCTGCAATAGTTACAATGTGCTTTGGATTGGGCAGGAATATTTGTCTTGAAAGTAACATCCACATATGTGTAATAAGACTTCATAGAGGAGTTGAATCTGACTTTGTTGATACTGAATTATGGTTTGACAGGTATATGAGTAAAAGATTAATTTGACCTTTTATCTAAGATTTTGAATTTTATCTTCCAAAGCTGTAGAAAGAAGTAAGACCTTCCTCCTTATCTCGAACTCCAGATATTTTTTTTTTATTTTTTTTTTTAGATCAAGAGCTGTTTCAAATGGTTGCTTTAAACAAATCAAGTTTCTTGACATTCATCTAAGGGTGAGGGTCTACAACTTTGAGGAAAAAAATCCTAAAACAATTGCAAGATCTTTCGGCTGTCTTCACAACTACAAAATGAGAAATATAATTGCTAAAAATTCCATAGATTTTACATATATTTTTTGTGTAAAGTATTCTTCCACCATAGGAAAAAATGGTAACACATCTCAACTATAAATGTGCCAAGTTTTCCACCCCATTAACCAGCCTTGTTTTGTTACTAAACTTTGTATTTGTAGTAATTTAAAGTATTAAAAGGCATTTTATTAGAAGTTAGTCTGTCTAAAACTGTTTTAAGCAATTTCTCAAACATCACATTCATTTGTTCAGCTGAATTTGTAATACAAAGCACTTCCAGGGTAACGTTTTCAGAACTTTCAGTCAGACATTCTAATCCTAATTTTGTACGAACAATCACAAACTATTGGAAATGTTATGTACACCATGTCAGTCTCTCTGCAGTAGAAGTTCTATTTCATATGTTCAAATCTGTTTTTTTACAAAGATGCAGAACTATGATTTAGGTATGCTGCAGGTCCTTTCAGGTTTAATTTTACAATGTTTACATTGGAGCAGCTCAGGAAAAGGCAGATGTCCAAGGGTGCAGGCTCAAGAGGTCCAATGATTCATGGAAAGGTGGGGTCAGATGTTCCTGTCCCAGTGATTCATCCCTCCTCTGTCATGGCAGCCGACTGGGTGGCATGCCCAGAGCTGAGGGCCTGGTACCTCGGTTTAAATCATTATTGATTTCAGTTTACACGAATATCCCTGGCTGTGAACTGCTGCAGCTGAGGGCTCTGATTCACGATCTCTGTCAGACTTAAAAGTGGTGGCTGAAGAGCTTTCTGAGCACAACAGCCTCTTCACCGACTGCATCGAATTCCATGCAAATTAGGAGTCGAATCCTGGAATATTGTGCTACCCATGTGCGAATAATTATTCTGGTTTGTTCTGCTCAGTACTTGTATAGTTGTGGGGGAACAGCATAAAATAGAAAAAAAAAATACAAGTTGAAAAACTACTCAAAATAAAGATTCTGAGAAAGCAGAAAACCTTTATGTTGTGGGGGGAAAGGTAGGGAAAAGGCATGCATTCAGACATGTGACCATATCAAGAAATAGCAATTATATTTATGGTTTTTAAGTTTTATAAATGCTAGAAATGTTTTTAACAGAAGAAGTTTATTTACATCTTAGTGGAAAAAATGAAGTCTCAGGAGAAAATACCTTTTTATGGAAGATCAGAAACTTTGCTCTTCTACAAGTTTTTCCTATAGTTAAGAAGATTTTTCTTTCAGTGGAAAAGTATATGTAGAAAAGTCTGCTATTGAGAGTCCTATTGAGAGTCAAGGGTCCACGAAACTAGCAGTTATGACAATCTAGCCTGTCTATAAACTCATATACAGGTAAAATAAGTAAATGGCAGCAACTTGCTGAGCCACTCATTCCTCTCTAGATTAGATAGACTACAGACCCTTACATTTTATGCAAAGGTTGTGATATCTTCTGGACTGAACAGGGTTTTCAAAGGTGTTCTTGTGTAATTTGTTATTCCTCCATGGAAATACCCTACATTGCCTGACTCTCTGCATGTATAGAAAGTGTCATACTTCAGTGCTAATGTAGATAAATCTGGTTATTAGCAACTTTAGACAGCTATTAAAGATGTTTCTCTATTCTTTGGCTACATAGGATGAATTTGCAATCTGATGGGCCACTCAGTCATGCCCTTAGGATGGCCAGGGCATGTGAGCAAAGAAGCTGGATTATACCTCAGACTTATGTTTCTTCCTCTGCTTTGCAGTAAAGGTAGAAACCTCCTTACCTCCTGTGAATCTCTCTGCTCTGATTGTGCCCTGCCAAGTCTTTCCATCAGCATGCATAGAGGTGCAAGCCCAGGCTGCTACCACTTCTTCCCTCCCCTTGTCCTCTCTCTGGCTCTTTCTCTCCTTCTGAGACCACCTGCAGATTGTCCAAAGGAAAACAGTAAGACTGGAAAAAGGATTAAAAAAATATGGCCTGAATGCCAACAGTGAAAGAGCTGAGTGGTTTAGTGTGGCAAAGTAAAGGAGAACTGGAGGCATGAGGGCAGGGCATGGTATGGTAGCAATCTCCGAATCTTTGAAAGCCTGCAGCAGAGGGCCGAGTCTGTATATTATGAGGGGTGTTTTTTTTTCAGGTCTGCAACAGGTGAGAGGCAGTCGTTAAGAAAAGAGGCAAAGATAGTTGGGTGGCGAAATAGACAGACTGAGACAGCTCCATTGTTGTATGCTGTTACTCAGATTTTAGATACGCATCTGTCAGCAATAGTTGCTTCTGCTTTGAGGCAGGGGGATGGACAAAGTGATCTTTGAGGAAGATCCTGAGTTGTCCTGCTCCAGGAAATGGAGTCAGGAAGGGGGTTGAGACAGGGATATGACAGGGCCAGGCATAGAGTAAGATGCAGGTAGGCTGCATGGAGATGAATATTGTTGATAACTCAGCTATGCAATATGGCTGTACAAAATATTAGTTTGGCATTGTGTATCTTTATGGTCATGTTTCAGTCTTGGGTACCTGTAAATCACCCATCATCAGGGAAGGGGCAGGAAGATGTAATTGCTTTTGCTCTTGTAATTCAGTTATTGCATGTGATAATTGCAAACCTCACCTGCCAGGTTTTGAATCTGTTACTGCAGTTCATTTGGAGGTATCCCTGACCCCCTGCAATGGGTTAGTGGCTTCCCGCTTTCTTAATGGTATCTTGACCTGCTTCAGACTTGCATTTTATTTACGGGTTCATTTCAAAGTGCTGGTTTTGATGTACAAAGTTCTTTTTGGATTGAATCCTGTATATCTCTGAAATTGCCTGTCTTTTGTGTTTTGCTTTAAGAGTTCAAATTACCTAGAAATTTTTCATTTACGGTGCGTTAAACCCTACCCTATGGGACAAGGCACTGATGGTTGGTTATGTTTCGCTGCGTAGTACCTTTCCTCAGTAAATATTTTCCTTCTGGCTGTTTAGTCAGTTTTTTTCTGCAAATCTAAAAACATATACAGAAGAGCTACGTTTTCTTTTTTCTGATTGACCTGACGACTGCCTTCATATTAGATTAATTTAGGCAGCTGCTTTGGTTAGGCTTTTGCATTTTACTGTAAATGCATCCAAAAACATTCCATGTGACTCATTAAGTAAATAAGAGTAAATGGACTAATCAAGTAAATAGGGGTAATCACATAGTAGATAGCAGTACACTGGCTCACAGTGTTCGGAGGAGTTTTTGAAATCTATGTTTGCAGTGTCACCTTAAATCTTTGGCTGGACATCTAATTATAACCTCTTTTCATGGACAATTTGAGTAGAGCATTGACAGTAGTATCTTAGAATAGGCTAGGAAGCCAAACAGCATTACACATGATGGTTGTTTGTAGATTTTTTTCGGTTGCCTAAGTTGCTGAATTGACCCAATTTATTATTGCCTAAAAGCTGTAAAGCTATTCCCCCTTGCAGAAGGTGACTCCTCCATCCTGGGACTGGAGGTCTCTGAAAAGAACCAATGGCAAGAACAACCCACACAGTGTGCATAATGCAGTGTTTCTCAGGGAGTTGATTTATACTTTACCTATTCTAGCCCCCTAGGCTTTGAGAAGGAAAAGTTCTTCACAGCACTGGAGTTTCATTATGGAAATAGCACCCAATCTTTGCTAATTAGTAACATTCTTTTTGGGTGTATTTACCTGCCGGTGGCACACCTTTCTTCTCTTGAGGCATGACACTGCCTTTTGACTTCTTGCTGCAGCCACGCTGGTTCCCAGAGAATGTCCCAAAGTGTGCCAGCCATTGCTTTCACTGACTGTTTAAGACAGTTTTACATATTGGCCTGTGGTGGCAGGGAGAAAAAAGTGTGTATCAGAGAATGTTAACTGCCAACTCTAAAGTTTAAAAGGATTTGCTTGGGTCTTGGGTTTTTTAGTGGGGGAACGATGACCTAAAACCTTCAGCTAAATTCATATGTTCTAGAGCTGTTAATATTTTATAAAATATTTTAATCTCAGCACAGCACATTCCCTATGTTTTCCTTGGGCAGTTTCTTACTGACTTCTCAACAATGTGAGTTACTCCATACAAGAACTGTGACATCTTTGCAATTGCAGCTCTTCTGCGTGCTGCTCTTCAGTTTCAGGATATACTTGCTTGAATGAAAACAGGAATTAGAAAAAATATTGAAACAGATTAAGGATTTCAGAACACGTTGATCTTGAATATTCATATTAACAAGATCTCTGCATATCTGTATGCCTTGCTAATACATATTGATTTTTTTCTTGTTTTCTTTTTTTTTTAACCTTTGTTCCTTTTGTTTGGGTGTTCTCTTGAATTACATTTTCACCAAGCTGGCACAGTTAAAGATCAGGAGAAAATAGAACAAGTAAAAGTAAAGAGGAAAAAATCCTTTCCTGTCTCCGCAGCTGGCAAGGACCCCTAAACAGCAGGACCAAGCTGTTCTGCTCTGTGTGGGAGGAGTAACTTGATAGCTAGTTCAGATTCAGCAAGACAGTTTAAGCAATGCCCCCAAACTGCTTTGTTGTAATCGTCCTTCGTTACCTGAAGGAAAAAAATTAAAAAAAAAAAAAAAAAGCTAGCAATCTTATGCATTGGCTTGTGGTACATGTTAAGCAGACAGGCCATTCACTGAAAGAGCAGGGTAGAGTTAAGAAAGACTGGCAGAGACACTTGTGCTACCGTTGTTCTTGCTGCTTCCCATGTGTCTGGAAATGGTCCAGATAAATGCAAGAAACATCTGACCTCAAGATATCAATGAGCGCTTCAAAGTGCCGATCCGTTCATTTATCTTGACTGTCATCATGGTCAAGGCATTGAGAAGATGACAAACCTGATCAAGACCACGCTGTGTATGTTCTCTGACGTAAGGCAAATGAGAAAGCTGTATAATCATGCTGACAACAGTGATAAACCTTGCTCCTCCCCTGCTAATAATATTGTGACTGAATAATGGAATTCAGACCCAATTCGTACTCCCTTTAGACACTTGGATTGAAAATTTAATGCTTAAATGCAGCCAACTTCTCTTCTTTTTTCAAACAGATAATTCAAGTAAAATGGGGACAATTAATACAGAAGGGAAAAAAAGACTATTCTGTGTCTGAGTTGGTTTGCTGCCTAAGTTAGAAAAGCCCAGGTAAACTTCGCGTAGCTTTAGAAGACTTTTAATGGCACACATAATAATTCAGGCCAAGAAAATGCAGGCATGGAAAAAGCTGAACATCTTCGTAATGGCTGAGGATATGCACAAAACCGAACTGTTCTTGCCTTGGCTCTAAAATAGCAGTTTCCCAGCAACTCCACAGAACTTTTTTGAAAGAGCTTGCAAAGTGAAACCTCAAGTGTTTAGGGGACTTAGGGTCATAACCTCAACTGCGTAACTTCTAGTGGCTGCTCTTGGTATGATTTGGCAGTGTATGGATAGTGTTTATGAGCTTTCCTGGCACACTGGATGAGAGAAGACAGCTTCTTGTTCAAGTGTTGTTAAGCTTGCTGCAGCTAGGAAAAGAATGAAATGGGTAATATGGGCATTGCTTAAGGCCGGAAGCCTTGATAGAGTAAATCAGCTCCCTGTATTTCAATAACTAATACCATTGATTATCACCAGCTGAGAAGTGGGCCCCAAAGAGTATAAAACAATAGTGAATTAGAATGAGCAATCTATTTTCATATATCCAGAATGATTATGTCTCTCTAGAGATGGAGCCAGGCAGCGTTACAGTCAATTATCACTAGTTCCTTTTCATTGGAAAAAGAAAAAAAATAAATGGTTACATCCATATGTCTTTGTGCTTGTTTGTATCAATATTGTTTTTAACTTAAACCTAACAGGTACTCTGGAAATCAAAATGCTATCTACATTAATTAACAACTCACATTTCTATGGTTACATCACTAAATTACTATTTTCATTTAATTGCCATCACATGCTTGATCTTTGTTTTCTGTAAAAAAAAAAAAAAATATTAAAAATCAGCTTTATTTACACAATTTTATGCTTCTCATACCAGTTTTTTTAAGTTACACCTGCAGATTTTTATCTGCTTTCCCTCAGCATAAAAGCCTCGGGATCAGCACTTTTCCATTCTCCCATGAAAAGTGATGAGGTCTTGCAATGGCTTAAGTCATATGATCCGTCTCATCATCGCCCGTACCAGACACCAGAAGCAACAGCATAAAGCGAATGCTGTTTTGGCAGCACTCTGCTGAAGTCCCCATGCAGATGCTCTGCACATTTCACAGTAGAATTAGTAACAGCAATCATTGTCGGAGACGGAAAACGTCCCTGCTCGGGATCGCTCCTGGCAGCGAGCGATGACAAATCTGTTCCCTTCACTCGACGCTGTAAGATGTCCACGCGCTGCAAAGCTGTGTGGTCCCGAGGCACTAAATCACATCATGGGAACAAGCAAAACTTGGCCATGGCACCCGAGGCTTTCCCTGCCTGACATACTACACTGTCAGGCTTTACAAGGTGCAGTAGATCTCCACATTTGGACTTTGCTGCACGCTCTGTACTTTCCCTCTCGCTCGCTCGCTCTTTCTTTAATTTGTCAGATGAAGTTCTCTTTATTCAGAATACATGTATTCCTGATCTGAACATAGAGAATTTAGTAAGAGTTCACTTAAAATGTGTGGCTTGAATAGATAAGCAGTCTTTCTGAAGTGTTCTTTGATGAATTTTAAACAGTAGCACTGACTGGTACTGTTTGAAATAAATTTGCGATGCTTTCTTTTACCTGAAATAATAATTGACTCAATAACTGTTCGTAACTCCTAGTAACGTCCTTAAAAGTAAAGCTTTTAGGATACTGTTAGATATCTTCCACATAACAACTCTACTTAAAATTTCTTAGCCTCAATTAGGGGAGGGAAAAGTTAAATTTTATTTATTTTATAGTAGCCATAGGCTACTATACAGCTAAACTGAATAGTTGATTTCAGTGCAATGCTGTCTCTTCGAACCTAACTGCAAATATGAAAGTGTCTGTTAGTTGATCTGCATGTGTTCAGCACAGAACAGTGTTAACTTATAAAAATAGCTTATAAAAGGGTTTGTGTTGTCAAAAGAACAGTATTCATAAAATAAAACCCAGGATTTCCCAGTATGTTAGTGATGGCTTTAGCATATGTTCTAAATAATTATATATTTTAGATTACTTGCTAGTTTTATGGCAGGCCTTTAAAAAACATTGTGTGTCTGCCCATTGCTTCTATCACTTTTGATGCCTTGATTTATGGAAACTAGTGTGAAATAGAAATGGAAACTCCACAATATTAGAAGCATTAAATATTTCATCTATTGAATCATGGTCTTATTGGATGCAGGTCTTATTAACTGAAAGTAGACAAAACTAAAAATCTGTGCTAGACAGCTAGCATGGAATCTATTTTGGCCTAACCCAATGAAATGAGTACACGTGGATGTATATATGTATGTATGAGTCATCTCCTGATTCAGAGAGCTTGACTTCCTTTTTCTTTTTTTCTGCTACGTTGGAGCTAATCAAGTGCAAAATGGCAAAAATGCAAGATTAAGTCATTTTGAATACAATGTGTGTTTAAAAAAAAAGTAATGAGTGCTGGCATCAGGATTTGGCCATTTGACAACAAAATATTTCACTTTTACTGGTGATTTGAATAATAGTATTAACTTTTCTTTACAGTCAAGAATCCTCCCTCTCCCACCCAAACAGAAATAATTTTTTAAAAGTCAAATTTGAAATTATCTCTTTGGTACCAGTTAGACAAATTAGAAGGAAGAGGAGTTCAGAAACCCATCTCTGTCTTAGAAAACCTTAATTTGATAAAGCTGCATGTGGAAAAAGTAATTACATGCTTGTTGACATTGAGCTGAACCAGTATCATCTGCTTTTCAGCCCAGATTTGAGCTCAGGTTCTTGGGGATGCCTCATGGGACCAGTAGGTTTGTTAACTGGCATCTACAGTGATTCTTCAGCTCTTCCTTCTATGTCCATTCACAAAAGCCTGATAACTGTAATAAAGTAGCATGTTTTGTCTTTCTGCCTTGGACAAGGCTAAAAGGGAGGCATAATTTCCATGTACATTTCACCTTTTATTACTTCTGCCCTGTGGTTGCAGTATTCTTGTTTATCTATGGCAATTAGCAAGAATTTTTCTATGAAATGCTAACATTAAACAAAATCAAAAGGAATTCTGGTTAAGAAAATGAATTTAAAAGAACAGAAATCATTTACTAAATATCTGTAAATTTACACCTCTTATAGACCTAACTGGGTAAGTCATTCTCAGCTTTGTTAAAAACAGGAAGATAATGAGGAATAACACGTGCTGGATGATAGGCATTCTCTTCTCCTTCAATCAAATTGCAGGCATCCCTTGCTGAGCACTATGAGCTCCTCGCTGCAGCTAAAGGTTCTTGCAGAGCTTTGCCAGGGAGGTCAGCAGGTTTGGACAGCAAGTGGTTCCCTCTCTCTTCAGCCATATCCCCTTCTTTGGGTAGATTAAAGGCCATCATGTTGCTGTTTCATTGCATGTCTGTTGATAAAGTAAGTCTTCTTACAGCCTCAGAATCTGTATTCAGTTGAAAAAATAATAATCTCAACTTCAATATTTGTAATGTAAGTCTTTCTCCTTTTTTTTTTTTTTTTTTTCCTGGAAAGGACTTTCGAATAATGTTGTGTGTAGATAATGCTGTATAACTTTTTCAGGATGGCCAATGGCTGTGACATCAGTGCAATTCTTAATCTTGCATTGTGTGGGCAGAAAGATGGTTATTTCCAAGTTGTTAAAAAGCTAATCTATTCGGATAAGTTTTTGTATCGTGCATTGATATAGCCTCTTTTTTTTTTTTTTTTTTTTTAATTTTACAAACCCTTGAAGACATAAGCCATAAAATCCCTCTGCAGCAGAAAAACTCAAGAGCTTTTTAAATCAAAGGTTTTGGGCAACTCACTGGGCTTCTGTACTCTCTGTAACTGGGAATACTGTAACAATTTCACATCTGAAGCCGCATGCCTCTCTTCACTTGGTTTCCACATTACCTTTCAGTAAGGGGACTTACTTTCTCTGTTACCAGCTCCTTCATGTTCAATTTTTTTTTAATTGTACAACGGAGACAGAGATGCAATCGACAGCATCTACAGAATCTACAACAATCATATTGTTTTCCTGTTATTTGACTGAAGTTTGAGTCTGGATTGTGGTATCGAAGGGCAAAAGTGAACAGAGCAGAGAAGTAGTAAATGAAAGGGAGGTCTAACTTTTGGTAATGAAAGGGTCATCTTCTGCAATATGTAGATTTATGGTGCTTATTGAAGGCTGCTATCTCTAAGTGTTCAAGATGTAACCTAAGCCACTTTTCACCATCTTGAGTTCAGAATGATTGTTTTGGCGGTAGACCTCAATGAAGACTATGACATGTCTCTCACCTGGGATTTTCTTATGGGAAAGCTCAGAGCCTGTGTTTCTTAAGAAACATGGTCACCATTAGCGCTATGGAGTAGGCACACTAAAAGTGGTCAGACACAGCAAGACCTAACTTTCAGCTTGATCTCACTTTGAACCCAAAGAAGGGGACCTGTGATTACCGTACATGGAAAGTTGAATTTCCCTTTTGGAGATAGTTTATTGGCCATGTAAAATGTAAATTATCATAAATTAGATGCTGGAGAAAATGTTAAGTGCAAGAGTGTCAGATTGTGCTTCCTTTCTGGAGCACAGATGACAAGCAAGGCTAACAGGGTCCACCTGAAATCCCCTCTGAAGGGTGGGAGCTTGCACCTGTAATTAAAAAGGGCTGAGCTGACTTCACTCTAGTTTCTTTAAGTCAAAAAAGGTTGAGGCTTGTTCAGAGCTTCTTACATAACAACCAAATGGCTCAAGTACATCTTCTGGTGATATTTTTATGATTATTATTATTTCTCTTCTGTTGTGGGGACACTTTAGCAATAGGAGTTGTGTTCCCTCTCCAGTTTTACAAATCATCAGAGTCTGTCTGACAAGATTGTCTACAGTTTTCAGGGCACTGCATGTCTCTGCTTGGTTTCCAGGTACTAGGGTGGCAGCAGCGGAGCAGGGCTGAGTAGCTCTAGAGATTTTTGTTGTAAAGTGCATATCTCCCTTGTTGGTAAAGGCTGATAGTCAGGTGAGACTTGAATTCAAGGCTCAAATTAAGACAACCAGTTCGGTTTTGGGTACCCATGCCTCTTCAAACTGATGCTTGTTTGCCCCAGACAGCACGAACTCGCTCTTAGCAATTTAAAATTATTTGCCATCACCTTTGAAGTCCAACCAACCTTGGGACCGAGTCTCCCAAGGATTGCCTTTTCAGGGTTCTTTTCAAGCCTTTCAAGGCTCTTTTCAGGAGAGCCTTTCTTTGTGTTGTGACTGTTGCAGCCTGATGAGGCATTATTGCTGCCCATTTCTGAGCATCATTTCACCCACACAGGTGGCTGTGCATTCCCTATGGAGCACCCATGTCTTGGGAAATCATTGATCTGAGTTTACCCTACAAATTACTCCACAAGATTACTTTGTCCTATTAGGCTTTTTGTGTAGTTTATCCTTCAAGGCTCTTACCCTGTTAAGTTCCAGGATAAAACAGAAACATTTAGGAAGTGTCAGCACTAACATTTACAAATAGATTCACTAGTTCCAGTTAATTGGTGATCAGTTAACTCGATGCAAAACAGTCTATCATAGAAACACACTAAGTCAACACTTACTATGAGTTTTCAAGAGTGCTTTTTGTTGCTATTTCTTCCTGAAGTCTTTGATTTCAACAGGGAGCTGAGTTAGAATTTTCAAATATGCTCAGCTGTAATCTACTTTAGAAATTTCCGGTCTTTCTTTCAATCAAATATTCTGGAAAAGGAAAATGTTCCTGAAAGCTGGCGTGTCAGTCCTGCTGAATCAATACTCTTTATCATTGAAAATCTCTTTAAAAATTTAAGAAAACTTCCCTTTCTAGGGAAGTGCTTTAAAACAATAGCTCGCTGGTTTAATTTGTCATTAATAATGTCCCACTGTATTATAAGTTTCTTGTGCTGAAATGATGTTAAAATTAGCCTCTTCTGTGTTGTACTCATTACTTTTACTAAAAAAATCTATGCCAGATGAGCAATTATATTTACATCTGGTATGACTGGGTATTAAAAAGCAACTGCAATTGTGATATTGTTCAAGTATTGTTTAAGATTCAAAAAATTAAAATGAGGTTTCAGAAACTAGCTCAGACTCTCCAGTTTTGATGCTCACCTGGGGTTCTTCTCTTATGCCTGTCCCATCTCAGTAATAAAAGCTGGCCTATGCTGTCCTTTGCATGGACTTCTTGGCAGTGGGTTTCAACAGCACTTCAGCGGAATATTGTATCCCATTTTGCAGAAGACGAAAGCAAGGTGCAGAAAATCAGATTATTTTTCCCCAAGGTCATCAATTAAGGGAGAGGCAAAGATAAAATTCATTATGACACCTGAAAAGTAGCACAATGACACATTTCTTAAAAGTCGCAACAATGTTGGTTCTTCTTGTGTAAAATGTAGTTGTGAAGACATTCTTAGTAACAGTAGGTTGTGTAAAACATTTTTCCTTTCTTAATAGCAGAATATAACCATTGCATAATTGTCTCTGTCTTTATTCTTTAAAAAGAAACTGTTTAAACCACGAGCAAAGATTAGGTACAGGGGGAAAATACCTGTAGTTTTAGATCATTGGTGAGGGTATGGGATGTATTGTGTGTTTCATCTGCTGTGTATCATTGAAAATACAGAGGACTTCACGGCAGAATTGTATGTTTTAGGTTTGCACACATTTGTGAGAATGTTAATACTGTGTTGTGGGAATAGTGCTGAGTTCCCTGTTATCATGCAAGCAATTGCTAACTGTAGACCTCTGACTTTGTAATTTGTTCTTTATGGACTAGCCTGCAGCCAATAAGCAAAATCAATAGTCTTTGCTGAAAAGTAAGCAAGTGCCAGTGTGTTATGTGACAGGTGAAGATACATGTGCTTACCAGGGGTCAGAGGGCCACATCAAATTTCTCTCTGACTTCTTTTCAAAAAGCTAAATCCATTTAGGGAGCATTCGTCATTGGAAAATGTTGCAGTGGGGAATTAGACAGGCTCCTGCTCTTCTTTTCTCATTTAACGATGTTTGTTTTCAACAGTCTGTTCAATAATGTCACTGAAAAGAAATTATGTGAGAAGAATAAAGTGCTTATAGTCTATTTATTTATTCATTCATTTCTTTAGAATAACACTAGCTGTTGCATTCTCATATTTATTAATGCTATTATGGTAGTCCAAATATTTGTTTGTTCTCCTTTTCCTATGGAAAAAAGGTGGGACAGAGCAGTGTGGAACAGATTACTTACTGTTTAAGCCTAAGGTGAAGGTTATACAACTCCTAGCTATCATTTATGTTCTATAGGATATCATTTGCTCTTCTTGATTATGGCATCTAAATATATGCCACAGTTTTAGTACTGCACAGAGTTGGGGAAGTGTCTTGTTTTCCAAGTGGAATGACCAGGCTTGAAGCCAATCAGAAGTCTGCTATAGAAAATATAACGCCAGCAGCTGGGATGGATGCTGCTGGCCTGTGATAAAACCGGCTGTTTGAGGTGAATGCTACTGGTGCAATTCCCTCTTTTTTTATCAAATGCTGAAAGTATTTCAGCATTCTTGTTTCTAGGGAAATGTTGTTCAAAACAGCCCTCATCTCTCAACGTAATGGACTACAAAGAAAGGCACAAAGGGAAAGGGAAAAATCCAGCAGAGGAGATTTTTTCTGAAATTCGAAGTGGCTTAGGCTCATAAGCTACCAAAGAAAAGCACTTTGGTATTTAGAAGTTAAAGTTATATTGTCTTTTAATGTTTAAGTCGCAACTGATGTTCTTTTGAAAACTTCAGATTCAGTCTAATAGCAAAAATGATAGAAGGCTTAATGCTGTTGTTTGCTTCTTATTGAATGTAGTTGCTCCATTTAATAGCCTGGATTGCTGCCATCGTACTATCATACACACATGTGCACTCCCAGTCAGGAAAAACAAACAGTAACCACACAGGTTCAATCAGATTAAAGGTTCCCTGTGTGAGAGCTGAATACCAAAAACCAGATTGGTGTGTTAGATTTCTCTTGTGTCCTGTTTGTTTTTAACATGCATAATAAATGTCTCTTTATTTTTCTTCCCAGCTTTCTCTATAGCTGTTTTTTCACTGCAGACTGCACAAATCATTACCATAGTACTTTCTCTTCGTTGAGTACTGCATTTGAAGATCCTGAGCAATACTTGAGGCTTCCAGAAAGCCATGGCTGAAGTCCCTCAATCATGGTACTGCCATGCTTCAGGCCACCTCTTACACTTAGTTTCAGGATTCACAGACTGCTTTCGACACCAGAGTATATCTAGTGAATGTCCAGGTTCAGAGTATTCAATAAGGCAAGAAATTTCAGAGGTGACTCACAGGCCCTCTCAGCCACCAACCCTAAGAAATTAAGAAAGCCTATTTTCATCATCTTCAAACAAGTCTGGTGTCTTCGTAGCCTTTAGCTACAAAATATTTAAATAGTGTATTTCAGCTATAAAACCTGTGGGCTCCGCAAACTTATATACCACTAAATTCAATTACTGTGGGATCATCTCTTCCTACACTATGTTATTGTGCTGAGAAATAGTTTTCTTCCTGACACAAATTCCCAGGCAGATGCTTGAAGTTCTGGTAGACAAGTGGGGAAATGCAAGTGTCCAGGTCTGGATTTTGCAGCTGATTATCTCTCAGGGAATGGATCTGTGAGTAGACTACAAACAAATCGAGAACTTGCCTTTCCATCTAAGGGGTTGTGAAAATAAACTTACAAGGGAGTTTTATCATTTGAGAAATGAAAATATAAACAAAAAGCTCCTCCAAGCTTCCTTTCCTCCTCCCTTCATAGGGTAACACAGTTGCTGTTCTGCAGTGACAAGATGAGTTAAAATAAAGTGACTTGAGAGATCCCCTGAGCTCCAGGCTGCAGAGTGTTGAGGTTAAGCTTGAGGTTTGCCTGCTCAGCTTCTTTTTTTTTTTTATTGGGTCTTAAACCTTTCCCACACTAAATAAACAACCTTTTATAGGCTTTTTCTTCACAAATAGCAAGTTTTGTAACCTTATATGAAAAACTCTTGTTGCTGATTCAGACTAAATGCTCCTTTGTTACTACAAGTCCCTCTGTCCCCAGGAGCCATTGTCCTCCGAAGAATAATGCCACAGGCTGGTGCTTGCCTGGTTCTGCTGGCCCTGCTCCCTTCCTGGGGCTGCATCCAAGCTTCAGGTCTAATCTGTTTTGATCTTTGCATCCCAGATCTGGTTTTGGTCACTCAAATACATCTATTGATCTTATTGTGTGTTGTGCATCATCTAAGTGCTTAGCTCCTAACCAACTGGCTACGCCTACACAGCCAAATGATTGCATGATTATAATGCAATCAGGCATATACAATCTATCTATAATTTAGCTGGTACAGGTAACAGCAAAAATGCAGCAGGCACCGATCCTTTGTGGACCAGCAGCTGCAGCACGGTACCAGGTCCCCAGAGGACTCCCTACAGTTCTCGCTCAGGTCTGTGCTGCCACATCTGCACAGCTGCCATCACTGCTTTGCTACCACGCCATCATTTGGCTGAGAAGATGTAGCATTCAGAAATAAGCAGAAAAAAAGTCGAGTTAAACCAGAAGTCTCTTTCTCTTAACTCTCCCAGAACCCTCATTTATTATCTTTTCTTTTTCTTGTTTTTTACACTTGCAACTATCTCATCAAAAGAAATTACCAGCAAAATTACTCTGGTGCTTGTCTCTTCCTATTTCATCATCAACCCACAACGTATACCATTTACAATAACAACTCCTATCACTGTTGTGATGGCAGTGCTACACATTTGGTGTGACACATGCAAAGGGAGAGCAGTGGAAGAGGCGAGCAGCTCATGTTCTAACAGATAACAAAAGTTTGAACATGCATCCTTCTTGGCAGTGGTCTCCAAAACTGTGATCTGTTGAGATTTTAATTTTGAGAGTTATCCAGATCATGTCGCTTAAATCCATTATATTTTTTTTTTGGTACCCAGCTCATCAGCTGCAAGATGTTCCTTTTTCAGTATCTTCACTCTGGACACATTAAAATCAAATAGTCTTCCTTAGAGGAATACTTTATTACAATTTTTTTATCCTTTCTTTCTAAATGTGTTACTATGAGAATTGTCATATTTTATCAAGGAGGGTGGGTTGTATATTTTTGTAAGATCAACTACAGAAAATGCATCTTGTTCTCAACTTAACTCTTGCTCTGGAAGGGAATCAAGTGAACACATTTAGAAATCTTCAGTATCTGTGTGAGCACAAAATAATCTTGCACAGGCTTACTGATTGCTGTCCTTATTTTACCTTTGCCTGTTTGCTTTCCTTAAGTCAGCTTAAAGTATAATTGATATTTGTTTATCTTTGTTAATGGGACTACAGTTACATGCATTTTAGTTGCCACCATTTGTCCCCCTTTCAAAATGTACTGTAAAGATTACCCACTTTATACATATGTTCTTTTAGTTAATGGGATGTGCTGCTGAGAAGAAAATACTATTAATATCTGTAATGCCTAGAGAAGAACAGGCAAATTCTAAAATAGTTTACAGAACTGCATCTTGCCCTAATCATTCAGAAATAGTTTATTGGGGAATCATTGACTTAGAATATTTATTTGATCATTGTCTATCCACTACATAAAATGATTTCTGCTGACCTTAGTGGATTTTGGAAAATACTCTTGGGGTGGCAGAATGGAAACTAAAATGAGATCCATGATCAATAAAATTTCTGGAGACTATGTGTTATCTTTTCTTAACCATTTTGTTAAAGGCTTCTTTT
This sequence comes from Calidris pugnax, assembly GCF_001431845.1. Classification (NCBI taxonomy): domain Eukaryota; kingdom Metazoa; phylum Chordata; class Aves; order Charadriiformes; family Scolopacidae; genus Calidris; species Calidris pugnax. The sequence continues at coordinate 4,929,250 of NW_015090922.1, forward strand.
CTGGCAAACATAAATGGGACAAATGTATTCAATTAATTTTGCTTTTTCAGTTTCTAATAGTGAGTAATATTCTAATGATTCATTATTTGAAATTTCTCCTGGAGCAAGTTCTGCAGCTAATATCTTTATTCATATACAGAACAACATTTTTAATCACATGAACATATTTTTGCCAAAGTAGGCCTTTGGTCTGCAGTTTTTCACAGGGAGTTCATTACAATTGCTTAATATTCAAAACTTCTTTGTAATGGGAGACATAAGTCACATGATACTTAATGCTGAATTAGTAACCATAAATATTCCTATACTGATTGAGGCTCGACGAGGCCCTGGGCAACCTGGTCTAGTTGGGGGTGTCCCTGCTGACTGCGGGGAGGTGGGACTAGAGGACCTTTGGAGGTCCCTTCCATCCTGGACAATTCTATGATTCTATATAACCATTCTAAATGATTCTTAAGTCTATCAAGGATAAGTATAATAATTTTTGTATGTACACACCTGTAAAGCTTGTTTTGCTTTAAGGTTGCTATTTTGCAATGCTTTCTACCAGAAACTGAATTTTTAAAAATATTTATGAAAAAGGGAGCTCTACATAATTGGAACACAATTCCAGTGAATTGGCTTCAGAAAAAAAAAGAACTCGTGTATTAGGTTGTCATTACTTAAATAACTTTTCTTTACAGAAGATATGATATTGGGCTGTCAGTTGGAAGAAAATTACCTTAAAATGGATTCTAATTCCTTGAGTACATTTCCAATGAGAAAAAGAATGAAACAAGTAGTAGTGAAAAAACTTCTCCTAACAGGAAATGTTATGTCTGACCAGCTCTCTGGAGAAGCTTTACTGCTCTCCGCAGAGCAGTAATGTTCACTTCATTTTGTATCTCTAAACAGGCTGAAAAAAAAGTATCAATGTTATTTAGCTGTGACGCAAATAAATATTCATAACAATGGCACATGCATATCTAATTGAACAGTTTTTGTTAATATTATACTAGATGTTCATGGACATGTGCCTTTTTCTATAATGAAAATACTGCCTAAGGCTAGCTTTGTTTTTCTTGTCAAGAACAATTTATGTGCTTTCATTTAAATGAATATAAACTTCTATTCTCATGACAAAATAATTCACCATTAATTTGGGTAAAAAATTTCTTTATTCCCTTTGTGGTGCATTTTATTGAAAAAGAAAAGCCTAAACGTATATCAGAAATTTTCTCTATGCATTCTGTCTAATTTGTGTAATAAATGGCATGAACATGTAGGGATTTCAGTGATTACTGGCTAAGTAAATATGGGATATAGGCATATGAGATATTTTATTTAAAGTTATTCTGAAAAGAATTTTCTTGAAATTATTCCTTCACAGATGTTTTAATTCATTGTTTTACACACATGGTTTAGGAATATCTACACTAAAAGCACTACCCTTCTCTTTTCTTATTTTTCCTTTTCTTCTTTTTATTCTTGCTCTATTATTTGTCTCTGAGATTCTGGTCCTCTGGAATGTTTTGAAAGGTGAGGAGAGCTAGAGTAAGGTAAAGACAGATCTCACAACTATAACCAAGAAAACATAACGTGGATGGAGATACTAGTTGCTGAAAAAGGGCTGAGGGTTTTTTCCTCCCCTTTCTCAGGTAGCATAGTATATATCCTTTCTTTCCTGGGATTCTTATTTTCTCATCTTATTAACTGTTTACACATTCTTCTCATTTGAATTTCAGTGATGTTACTTAAAGGTAACAAATGGTGCTAAGCACTAATTTAACTAATGAATTAATTCAGTTCAGATGGCAAATTAAGGCTGTCTACTAAATAGAGTGTAACTCTCTCTATTAGAAGAGTGAACCTCAGGCTACTCTGCTGCCTGTAACACCTAAGTTATTGGCTACGTTATGAGTCTTTCACAAAGTGCCTAAATTGCAATTTTGGCAATTCTCTTTTAATCGAGTGCTGATACCCACCACGCAGTTCAAGCACCTAAAGGGGAAAAAGGAAAATGTAGAAAAAGCAGGTAAGCATTAACTATTACCGGAGACAGTGGATCCAAGGCTATATACCAGGGAAGCTCCTGACTTATTTTAAAATTACTTTTCAGTGTTACAAATTAGTACCTAAAAAAGATCATGCATTTAGCTTTCAGGACTGATAAGCTCCATATAGTGTTTTTTCAGGTAATTATAACACAAGGAGTTGTATGTTCTCATAATGCAGAGCTGTAGTGACTCTGTGGCACATTCTGTTTTGGGTTTGGGAGCCTTTTTCTAGCCATGAGAAATTAGTTAATTGTGAAATCTATTCAATCACAGCCATCTCTTCTGAGAGAGGGAAGTGACATCTTCTTTGCGATGTATAGCCTTACTTCACACTGGATTTGGGATGGCATCTCAGAGTAAACAGGCTACCTTCATTCTTCTGTTGCTGACATCATTTAGACCATTCAGACATTAATTAATTTGGAAAGCTAGAGAGGGAGAGGTTTTCCCATTAGAAAGGGGCAATCTAAAGTGATTGGTATGGCTTGTGTTGCCTTTAAGTTCAGAAAAGCTATTTTGGGTTAAATATGTGCTGTTTCTTGACAACTTGCACAGTCTGCAAACATCTGAGTGTGCAGAATACAAGTATGATGCTGAGTTTAGGAAAAGAAAATGATGAGACCAAATGGGGCATGGTTTGGGATGCCACATCCTTAGAAAAGATCTGTGATCTCTGGACAAAAAAGACTGACTTGCTTGAGGCCTGCTATTTGTCTTGAAAAACAAAACCAAAAAATAACCTGGATGGAAGGTGGCATGAAAAACTCTCTGAACGTGGCAGTAAGAAAATCAGAAGGTTGTTATAAAATTAATTTAAGAAAGGTACATGTAACTTTTTACATAGCACCTTTGTCTATTAACTAGTTTTCTATCTGTATGACCATAATTGGCAGGGATATTTTTTCTGTAGATAGAAGAAGTGGGATTTTAAATAATTATTAAAGAATATTGTCCACCCATACAGGAGTAATACAGCTTGAAAAAAACAGAAAGACTTAAAACATTCTTAGGTTTGGGGTTCTTTTTTGTTCTTTTTTTTTTTTCTTTTTTTTGTAAGTGGACAAGAGCAACAGAACTTCCCAAATAGTTGCAAGAATTAGATGACTTTCTGCATGCTGTTGGTTTGCAAAGTGGGGGGTGGAGGGGAGGAATCAGGTGTGAACCACAAATGCATTGTGATTGGCCCATTTTCACATTTCTGTTCCTTTCCTATTCTTGTTAACCCACTGCTTCGACAATGTCTCTAATCCTGACAATTACTTCTGGCTTGCTGTGTCCTGAACTTCATCACTTCTCCCATGGTTGGTTTGTTGGGTTTCCCCGCCCTCAATGTTTCCTGTTGTGCCCAGCTTCTCTAATTTCATTTTTCTCACAGAAAAATAATCATCCCTTCTCCCATGGTTGGTTTATTGGGTTTTTTCCCCCCCTCAATGTTTCCGGTTGTGTCCAGCGTCTCTAATTTCATTTTTCTCACAGAAAAATATATTCCTTCCTGGTTTATAGGTTCATCCTTTTAGCAGGCCATGACATTACGGCTTAATCAGATCACCTGGAAAATGGGAACCTGCATGGGGGGGGAAGAACATGCTGTGGGTTGTCCTGGACCAGGCAAGTTCCAAAGCAGCCCAGAGTATTGCCACCACAGGGAGCAGCACAGGAGTATTCTCTGCCCCAGGAGCTGGCTCCAGTCTGGGGCAGCACAGGCCAGCAGCAAACAGGTCCCTTCTCATGGTCACTTCCTTCCCAAGGATTTCGCCCCCCAGCAGAAAACTGTGAACAGGTGGAGACTTCTATGATGATATGTAACAGTGCCATCTGGTGATTTTTTCATCACCAATGAGACTTTTAAAGTGTTCTTGGCCAACTTCATCTCGCTTCATGTCTATGGGAGTTTACTTTTAGTGGAAGTATTTGTGTTGCTGCTTGAGGCTCTTGGAATTACTGGCTCATTTGTTTTCCACACATTGTAAACATCATCCCTTCTCCTACATTTATCCAGTCTTGCTTTTTCCATCATTTGGCTTTTGGTCTAGCAAAGGGTATAATTGCACTGGGCTAATTGTATTTAGATGGGTATCTATACAAACAAACAGGAAAAGGGGCTGATTCAGATTCTTCAAGGCCAGATCCCAGATCGTGCCGTGAAGACCTCCAGGAATGACAAAATCTTTGTAAACAATGCCAGGTACTGATAAGAAGCAATAGCTCTGTGAGATCCTTAATTGAGTCAGATTTCATGGCATTGCTCTGCTCTGTGTTGAGAGAGGTAAACCTGTCAGTATTCCACAAGAATTACTGCATTTTCAGACTAGCAAAGGGATCTTAGCAAGATACAAATACATACTTCTTCCAAATCAATGGTCATATTTCTCAATTCAAGTGCTGAAACTGTCCAGACTGTCTAAAACAATAAAGATTTTTACCATATTTAGTGCATAAAAACATGTTCATGTAGCTTAATGTAAAAAAAGGCTTATAATTGAATCCTTGTAAGATGTTGCTACATCTAACTCCTGTCCAAACTGTTCCTGTAAAAGCTATTTAAATAATGCTTTGGAGAGAAACTGTATATTTGGCAGAGAAGCCTTTTACCATCAGCAAGCAGAAATGTATTTTTGTGTAATGTATCAGGAAAATATTTTGTGTACAGCAAATGCAGGAAAGTCTCATAATTCATTGTACAGGATAAAAAGCTCGATCAATGTGCAGCACTGCATTCTTTGCTAAAAAAATGTCATCAATTGTTAACCTTGCATATAGTTGAGAAGTGAATCTGATTCTTCCTGTAGCTACTCTTCCTCACAGTAAAGCATATTGGGGAAAAAGCAGATCTGCAAATGGATTACATTCTTTTAGTCACAATGTACTGGATGATTTTAGTTGTATTTGTTGCATGGTTCCATGCGGTAACAAAAACTGCAGATCTCCTGACACTCCTGTCATTGGACATGCTAGATTTGAAGTAGGAATCTTATAAAAAATGTATTCTTCTTGTGATTTTAATATTCATAAGTTTCACTAATATTGGGGGTTGGTTAATTCCTTAAAAGGGAAAGCAATATTGATTAGGATAGAGACCATGTCTGGAAAGCCATATCCATTTTCATTTCATGTTTGTTCCATGAGTAGCCTTAGATCCCACTACATCTTTTTATGGATCTGCTTTCCCATCTGATAAATGGGAGCAAGGAGCCAGTCTCCTTTAGCAATGTGCCCAGAAACTCACTCATGAGAATGTTATATCATTTTACTTCAGTTAATTTAGCAAAACAAAAAGTATTAGACGGTAACATGCATATTCTCCTCTGTTCTGCAAGGCTGCCAATGCTCATGGCAATTGACAAACAGGAGAGCACTTCTGTGACTCTCCTGTTTCTGTCAAACTCCTGACCAGCCTACTTGGAGAGAGGTGTTTTATAGAGATTTGTTTGTTTATGGCCACCCCAGGTCCTGCAGAAAAGGAAAACTTTCTTTGCATCTTAGGAAAAATAGTGAAAACTCAGTGTTTTGCTTGTTTATTGAATCCCACTGCAAACAGATTAACAGCCTAAATCCGATTCATCACCTCAGACTACATTAAAAGTGCTATACCGTCACACCATTTAATGATGTCTTTTATGGTCACAATAAGATATTTATAATGAGAGACTTAAACTTTCATGTTTCTTAATTAAAGAGATTTTCTAAACTAGTTGTAACCTGCACTTGGCCTTATGATGCCTCCCAGAATAACAATGATCTAGCAGTTAGTATGTAAGGGCTCACGACTGATTGTTGCTCCTCTTCTTCCGCATATTAAGTAGTGTTCATTAATTAATATTCAGCTTGCTTGCTTCTTGCACACAGGACATCATCTTTGCACTGGGTTCCCAGTAGACAAAAGAATAATTGTAGTTTAAATGAAAAGCTTTAGAGATCCCTTTGAGTGGAGTGTTAAGATTACAAACATGAAAAAGAGTTCAGGGGCTGAAGAAATTTAGGATTTTTTTTTTATTGCAACAAAAATGTGGCTCAAACTGGTTTGATTTGAAAAGTCAAGCTACATATTATCCATATGAATGCCTTAATGTATTCTCTAGGTTGTCTGTATAGAAACTGGACCAAGATAACTGAATTGGTTGAAATCTACACTTTTTTGTATTTCAGTTTTCAGGTATTTCGGTACATCAACATTGCCACTTTTTTTTTTTTTCCAGAATAACACACTATTGTTAGGACTGGTTTTAAAATAGATCTCTCTCATTTTAATATGTTACTTAGTTGATTTGCACTTGTGTATAAGACCCGATTTATCTGGTTTCCAGTTTGTACAGATGAGATCAAAGTTTCCAATCAAAATCTATTTCTTGATGAGCTGAAGAATAAAATGCTGTACATCATCACTTTTGTGTCTTTCCACTGATCACTTTGTCAAGGCAAACTATCAGATGGCTAAAACAGTTTAGCTCTGTAGAAATTCTGAAAAACAAAAACATGGCAGCTCATCTCAGCGCTAGCCCTTCTGACAGTTAATATTGAGTGCCCGTGTGTCTTATTTTGGAAACACTCATTCTACAGTCATTTTCTTTCTTTAATTAAGGTGATCCATTTCTAGAGAAATGACATTATAAACATGCTCTAATACAGAAAGCAAAAGCTATAAATAAGTGTGATTTTGTGTGTGTGAGAGAGAAACTAACCCACAAAACACATTTATCCTGCATTCAAACATGATGAAACTATCAGAAAACTTACAATTCCATCCCTACACTGTAGTCTGACCCTATTTGCAGTCTCTTATAAAAGCAAATAAAAATACATACATTAAAAGATTTGCCCCACCAGAAACTTAAAGTTTAGGCATATGTGCAGTCACCTACAATGCAGATCTGTTTTGCAGCTGCAGGTTAGTTTCCTTATTTTTAAGGTAGCTCTGTGTCATGGGGCCAGGAATTTCTTTTTTTGTTTATTTGCTTACTTTTTTCTGACTCTTTCTTTTTTTTTTTTTTTTTTTTAAAAAAAATGAAAAAAAAAAAAAAAAAAAAAAAAAAAAAAAAAAAAAAAAGGGGAAAATTTTTTTTTTTTTTTTTTTTTTTTTTAACAATAAGTCTCCCTTTGGGACATGTCACTTGAAGCTTGTGTTTGTCATGCTCCTGGTGCAGGGGAAAAACACACACTAAATTCAATCTTTAAATTAAGCTGTAACCAAGCTTGTATATTCATTAGAGGAGAAAAATTCTCTTCTGAGAAGTTCAAATTGTTTATTGATTTTCATTTCTGTGTTCAAGTGAAGCTTGAGTAAGTCTGTCTCACTGCAGTCCCTCTGGGGCAACGCTGCCAACAAGTGCATCACATTTCAACCCAAGTGAGCAGTTAGCAACAAAAATCTGAGAATTCCTTTAAAACTGTATTAATAAATAGTTAGAGGGTGAGATTTCCAGTTCAATATAGGTGATTCTTTTGCAAAGGGAATAAGAGGCTTGAATGGCAGGCTATAAATGACAAACCTCTCAAAAAGCCTTAAAGTAAAATCAGGTGAGGGGAAAGTGCAATTAGTGGTGTGCTGTTTGGGGAGTGGGAGGAAGGAGAAATACAGAGAGGAGGAGGGAGAAATACAGAGAGGAGCAGGGAGCTGCTAAATTTTTCCTAAAATTTTATAATGTCATATTGACCCAATTGTGTCCAGCTGTAGTCATCTTGCGAGTCTCTCAGCAAGGAGAAAAATACACACAATAGAAGTTACTGACATTTAACGTTTCACTTTTTAGCCTCTTCTTAAGAACGTGTTTCAACTAGCAAACAACTGAGGACAGCATACAACTGGTACCACGTGGAGAAACCCAGAGCCTGTCTTGGAGGTGGACTGAGTGACTACGTCTTGGTTTGCAAGAAACGTGAGTACCATGAAAACTACTTAAATATCGCACTGCCGAGTAAAAGGTATTCTGAGCTATCTGTCGTCAGTTTCTCAAGGTTAATTTCAATTAAGAAATCTAATTAAGCAAATTTGAATTTATTGAACATGTCGTCAGATTTTCACCAGGATGGAATTTTTTTACCCCTTTCCTTTCCAAGTTCCCATGTAGGTAGGAAGAGCTTTTTAAAAACATAAAGCATGTTTGTACGTTCTGGTCTTATTAATGGTTAGGAACAGTTTGTGTCAGCAATGTTTGATAAGACAATGAAAGATAATTCTAGCTGCTCTTCTTAAAGATAAGCAAGCAAGCAGCATTTCATGCTGAACAGAGAAACATATTAATTCAAATACATAAAGGATCCAGCTAGTTTCTTTGACTAGTCATAGGGCAAAACTGTGAATAAAATAATTTAAAGTATTCCTGGTAGAAATTACCAGTCATGTTCTTCAATAATTCAGCAATTAATTGAGGATGTAAAAAAATAAGATAAAAAGTGGGGGAAATAAATATCGTCTGGGTACCTACTACACTGCCTTGTATTTCGTGCAGGAGAGAAGGCCAATAATGACTGAAGTTTCTTTTTGAGTATGGTTCATAGGTATCAGTGAGCATCTGTTTCATCAGTCCTACAGGCAGCATATTAATGAAAAACTGGGGGGAAAAAAAAATAAACCAGCCTTATCCTACAATATGTTCACAGTCACCACAACTTTTTATAAAATTCCTTCTCTGACATTTTTGTGTCTGATTCCTCTGACTCTGCTATGATGGCTTACCTCTGTTATTGCTTGGCTCAATGTGCCTTAGCACATGTGGAGTTGGGATGCATAAATTCCAACTAGAGCTGATATTCCTGAGGTTACGCATCGCTTTTCTTCCCTCTCCCACCTCCCATCATTAGCTGAGTGTGTAAGTGGAGCCTGTGAAGCAACTTTTTTTCCAAGAGGACTGTAGCAAATGGGTTGGCACAGAGGAAATTATGAGATGATGTTTTAAAATAAGGACTATTTGTTCAAACTTTCATAATTTCAAAGCATTCTGTGCCTTTTTTTTTCTCCTGAGATATTCATGTTGCATGTTGAATGTGAAGTTTTGAAATATTCATTTCAGATAGCTGTTGATTAAATCATAATGGTAAAGTCATCTATTTCTGAAAGCTCTGTTTCGGACAGGATTTATTCAAGAAAAAATAAGATTCTAAAGCTTGCTCTGAAGATTAATTATTATTTTTTTAAGATGGGGACTTTGAAAATGTCTGAGTGATGACTTTTAATTACTGAATTATTTTAAATACCAAGTGATGGCTTTTAATTCCATTTAATTTTTTGAGCCAAATTATTTAGGCACTTTTCAAAACCCTCAACTCCCCATTGTTAATGCATAGGACAGAAGTCTGGCTGTTAGTACTGACAAACTGCTAAGCACCCCATTCACATGGAGACAGAATCTCGGTTTCCAAGCTGAAGGAGATTTTCTCCATCCCGTTATCCCATTCCTCCTCCCTTTTACCCCAGCACATAGACTTTCCCTAACCATAGAGTTCAGGTTCCATCTAGCTCCAACTGGGTTACTTCGTAATTTGCTATCTTGCTTACCCCATGCTTCGTCATTCTCTTGCGTTGCTCTTCTCATGGTTTAAGATGAGGAAAAAACATGTGGACATCCCTGCTCTAATGTCTCAGATGGTGCTCCAGCTGCTGATGGCTGTGCTGGAATTTCTCTTCATTCAGTCTTTGGAGCTGTTCTATTATATAAATATATACGTGTGTGTATGTGTTTCTTGGAACAGACTGTTGAAAATGTGTCGCCTACATCTTAAGTATTTGTCTGTTGGAATATTTGTTGTAGTGAAGAGTTGCATATACACAGGAGCTCAGCTGGGCTAATTAATAGCTTGATGGTTATGGCTTTCAACCAGTTTAGCCAAGGGACCTCAGCTGTGTCTTGCATGTTCCAGAAAATATTCCATGTGTAAACTGTGGGCAGTTCTGAAATAGCAAGGCTGCAGCCGAAGGAGTTGAAGGGGAAAGGGGAATGTTCAATCCCTCAGCAGCCATTTAGGAACTTTAAAACTTTTCCAGGTAAAATGATAGCCATAACACTTATAGATAACCACAAACACTTCTGATAGTGGTAGCATCTCACTTTCCAGTTCAAAACAAACAGCGTTTTGCTGGAAATTTTCCAGAATAGTGCTACTTAGTGTCACAATGACAGACTGGTCAGATGAATCTGCAAATCCAAAACCGAAGGAAAGATAAAACTGAAATGAGACTTTGTGCATGTCTTCTGTCTAGCAGCCAAAATAAAAAACGTCACTGAGAAGCTGATGATTGTTAAATTTCATTGGTTTAACTTTGGTGGCTATGACTTATTGGACTCTCTATTTCTCTGCTCCTTCACATCAATTGTCTGTCCCTTGATGTTTCTCACTTATTGTAGATCATTCTGGTCTGTTGCTGGATCTCTCTGTTGATCTGCTGTAGATGCTGACATCTAAATTTTGAAGAATATTATATGAGCAAAGGCTCCAGTAACGCTACTGCTTGTATGCAGCTTTCCCATTTGAACAATCATGCAGTATTGCAAAGTAATAGTTCACCAAGCTTGAGGTCTCCTAAAGGCACAGAATTCACCAAAGGTTTTAAGAGAATTATGAGCTGGAAAGAATGATCCAGATTGTAAACTTCCCCCATCATCCTTAACTTTTCTCATGGAGCCAAATGTTCAGTGGCATTTTGGACTCTCGTGGTTTACAGCAAATCAGAATTAGTCTGCCAAGCTGGCATATAGCTGAAAGAAAATCTAGAATTTCTTGAAATGGCAGGGTGGTTTAAATGGTGGATGGCCTATTTAAAGGAGTTACTCCAATGTAGGAGGTAACACATCCTTCCACTTCCTGCAAGGATTGATTAAACCACAGTAGCTGCATGTGTGGGGAGTGCCAAACTGCTTTTCTTTACCTGAATGAAAACACTTAGAGAAGAAGTTTCTTCTTTTTTCTCCTGAGTCCCCCAGGGAAAAAGTGCTATATCCATCCACTTCGAGCAATTGCTTAGGTGCCACCAACCCATCACACCCTGAGGTGTGACCTGGGGAAAGTGTCACAGGTATCTGCCTCCCATTCTTCCCTTAACAGCCATTTGCTGCCATTAACCGGACGCTTCCAAACACCCGCAAAGTCCTACAGCATCTGGTCCATAGGCCAGATGCCATAAACGTTAATTTGTGCTGGAGAGAATAATCCAATTATTACTGCTTAAGGAGAGATACTTTTTTTTCCCCCTCCTCCAATGCTATTTGTTCATTATGCTATTCTTTTTTGGCCACGTAAGACTAAGCTGCTCTGAGCAACCTAGATGTGCAAAACATGTCAGGCTTCACCCTGTAGCATTTTGTTACATGTCATCAATCAGATGTACTGACCGAGATGTAGGACATCTAGGGTTTTCTGTAGAATTGATTGTTAAAAAAATATCTGGATTCCTGTTGTTTCATTTTGGTCTGATTTTTGATGAGTAGCAGAGTGTTTATTTATTTAGTGTAACTTAATGCATGCATTTTCATGTTGAAGGGAAACATTTGTGCAACTATGTCTTCGCCAGGATAACAATCTTTCAAAAGACCATGTTGAAAGGCAGGGGACGAAAGAGCGGGGAGAAGAAGGAGCCTTCTCTGTGTTTCAGTAAATGGTTTCTAGATTCTCTGTTTCAAGGAACATCAGCTGACTTCTCTCTTTTATAAGCTACAACTCCTTTTTTTCAGTCTTTTTACATACATATGTTGTTTTGTGAGGTTCGGGGGGGGAAGTAATTTTGTTGTCAGAATATTTAATTTCTTCTCCAAAACTGACTCCTTTCAATGTATTGTCAGCTGTCTTAGCAAAGTCTCATGCTTATCTTTACTCTTCCTCCTCATCAACTTGAACATGTACATGATGGTGATACCATCAAAGCACAATTTTTCTTTGGTGCAAAGCACTGCACAGTTCCCCCTCCACTGTCTGGTGTGTGAGGGTTTACTTGTCATTTAAAAGATTTGATTTGTTCAGAAATCAGTTTTCATAAGAGTCTGCCAGCCAAAAATTAATTCTATCACACACTGAAAGCTCCTGGGCCCAATACTTGCTGATTTCCATGAAAGTTCCCTGATTTACACCCTGAGAGGTGAGAGGAATCCAAATGCTAGTGTGTAATATCTTTAATACTAGGGGAGATACCAGGGATCTAGTTCCATCAATCTGAATTCTGCCAGGCAACTGTCTCAGAAGGAACTTTAAAAAATAAATAGTGTTTCCTGGAATCAAAGTCACCTTAGATTAAATGAAACAAGCAGGGATGTATGTTTTAACTTTCTGTTTCCCAAGGAAGCTTGTTTAGTTGCTTAGTATCAGAGGCTTCTAGTTACTCTGGATTCAAGTTTTTCACTCTTTCAGTCAGTTTGTACATTACTACTTCTATTAGTACAAAAATCTGCCATATGTTTTTACGGTGAGCATGTTAATCTGAACACTGACCTTCACAGCATTGTCACTGGCTATGCTCAAAGCTGACTTTGTGGGAAGCGTTTTCATCAGTGGTGTCAAAAACCTTCAATAATTAAAGTTACTATCACATATGTACATTTTTTTTCTTTTCTTGTAATAAAAGAAGTCTCCTCTAGAGCAAACAAAGAGAGAAAAAATTAATTGACTTGACACTTGAGCTGAGAAGACATACTTTAAGGAATATCACTTAAAGGAAAAGGAAGTTTGGAGTCTCAAATAATTAAAATGAGAATTTGGTCAAGCAAATGAAGGCATTTTCTTTCAATATACTACTTCACATAGACTTGCAAAGTCTTTCCATATGTCTTATATGCTGGACCTTATTTCTGAACTTTAGAAAAACAGCAGGATTAAGCTCAGAGTGCATTTTCCTATGAGAAAGGCAATAAAAATTACAATTAAAACCATGCCATTTTATTCAGGATGTGTGTGGTATAAAGAATTTTATTTCCACTTCAGCCTGCACATGCTTGTCTTGTTTTCTGTAAATCTTTGGTAGACTTGGATGCAATAAAGGGACTGCCTCATTTGCATCTTCAAAGTTAGATTGCCAATTACCAATACCTAAAATTTTTAATACAGCTTTTCCATAAAAGCAAGCACTACATCACCTAGGGAAATTTTATCAATATGGGAGAATATACTCCAATAAATTAATAAATACTTAAGAAAATGCAGGTTAAGGGGATAAAAGGAGCAGGGAAAAGGACAAATCAAAAGCACCCTCTGCTTTGGCAACAGATTGATACTTAATGAAAGGATGAAAACCTTGCTATTAAAGCTTTTGAATATTCTTTTTTAAGCCTAACTCGTAGCAACTCTCTTTCTGAAAATGACCCTAAGTTACAGAGTTTGAGATAATATGTGCTATCTGTGTACCAGTCATGTTGTTCTATCAATCATTCTTCTGTAGAAGACATTTATATTCTTATTTCATCAGTTTGAAGTCCTTCATGTCCAGCTGTCAGTTGAGGATATTTCAAGGCCCCCAAAAATTTTTATAAAGGTAGAATAAGTCAACAATATTTTACTACTTTTTATTTTAGCTAGGCTTGCAATTTTTTGAGTACTATAAACTCCCTTTAAACAAATGAGACTTCTTATCAATAAGAAACTACAAGAATAAAGTCTTTAACAATATCTATCATAGCCTGTTATATCTTTGCCCACAAGTTCCTTTTCAAGGAATGAAGAAGCCATAGCAATATACTCTAACAATAGTGAATGTCTTCTTTGATTATATTAATAAATAAAACAAGACAGGCATATGAAACAAGATCATTCCATCAGTTTGTGGTGTTCCCATAAAAGGGATGGAGAAGAAGACAAATATTTATAGGAAGGGAAGTTTCTCTCCTCCTGTAGTGGTCGCAATAAATATGTGTGGTGGAGAAAAATAAATGTGAGGAGAGGATGTACACACCTGATGTTGAAGAAAAGCCTGTTCATACTTAATACATTGGTGAAATTGTTCAAGAGCTGCTCATCCATGTTCAAAAATATTACCCCTGTAATCCTGCCAAGGACAGTGAGACCTATTGTAGTTGACTGAATAAGTACTGGTCATTCGAGTTAAAGTGTCATAGGGGCAGCTGTAATTTATGCACCCAATTTTTCTAACACGTCCAAGACATTGCTTTTTAGAAGCAGGCCAGACTTCTGGACAACATAAATTGGTACAGCTAATTAAAGTCAATGGCTCCATTCCAGGTTTTCTGAGCTGTGTCTTTTGTCTACGATGCATCACTTTGCCTATTTGCACAAGTTGTTCACTTTTGCCTGAGATCTTGTGTGTTTCTATCTGCCGATTTTAACTATCATGACAGAGATTTGTTTAATTTTGAATAAGACTGGATTAAAAAAGTACTAGTCTAAACTCATATGAAAAGCTGAAATGCATAAGAGGGTCACCAAGGGCAGGACAGAACCCTTAGTCTGCATGGGATTTATTATGATTAGACAAGCTTTATGCCAATCACTGTCATTATCAAGAATTGTATTGTGGGTCAGGAACTAACTTAGAAAGAAGATTGACCATATGGATGTGAACCTAGTGGATTTGTATTTTAATAAACAGGGGAGGCTGAAGTAAAAACAAACTTTTTTTTTTTTTTAACTGCAAATAGACCTCATTATAAAGCATCTCATGCCAGCTTGTAGGGTTCAGAGAAAAAGAGAAGCTGTAAAAAATGCACATTGGCATACAGGGGATGAGGAAGGGAGATTCTGGATGAAAAGGCATCAAGCCAAGCAGCATCATATCAGGTCAGTATCAGTACATTCAGATGAGCTGTGCAGGAGGGCAGTGCCCAGTAACAGTGGGTCTCAGTAGTAAAACCTGCCTGTCTGGGACTGTGGATGGCGTGGGGGAGACTTTGCTCTCACCTGCTCTCATCTGATTCTGGTTAGCCCTGGTCCTGAAAACCATCAGATTAAGAAAGCAGCACCAGAGTCTTTCTGCTACTCACTTGTGCACCTTGGGTACCAGCCCTGTCTTATGAATAATCTGCCTTATAACAGTGATGGTAGTTTAAATGATCCCTGTTCCCGACTGCTTTCCCTCTTGCCAAAAAGTACTTCTGCCTCACTTAAGCCTATCCAACTGTTTTTTGTGGTCACGTTATGAACCAAATTGAGAAAAAGATACATTTTTAAAACCAATATCTTTTAACTTGATTATTTATTGTATCCGCAAAGCAGAGGGTTGAATCGGTTCAGACAAGAAGGCAGTTACCTGTATGAGGAGTAAGTGATGCAAGAGGACTGAAAGGCCTCTTTATCACCAAAGGAAGTATAGCCTGGTTCCAGAATTAAGATTTCATGGCCTGGACTTGTTTTCAGAGGTTTGTATGTGTCTAGGTGTCTGCAGTCAAGCAGATGTAGAACATAGTCTGGAAATTCAGAGAAAGAGGAGGTGTTGAAGCACGTTGAACAATTAGAGAGGAATTAGAATGGAGGGGAAAAAAATTGGTTAAATCATAGTTTCCCGGTACAAAGGACCTCATGGAGTTTTCACTCATTGACCTTTTAGGCAAACACCTATACAACAAATCATGGGATTTACCACCTGCAGCTACCCCAGACCAGGGAGAGTAAGGGTAGGTCTGTCAGAGGTGTAAGAGAGATGCAAGGAGCTCATAAAGGCAAGAGCAGCAATTTCTTTCTCCTTTCAGTTTCGGAAGGCTAGAGGTCGAAATGTTTGTCACTTTGCCTTGTGCCCTTTCATTGTGTCCTCCCTTGACTTGTTTAGGTCCCTTCCCTTTTCTAGAAGACCAGTCTCCAAAGACTCCAGCAGAAAGAAGGGGTGCTTCTGATCTCACAATCACCAATTCCTTTTCCGTAATAGAAAAGTGTTAATACACAAAAGATCAATTCCATACAGAAACTGGGGAGACACAGTTTACTCCCCATACTTTTTCCAATCAAATAAATGTGAGTGCATCCACTTATCTAGTCAGCCAAACACAGAAAATTTCCAGAACCTATATAACTGTTAGTAATGACAAAAAGGTTTCACATTATCTACCTCATCCACATTTCCTCAGAGATCAATATAGCTGAGCACGTCTTCTGCATACTTCCATAAGGAGACAAATATAAAGCTTAGTTGCATCAAATGTATTTAGAAACCAGTTTTTAAATGGAAAATAAGGGGGGGGGGAGAGAATCTAAACGAATATCAATACAATGTTAGAATTACATTATTTGAAACAAGGATGAATGGGATAGTACAAAGTCAAAAGGATTTACTCAGCAACTTTCCAGAGGTGATAAATGATCTTTGTTAAAACGTGGTCGGCACAATGCATTTTACTAGCATGTAAAGTGTGTTTCAATTTGTTAATTTAAAAGTGTCACAATGCTGGAATTCCTGAAATGGCTTTGCAGTGAGGGGAGAGGATATTAACATTTCATACAGGATTTACTTTGCTAACTTCAGGCAAGTTCTAGCCTCTTGAAGAGCCATATTTATTTGGCAGATTGGGGCTTTCAGTGGTTTTGCAGTAAGCACAGTAGTATTTCTGCCAACATCCTGCAATGTGGTTTGGTGGAGGTTTAGGACTACAACTTCTGCAACCTCCGTTTAAAAGCACTTTTTGACCTCGGGCAAAATACTTTTTAGAGGAGGAACTCAAAACTACAAATAGTTTTGGAGGCCCCAGGTGCCATTCACCTCCCTGTAAATGTATCCCATGTTTCCTGGGTCTCAGTTGTCCCCTCTGCATGCAGGGATTGTAGCCCATCCCTACCATACAAGGATACTGAGAGCTAGTTAATAATACATGTGGTTTACTATAATAGTACTGCAGATGTTACTTTTTGTTTCTGTGAAGTCATGTACTTTCATACTTACGAAATGGTGTTAGTTTCTTTTTTCTGCCAAGAAAATATACTTCTTGGACATATGTTCGTTGTCTGATTTCAAGGCCATCGTAATAGCCTTGATTTGCATCATCAAGCATCTTCATAGTCTTGCTATGTTCAGCCCCTATTGAACAGTTTGAAAGGTATGAAATGCAGGAAATATCTCCAGATAATTTCTGTCTTTATCAACTAGGTTCATCTACTGCATCCTCCACCACACACAGCTCAATTCTGTTTTGGCTAAGCACAGAGTTTGGTATATACTAAAGTATGTAGGACAGCAAGAAAGCCTGGCCCACAGAGAGGCACCAAAACTATGCCATGGCATGTGTTTTTGTTTTCTCCCGAGTCAGCAGGTGAAATTGAGCTATTGAAAAAGCCCTTGAAAATTCCTCACAGCTTATCAAAATACTGTGAAAATTTCAAAGAATTTACATTATTCTAGGCAAAGCAAGCAACTAGCCCCCACCACCATCACTTTTCTATAGAAGTCCTAGTCAGTTTGTGTTTGTCTGAGAGAGGTCATTATGATATTAGTCCTCAGGCTGGCAATATCTTGATGCTAGGACCTCTATAACCAAAACCACATTCAAACCCAGGGCAGCACTTGAGTCAATCTGCAGGATCCTGTCTCTCTACTCCACAGGCTACCAGCAAGCCTTCATATTTGTTTCTCATACTAGTGCTAATCTTGATCATGGATTTGGGTAAGAACTTGTGATTCCAGGTTTGAAGTTGCATTGTGGAGAAAGATGTCTAAATGTACCGTGTGGTTGGATTAGAAATAGCGCTTTTTAACTTAGAGCTGTATTGTGAAACCGTAACTCATATTGACTTCTATGGACTTAGTTGTGGTATAAGATATTATCCAGCATAGTAGAACCTGGGCCAGAGTTACTAAGGTTGTGAGTAGCCTTGTCTACTCAGGCTGTTTCACAGCTGTTCTTCCAAAGGCATGAGTGTGTGTACAGAGGAGTAGTGAGAACCTTAACTGTCCCCTTTTTTTTTTTTGTCCAGCGGATGAAATAGGCCACCAAGAACATACTGTTCTTCTACTGGGCTACAGATGAGAGTAATGGGCTTATAAGGTCTAGTGGGCGATACAAACTGGGTGCCAACTCTCTCACCACACCTGCTACAAGATGTGTGCAGGGTGGTGTGAGCCAGCCCCACTCTGCACACCAGTCTTGCTATACCTGTCTGTGCTGTCCACTGCAGTGATGCTAGCAGCATCCAATAGCTGAAAAAGGAGAAAGCCTGGAGTGGATGTTGCTTCAGGCTCCTCCTCCATTGGGTAATATTCCTCTTTTGAGCCACTGTACATATGGAGTGAATTTGCGTCTCTTGAAAAAAAGTAGATGGAAGAAAGTATTATGGTGGGATAAAAGGACTCACTAACTTATCAGGAAGAGTAGAAGGAAGTCCAGTGCCCCAAACACTATTGTGAGCTGCAGGGTCTACCACTAGATGAACTGATCTGCCCCTGAGAAAAAACAGATCACCTGGCAAATAGGGAGTAATAATGGAAACTATTTTTAAAATACAGTCTCCTGAAATTCACCTTAAACTATTGTCCAGCAATGTTTAGTGCTATTGTGAAATTATTCTGCTATCAATTCTCATAAGAGGCTCAAACTGTATCATGTATCACTAAAAGAGTCTTCTGAGCTATAATAATTTATTTCTTGAGAACCTCCCAAAGTAATTATAAGTCCAAGCTATGCTCTAATGAGAGAAACCCTTCAGGAATTAAATATCATTTTAAGTAAGAAACAACATCAGGAGACATCCCTTGAAGCCACCTTCTAACCAATGTGTTTGGTGGGATTCGGGATTTCTTATTATTCTATATTCTCTCTATTTATAGAGAAAATATACACTAAATTGTAAATATTGACATTCACGAGTAGTACAAAAAAATTTACACAGGATCAAAATAGTAAAACAACTTAAGCCCTCAACCTTTAAATCTCTACGGCCTCAAATCACCCCTATTCCCCTGACAATCCACACAACACCACAGAGCATACAGAGTCTGGTCTAGTTACATGGTTATCAGCCTGGTTTCCTGAAAAGGGAGGGAAGATACCTTTTCAACAGAGCAGCAAAGTGGGAACAAACAGCACCAAAATCATGCAGCAGTAGGCTCTCAAAATGTGTTCCATTAAAGCTTCATTCATATGACAAGTTCACATTAGGGCAAAAGAAGGCTTGGAGTTTCTCCATGGTGCTCAAGGGAAAGTTCATGAGCTCTTGTTGTCCATCAACCACCTTGCCTTCTCTGTTTGTGATATGTAAATGGAAAGGGAATCATAGCAGGTTTGTTTCACATCTTGAACTTGCAATTACCAAGGGCAGGTATAAAATGAAAGTGGGAGTGCTCCATAGCCTCTGAAATAAATAAATTACTTGAAATAACAGGTGCAAGAACATGGATCTTCCAGAACGCAGTGTGTCATTCTTCAAGCTACAAAACATGTGGCCTCTTTTTATTTATGGATGCCCTACAGTTTATGATAATGGAGTGATGAGTTAGAAGAGTAAAAGATTGTCCATTAACAGAAGAAAGTAATTTTTTAGCTATACTGCCTTTGTCTTCATGTCACGGTATGAAAATAACCAATAACATTATTCTTATTTATCAAATTAAATGCATGGGCTTTAAAATACATTTCAGAAAGAAAAAAAAAAATAGATTTATTTCCTGTATCTTGCGAAGTGAGTTTCAGTAAAACCAAAATGAGGTTTTGGACCCATTTCAGCCCCTCTCTGTGTTTTATTTAGATTTTTAGAGTTTAGATGTGTCTTGCTCCAGGGATAATCCCCTTCTAGACTGTAAATGAAGGAGCAGAAACTGACTCCTTATCTTACTTGTACAACATCCAGCACTACTGTATAAAAATATTTAGCAACGGTAGCACGCATTTTCAGGAACACTCATGCAGTAAAGTACTTTTCAATAAAGAGCAAAATATTAAATATGAAACTTTTTAATCAACTTTGACTTGTCAAAACACTTCATGAAAAGTGAATATTGATTACATTCTCATTTACAGAAAATGTTTGAAATGTTTTAGAACTGATCTCTATCATGTTTTTGCTGTGGCTTTTCATTTCACAGTGTATGAATTCGTTGTTAAAAAGAATCAAAAAAGAAAAAAAGTTTAAAACTAATTTAGAATTAACAAAATGAAACTTCATCACCTGACCAACATTTTTTGGAGGGATTGAGGGATGTCAGTTCAAGAAAACACTCTTAATTTTTAACTTTTTCTTTACAAGTCTGAAGGGAGATAGTGTAAAAAATTTCATGATAAATAGAAAAAAGATTTCCTCCTAAGCTGCATATATGCAGCATGAAGAACTGGAGCAAAATGAAGTCTCAGTTGAAGTAAGCATACAATATATTGATTTTTATGAAGAAATCTTTTGATTCTTTTCTTTCTTTTAGGCAAATGCAGTTAAGCTTAGTTAAAAGGTAGAGAGGCAAACCAAGTCCTGAGTTTCTTTAATGCAGCTTTCTGAAGATGGCTTTATAAAACCAGAAAGCCATTTTAAAGTGATTTGCAAGAAGGGTATGTACCTCTACAGAGAAACCTTCATTTGGGTCATTTGGATTTCTCTCTTTTCCCTGGAAGCAGCTAGTCAAAACTGTCTGTATGCAACAGAAAGATAAAAATTTCAATTAGGTTGAGTGCTGTCATAAGCAGACTACATGAGAAGGCTTGAGATAATATGCATTACATATTGATGTCTATCAGCCCTGAGAATATAGCCATGTTTTATTCCGTGCCCCTTTTGTAGGTTTGGCAGCAGTGGCACCCAATAAAGGCCTAATCATATTAATTTATGCCCCTATCAATTATGCATTCAGATTCCCCCGATAGCTTGTCAGTTTTTATTCACTATTTTCTGAAAAATACGCCTATTACAGTTACTGAGCAAATAGGAGGACTGTCAGAAACTGAGATTTAAAGAATATTACTTAAAAGGGGTGGGTTTCTTTAATTTATAAATCTTGTATTATATGTCATGCATTTGTTAGTTTTAAAAGAGGTGACAGTGCAGGGACAGATGTCACATTAAGGACTTTCTGAAGACAAGGGGAGAAGTCTCCTTAAGAAAGCTCTGTGATTTATTCAACTTTTCTTGAAAGCAAAGTGTTCTGTGGTCCGTAGATGTAGTAAAAATGTATCAGCTTTGTTAGTTTAATATGAATTTGATTTTGCGTCTCTCAAATGATGTGTGTGAATGAAGAACTTAAGAAAAGTACTTTTAGCTTGTGAACTGTTTTCTTCTCTGGTATGGGAAACAGTTTTAGAGTCAGCAATGAATTAGCGTCTCAAACTGTGTTCCAGGTTCAGTGCCCACCTTCAGGGTCATCATAAGCAGTAAACAGGACAGATAAATAGATGTAATGTGTGAAGTGCACAAATTGCCCCATTCGGTAACATCTGCCAAGGAGCAGTGTGTGCTAGCAACTTAAAAATTGCCTTGATGTCTCTGTGGATGTAAGACAAGTCCAGCCTACCTTATTTGTACATACTATATTCTTGAATGTGTTGGTGGGAGCACCTTGCAGAAGTGCTCTTTGGAGGCAAGCCTCACAGATTTCTCCACCTACCGTGCTTAGGTTCGCTTCCCTCAGTGGTCTGAGATGACAGTAAGGACTCTTGTTTGTGGGACTAACAAGTTGCAGGACAGGGCAACATTTTCCAACTAGAAATGGGCATTCAGAACAGGGTGATGGTAGAGCTGGTCTGGAGACAGGGCAGACTATTAGTCCTTTCCTGTCAACCCAGTAAGAAGGACTGAGGTTATCCCCAAAGTTGAAGGTCCTGTCTGGATCACAACCCACTCAAAGCTAGGCCACTCAACTTGTTTTCTCAGGTTTGCTACAATGCTAAAAGAAGTACATCTAGTGAAAATAAATAGATCTTGGTATTAATTGTCCCGATCCTCGTATCTTAATACTTGAAACCTGACTGTTGTTGTTTCACCTGCTCCATGCCACTGCTCAAGAGAAGTCCCTCTATTTCCACCCTCTGGATGCATCTGCCTCACTTCAAGAACACCCACTGCAGCTTCTCCTCCTCTTCCTCATTCAGTTTCAGTCTCTCCCTTCTACTTCTAGAGCAGTTAACCTGATTTCACATCCTGTTATACCACCCTCTATGCTGCCAGACTTCCCCTCACTCTTGTTTTAAGAGTGTGTTTTTTCACTAAAGCCCTAAGTGTGGAAAAATACATTAGAGAGGGCCAAAAAAAAAAGGAAGAAAACTTCAGAAGTGTTAATGCTGCCGGTTTATTTTATCTGATATGCTGTGTGTTGGATTTGCCTCTTTCCAGGTTTGCTCACAAATGCATTCCCTCCTGTCTAAGTCGGGTTTAAGGACGTTTGTGGCAGGCGCACAGCCTCCAGCCCTTCTTTCCTTCCTGCAGATGAGTTCAATGTAGTCAATGTATGAAGAGCTCTCTACCCAGAGACTTTACTAGGGCCCTTCTCTTTCACAGGGGTTTCCAACCCATGTCTTGACATGCCAAGACTTCTTCTCCCCTGCTGGAAAGTTCAGCAGGATAAGCATCCTCCTTTTTGTATGATCCAGGCCTGGGGAGCCCTCAGAGCACCTCATCCTCTTTAGGAGAAGGCTGTCTCCTCTTCCTGGCAGGAAAGGAAGGTCCAAATGAGAAGGATCTCTTTTGACATTCATGTTTTTCCATTATATAGGAAATAGAACAAGCCCTGAGGTCTCACCTTGGCAAAGTCCTCCCTAGCTTCAACACAGGTGAGTAACTGATGCCTACAGTTTTTGTTTTCTTCACTCACTCCTGAGCACGTGTTGCTTTTCAGCTCTACCCAACCACTTAAATAATTAATGAAGGCTGAACTCTTCCCTATTAAACAAACTTGTTCTTCTTCCCCTACAAATTCACCCACCCTTGCAAAGTACTTCGGCTTTACAATGGGTTGTACCTTCCCTTTCCTCTGGCTCTTTGAAGATTTTGCTCTTTGTTCAGTGAAGTTCCCCAGTTCCAGGAACATGTACCACATTATCTAAATCATCCCTGTGTTTATTTTAGCCTGACGGTGTTAATGAGGCTTAGCTATGTTACAGCACTGAAAATCTTTGTAGTATCTTAAACATATTGTATCTTAAAATATCCCCTTCAGGTATGTAAGTATTATCCAAATCATATAAATGGAGAAGTAAAAACAAATGTTTAGGGATTTGCCTAAGGCCATGCAATAAGTCAGTGTCAGAGCCAAGAGTCAAACCCACCCATTTGTGGTGAGTCAGCCCACGCTGGCATGATTTGGTGTGTTCCTAGTTATGGAAATCAACCTATTCATTGTGCATAGTACTCATTTCAATCATTTCATAAACTGGCTCTAGCAGTTGCCTTCCCTTTAATAATAACTTTCCCAGAAATGCCTTTGCTTACCTAACTCCAGATACTTCTTAACACATCTACATGAGTAGCATATGAATCTACGGCTTAAATAGTTGCTTTTTTTTTCTTGTGTTTTGTTTGGTTTGGTTTTTTTTCCTCAGAAAGGCCAGAAATTAAGCAGAAGTAGAAGGGACTGTGTTCCTAAAGTGCTGAGATTTCCTGTGCCTACCCTTGAAATTAGAAAGTATCTGGACAGCCGTTTACCTTGCGGGGTTGATGCTCCATAATTTTCCTTTCTCTACTTTTTAAGGTTTCAGTAAGACTCTTAGGGAGGGAGGTGTGCATATGAAAGGGAGAGAAACACAGGCAGCAAATATTTTTGAGAATGTTTATGCTGGGAGTAGGTAGTCCAAAAAGTGATGAAATAGTCAAGTGACAAGACCTGGCCTGAACATCTAAAACTTTGATGATGTTTGGCAGGGAAAATTAGACCAATTAAAGGGTGCCTCTGGGAAGCTTTACCTTACATGACCAGAACTTCTACACAACATCTTGGTGTACTTGGCGCTTTTACAGAGATCATACTTCTGTGAATATGAATGGTTTTGCCAGCATGTTAGTCATCTGCAGGATTTCAGTCTGTGCTCGGTTTGGATGTGTTTCTGTATCACCTTTTGTTTCCTCAGAAGATCGTGTTGTAATGTGCAGTTCAGCTTGACTCTCTGCTATTGTCTCAGCAGTTCCCCTTTTGCAGTATTTCCAGGTTATGTATGGAGTGAAGAATCCTCTCTTCTACACTTGCTTTCTCAAACTTCCCCATTAAGAAGTTTCTGGGGGCTATTGATTGGTGTTTAATAACGCTTTACACTAACGACTTCATTGTTGTGCTAAATTTTATTCCTGAGTATATACAGCTCTTAAGTGTTTCGTTTGACCAGCAGCCTGAGGATTGTAGAATAGCACTGAGAAAAAGAAAAAAAAAAGAGAGAACAAAATTAGTACATCTTTTAAACTCCAGAGTCAAAGGCACAGAAAAACTGGTGGATTATACTGAGACATATTTTCCTCTTCCTAAAAAAAACAGTATAAATCCAACCAGTAGCATAAAAGGACCTAGAAAAAGTAGAAATGTAGTCTGATAATAAATGAATGAATCTGTTTGGAAAATGAAGCTGATAGTACTGTTCTTGGGAGAGAACGACGAAACATAGCTCTCAGGTGGGGAAAAAGAAACACAGAGAGCTCTTCAGACAGCCTCTCTTTACTGTGAGCAGTAATCTGCAAGGGGGAAAAGAGCTTATTTAGGAGGCATCTGAAGAACTGCACAGTGAGAAAGCAAAGCAATAGCGCCTCTGCGTATGATTTTAGGTACAGTCAAGCCAAATTTTTATTATTTTTTTTTTCATAAGTCTCATTGCCTAAACAATTCAGTCACAGGGCATTGGTAAAATCAGAGATACTGATACATGATACTGTAGTGATCGATCATTTTGACCTATTTTAAGCTCATACTGTAAGGAAAAAAGCATTTGGAGGGGTTTAGAGACTACAAACTTCGGGTTGCAAAAACAATGTCTGTTTCTGGCTGGTGTGCACCTCTGTGCATGCTGGCAGTCAGCTGTTTTTCCACATGACTCTTGTTTTCAGGTGATCATTTAAGTGCCTGACAGGCAGGGTCATCAATGTATTTTTCAATTGAATACTTTTCTATTGCAAAGCAGTGTTTTATAAAAATGGAGATGCTGATGAAAAGATCTATTTCTATTCCGCTTTCCATCCCTTAGAAAAATAAAAGCAATAATTTAAGGATGGGGGAATGGGAGTTCCTCTGCACAGGTTTTGTCTGATAGGAAAGAGTGCACACAGGTATTGCCATATTCTATTATTGTTTTCATTGTTAATTTTATACAGTTTATTTCTAAACTTGAATTACTCCATGGCAATGCTCATGATAACAATTCACAGAGGAAAATGAAACAACTGATTAAAAGCATGAAGAAAGTTAGCTGTAAGGAGAATCTGAAAAGTCCAAATATTTACCAAAATATAAGTAACTGAAGAATACTTGGTAAGAATGTACAAGTATCTGAAAACTTGAATTCCCAAAGGTTTAAAAAATAATGCAGTTTGGTGTCAAGATGACAAAATTATGTTAGAGGAGCTCATAGAAGTATATGTTTCCTTGAAACTCAACCCAAAATGTGCTTGAACAGTGAGATTGTTTCAAATATGAAACAATTTCTAAAAAAAAAAAAATGGACACCCTTTATGGATTGCAGCATTTCTAAGACAGGAAATAGACCACCAGAATGAAGTATATTAGAGATGGTGAATGTGCTATTCCTCATCTTTACACATTGACCTTGTTTCTATGTTCAGAAACCATATATAGAGTTGTTGAGTTGGTCAATAAACTAATCCAGCCATCAATAAAGCACACCTTCTTGTTTATTAATATGTGATTAAAAATGTATATGATAAAAAGATATTGACTGAGCAGAGTTTGGGTGACAAGAACAATTATAGCTTCAAGCCTAATCAGTACATGAGCTGTTCAACCCAGTGAAAGTCAATAGTCTATTTCTGAACAATTACACTTTTTGTTTTAAATAAACTATTTGGATTTTGCTAGCGCTCTCATTTTCTCTTCATGATTTAGATATGTACACAAAAGCAGAAAGAAACAGCCACAAAATAAATCACCCAATATAATTCCACTTTATGGTCTTTGTATGATAAAGTTGTAAATACGCAGGGAATAGGATTTGTTTTAATTATAACTCGCTAGCCACAAATAAATTAAACTCAGAGTAAGTATGTCTCTCTTTTCAATTGTATTACTAGTTACACAGGTCTTAATCATATTTCTACAATGTCCTAATTTAGTTATTTTATCTTTCTATTGTTATTGTAAGCTAAAGTCATAATTTCACTGCATTCAAAGTGCTCTGTCTTGATTTCATTAAAGCAGTTTCTTAAACCTAATAAGAAATTATAACTGAAATCCATTTAATTCCTCTTTGAGTGGTCCTTAGCTTTTACAAACTTTTCTCATGGCTCAATACATCTTTGCTCCAAAGCAACGATATTCCACAGAAACTAATGTAGGATGAAAAGTTGATGGCAACACAGAAAAGCGAACTTAGTGCATCTTTAAACACCAAATATTCCAATATAGTGAGTGTTCAGTGGAAACTGGGAGCCGGTGAATGGTCAGAAGTTTCTCAGCAAAAACACAGGGTCACTGGCTTGTCCCCACAATGTTAAAAATTAACTGTGGGCCCAAAGCAAGCAGCATCAAATCTCTATCAAGAAGCAGAACTTTTAGAGTTTTTAGTACTGGTTTGTTGTGTCAGCATTCAAGATTCAATTAAATCAGTGGTACTTCTCGAATGTTTCCAAGTTGTAAATCTTTAAGTGCCAGATCAGAAAGCTCCTCAAGTATCATGTTCATCAAGCAGTTATAGTAGCTAATGTTTCCACAGATATTTTTCCTACCTGCTAATCATATAATCTTCTTAATATCTTCGCAGAATAGCATGATACAGACTTCAGAAATAATTTTTTTTTTTGCGTTAAAGCTAACACAATTCCATCATCTATTCTTCTCAAATGCATTTGTTTTAGGTGAATATAAAATTCACCTTGTTGATTGCTGCTATAGAAAATTGTTTTTTAGTAAGGAAGAACAAATGAACTGAAAGAGAAACCTGCCATTCTGCTCATACAGCCTTGAAAGTTTTGGCTTCTTTGAAATCAACGTTGACACTATAAATGCCCTTTTCTGCCTACTTTCATATTAATATATCAGTTCTGATCCAACAGTAAGAAAAAGTCAATTGACTTTTCCCCTGACTGAAGCAGGAGTCACTGCTGGACTCTTAGAGACCAGAGTAAGTCCTCCAGGAGGTAATTTCCACTTGATTATGGTGTAGTTCCAACATTTTTTCTGGATGTGTCTGATTCTGGCTAGCACAGGATGCAGCACCTGGTACAGGTGGACCATTGGTATGATCCAGCATGGTATATCCTGGTCAGCAAGAAGAGTTTGCTTTTGGGTAGGGGAAAATGTTCTGCTGTCTTGTGAAAGAACACCCATGCAGTCAGCTTTGGTTTATTTTGGATGGTGATGCCTAAAGCAAAAAGAACATTTGTCCAGCAATTGAGTGGTTCCCATTTTTAAAATTTCTTCTTTAAATAGATGGTACAGTCAGTGCCTCACAAGTATGTGTGAGGATGCAGTAGCTGTGAGTAAAGGAATTGCCCCAAAAGCGAAGTCAGGTCATCTAAGACAAGAGTCTTGCCCCAAGTTGCCTTTAGGAGAAGACAACTCTCTAGCTACAGAGTGGGACGTAGGGAAGTCAGCCCTGGCAACCTGACCACCTGCAGAGCTTACAGATCATCTCCTCAGGAGTAGCCAAGCACAGTAGGAAAAGTCTGAATGAACATAAGAAGTTCCATCTAAACATAAGGAGGAACTTCTTTGCTCTGAGGGTGGCAGAGCAGTGGAATAGGCTGCCCAGAGAGGCGGTGGAGTCTCTGTCTCTGGAGGCATTTAAAACCCGCCTGGATACATTCCTGTGCAACCTGCTGTAGGTGGACCTGCTTTGGCAGTGGGGTTGGACTAGATGATCTCCAGAGGTCCCTTCCAACCCCACATCATTCTGTGATTCTGTGAATCTCTTTTTATCTATGGCACTGATACATCTGAGCAATTGCCAATAGAGTCTAGTCTGAAGAAAGAGTAGACAAGTTTCAAGATAAATGGGAGTCTCTAAGTCAAGGGTGGGGAATGTATAAATATGCAGGCAAGAAAAATTATTCCCAAAGAGACGATCCATTGCACTTTCAGATTAATAGGTGTAGCTCTACCACCACAATAGCATACTGCCAAACAGTAAAAAAGAAGCCCTGGGAGATAAATTTATTGGGCTAAAAATCTATTTTTCTCAGTTTAAAATTACCCATCTGCTTATCTTCAAACAGATTCTGAATACAGCGTTGCTGATAATACGCTACGTTCCAGTCCATTACTTGATTCAGTCACATGTTTAAAAATATTAGTATATCTAAGAATGTTGGTACTTTTATTACTTTAATTAAATATGTACACTGTAGACCTTTATTCTTGCACTAAACAAAACAAGAGTTTAATTCATTTCAGATTTCATTTTTTTTGTAATGCTCTTCCTCAGTTTTTAAAATTAAAACTCTAGCATTAACTCTACAATTCTTGGTATTTAGGAAAAGCTCACATTTTGATGAAGCGAATACCCGAGGTGTGTTGATTTATTAGGAAAGTGTATTGAAAGAAATGTGTAGTTACTAAAAAAACCTGTACTTTTCAGGTGTAGACAACAGTAATAAAATCATTAAAATAGGATAGTATTGAGGATTTGTATGATGGCTGGGAAGTAATTTCTTTTTTTATTTCCTATCAGCAGTACTTATCAGCACGTTTCATCTTCAGCATCAGCTCCCGCTGTGCAATTCTACACCCTTTACTTTCTTCATCATCGTTGCTCATGTTGTCCATGCAGAGATGGAGGCTTACTGAGCTTTCTGCACACTGTTGTCCTCACCCATATATTCTATACAGGACAGAACATTAGAATGTTTGTTGCGATGAAGGAATGCGAGGTCTGCTTTTACAGTAGTTTCCATTCAATAGTGAAAGTTCAAATATACAGAGTTTTCACTTTCATTATTGTCAAAACATTTTATCATGGATACATAGTTTAAAAACTCCTCTTAAAGTTACTTCCTCAGACAACTCTGTCTTTCACCTTCTATCTATTGGCAATTTCGGGTGAGTGAGTGGGGAGTTTTTGAATGGTGAGTGTGACAAAGATGGACCAGCCACTGCTAGTAGGAAGAGGCATCCTCATACCCAGAAAATTAGAACAAACTTTTATTTTACTTCTTTCTCTAAATTTATGTTACAAGTGTTCAAGTCAGTTATATCATCAGAGTATTTATGAATAAAACTTTGCCTTTGAAAGTGTACCTATGAAATATTGCAATGCTATTGCAATGAGTAGTTAACCTTATACTCAAATGATTTATTGTGATGCCTACTGTTGTTTTGAAGCCTTCTGAGATACATAGAGATATAGTCAGATTACTGTAAATCAAAGTAGGTACATACTTTTATATAGTGATCTATTCATTCATGATTGAGATACAGTCACCTCAGGGGTGGGATGATATAGGATTATCATCACAAGCAATAGTAAAGCTTTATTGACATGAATACTAGATATTTGACTTGGTCAGATACACTGAGAAAAGTGGGTTGTTTTTTTTCTGTTCTATTATTATTTGCTATAGTGAGAGGAATCTAGCTCTGCAAAGAAGCTGATAATGTAGGGTATACAAATACAGCAGTGAATATACTGTTTTCCATCAACATGACTTTTGTACTACATCTTGAAATTGTTTGTTTTGGTTTTACTTATGTTGCTTAACTGAGATGTGGATGTCACACCTAAAACTTTTGTCTCTGATACAAAAACGTTTGCTGTTATTTGGGTCAAAATCAGTTCCTAAGCAGCCAGATGGCCACCCTTGCATCGCATAATTGAGATTATATTCGCTGTTCTGTCTTGCATATTGGTATAAAAATGATGGGTTTGGGAGCATACGTTGCTTTGTTACTAACTCCAAGCGCAGCACCTAATACCAATGGGAAAAAGCCAGAGGCTCTCTTCTCTACCAGGTCAGTTTTGTTATGCTTGCTTTTGAAATAAGCTGGTTTATGCACTGGGTATTTCACATATTTGAGGTCTCTAGACAGCACTAAGTAATTTACTCTATAACGTTTCAATCAAGCCTGTAGTTTTTTAGATAAGCAAAGAGTTAGACTGTGGTGGTAAAAGCGATGCTGAAGAGGTCCTTGCTCAGAGGAAATGGCACTTTATTTGTTAAGAGTTACTACTCAAAATAATGGTGACTGCTGATTGCATCAGGACTCCTGAAGCTATCTTTATAATTTGCTCTCATACAGTCTCTGTGTTACTAAAAACTGGATCAGTTTTCTCTTTATACATTTGCATTTATTTGTCCCATTTGTTCAAGTTATTACAGGTACAATTTTACAATGTCACTGTGGTTATTTCTGGGCGTAAAAACTGAAGCTAAACTGCAGGTTTATTCTGAACGAGGATCTGCCGTGAAGCAAAGTTGAAGGAGCAAATTATTGTCTCACTTACTGTCTTGGATCAATGGATGAATTTTAATCCATGGTTAAGCAGACAGTTAATTTGGCTGTTTCAGTGAGTACAGCAACTGCTTGACTCCAGGCCAAGGATGCTCCAACTGAGGTCAGGACCACATGCTTGGTGATGGCACTTCCTATCTCTATGACTAAAAGGGAGAGTGATTCTGGAGCTCCTCCAGAGCTGTATTGTAGAACAGAAAAGGGAATTTTTAAATGTTAAAGAGTATTTTTTCTGTCATTTGTTCCAATCCAGCCCCCTGGAGGGCACGTGTTAATGTTAAATCCACCCACTTGAAATCATTTGAAGATTTTAGTCCAGTTCCCAATGAATAGGTATCAGTGTTAGCAAATAAATAAGCGATTTAATATGTCCTAATTGAGGAAAAAAATGTCAGACGGTACTTGAACCCTCCAGTTCAGTCGCCATTTTGCTATTATGCTTAACTTTGGTAGGACAGTGGTGTTACCAGTGTTGTACCTGGTCAGCAGATGAGCTGAAACACTGTCTAAAAGCTATCAATCAACCTGCTGTGTTTCATAAACACTCAAAATTTAATATGTCCTAATTGAGAAAAGTCAGACTGAACGCTCCAGTTCAGTTGCCATTTTGCTATTATGCTTAACTTTGGTAGGACAGAGGTGTTACCAGTGTTCTACCTGATCAGCAGATGGGCTGAAACACTGTCTAAAAGCTATCAATCAACCTGCTGTGTTTCATAAACACTCAACTCCCTAGAAAAAGAAAAAAAAAAAAACCAAAAACAAAACCATTTTTTTTCAAATAAATGAGATATCACTCATATCCCTAAATTTGCAGTGGTGTTGAAAGAAATGAAAAATCAAGGAATGAAAACCAATAAGGAATTAAAAATCTAGGAACTGATGCAAAAACCTATATTTTAATTGAAATTAAAAAGAACAGAAACAAATTAGGTAAGGGATAAATCGTGCATAGCCATATAATATTTTACACATACACAGACACGCACACACTCAAATTAAAAGAGCATTACAGACTCTATAAACTTTTAAAGCCAGTAGGAAGTGACAGAATGGGACCTATTTACACTGCTCAGTACCAATCTCTTGCGCAGATGTTTCATCATACAGCTTTTAATTATACTGTCACATACTTGGAGATGACCTGAAAGGAGGTTGTAGTGAGGTGGATGTCGGTCTCTTTTCCCAACTAGCAACTGATAGGACAACAGGAAACAGCCTCAAGTTGAATCAGGGGAGATTTAATTTGGACATTAGGAAGAATTTCTCCACTGAAAGGGTTGCCAGGCATTGGAACAGGCTGCCCGGGGAAGCGGGAAAGTCACCAACTCTGGAGGTGTTTTAAAGATGTATAGATGTCATTTAGGGCACTTAGTGGTGGATTTTAAAGGTCTTTTCCAACGTAAATGATTCTATGATTCTGTGACCAAGAATTTTCCAGGAAAAACTGTTTTCCTCAAAATTCAGACTATGTAATAGAAAAATGTTAGTTCTGAAGCAACTGGGAGGACTTTAAAAAAAGGAAAAAAAAAAAAAAGGAAAATAGGCTGTGGAGTAATCAAATGAGTTACTCCATTTGTGACCAAATGAGTCACAGCAACAGTGAGTTGCTGTGTTGTACACATGAAACAAAAGTGTCACAGGTACCAAGTGCTTTCACCAGTAGAGATATGTACTTTGGTCTCTTCTGGGGCAGCACCTTGTTTCCGTGTTCTCTGCTACTCTGGGCTTGTTCCTTTCCTTTTTTCCTTCTCTCCTTCACCTCTTTTCATGAGTAACTTTACAAAGCTTTTGTTTCATCCATTCTTAGTGCAATGGTGTATGAATACGATTGGACAGGGCAGTGGGACTTTTCTCCTTGAGCTTCTTCACAAGTACCTCTTTGCAATTCATAGTAATATGTGGGCAAAGCTTTCTTCAGGAGTTAGTTTCCCCTGTTAAGCTTACCTATATGGGACTCAGTAGGTTTTATTTGGGGCACACAACTTAAATCCTAATGTGAGCCCAACACAGCTGTTTTTCTCCTGTTCCTCCACCACCACGCAATAGTATCCAGGTGCTTGTCAAACATCTTTTACAGCCTGAACTTGAAGGAATTAGATAATCCTACCTTTTTCAACAAATCTATATTCCAAACAAATGAGATTTGAGTAAATAACGCCTGCTAATTTGGGGTATCCAGTTAGAGATACTGACTACTTGATTTTTCAACCCATTTGGCATTCTACATCATTTAGTGTAGCCAATGCACACTCCTGTGGATTTTATCTGAGATAGTGAGTGATTCACTTCAGCCTACAGACCCTAAAATATCAAGATGAGCCCTCACAGTATGAAAATTTTAGTTAATCATTACCTCTTGAGGCAACTTTCCTCGCATTGTAGAAGCTTTGAGGTGAAAGGGGAATGGAAGCAAACTCAGCGGGCAAAATTCAGCTGTCACCTTGCCACAAAACTCTACTTTCTCTTCTTGTCATTCTCTACCTAAGTACCTAAACTGCACCCAATTCTGTGAGAAATTAGACAGGAAGCTAGTGAAAAAAACCTACAAAGTTCTGATATGTCCCTAGAGGGAGTGTACCTTGCAGGGTTTTGTTTCTGCTTCAGGAAATTCATGGAATAAACTCTGTGGTTTTGTGTTATAATGTCCGGAGACTGAATGGAGGTGCTTTGAAACCCTCAGGTTAGTCATTTCCTTAACATCCCAGTGCCTGATGTTGCAGCTAGTGCTGAATATGTAGCTCGTTTCCTTAGTTCAGTGGTTATACACCAAAAAAAAAAAAAAAAAAAAAAATAATCACGAAAAAAATCTTTTGGATCAGCTGTGAAATACTTCTCTTGAAGGTCGTTTAATTCTTTTTTAGCATTAGAAAGCAGATTCTATTCCAAATAAAAAGCTATAATGATGCAGCTGGACTGCATCAGTTAAAAATACTGAAATAAAACACTTCGACTTTCAGAATTTCCACCATGTTTCACATGAAAACCAGCCCAGCTACTCTGGACATCCTGCAAGTACACATCCTTGCTCTTGGCTGACAGCGTTAGTCAGTTTTTGCTACCCTTGCCCTGCTAGTCCCTTTTCACCCCTCCAGGCTCCTCAACTGCAGGGTTTCTCTCTGCTTTTTCTGCACAACCTCTGTGTCTCCTTACCTAATCACTCCCAGGCTCCTGCCTCCAAACACCGGTCCCAGTTTTTCTCCCTGGATTGCTTGGCTGTTTCTATCGCCTGCTCTGTCACAGGCTGCATTTTTTTTGATTTTTTTTTTTTCCCTCCCTGTCGTATTCATGCGGAGACCTTTCTTCTTGACACAACCTTCAAATCATTGGGAGCTTAGAAGAGATAGGATTCCTACCTCTCAGATCCCGCGCCAAGGCTCAGGCTCATGGGGGAAATTTGGAGGTGGGGATTAAAGGGGAAATCTGGCCTCACCACTGTATCCTTAAGCTTCTGTTTGCAGCTAGGGCCAATCTTCAGCGAGTCCTTTTTCCTGCTAGAATAAAAGAAATCATTACCAAGAGTGTGTTCATCACAAAATTTCTAATACTTACAAGTTAGCCATGTTTGGATAAATTTCCAGAGAGGGAAAGGCACTTATTAAATTTAAAAAGGTCACATTTTGAGTCTGTGCTTCAAAGCCTGAGGGCAGCAGAGCATTTCAAAGGAAAAAGTTTCCATTTTTTTAGTATGAGAAAAACTGTTTATTTTTCCATAACCTTGCTCTTGGAAATGGACAAATTGTTTTGGCAGGTATTTTCAAAATAATCTGCCCGGTACAGACAGTCAGCATATCAGTTTTCAGCCAAAGTGATGATGTTTTTTCTAAAGCTACATGCAAGAGAAAATATGGTCTCTGCTGAGAAACGTTTGCCAACGCCAATACAAGAAATGGCAGCACGTCCACCTTAGAATATTGTCACAGATTATGTCTGCTGAGGATTTCTGGATTTTTTTCAGACATCAACTGCCTCATGGAAAAGCAATAGGGTCAGTGGCTATTACTTTCCTATTTTAGAGGCAGAGAAACTAAAGTAGGAGGAAAGGAGAAAAGGAGAAAAAAAATCAGGGATAGAATAAAAAAATCCTGATCTGATTCTTAGTCTCTCGTTTTTGCAACCATTGCTGCCACCTCCAAAGGTTGTTATTTGCGTGATGGCCCTCTGGTCCAGAGTACTGATGGGTTTTTTTGTGCTACAGAGACCCTCACATCAGAAATAGCATCCCTTTTGTATTTTCTAGCTCTGCTTGATTGAAAGTTTTGGGGGAGCTGTATGGGAAGGCACAGCGGGTGCAGCAGAGATCTGCAAATAATAGTTTAATTCGGTTAAGAGCAAGCAGCCCTGCAGCTTGTACGAGTACATCTGTACAGGATAAAACAAAAATGATGTATTTCTGAGGGACCTGATGCAACTCAAGACACAAGGCCCTGCAGGAAGGAGAGGTGTGAGGGGGAGAACTGTGGTAGGGCTCTGCCGAGATGTAGCAGTTTGCTGGTGTGACCAGGTGGGTTATGGCCACTGCTTTTGCTGTTGCTCCAAGTACCCTGGATGGGGTGAACCCCTGGGAAGGCACAAGGTGCAGATGCCAAGGGCCCGAGGCAAACAAACTGCATAAAAAAAGTTTATGCCACTGTCTGGCTCACTTAGGAGAGTAAGAAACACAGTTAAGTGTTAACAGTAAGTGATGAGATAGTCCCATGCAGATAGAACCTCTGCTGAAAACCACCCCACCAGCAATAACAAATGCCTGAGTTTAAACTGCGGCCCTCTTCAGAGAGAGAAA
Organism: Calidris pugnax; assembly: GCF_001431845.1. NCBI lineage: Eukaryota > Metazoa > Chordata > Aves > Charadriiformes > Scolopacidae > Calidris > Calidris pugnax. Next base: position 4,964,489 of record NW_015090922.1, read on the forward strand.
AAAAAAAAAAAAAAAGGAAAGAATTGCCAATTCAAACTGCTGACTCCTTATTTCTTATCAAAACACCACAGCGTACATCTTAACAGCCCGAAGTAAATCAAGTGTGGGACCAGCTGGAACTGGCCAGCTCTTGACCCTCCCTTGATATCAGGTGTGTGCCGCGCTTGTCTGGAAAATTAATCCCCTAAAACTTTCAGTAGGGCTGTTAGGACAAGGCTGAAGGTTTCTTTTGTAAGGTGTCACTGCTAGGAAGAGTCGGAGGTCTTCTGCATCGACAGGGGGACTCTCCTGCTGATGTCAGTGGATTTGTTCCCTCCACGTCTCCTATGTTTAAACTTCCCCACAATGTGACTATGGGATAAAATTTGGAGGCAGAGCACCTGAGAACCTGTCAGTCCACTTTTGGTGTGGAACTTCCTCTTTGGAAAGGAACAAACATGGGAAGGTGCAGGAGAGTGTGTGCAGAGCTCAGGGGCCGGGGAGCAGCTCTGCCTCCGCGCAGCACCAGCGCCAGCTCTGGGGAGAGCCTGCCCGACGCTGTGATCAATATCATCTATTGCGAAAGAAAGCCCCCCCCCCCACCCCCGGCCCTGTTTTCGGTGGGGCAAAGAGATTTAGAAAGAAGCTTTTTAATTATTACCTGCGGAAAAGTTAAAGTACAACTGGGCAGTAACATGCTCCAGTCCCCGGGTTGGGGGGAGGGGGGTAAATCAGGCAGCTAAACTACATGAAGTCTTACTGGAATAAAAAAAACCCCATTAATTCATAAAATTAATGAAAAATAATAATAATAATTTTTAAAGGAAGGGAAGAAAAAAAAAAAAAAGAGCGGCTCCGGCCATCCCCCCCTCCATCCCTCCCTCCCTCCCGCTCCCCGGTGCCGCCGCCGTCCGCGCAACTTGCGCGGGGCTGCGCGGGCGGCAGCGGCCCCGGGGGGCGGGTAGGAGCTTAACCCCAGCGCTCCTGGCGCAGCTCGTCGCCCCTTTCGCAGATCACCTCCCTCCAAAAAAAAAAAAAAAGAAAAAAAAATAGGAGGTAGGACAGCCCCGGGGCTCCCAAAGTCCCGGCCATCCGGCGATGTATGTATAGGTATAACTTTTTTTTGGTCTTTTTTGAGGGAGTTTGCTTCTTCGGCAGGTCAAGGTGTTAATTAAAAGTTGGTCCAGATTAGTCACTTGCAGTCCCAGCTGCGCGATTAACACATAAGGATTTTTTTTTTTAAGATAGCAGAATGTAAAAACTCGTAGAAACTCCATTTCCTCCGTACTATTAACTAGCAGTCGCGCAGAGAAAATCATTAGAGATATAATTAAATATGGGTCCATTTTTGAAGAGTGTCCTGCAAAATAGCCCCAAAATATTATGTAGTAATTTGATTATTTTTTTTTCCTTTGGCACTACAGGTGCTAGCTGGGTTTTCCCTTCATTTCCCACACCATGTATATTAAGCAGGGAGAGAACATTGCTCCATTGTCGGTGATGACCCCAGACTTCGCCGGAACGTTTTGCTCCTCGGTGTAAAATTGCGAAGTGGGTCTCTCTCTCTCAAAATTCGCGATATTGGTTTTTATAATTACCTGGTGGTGTAAACTTTTTCGCTTAAAGAAAAAAAAAAAAGGAGAAAAAGAAAAAAAAAGCTAACTTAGCTGTCACCCTGTTAGCGTTTCTGTTTGTCTCAAGCCCAGGCTTTCGGTAACTTTGCCTGGATCGGGTCCTATCTTTTCTCTGCTCGCCCTGCTGAGGGGGGCGTTTGCCCCTGCCTGCGGGTTAGCCTGACACTGCCTCTTTGCAGGCCTCGGTGCGGCATTTTGCTGCTGCTAAACCCCCCCTCCAGCCCCCCCTGGAACCCCCCTCCGTTAGGCTGGTCCCTCCTGGGGGGTGTCGTGCCGCCCCCGGGCCCTGACCCCGGGCTGGCTGCGGTGTGTCCCCCCTCCCGCAAGGCACCGGGGGGTCATCGGTCAGATGGTGAGCTCAACAACTCCTTATTTATTGCGGGGAAAAAAAAAAAAAATCAAACAAACAACCAAACAAGCGAAGAGCAGACGGCTTCAGGCCGCCGTCCTCCCTCCTTCCGCCCCCGAGATTTTATTCTTTCCCCCGGAATATTTCCTCCCCGCCCGGTAAAACACAATCTGAACGGTGTCGCTTTGCCCTCCTTGCGAGCCTGA
>NW_015090922.1:4967250-4971341 GCF_001431845.1 Calidris pugnax
ACACCCCCTCACCCCCCTTTAACCCCCCGCCCCGCCGGTTCGCCTCTCGGCGGCACTGGCGGCTTTACGGAGGTTTCACAGAAAGTGGGTGTCGGGGGGGTGTCTGAGGGCAGCGCTACACACACACACACACACACACCCACGCAAACCCACTCATCAGCTCCGCTCGGTCTGTGCCGGGGAGAAGAAGTCGCCGCGATGCGAAGTGGCACCGTCTGTCCCGCCGCCCCTCGAGAGGCGGATATGTATCTTTAGGCAGGTCAGCAGCTCTCCCCCGGCCAGCCCCGGCGGGTACCTCTCCGGGGACAGAACCTCTTCATCGCATCCTCATCAGCGGCAGCTCCTCCGCTGACGGGGACCCAGCCTGGAGCTTCCCGCAAATCACTGTCCCCCACACACGGGTACCTGTCGCCGTGAGGCAAGGCCAAAAAATGCCCGTTAACAATAAATGGGGAGGGCAGAGGGGAGCCGAGAGTTCATCGCGCCCCGGCCCCGGAATGAGTGGGGGGTCCCTCGGCCCCTCCACCGCTTCCCTCCCGCAGCCGCAGCCCAGTGTTCCTGGGGGCTTTCCCTCGAGTGGATCCGTCCCTCCGTGGCTGACCCAAAGCCCCAAGCAAACACTTTGTCCCTACCAAAGTAAACACCCCCGCATCCCCTAATAATTCCAACCTGGTTTTTCTTTCTATTCCCCGCTCGCTTTCGAAGTGAGGGCACAATTCGGGGGAGCCTGCCCGCCCCCCTCCTTCACTCCCCATATCGCCTGCAGTGTGTGTGTACCCCCCCCTCCAAAAAAAAAAAAGAAAAAAAAAACACAAAAAAATCCAAAAAAACCTACCCCAACCCTGCAAACGCACCGTATTTCCAATTTGGAGTTAAAGTCGGTGCTAATCCGGGTCAGTTCCTGCCCCTGGCTGGGAAGGCAGGGAGGGAGGATATAACGTATAGGTTGGGGGGCGGTGGTGGTGGTGGAAACAAAAACAACCCCCCCCAAATAAACAAACAAACAAAAATCTCGCGCACGATCACAATAAAGTGAAAATCCTTTCTACACACCCACAACTTTAGCTCTGTCTGCTGCCTGGGGGGGTTTAATCTTGCAAAGAGAAAGGGGGGCTCCCTGCGCAAAATTACGCCTTCTCCTCTCATTTGTTAGCTGATTCCATCAAAAAGTTCGCTATTTATAGGCTACACACACGAACCTGGAGTAATACAAACCCTCCCGTGTTGTTCCCCGCGCAAAGTGGCCGGTCCCGAAGCATCTGACCGGGTTTGTGTGTGTGTGTGTGCGTGAGTGAGAGACACACACACAGAGCGCGCTGCCATCAAAAAGGGGAAAGAAGAGCTCAAGCTGAGAGACTTATTAATTGCTAAGAGCTGCTCTGCCACCAGCCATGTGAGTACCTAACAATGATCACCTTTTGCACAGATGGTCAGCGATCAGGCACAGACACTTTCTGTCCTTTTCTTCCTCCCTCCCCTTTCTTTTTTTTTTTTTTTTTTTTTCTCCTGCCTCCCCCCCCCCTTTTTTTTTTTTTTCTTTCCTTTTTTTTTTTTTTTTCTTTTTAGTTTGAGTTTGCACGGCTTATTCCTCCCGAAGAGGAGGAATGAAACGTGGGCGAACGCGGGGGGAGAAAATGTGCCGGAGAAGAGGAAGGAAGGAAGGAAGGAAGGAAGGAAGGAAGGAGAGTGGTGGAGGGAGAGGAGGGAGGAGGAGGAGGGTTTGTTAAGCGATCGCCTTAGTCCCCTGAGTCCGAGCCGGCTGGGAATCTCCCGACAGGGAGATAACGGAGGTTGTATCCCTCCCTCTTCCCCCGCTGTTCTTTTCCTGGAGCCCCCCGACAATTATTACCCTGGTATCAAGGCGGGTAACAGCTGTATTCATCAAACCCCATCGGGGAGAATGAAAAGGGAAATAAATACGTTTTAAAAGAGCGGGGATAAGGGTGTTTGGTGGCTCCGCTCCCAGCCTGCTCTGCCGGCAGGTAGAAAGCGCTGGGGCAGTGATTTAGGGGAAGGAGGGGGGGGGGTCGCAGCAAGGGACGAGGGGGGCTGCGGCGCCTTCCCCTCCCCACGCCCCCCACCCCCGGCCTGGCTCCTCACCCACGCGAGGTTTCGGGGCTCTCCGGGCAGTCCCCACACCTCGGCGTGGCACATCGTGCGTGAAGCGAAGCCTCACGCAGCAGAGGCGAGGGAGGGCACGGCACGTGGGGTTAAGAAATTGCACGTTTGATTCGAGATAAGGGGTGGTGGTGGTGTAGTGTGTCAAAAAACCAAACAGAAGAACCCCCAAAAGCAAGGCAATGTGTAGTAGGCAGTGTGGCTGTGGGAAAGGTAGGTGTCCCGGTCGGTGGAGGAATGCAGGGCTGGGAGACTTGGCGTGGAAAGGCGGGGTGTGGGCAGAGAAGGCGAATTTGCTTCCACAGCGTGGAGTAGGCGCGTTTCTGACCCACCACTCGAGCTCCAATCACGCAGTCCCAAGGTTTAGCCCTAGCGTTAAATTAACAGGGCCGGGGTGAGCCGGGGCGGTTATACCGTGTGCCCGGGATGTAACCTCTGCTCATTTATACACAAAGAAGAGGGAGAGACGGAGTTGTTACACCCGGGAAGCCAAAGAGCACGGTGAGTATCGGCGTTTGTTCCTCTCTCCCTCACATGCCTCTGAGCAAAGTTCAAAGGCAGCCGGTGTCTGGCCGGGGCTGGGTCCCCCGGAGCCCTCGGTGCCGAGACCCCCAGCACAGCCCCTTCCAAAATAGCGAGGAGAACTTGGCGGTGTCTTGCTTATAACTTTGCTGCTTTACGTAGGGGGGGGGGAGAAGTTGGATCCAGCGCTATTTATAGGTGGCAGTAAAACCTCCTTTTCAATAAGCAGCCGTGGAAAAGAAGCGTCAGAAAACCGGCTGCGTTATTGATTCAAGGTGCCGGGCGGTCACAGCCGGGTTGGACCTACAAAGTCACGGCTCCCCTTGGGTTAGGCGGGAAGAGGAATAGGATCCGTGTTTTGCTGACCCCTAGCTCGGACAGGATTCAATTCCCAAGCACGGGTACAGGGCACAAGAGTGTGAGATGGAAGACTTTTCCCTTCTCTTTCAGGCGCGCACACAATACAGGGCACCCGCGGGGCTGAAAGTGGGCCAGGGCTACACGGTGGGTATCAGATCACACAAAGCAGAGGAAAAGAAATCCAGTTAAAAATACATTAGTTGAAATCAGAGGACGAGCTTGATTTCTTTTTTTTTTTTTTCCTTTTAAACAAAGGTGCACGTTAGAACAAGCTGGGAGCACTTTGTGCCTGACGGTATCCCCCACGCCCATTGGAAATAAAGCAAGAAGCTTGCTCCTTCTTTGCATCTTTTAAACCTTGTTTTAATTAGAATTGCTAAAGTAGGACACCCCGGTGGAAGATGTTTTCAAGTATCCACCTACCTCTCTGCTGTAAGCAGAATTGCTGTCTGCTAAATTGCTTGAAAAGCAAAATTCTGCCCCGCCCCCAACTTGTTTTGGCACCTACTCACCCTTTCCCCCCGAAAATTGCAATCGCTTATGAAAGGTTACTCCTTTAGGAGCAAAAGAGAAACCCCAAACAACCAGCAGTAATGAGATGAGTGGATTCTCGAGAGCCTCGCTGTGCCCTGTGCAGCAGGAAAGGGCTTGGACAGAGAGCGTCACTCAAAACTAATGCTTTTTTTTTTTTTTTTCCTTCATTTGCCTTTTTTTTTTTAAAAAAAAAAAGTTCCAAATTGGGCGTGTCCTTACTCTTCTCCTTTAATTTATTTGATTAAATCATAACAAAAACAGACTCATGAGCTTCTCGTATTTCCTCACCTGTAACCCTACGCGAAACCTTTTACACGGAGGCAACTAATTGGCTTTAGTTAACTACGGGCACGGGCTGGGCTCCAGTTTGACTCCCGTTCCCAGGGCAGCGTTTCACGCAAACGCGTGTCACGGCTGCGCCTCACGCTCCTCGTTTTGCCAACTTCGGGTGTTTTTTAAACTGTTTCTGTCCTTCCCTGCCTTTCTCCCATTTCGCTAACGAGGGTTGATCGTGGCGGGGGCTTGCGGGACGGAGGGGGGGCCTTCCCCCGGGGGGG
>NW_015090922.1:4971351-4989409 GCF_001431845.1 Calidris pugnax
CCCCCCCCCCCCCCGCCGGTGCCCGCATTCCGGCTCCCCGCCGGTACCCGCATCCCGGCTCGGTGCCGGTGCCGCGCTCGCTGCTTGTTTCCATTTCCCAATTAAGGACTAGATGAGTTTCGCCTTCGGGAAAGCGAGGTTCTGTGAGCAGCTTGAATTAAAGAGAGAAAGAAAGAACGAACTAACTCTAAAAGTTTCTCGGGTCAAGCTCGGATTCCCTTTTGGTTATTACTCCAAAGAAGAACGGCGTCGATTAACTCTAAATTCGGAAATGCCGGCCCGAGAAGAAGAATGACAATTCCCCGTCCTTCTCTGCAAGGCGGCTAGTTGCAGGATGGCATTTAGGGCGTGTGGTCCCCTGATGACACGGTGACACCCCCCCCAGCTCCGTGCCCGCTGGAAGCCGTGGGTGGGCTCTCCCCTTCCCCCCCTGGAGATGCGGGACCAAACCTTCCCCTCCTTCTCTCCCGCAGCCCCCCCGGGCCGGTTTGACACCTCGGTTGGGCTCTCGCAGCCCAGGGCCACCTGCGGCCACCACGGCACCGTCACAGTAGGGGGGGGACCAGAAAAAAAAACCCAACAAACCAAAACAACCCCCCCAGACAACTAATTGCCCCCTCCTATAAGAGGGCAGAGGCCTCGTAGCAACAGGTAATGGAGGGCACCTGCGGCTTTTCAACCGCTGATGGAGGAAGCGGGAGGTCCGCGGCAGGACGGCGGTCGGTAAGGGGGTGTGAAAGAGAGGAGAGGGCTGTCCAAAAGGGAAAAAAAAACCCAAAAAACCCCAAACCAGGACTTGGTGACAGTGTAACAAAAGTTTAAGGCTGTGAGGCCAACGGGACCTCCGCAGCGGAGCCGAAAAGCTGCTTCCCCTCGGTCTCTTTCTTGCCGGCTTCTTGCGGGTCCCGAAAGCCGCCCCGCAGAGCGGCCCCGGCCCAGGGCAGCCCCGGGCCCCCGCTTTGAGGCCGGACACGTGTTGCTCCCCCGGGGGGAACCGGTCTCCCCCCGCCCCACCTCCGCGGGGACCCGTCGAGGATGCTCCGGGAGCCGGGTGCTGGGACCGGGCCGGGGGAAAGGTACGGCCTCCCCCTCTGCCAGGGCGCCGTTAACCTCTTGGGGGGCACGGCGGGAGCGGGCGCTCCGCCGCCGGGCACAAAGCAGTCCCCGCAGGGTGAGGAGATGGGGGGCTCGTACCCCCGGCCACCCCGGAGGCCGGGACGCCCCTCTGGGGTCCCCCGCTGCGGCTGGGGGTCGGCGGCGGAGGGCGGGGAGGGTCCCCCGGCTGACCCGAAAAAGGGGGGAGTCCTCCCCTTCCCTCCCCTCCCTTCCCCTCCCACCCCTGGCTCTTTGTTCTTCGGTTTGGCCCTTTGTTCTCCCTCTCCTCGGCGTCTGCCCTAAATTTCCAGGCGGGGTGAAGGTGCGGAGGAAAGTTGCTGAAAGCTGAGGAATTTGAAAAAGTGGGTGCCGGAGCAGGGAAAAAAGGCAGGGGGGGTCCCTTCCCGGGACTACGCGCCGTTCCCCAAATTCTGTCGCTTTGTCTGGTTTGCCCAAGGATCAATGTGTGGGGGTGGTGCTGAGGCAGAGGGGGGAGATGGGGCTCCCCCCTTTAGGGGCCGGGCACCCCCTTGTCTCCATCTGAAAGCATTCTGGTGGGCAACCCTCCTTTCTGGTGGGAAAGGGGATAAAGAAATAATAATCAGCGATTATTGTGGTGAGATGAGGCGGTGGGTCACGGAGATGAAAGGTTTCTGAAGGTTAGAGATTTTTAGGGCACGTGTGTTGGTTTGAGTTGCATGAAACCAGAATGGATTTGGCTCCGTGGGTTGCTTTTTGGTGTCCCCCCTGCTCGTTTGACAGGGCCGTGGTGAAGTGTTGTCAGGAGTTAAACAAGTTGGTACTTACTTACTTTCAAAGCAGATGGAATATCCTCACGGAGCAACGTCGTAGCTTAAAAGGCAGCTTTAGTGTGGTTCATGGGAATCACAGTCTGATTTTTGTATTGACAATAATAATAATAATAAAACCTCCATGGGAGGAGGACCCCTTCATCTGGCACAATATGTTGTAGCCTTATCCTGTCTTTACTAATCATCATTAAATGCTGGAGAACTACAAGCTTGTTTTGCCTTGCACTAAGAAATCACCAATAACTCTGAAAATACCAGTTATTACAGGATTCTTCCCTCTCCCCCTGATATATGAAAGTAGGAAAACACTTTATTCGGGTGTTAGGAAAGCTGGTGTAAAAGGGAAAGTTTTACTATGGTGTGTTGGAGTAGGTCACAACAGGTAACGAAGAGAGCCAGGTTAGAGCCCTGAATTCCAGCAGCCTTCCCCAACAGCGCTGTTACGCTCCCACTTCATATCCCAGGATGTTGAAAAGCTGCTTGAATGTAATTCTCATATTTCTTGTAGTAAAGAGAACGTCCATAAATATTTACTATCTTTATATACATAGAGATCCTATAAAATTATTTTTTAAAAATATTTTATTCACAGTACTTTTGTATTAAATAAAAAGGCTAAAATTGTTTATTACGGTAAGCCAAATTTCCAGTATTTGTATACATTATTCTGATATCAAACAAAATAGACAAAGTGAGAAATAAGGTGAGGTAAGATTGGACTTGACTAAATAAATGTTTTAGATCGGGATTTTTTTTTAACGTGCATATGCTAACAGGGATCACACCATCCCTCTGGAGATGTTAAACCCCAGGTTCTGTTTTACAGATGAAGTGGGTTTTGATTCGAGGTGATGAGGGGCCTGCTCTGGCTTTGATTTTTCCTGATGTTGAGGGGGATACAATCCCGGTGAGAAGTCCGGGAACCTCACAAGTGGAAAACCCAGATTCAGGTGTTTCGAGCTGGAAACTCAAACCCAGAAGCTGTCCTTGAAAACGTTGACCTTTATTATTTGGGACTGAATGTAATGATTGGTCACTCACAAAGTAGCGGAAAGATACAGGCGTCGTATCGGATGCTTTGGTGATAGTTTGATTTTCTAGCCGAGTGTGTCCCCACACAAAAGCCTACTAGTTTATTGCTGAAATCTAGAAGCTGACCGCGTTACTCGCTGCTCTGTTCATATCCCAGTGCTCATAATGTGGTGTTGCAATATCCAGGTAAAAATGTTCAATGCCATTTACAACAAGGAATCTGCCTTAAGCAACACTATAATCAGTAATAGCTAATGTTACCCAGAACAAGAGTTTCTGCAAATGACTTATCGCCACAGGACTTAACAAAGTTACAGCTGTAATTGTGCTGAAAACTAAATAAAAGCAGACATCCAAGAAGTAGGATATAAATTTAATTGGGAAAAAAATGGGTCTTACAGAATGTTGTGTGTGATCAATAATAGCTGCTTCTGTCTCGGTAGTGATGACGATTAGAGGGACGAGCGACGTTTGTGGGTACTTGTTTGAATAGAGGGTTTCTGCAGCATGAGAAAAAATAATTTCTGACTCAAAAGCATCCACTGAAGAAAGGGTGGTTGCATTTATTCATGTTAATTAATCTTCCCTTTTTGCTCGCAGTTTTTACTGACATACGTACATTTCCTTTCCATAGATGAGAAATTTATTATTTAAAAAAAGAAAGCAACAGACAGTGCTCTACTACTTCCCTTGGAAAATCTGACATTGAATACAAGTTCCTAAATATTGCACTGAATTTCTGAGGGCAAACCTAAATATATGAAGACAGTTTGAGTTTTTGTTGTCTTGCTTTTTGGAGCAGGTGACAAAGCTACTGAATTGTAGTAGTTTGCTAAACTACCGAGTTGTTTAAACAAGATGTCAGGCAAGACCTTTTACCTCTGATTTTGTTTTTATCACTTTTATCTGTTGATAAATATTTGCAGCAAATGAGGGGAAAAATACGTTGGTTTTGTTTTCACTTCTCTTCCAGTTGTTATTATATCTAAGCGGTTCCGAACAGCATCGCTGCAGAGGAATATGGCATAAAACCAGAATAAGTAGGAAATTAAAAATAAACACTCTCTGCTTTATAATAGATACCTCTAGACATAGGTATGAATGAATACTGATTCATTTATACAGTTCTTAAATGGAAAAGCCGTAAGTTTACAGCAAAGGTAAACAGCGTGTCGTACTGCATTTAGCAGATGTTGGTGTGCTACCTTTAGGAAAATGGAGAGCAGCGGTCCCCTTGACATCCCTGGAGAAATTTTGATCTTGCCAGAAAGGAAAGGAGAGCGTGTAACTATAGGAACTAGGCTGAGAATGGAGGGTTAACAACTTTAATAATGTATTTATTTTCTTTTATTAATTTATCTCACTCTTAACAAAATTAAAAGTTTGGGTTTTTTTGTAAATGCCCATGTTCTATTCTATTGGTATATAGTATGGGTAACAAAATTAAAATAGTCTTCAGAATAATTCCAATTTCAGGCTTTCAAATGCTACAATGGTCTTACATGCTTGCTGCATGTTTAAAATTACCACTGACTATAGTAAATAGTGGTACATGCTGGCTAACATTCAGTTGCTGAATAAGTAGCAAATTAGCAATATAGATTTAATTTTTTTTACTGTTATGCCAAATATGAAGGACTTGGAGCTCCTTTCGTCATGCAGGTATAGGACTATACTTATGATGTTGATTGACTGTAGTAAATACATTTGCAACAAAAACTGGTGATAATTACATGTTTCCATCCACGTATATTATTTTTTTTCAAAAAGTGTCATTCTTAATAGAGTAGTAATAATAAACTTAGAAATTACTTCCCCATATTTTTATTCTGTTACAAAAGATGACTTACTCAAAGCACAAAAAGAAGTATTTCTCTGTATTTTCTTAGTGACTCGTGACCTTAAGGTACAGCAGCGCTGGCATAATACACGCGGTCTCCCTCCCTCAAAATACTTGCCAGAATAGTACATCATTGCCTATGCATGGTTTTTTTTGACCGTGCATCAGTAATGCATGAATGGCTCTGGCTTGTTGAGCACAGAGGGGAGAAAAGATGATAAATCAATATAAGTTCATTCTAAGTAACTGATTAAGACTCCGTTCTGTTTCCATTGCAGTTAACACCAAAACTCTCGTGACTTTGAATAGCTTCCTCTTACTGTTTGGCTTGTGAAAATGCTCAGAAATCCCGGTCAGCGTTTTGGTTTTGTTGTGCAGAAAGAAAGAGAAGTAACATTATTGTTGAAAGCTACGGTTCCAGGCCTTAATTTTTTCATAGACTTCTAATTAATATATAGAATTACCTCCACCATCCTGCCTGCCTTGGCCCTGAAAACAGTTATGTCCATGAGTAGCATATTTGGTATTTTGTGTTTAACTATTTCAAACCTTCATCCAAATGCAGGATAACAATGTTTTTGGGTTTTTTTTTTTCACTTGTGTCAAATACAAATCCTTACATTGGCGCCTGTCTTGGGAAGCTGCCAATGAACTGTTGCCAAGTTTAACATCCATTAATGACGATTGTTAAAATCCGCAAGGAATTTACACACTTTCTTCCAGTTAGGAAAAAGTTTGAGTAGAACTGAACTAGGTAATTCCATGCATTGGCCGTCAACACTTTCTGAACATTTTATTATTTAGCTTTTTTTTTACCTTATTTTTTCATACTGTTGCATTTACGAGAATAGAGTGAGACATCTAAAATATGCTTGAAACTTATAATTAAAAATATAGATCTTTAAACAAGGAATGAATGAAGTGCAGACTTCCAAATTATAAATTAGAAAATCCTTTCCCTGTTTCTAATTTGGATTTTTCTCTGAATAATTTTCTACCCTCCTCCCTCCCTTTTCATCTTGTTCACCTGAAAAATTTGGGAAGTGGTATGTGTTTTAGTAGGACACAGCGTAGTGACTTCTCCATGTTTGAAAGATACTTGGAACTCTTCTTACAATGCCTTTGCATCAATAGAAAGAGAAATAAGTGGAGCTTACACTTCTAACTTGTGTGTTACCAACTTTTCTTATACACTCAGTAGATAAATTTGTACCTTTTTTTTTTCTCTAATCTGTAGAACATCTATCCAATGGAAAAAGTGAGACATATATATAGATATCTATGACACATATATCTCTGTGTGTGTATATATATCATAGCCAGGGAAAAAATTACTCAAGAAGACAAACTTGCTTTAAAGGAAATGCTACATAAAAGAGGAACTTTTATGGGGCTGAAGTTGTCAGATGGTAGAATGAAGGAATTATTGAAACTGTAGTGTTCCACCTTCCTTAAGCTCAGCTCCCTTTAGGTAAGGAAGGATCACCAGTAGTAGACCCATGTGAGAGTGATCACAGTGACTGAATTATCGCTCAGTTCCTTTACCCCTTACCTAGCAAATAAATTTTCATCAATATGTCAAGATCTGAATTCTTTAAGAGGAAAAAAAAGCAATAGATTCAACCTTTAAATGCCAGGAGGGTTGGTGAGGTTTTGTTTGTTTATTTGTCTTTTTTTTTTTTTCTTTAAATTGATTATTTGTTTTGTAGCAAGCAGCATTCATAGAAAAACATTCAAAGTGAAGGGAAAAGTAATTGAGGGACTGTGATGGGACTGGCACAGATCTTTCCTGAAGATGAAAACCAAATCGCTTGTCATTGGAGTTGCTAATATCTTTAGAACACATTGAAATTTAATCTGTAAGTTTGGCATCGCATCGCATTAATTGAAATCACCGAGATTCATGTTCTGCAGTCTGGAACTTCTGCAACCGTGCCTAATTTCTATGAGTGGTTTATTTTGATGTTATAGTTTAAAATTTTTGGAGAAAAGAGACAAACAGGCATGGTAAACCTGTGATTGATTAAAATACTTGACATTTAATAAGTTAATTTGATCTATTCAACTGAGGGGTATCGAAGTCATAACTCTTACTTTCATATAAGGAAACTGAGTCACGGAGACAGAAGTGACTCTTAGATGCCCAAATTCCCAATGATATGTTGGTGATGGATTTAGGAACGCTGAGCAGGTCGCATACACCTGCCACAAACAGGATGTAGCCTCATAATCCATGTGTATTTTATGATGCCTTCACAAACTACTAAAACTTCATTCTGAATGTTTCCTTGGGAGCTTCGTGTCACCCTTTCTTTTAGTGGCAACGCTTCATTCATCAAATGTCTATAAAGGTTGTACCTTGTGGTCACCTTTAGGAGGACTGGAAGATGTGTTTGTCTTTCCAGTACACAAATAACTTCTTGAATGTTAACTCCTGTATTTGTAAGTATAAAATTACCTGAAATCAGTGGGAATTGCTCTTGCATAGCAATTTGTTGCACCAAGGCCACAGGGAGTAAAACGAGCACCTCGTGTTGTACATGCTCTGCAGCAGCATAAAGCTGAGAGAGAAAAACCCAGGTGCAGTGAAAAATAGCAAAGGGAAATTTTCATTGGGCTTGTACCGAAAGAGTTGTAGCGAGAAGCAGCATATACTGCTGGAATAGAAGAACCTGCTTCTGGATGTTAACTCTGGGTAGTATATTGCCCTGGTAACCTAGACAGTAATGTGATACCCTGTCCCTGCAGGTAGGAATGTAGAGCAACAACCTTCTAACAATTGGAAATGAATACACCAATCTCTTAAAAAGTCATTATTCATGAAAAAGAGGCAACATAAAATTGGTTCAGGCAAAACTGTGTATCCTACCGTGCATCTGGCTGTAACAAGTAAGGCTTAGGAATATGGTCTTATATGAACAACTACTGAAATGATGATTGTTGATTGTCGCCATGGTTTTTCTTTCTCTGTGGTCTTAGCTGAACACCCATGTCCCAAGGGCTCAGAGCAAGGGCTGAGAGTGTTCAGGTTGCATACAAGCCTGGTAAATGTAGAGGGCCTAGAATGGGGATCACTGAAGTTCTCAGGATGGCTCTAGAAGGACTTGAAATGGGGCTTTTGTGAGCTAGTGGCTCTACTTCAGAAATTTAATAGCAAAACATTATGGTGAAGTCTCCTAACTAGGAAAATTGCTGGAATGTAATGAACTGTACCATAGTACCCAACAGCACAGGGCAATTCGTTGCCCTAAGTAAAATTACCCATATTGAAATAAGAGATTGAATAGAGAAAATTGAATAGATTAATATTGAATAGAGACAATTAGGGACACAAGTAAACTCTGGTTAGTGTATATAAAAAATAGTATTAGCCAGTTAGGAAGAACTGGTTTGAAACAGCCAGTAGTATCAGCCTCCCTGAGGTTTCTTTTAATTCTCCTGTAGCTGAGAACTGGTTCAGTGTAAGGGAACTTGAAGGACATGTCCAGCGATGACATTTTACGTATGCCTTGTAGTGTGCTGGTGGACACAGAAGACCAACGTACTCAACACCAGGCTGAAAATTTTCAGCCAGGTAAGAGGCGTGCTTTGCCATCTCATGGGAGAAGGCAAATGGGGATACAGAGGTGTTTGCAAGGGAAGCAGTTCCCCCGTGTTAGCTTCTTCATGCCTTCTCCTCCCCAAGAAGCCCACTTGGAGGACGAGCTCCAGCTCGGCAGCCTGGCTTGTGAGTTCTGCCACACCTGGCTGGACACCAGCTCCCTCCTCCCCTGCCTGCTTCTTCCTGTGCAAGGCGGCAATGCCAGGTGGCTACGTCTGTCCTCTTGCCTTGTCTTTTTTTTTTTGGTTGGAGCTGCCATCTGAGCAGAGGGGTAACATGGGGAAGGCTGATCTCTTTCATGACCTATTCAGGGCTATGATTGTCGAGCCCAAAATCGAAAAGACAGTACTCTGCAGTGGGTCCCCTTTTGGTGAAAATGGTTGAAACTCTGCCATCTAACTACAGAGCAGATTAAATGACTGGCACTATTTTGAAACATCCTTTATTTTCTATTGGATTATCTACAAGTAAACATATCCAGATTTGCAGACTATCCTTTACATTCCAAGACAAAAAAAACCCCAAAGACCAAAAGCATCCCTCTTTTACTAAACTTATTAAAAAAAACCAAACCAAACCCAAAATCTAAACCCCCCAAACCTGTTTGTTTACATATTTTTATAGAGATTTAGATAAATGGGGACATACTGTCTTAGATGTGACGACCTCTAAAGGTTTATAAACATTGTTTGTAAGCTATTAAGGAACTGTGATTGAACAACGCAATGGAAACATCGTAGCTAAAAAGGAAATTAACAACTTGCCTCCTTGGCAGAATCATCATCACCCTGCGTGCAGGAAAAGCCTTGTAGCTGGCTGCCTTTGCTGCAATTACTGGTGTACTTTCTTCCCAGGATATCCCATTGTTTGCTGCGCTCCCCCCACAATAATTTTTGTAGGGCTTTATGAACTTTATCTGCTGAAATGTTTTGTATAGCACCTAACAAAACTGCCTCCTTACACTAAACACTGCTGCTGTGCTATAAATGCCTAATCAGAACACATCTCTGGTAGTGTAAATCTGGAGCAGTTACTCTAATTTCTGTAGAAATTGCTCTGCATTGATGCTGGAGCAACTCACCCTGGTCTCTCGCCTTGCTGTTTGTGGCATGAGAGAAGGACCTGGTATTTTGGGACCTATTTCTGCAAAAAGTTGAGCACCTGTAATCCTACTAAGGTCAGCAGGAGAGGAGAGCAGGCAGCTCCTGGCAGCAGCAAGCCCCACTCATTTCTGCGCTGCCCAGAAGAGTCTCAAAATCATCTGCAAGAGTCTCAAAATCATCATTAAAATTCAATTGTTTCCCTTCACATTTAGACATCCGCCCATGGAAAAACGCCCATGGTGGAACTTCTCCCCGTCTCCCTGGGGGTGGTACCAGGAGATTAGCTCACGAGGAGGATGGGAAGGCTGCAGCCTTAATGGCAACTGAAAAGACAGAGACAAGAAAACGAGCTTCCCTTGCTGCCCTTAAGTAAAGCAGTAATCCACATGGCTCCAATGCTAAAATACGCAATAACCTGGTTGTAGGATTTCCTTGGTAAAGATTTCGCATTAGTTCTGCTTCTGTTTTGGCTATATAAATATTTATAACTTATTTTATTGCTATTGCTGTATAATATGACCAAAATATAATGAAAAAAATGCGATTTCTCAAATTTTTAATTAGAAATTGAAGCTAGATCCCCAGCTAGTATAAATTGGTATGACTCCCCTGATTCCGTGAGAGCTGTATCAGCTTTCACTGGCTGCATGTCTGGTTTCTAGTTCGTAGCTCCAACTGGCTAATTACTGAATAAGGCTTCACCACACCATGACATTCATATATAGTAATGGGGTTAAGCAGTTAAACGTCAGTAAATGCATTCATCTGTGGAATAAGATCTTTTCACTTTTCTCATCATTTTCCATCATAAACAACTAGATTAAAACTGGTGTCCTCTCCTTCCCACCAGCTTCTTGGCCACCTGCTAGAGGCCCGCAGGCATAAGAGGAAGGATGGGTTTAGTATCAGCACATTTCACATAGGGCTTTAGAAAAGAGCATCTTTAATGTACACCAAATGAGGTAAATTACAGGGAAGTGTTTCCAGCTGGCATTCCATGGCTGTGAATGCAGCCTGGGAACCCATGGCCCAACAGGCTTTGTCACCTTGACTGATGCTAAGAAAGCCCTTCCTACAAGCTTCCATATGCTATTTTCTATCTATATTTATCAAATCGTTGCCAAGTACAACTTTTTGTGTGTGCCTGGGAATGTACTTAAAGATTTTGAGAAGTCAGAAGACTCACTGAACTTTTAAAGCTGGATACTGTCAATGTGCTTCAAGCGGGGTCCAGATGGAATTGAGGTAGTTGAGGTCCTTCAGACCAAATTTGTTTAAGATCTAATATTGGCCTTTTGACTTCACGTGCCAGGTGAAGTTCTGCAATCTCAGGGAAGACTTAATTCATACAAGCAGTGTTGGGTGTCACAGGTGCTTTCTTCCCAATTGCAATAGTAACAGTTCCTCTGGCTTTACAGAAAACATAGCAGTTAAAGAATTCACATTCAGGGATGAAAGGTTTCATGTTTCCTCTTCTTCCAGTCTACACGCTACTCTATGCACAGGCTTCTTCCACTCTTCCTTTTGAAGCTCTACCACCAGCATTTGAGGTTATTCAGGCCAGAGAACAGGAGCAGCAGGCAGCATGACTACAGCCTCTAATGCAGAACACTGAGTTCTGTGGGGTAATCCTGGATCTCTGGCTTCCGAGACTCCTTTTGCACTTACACATTAAGAATAAAACATGTTCATGAGCTTTTGAGAATTCCTGAGATAGGACCTGAATCATAGACAGAGCCTATTTGCCATGAAACCTAATATCTTCTTGGCAGCCATTCTTTGTCTGCAACCTTTGCTCTGGCGATCTGTTTTGGAGAGGCGTTTTGGAAATCTTGTAGTTGTCACCTGTACGCCCAGGAATCAAGCTCATCACACACTACTTTCTACTGGCACTTTCACCAGTACGTCGCGTGTACTTTGCACACCCAGCAGGGTTCCTGAAGTGCAGACTGTTAATCTCTCGTTATCTGTGTAGCGTGTGAATGGGGGAAAAGGCTTAAATTCTGTTTGTATTTTAAATAACTGTCTTGGCAGTTACACAATCCACAGCGTTCATATTTCCACGGAATGCAATGTTTGCGACTATCGTTAAAAAGAGAGGAGCAGATATCAGGTATGGAGGAGCAGTTTGGAGAGTTTGGTCCGGAGTGGGTCAGCCTGGCTGTCAAGGGCACCTGGAAAGGTGCCACTCCGTGCCGTGCAGTTTGTCTGCTGCCTGTATGCAGTATTATTGCTTGCTGATGGCCGTTTGGCAACTTTTGTCTGTATCAAGCAAGCCAAGTTCTGATCCCTTTACAGAGTTAGTTCAAATTCCTCTGACACCAGGCTCGATTCCTGCGAGCAGCCAGCCTGCAGGAGCCAAGAGGTGAGCTTGCTTATTCTGAGCAGACTTGGAGCTCGTTATTAGGTGAGCACCCCGCCCTGAATCCTGATCTCTGATAAATTAACTTTTTAACACCGCATTACCACTAGCGTACAAGCCAAATGTCTATGTAGATATTTACGTGCCAACAGCCAAATCGAAGCTCTTTCTTTTTCTTCTGATATATGTTATGCTTTGCAGACATGAGTAATCCATATGGGATATCTTTCCCACAGAGTAAAACCA
Organism: Calidris pugnax; assembly: GCF_001431845.1. Taxonomy (NCBI): domain Eukaryota; kingdom Metazoa; phylum Chordata; class Aves; order Charadriiformes; family Scolopacidae; genus Calidris; species Calidris pugnax. Next base: position 4,983,443 of record NW_015090922.1, read on the forward strand.
ATGTAAATTCACATGACTCAGGGACTTGTTTCAATGCTTATGTATAAACTCTCATTAGAGTGATTACGCTTGAAGATCAAAAGAAAAGTACACTCACTTATATTAATGTTTAATGCATAATTCACATTGTTAGAACAAAAAAGAAAACAGTGGTGGTTGTTATGACAAATATTAAACAGTGGTGCTACTAACCAATTCTCATAGAGGATCCTTCATTTCGTTGCATTGGCTGGGTGCTGAGATTACCTCTTGCGCATGTTGTACCACCGTCTCAGACATTTAGCCTAGATGATCTCCATGGTCCCTTCCAACTCTAAAAATTCAGTGAAATTCCTCACTGGATAAGTAATTCCCCTGTAATGACAGGAGTGGGGGACAGCCAGGATACCCTACCACTGCTGGTGGCTCCAATGCTCAGAGACCTCTCAGTGGAAGCAGAGCACAGAATAATCTAATCCAGTTGTTTATACAAGTGGGAGTTCAGATTAAAACTGAACTGAACATATCCCACCATATGCTCCTGTATTGTCCAAAACTCTCCTTGCCTTCAATCTTAGTCTAGTTGGAGCCTTAATATCAAGACTAGGCCCATGCTGACAGTTACCCAGCACAACAGAATTAAAGAAGAACTTCATTTCTTGTTTAACGCTGATCCATGCTCTACCTTCTTTATTCAATGCTTACTTTCTTACCAGAAAGCTTCTCACTTAAATAGGCAGGTTCAGTATGAGGGAGTTGTACATGAAATCTGTTCCCTCTGCCTGCAACCGAGACCAGGACATCAGAGCAAAGCCCTGCTTGTAATCACAAATCGGGCTTAGGAAGGAGAATCCCGTGTGTGGTGTCATTTGTGGTACGGCGCAGCGGGGCTGCTTCATCTGTGTAAGGGAAGACCCCTGGGCACCCTCTGCCTGCCCACATGACAGCCTTTCACATAAAGTAGGAGTTGGGTCTTTTTTACCTTCATAGCTTTTACTGGCTTTTCCCATGTCAATGTTTATAGGGTCAGCAATTTGAACCATCTAGTTTTGATATTTATGCTTCTTTCAAAAAATTGGCTGTTGTAGAAATTATGTAAACTCAGCTACTTTCTCGTCTATTTTATTTATTTTTCCTATAAAAAAAACCCAAACAACCAGCCCACAACAAACAACCCTGAGTTGAAAGTTTAGCAATCTTAATTCATGTCAAAGAGTCACCTCTCTACCTAGGGAGGTCTGTCCAAATGATATTTGACAAAGTTTCTGTTTGGCACAAAGTTGCAAAAAAAGAATTTGAATGTTCTCATTATCATGTTGGTAACTTTCCTGCACTTCAGCAGTGAGACAATACACCTGATTCCAGGCACAGCAGCTGCCTGAGCTTCAAGTAGGTTCTTCCTGATTCAGATCTCTATAAGTGAACTACAAAGGAACTCTCTGTTCCTGAGGAATCTTCCGAAGGCCCCGTTGTTCTGCAAACCCTTCTGTGCAAGTCTGAGAGGTTCCTCATTCAGGAATTAATATTGTTAAATTAGAAGGGGTGCTATTGCTTTGAATGGTATGCAGGCAAACATACAAATGGACCATGGGTGCTTAAGAGGACAGAGCAGAGCTTTGGTTTTTGTTTTCCTTTTGTTTATAACAACGTGCTTAGAATATTTATGATCGAGAAGCTGATATTTTCTCCAGTAAAGAACCTATTGTCCACTTTAAGGCAGTTGAGAACTTACTCAGAGTATCTTCTAGTTAAATTGTTTACTTTTAGCAGAGGGCACATAGCATGGCCATCCTGTAATTGACCACAAATGCATAGCTGTTGTGGGGCTTTTTGTTGAGAAAGGAAAAACCTGTAATGAACTAAGTGTGCTTCACAAGGAATGGAGCAGGTCGAATGTTGGGCTAAATTAACCTCATATTATACAGAAAAACTAAACTCTGTTGTTTTTATCTGTGGGACTTTGGACTTGCCTACACACCAAATTATTCCAGGACATTTATTGGGTACACTGCAGTAATTACTCCTGACTAAACCCATGCATAGACAAATCTTACGCCAGCATAAGAATTCACTTTCTTGAATTCTCTTAAACCACTTGGAAAGTGGATTGAGTGAAACCAGGAAACAACTCGGTCATTCCAGAATGAATAAGCTATCTGAACACAGTTCTGCTTTACATTCACATCCGACCTTATTCCAGCATAATTTTCGTGGGCTGAGAGGCTCTTAGGATATATCTACATAGCAAATGAACGCGTGATTATAGACATACCAACCTCTCCTTTACTCTCACTGGCATGACTAACAGCAGTAATGAAAGATGGTAGCAGAGACTTCAGGACAGCCTATTAACTGGAGGATATACGCAGTTGGTTGTGAACAGCCTCTGCCAGAAATCCACCTCATCACACCCTCGCTGCAGATCCAACTCACGTCCCTTAGACTAGTACTGGGCTTGGGGATGCCCCTCCGCATCTCTGGTGTGTACACACACACCAAAAATTGCATATGTGATAGGACTGCGCAGCCGAGCTAAATGGAAAGCAGGTGAATTTAACTTCAGAGGTTAGTCACACTGGGGAAGAAGCACGGCTCACACATTTTTAATATACACACCTTTGACAACCAAATGAAGTGTCAGCTGTGCGACTGCGGAGGCCACATTAAATATGCTGTAGACAAGCACAACTCAGTTGATTTCGCTAGGGCTGAATTTGGCTCCACAGGTGAGATCTTGCTTATTTGACTAATACTTGTTTTGTTGCCTATCTGCTCATTTATTTTAATGAAATTAATGCATTTTAATGTTCCTTTAAGTGCATTCCAAAAATAGCAATTTGATTAACTAATTCACTTTTAAAAGTGTAACAATCACAACTAAAAATCTCCCTGTTAGCTGAGGTATGGAATAATTGCAAGTAGCATCTTGGGTAGCTATGCCATACCCTTCACCCTTTTAAACAAATTCCCCACATCAATCAGAAGGGCCTCACTTAAAAATGAATGGCGAAATACAGACAACAATCAAGCTGTACACAGTGCTTTTCAAGTCTACAAAAAAAATTTATCGGTAATGTACTCTGCTGAGTACACTATACTTAAGACGGGTAGGAATTCAGTCTAAAAGCAGTTCAAAACAATTCCAAAACAGAAACACGAAACAAACTTGTCTTTCTAGCCAAGCCAGAAAGCATCTTGAGTAGCTTGGGTTAAAAAAACAAAACAAAAAAAACCCCAAAGCTGTCAATTTCAGGCTCCTTGAAATGATGCTTGGACTGTACTATGTTCTGAGCATGGTTTTTGGTTTTTTCCCCTAAATCTTTTTTCAGTTGCAACAGATGATCTCACCATTTGAAACAAGGTGCTGTTTGAGAGCACAGAGTCCAGCAGCACAAAAGGTGTACACTGACTTCTCCCTGACTTTATCTCCTTATAAAAACTGGAATAGCAAAACCTGATTAGTGACAGTATTAAGCAAAGCCAATTTTCCCTTTTATTGTATTTAAATGAGGAAAATGAAAGTGTTAATGCTAATATTAAGGCTGAACAGAGGCAGCTGCAAAAAGTAATTGCGTTTCAGCCCTGCTCCATGTGTCCTCTGGTGAACTCCACCGGGCTAGTGACATAGGTATTGGCGATGCCGTAACTTGTTGTTAAAACAGGTAGTGGGAAAGGCAGCGTGGAAGTGGCAAGCTTGATTTTGGGGTGCTGCTGGGGCGCTCTGTGGTCCCTGGGAGGGGGTTTGGCACCCCAGCAGTCTGGGGTATGAGCAGTGTGCATGTAACGACTGATCTTTAGCCAAAGAGGTGCTTAAATCTGTGCTAGCGTGGACAGTGTCTTCCCAAGTGAGGCCTAGCTCTGGAAATGCTTTCTGCGCGCGAGTTAAGTCCAACGTGTAAAAAGGTCACCCTGAATTTAGCAGGGGGCCGTTCGGGTAGGACTCGCCTTTCAAAAGGATTAAAAAAAAATGAAGGAAAGAAGATGCAGGTGTCTCACCGGCCCCTACTATTACTCATTAACACTGCTCACGGCCTGCACTGTGCTCGAGCAGACCGCGGTGCTGACTGTGGGCCTAAGCTCCCTCTTTTAGCCTAAACCGCCCTGCTTTCAGCAAAAAAAAAGAAGAAAAGGTGCCCCGCAACCCTGGCAGCGGGGGCTGGCAGAGGAGAGGGACTGAATCGCGGGGGCTGAGGCCAGGCTGCCAGGCTCTGCGCCGGTCCCTCGCTCTCCTCAGCAGCGACGCCATTGTGATAGCGAATCCCCAAACCGCCGCCGCGCCGCCCCCGGCCTCACTCTGCCCGGCACGGGGGGCACCCCCAATTCACCCCGCTCCCCTTGGAGTCCCTACGTGGAGTTGGGGGGGGCGGCTCCCCCCCACACTATTTGTGTCCCCCCTTCCCCCGCCAGCCTTCCCCTGCAGGGGCTCGGAGGAGGTTTGGCGGGGGGGAGGTGGGACGCGAGGCCGGGCCTGCACGGCGGCGGCAGCGTTACTCCTCGCCCGCCTCCCTCTTGCATTTCGGGTGCTTTTTTTTTTTTTTTAATTTTAATTATTTTTGTGTGTGTGTGTGTGTGTGTGGTGTCCTTCCCCCAGCCCCGCTGGCGGCGTGTGCGTGCCCGTCTCCGTGTCCCCGCGTCCCCTGGGCGAGGTGTCCCGTCCGCCGCCGCAGGACCCGGCCGCCCGCCCGCCGCATCCCGGCTGCCGGGGAAGGGGGGGGCACCCCCTCCCCGAGCCCCGCTGATCGCTACGGCTTGGGGGGGCTTTTTTGTTCTTTTGGGAGGAGGGGGTTTGTTTGGGTTTTTTTTTTTTGGTTGTTTTTTGTTTTTTTTTTTTTCCAGGTGGGAGTTGGCGGTGACCGGCGAGGCTCGCCCGGCACTGAATGTCACCCTGAAGGTAAAATGAAAGACAAAAAGATGAACGCATGCCTGCTCCCCTCGGCCGCGCTCCCCCCGCGCCCGCCGCCGACCCACCGCCACCATCGCGGGGCGGCAGCCCCCGCCGCGCCCCGGATTTCCTGTCCCGGCGCTTTATTATTTCGCTATTTTTTTTTTTTTTTAAAAAAAAGTATTTGTTTCAAACATATTATAAAACCAATGGTTATGCGTTGAAGACCTGAAACTGAATGAGAATAGGGTTACTCAGTGTTTGGCCAGGAGTTATGCATATTTTTCCCTGATTAAAAGATTTTCCTCCTTCCTCTTGGCAACATTCAGAATATTGTAAGCTTAACATTTACGGGAAAGAGTTAAGTTTATTGCTTAGGATGAATAGCATACTTCAGATAAAGACATGCAATTCTTTTAATTCTAATACCTTTGGATGAGGATGAGGAATTAATTATGTTAAGCTTAAGGCTAATTTTGACAATTCCCAAGAAATCTTAATTAGAATTTTGGAAAATTCCATAAAATATGTCCTTGTCATCATTCTTTTATTGTCAATAAATACAGCTGGTAAATCTCGAGATATCAGAAAGGCTTTCTTTAAAGGTATTTGAAAGACATTTTGAATATAAAACCTGTAGAATTCTTTTCTTATCTCAAAGGCAATCAAGATGAACAAATTAATGGAGTAGCTTCAGAGTATTATTACTCCTTGGGAGATACTGTACCAGACAGTCCAAAAAGCCGCACAACAGCACCGGCCACCCGGGGTTTAGTGCTTCTCGAACAATTATTTAAAATTATTGGCCGGGGAGGAGGGTAGGGGGGGAGTATGATTATTTATTTATTTTTCCCTAATCCTCCCCCAGCAGGGTTTCTGTGTGCGTGTCCCCCCCCTTGCCCAGGGTCAGGAGAGCCGGGGAAGTGACGAGGCTTTAGGCGGCAAGAGTTTGGGGCCGGGGTCCCGGGGTGGCTCTGGCCGTTGCGAGCGGGGAAGGGGGACAGGACTCTCCCAGCCAGTGCCGGGCCGCCTGCGATTGTCGCCACCGCTGCCCGCGTCGCCCTCCCTCTGTCCGGGGTGCCCTTTGGGGAGCCCCCAAGTGTCCC
>NW_015090922.1:4989419-5218672 GCF_001431845.1 Calidris pugnax
CACGCACAAAGGCAGCGGGGGCCGCTCGGACCGGAGAACCGGGAAAGGGGGGCAAGGAAAAGTGTGGAAAGTCGAGGTAGTGCCTGCTCCTCCTGGTGCTTCACCCTCCCAGCCCTGGCCGTGGTGGGGTGGGTGGTGGTGGTGTTAGAAAAGTGGTTGCATGGGGAGGTTTGAATATGACCCGGCTGCGAGGAAATTTCATTTTTTCCTTATTTTTTATTTATTTATTTATTTATTTATTATTTTCCCCTGGGCGTTAATGCTGTGAAGGAGCGAGTGGTCTTGGAGGTATGTTTTGAAGTGCTGCAGGAGAAGCGCTCCGAGGACTTGGTCTGGTTAATGTGTTTCTCGTGGTGCGAAAGAAGAGAGGACTGCATTTAGGAGATGACTAAATAATGGGGGAGGCAAGTAAAAAATGAGTAGAAGATGAAGGAAAATGAAGGTGAATGGTAGTGTGGGAAGGCAGGCGCTGAGCAGCCTGGGTTTCTCTCCTGGCATCCGCTCCCCCCCCCAGCACCCTCCCTACCCATCCTGGCTGTTCGTACTATTAAGGAGACTCTCTAACAGCAAACGTAACCCAACAGAAAAACAGATGACCTCCCACTCGCACTTCAAGCCATTTGTGGCCCGGAGGGAAATCTGAATGCCCTTTGTATAAAACCACCAAAGTTTTAAGCATTTATTAGCCACCCTGTCTCAAATACATAGTGTAAAACTTGCCTGATCCGTTTTGGCTTTACTTCCCTGGTTTATTTCAGAGGACAAAATGTTCTGGTGTAGCATACCTAGCGTCGCTTTCGGAGCAGGAGTAGTTTACAATATAACCTACATTAGATTATACATGGTGCGTGCGTTGCATTTCCACTCAAAATAGCCGAAGACTTAGAATGACGAAGCGACTCATGTGGTTATGATCTTCCTTGTCTTGAGAGCATCAAGGTAGCCGTGGTTCTGCGTGCTGGGGAAGGGGGGGGGTTTGTCTGTGCTGTGAGGGGGTTTGTGTTTGTATGGGAACCTGGTGGCAGGTTTCCTTTCAGAGGACTTTACAGTTTGAAATGTGCCAGAGGCAGAAGGTAAACACAACATTCGGTGTGTTCGTTGTCAAAATAAGGAAAACAAATCAATTGCATTAACTGTGTGGGGAGTATCACAGTTATTCCACAGTATTTTGTCAAAAATTAAAAGGTTACCACTAGAGTACTATATCCCTATCTCAAGCCTGGCACCACTTATTACTGCAATGGTATTTCAATATTAAGTGATCTTAGAGATATTTCATCTTTCATTTTGAATCCTGAATTTGAATCAGCATTAGGGTGTCAGGTCTGCGAGATAAGGTATAACAAACTAAGTAGACAGCTGAAGGGCTCCTGCTGAAGGTGTTGCTGAGAAGGATATCTTAGGCTGTTTGCAGTAACCTTGTTTACAGGGTCGTTTCAATTGCAACCTGAATTTCAGCGAGAGGCTGCCTGGACTAATGCCTGTGTGTCTGAAACCCGTCACGAGCGGCTTTTGCACTCTAAACCTTCTCTCTGCCTCCCTCGCATACTCACAAAAACTTTTCTGGAAGGTTAGGATGATTTTCTGATACAAAAATTCAGATGTTTTCCTAAGAGGAACCCCGCTCTTTGAACTCTTGTACATTAGCAACAAAGTATTCATGAGGTTTGATTTTTTTTTTTGGTTCTCTGATGTGTCAGGATCAGTAGTTAGACCAGTCTTTTTAACTTCACGTATATGGCTTTGATTTATTATATTTAAGTCTTGGCGGTTTTGAACCTATTTTGCAGCACATGAAGTCGATTCAAGCCATGATGTGAAAAGATGCATATTGTAACCAGGATCAGTTTTGTAGCCGTCGCCTAATTTTTTTGTTTTCTTTTCCTAAAGCTGTTCCAGGAAAATCACGTGCATTTAGCGAGTGGGTGCTAAATGCCAGCAGCCACACTGATGAAGAAAAATGCTGTTGAAATACTTTGGAATAATAAATAGGATACGTAATGGTCAACCACAAGATAAAAATTTTACACAGTGTTTTTATGGCTCTAAATTGGCTGCATTGTAAACCAAGCTTACTACTCTATTAAGTCATCAGAGTTTTCAATTATTCAAGATTTCTAGTCAAGCTATCTAATATAGTCTCCATCGTGCATATCAGAAAAATTATACATAAGGCTGTAATTCCTTGTTGTTGGTATGTGAGGGCTTTGTTGCGGATGGGGGTTTAATTTTGACTTATCAGGACAAATATTACAAAGCATGCACGCAGAAAAAGGATATGGAAATAGCCTCAGTCCTGTGAAATGGGGATAGTTACAGCGCTGAAATGTACCTAATACAATTTGAGATCCACTCACTAAGAAACCTTGACAGTATCTGCCTTGCAGGTACCGTGCATTTGGAAATACTATATCTCCATTTAAATGCAGATCTTCAGTTTTCTCCAGGGGGCAGTTGGCGAAGCTTTCGATTGAACCACCGGTACTAGAAAAACTAACTGAAGATTTACCCATGAACAAGAGACCCTTTCAAGTCTGCCTTTTTGAAATAATGATTATAAAATTTCCTAATATTGCAATTTTATATTGATTTTGAATGCCTTTTCAAAAGTCACAGTAAAAGAATAGCGTCTTTTACTCAAGGTAGGCCATCTGCATTCTTGTTTAGCAATCTTAAGAGAGATAACTCTTACAAATAAGTTCTTTGTTTTTACGTGAGTGTTGCGTTTGCGTGTGAGTTTTGTCAAATGGACAGAGCAGTCTTGCTTTGATTCTGACCTAGATTCCTCCCGATTATTCCTATACAGCCAGTACCCGCTTATTTCCCACTGTGAAAATAGGAGAACAACTGTTGATGCTATCTAGCTGGGGCTGCATGGGCAATAGGTATGCACACCCAGTAATCTCCCCTCCTTCTCCGAGGCTTCGTTAGTAACGGATAAAATAGCGCTGCAGTCCAAAGCAGGTGCAATCCAATATTTCCTCTCCTGTGAATTTTTGTTCTTGGAGGGTTTGATTCAAAGGGAGGCAGAAAAAAACCTCTCAACTGAGTGGAATGAGTGAATTTATTCCTCTTTCCCGATTTTGCACACGGATTTTGCACACTTGCAGGGATGAGCAGGGCTGTCGATTTATTTGAAACGTGTCTCAGATCCAGCTTACTCCACATTTGCTTGAAACTCGGTGCTGGTAGGTGCCAGTCCTCCTTAGAGGGCTTTGTCCCATCCAGTCCAGCTTTCTATACTGTTTGCCAGCTGTCTAGCTTGTGGTGTAACCCAAGGCATTAGAAGTCGAGTGTGTAGGGAAGGGGAGCTCCCTCTTTGGGGTGCAGGCAGCACAAACTACCTGGTGCAGGGGAGATGAAGGCTCCTGACCTTTCCTATCCTGGGTGCCACGCACTGCGCACATTCCTGGCTGCTCCAGGCTCCCCACCATGGGCAAGGATGCTGCCTGGGGATGCTGCCCTTGTCCCTGTGCCAGAGCCATGAGGTTGTGGAGATAGCCATATTATGCTCACCTGTTAATGGCATATAACCCATCGGCCTCAGTACCCTGGAGAAAACGTGCACTTCAGCCTCTGCGTGGAGTTCAGGCAGATCTGCAAAGTTCAATCTTTCATGCCCCCGCGTTAATGGCAGAGCTCCCACTCAGCTTAATTGATATTCCTATAAACATCTGCAGGTTTCAGTTTCTACTGGAAGCTACAGTTGGGTGGACTTCTTAAATGGATGTTTTGCATATTGAGGTTGAAAAGAAAGTTGAGCCCGATACATTAAGTTATCATCTGTGGCATTCTCTTGACATCAGTTGGATTACTGCAAGCGTATATGACAAGGAGATTAGGTGCAAGATCTTCACACACACATGCTTTTGTTACCATGTTCATCAATGGAGACGTTACTTCTCTGAAAACCTTGTTGTAAGTCAAGTCTAGGCAAGCTCGAACCTGCGGGTGCATATGCAAGTTGAGCAGGGCCTATCCTTTATAATACAATTTTTTTCCTTTAATATCCGAGCAAGATCTCTTATTATAACTCAACCATTAGGGGAAAGAAAATGGAACTTTTCTCCAACAGCTTTTCTGTTGGGGAATCTAGTGGCAGTTGCTTTGAAGCATGTGTAATTGATTATCATACATTTATTTTAAAAAGGAGACATAACAAGGAATCTAACATGATGTTTTGGAATATATCTTCTCTCCACAATGTTCTTGAGGGAAATGTAAGGTTGCAGGCATCATTTCATGCCCTGTATGTTTTTGAACATAAATCAGAGAAATTGTTGGAGAGTTATAGATGTTCATAGCAACTGTAGCTATAATAAACACATGCAGTATATATTTTCCAAGCTATTTCGTATGGGTGAAAAGCTGAAGCTGGCGTTTTGTACGAACAATTCCACTTAATCACTGAAAATTTATTTCCTAGTTAGGGTGGATTACCAGTGTAGCATGAAGTTGTACACCTTAGTTTAAGTTCATCTGGTTATGAAGCCTTGGTTAAAATTGAGAAAGAATTTAAATTGGATCTAGACACCTTGAATGACTTATTCCAAACATCAATTTCATGACACCTCCATGGTGATATTTACGTCTATATTATCACCTATATTTATTTCAAAGTATGCTGGCTACTTTAGAGAGCAAACAAAAGACAGGAATTGTATGAAAACCCAGACAATTTTAATTGAACACATAGCACAACATGTAAGAATAATAAATACAGCAGGAAAGATAATCCTGAATGATCAGGTAGTGCAGAGCTGTTAATGGGAACAACAACTAACTTAGGTATACAAATTCCTTGATGGTTGTTTTTGTTTTGGTTTAAAGTCTCAATAGATGAAACGGCAGAGGAATTTCATTGAGGAAAGTGTAGCCATTCTGTGTGTGAGGATGAGGAAGGTGTTTCATACATTGTTGAGGATCCAAATGCATTAAAATGCTAAAAAGAAAATCCAGTAGTCACAGTTAATATATATATGGATAGACTGGGGATAGGACACGTTCAGGATCTGTGCAGAGATCAGACAGGTCTAGATGAACAGTTTCAGACTCAATATTTAAGCAAAAGCCTGAGTGTCTGAATAAAACATGTAGGATGTGTTTCTTGGAATCTGGCCTCCCAGGTGCTTTCAGGTGTAGCTCTCATTACTCTGTGTACTCCTATCGGGTTCAGAGATTGATAATTAAAACTGATACTGCTTATTGAAATTTTTGAGACTGTCTAAAAGGTGTGACTTCTAAATGTGTCACTGTGCTTCTGCTGGACTTCTGTTTTACTGCAGATGCTTTCAATCATTCCTCTTTTAGTACGAGAGCCAGAAATCCCTTTTTAAAAGAGAAAGCCGGTCTCTTATTACTTGACTCCTGGAAGCAGCATTTTAAAATGTATGACAAATATCCTGAGATTGATGCTAAAACTGAGAGTTTGCTCTGTTTTACTTCTTTGTAGTATCAGCCTTAAATGAGTTCCTCTTGAACTTGAATTTTAAGTCTTTGAATTTTAAGACCCGCAGGAATCAAACAAGAAGCTTGCTAAATTGTTACAACTGCTGGAGGTCAGGAAGGCAGAGCATGGCCCATCTCGGGCACAAGTACTGGTTTAGACATCAGAAGAGCATGCAGTGGGGTTGGTTTCTAAGGGCCACCCTTTCCACTGGGGACAGGTGTAGGAGGGATGGAGACATACAGCTTTCGACATGGCCTAAGCTCAGGGTTGGCTTCCCCTCATTTCTCGCCTAGTTCTTGCTGCCCATCCACTCCAAAAATCTTTTGTGGCATCTCCTTAGTAGTCAGGCTACTTTACCCTGTCCTCTGAAGGTTGGAAAATGGACTTTGAATTGTTACTGTGCTCCCTGCTGGATAGAATGCTGCGAAAACAAAATTCAGTGAGAAAATCAGAAAGGAGAGAAAGTGGAAGACAGCGTCGCAGGTTGGGGTATAGCTGGGAAGACTGGGAGGAGAAAGATTTGGGGAATTCCTGTGTGTTCCATGGTCGGGATCTATGTATGCTTTTATGAAAGAAGGAAACTGAAGGAGCTGCATCCCTGGATCCATATTGACCCAGCTGTGTTGGATGGGACATGATTATAGAGGAGAGGTAAGGAAAAGTGGAGTCTAGACATGGACGTCCGGAGTGGGCATCCTCCAGCCTTGACAAGTGCCAGTTGGGCTGTGTGTGGTAGGACTGTGGAATCTGGTGGGATTACTGCTCTCACACTGCATTCAGGAGTCTCAGCCTTTCTGTGCAGGCACTTGGGGATTTAGAGGCTCTAGAGGAGGAAACTTCATTCACTGAAATTCCTGCTTCCACAGGGATTTTTTTTTAACTTCTCTTAAATTAATGTCTTGAGTTCCACCAGACAAAAAGAGCTTGTTTTACTCTGTGCTGGAATGCTAACAGAAAAAAAAAAAAAGAGCCTCTCCAGCCATATTACAGTCAAAAGAGACCAGGTGGATGAGAGTTGAGAGCGAGGTACGCGGGGTCTGGGCAGCAGGCTGGGCACTGGAGCACAGAGAGCAGGCGGTCCAAGGTCACGGTCCTTCTTATGGCACAGCTGTAAGAAGCACAACCTCAGGTTTTCGTCCTCTACCCTTCTCCGACGTGCAATCCCCGTCTCAGGGCTTGAGCAACGGAGGCACAGAAACTCTGCTTTTGCAACACGCGTTGAACGTGATGGTGCCAGTTTAGGCACGGAAAGGTGAGGTGATGTGTTGGAGGGGATGTAGCCAGTCAGTGAGCCCAGCCTGGGAGCCAGGATTTCAATTCCCTGCCTTGCACTGTCTCTCCAGGGAGAAGAGTGAGATTAACCCTGCTGGTGCCCCCACACACTTTCATTTCTCTGGTGTGGCACGGTCCAGGGGTGGACAGGATCCTTCTCCCAGAGGAGAGAGGGAAATTTGGATGGAAGTGCGTGTTGAATGAGTATGGTTACCCTGCTATAAACAATGCCTACCTTTTATAGAACTTATTTTAAATGTTTTACTTTGTTTGTTTGTTTTTTGTTTTTTTTTTTTTAATAAAGGGAGGTGAGGACATTGAACTATGAATATCTCTTAAAATTGAGCCACAAAACCTTATGCTTGTTGGTGCTTGTGAGTGTGTGTGCACGTGTGAAACGTGCAAACGCACGCTGGGATGTTGGGTACGCACAGGATCTCAATTATTTTGCTGTTTGAATCATAGAGCAGGCTGTCTTCATGTACTGTCAGTTTTGGTTTCTGCCCTTTGGAATAAAGTTCAAAATATTAAAGAAATAACACGCAATATACTAGTAGCTAGAATAGTCAGAGCGCCCGAGGGGAAAAGAGCGTGGTGAATAATCTGTCTTACAAATGCCCAGCAAAAAGCCCTTAACTCCTCCTAACCAAACTCTGCGATGGTGCACTTTTAAAAGGGACTTCTAAATTTTGTTTCTGAGGTTTGCTGGTTATTCTGGAGAGAGCAGTAGGTCCCGTTTGGAAAGCAGCATGCAAGCTCTGCAGTCACGCTCTGACCGTGTGCTGGGGGAACGTATGGTCCCAGAGACTCTTTGGAGAATCACCTTGGGCTAAACGGTGAAACAACTAAATCCGAATTAATTATCAATAATTCTTTAACGTCAACATGTGAGGATGTGTTCGGAATATTGCTTCCCAGTTTAAGAGTTGGAATAGCACTAGCAGAGGTATTCTTTTTAAATGTTGCTTTTCTGGTCTTCATAGTTTAGTCGGACAGCAGTAAGGACCGCAGAAGCTGGTGCAGGTTCTGCCCATCCCTGGTTGATTCTGGGGGCTGAGGCAGGAGCTAAGGGGGCACTAACAGATACTTGGAGTCACACTGTGACTTTGGTCCAAACTTTGCTAAATTTGGGATGTTGCGCTCCACAGTTTTAGTTCAATGACGACCATGCAAAAGGCTCTAGGTAAGATAATTAAATGAAAGAATCAGTCCCCCCCCCATTGCCAAAATCTTTTGACTTGTACTCTGTATTAGAAGAAAAAAAAAAGAGCTGAGAAGTGTGTGACTGATGCAAGGCAGGTTCGGGATGAATTTAGGATAAACAGGATGCCTACAGCACTTAATTTAGCAATTCTGAGGCAGAAAATGCTTTTGAGCGCAGCTAACAGCTTCTCATCCGCAAACGCCACAATCGAGACAAAGCAAAATATATTGTGGCAAATTCTGCAGTTCAGAGTCGTGACAGAGTCAGAGCCTCCTATTGCAGTGCGGGAGCCTTCTGCTTGTCTCCCCGCTGCCTAGGATGCAGGGGCTTCCGAGCGGGGTTAAATAGAAATAATACAGTAAATATACAGTTTCAAAAGTCCTTCAGGACATGCAGCAAACGCCGGTGATTCGGACTGGGTGAAGTTGTCAAAGGTTGCTTTGCTCTCCAGAGCCTGGCAGTAGCTCCACTGAAATGTGATGCCATTGGTTTTCAGCAAAGGTTTCTTTCTGCAGGGCTGCAAACAGAGATCAGCTGCTACTGTGTATACACAACTAGGGAGCAAATCAAGCAGCACATTTAAGCAGCCTTTTTAACCCTGAGACTTTCCAAGATTTCTTCTTCTTCACGCAGGAAGTTTCCTTTATATTGTCAGCTCTAGCACTTTGCTCATGTAATGAGATCAGAGCTAGGATCACTGCTGCACAGTAGAAAGACTTCCTTAAGACATTTGTCCTTGAAACTGCACCAAACTCTTGGAAGAACCCAGAACCTGTAAGTATGTATGATATAGGCAACAATAGCATGGTGCAAAGCTGCAATCAACCATTATACGGTATCCGATTAGCAGGGCAGGAGGGATTTTTGTAGGGGTTTTTTTTTTTTTTTGATGTTATGTTACATTCATTTTCAATTTGTTCTCAGGAAACAAATCAATTCGGGCTTCTGATACAGTGACTTTGCAGTAGATGAGCTAGTAGTAATATGTTTGATTTAACTATTTGTTGCTCTCATGTAGCTTGTGGGACAATTATTGTAGCCATCAAACTATAGAGAACTTTTCTTACGTTTTTAGGCATTTTAAAGGATTGGGGGGGGGGTCCATCTTGCAAATAAGTTTTTGCTTTGCTTTTTGATTTTGGCAACCCCACCCTACGCCAAACTATAAATAACAGGGCAAACAGAATTAGTGCATATTGTTCTTAGGTAGCAATAAAATATATTTGTTTGCAGGCTTAATTTAGTCGTTAACAATGTTGCGCTGTTTGGGGTGGTTTTTGTCTTAATTGAATTCTACTCAAGGCTGTCTGTTTTGTGTTTTACTATCTTGTCTGTGTCTGTTTAAGTTACTTTGCCGGGACTGCAGTCTGGTTAAACCTGTATTTAAGCACTATTTATATTCTGAGCACATTTCTAGTAAAATAAGTGTTCGAGATTTTTTTTTTTTTAAAGCCTTAAACAGTATAGTTTTATTAGCAGTGAGCGTCAGAGGAGGCACAACATGGATGAATGTCAGATGTAGACCACATAACCTAAGTCTTCTGTGCGCTAAGTCTGATCCGAACGTGTCCACTTTTGCAACTGCACCTAATAAAAGCCTTGAGCTCCCTTTCAATAAATTTTTCATATGCAACAATACTTCTGTTTATCAGATTAATTTCTCCCAGGTTAGCCTGATTGATAGCTGGATTGTGGTTTCTTAAGAGCTTTCTCCATGAAACCCCAACGAAGAGCTGCATTCCATTTAACCAGTGAATGTAAAAACTGGTAACCATGGATTCAGCCACCACTAACTGTCGAGAGCAATGACTTGTTGTAAACAATACAAATGAGCCAGGATAGCAGAAGCAACCAGACATGAAATGATTTTAATAGAAATTACGGCAAAGGTCATGTGATACTGTATCGGCTTGAATTCAGTGTTAAAGGGAAAGTATTTCAGTTTTTCAGGTTTGATTTAAAATGCACATCTCCGCTGGCTTCACGTTTGCGTAAGACCCCCAGAAGGGAAAATGAAGCAGTTCTTTGGAAATGCCTCGGCTTAATTGCATGTTGTGACTTAGGCCCTGGTCCTGAAAATGTAGGAATAACTCTAATCAGTGGGATTATTCATGGACTTAAAATTAAGTATTTGTGTTTGTAGGATCGAGGCCTTCCTAGGTAAGTTAGTAAGAAAAAAAAAAAATTATAGTCTAAGGAAATAATAAACTGTCATTAAAGATAAATCATAGAAATGCAAGTTTTAGTACAGTTGTGTAGTTCGGTTGGAGATGTTTGTTTGTTTGTTTCAATAACATGAAAACAAGTTATATTTATCCCTTCGTTTTTAAATGTTATGACTTCCATTTCTCACCCACCATTCCTCAAATCCTCTTCCTAATTTGTAGCCTCTCTTTTGGAGAACTGGTAAACCATGGTGTCAGCTATTATAATACAGCATGATGATAGGCACATGCAGATCGCATGAGCAGTCGTGTGTCCTATCTCAGGAATTTCCATCCCTACAAAATCTTTGCTGACTCCCAGCTGTCACATGGCTGTCACTCACAAATTCTAACCATAACCAAATCCTCCTCCCTGGGCATGCGCTCACCAAACCTCTCTACGCACACGGAGACGCGGGCACGAATGTCCCTGCTTAAGCACCTTCTCTGCGTAAATGGGTCTCTCCCCCAAGCCTGCTGCATTCCACTAATGCTTCTCCCTTAATTTGTTCCTGGGTGCTGCTTCCCTGCTGTGCCTGCGCCGTTTGTGCTCTGTAAGGAGGAACCTGGAATGGGAATAGCAGTCAGTAAGAAACGCAAACAAAAATAACTCGGCGCATTATTTAATATAACAATTCACATCGGTGCGAATCTAAATTCTCAAGCTCCATGGCCCTCTAAGCCTCTCCAAAAAAGTTAACCCTTACTGTTCCGTAGGCACCACTGTCACCTTGCAGCATACCGACTTACTGTTTTGTGTATTTACTTGCCGTAACATTTATATTATTTGGAAAAATTAGATGATAAGACTCCTATACCGGAACTTTGGTTATTTCTATATGTCTAGGTTATTTCTGTATTTCATAGATGTCACGTACATCTATGTTGTTTTATCCGTAATTATGATTTATATATTTTTCAACCAGAAGTATTTCAAACAATTTCTCATCGATCTGTTACAGCTGAGCAGTCTCTGTCAAGCACAGGTCGCAGCTAAAATGCATAGGTAGATGCAGGACAAATCCAGCTTTCCCTGTTCTTCTGAGCTGCCTTGCCAGACGGAGGGGGCGATTGCTTGTGCCAGTCAGAAAGGTAAGATTTAGCTTATACATAGATTAACAGCAGGCAAAAATAGACTGGCTTCTGCTGAAAAGAAATACTTCTCAGAAGTAAAAGGAAAGCACTTAAACAGGAATATTTGGGGAAAAAAAATGCCAAATTGCAAAATATTTTCCGTTGCCTGTCTTTGTCGGTGTTGAGTGTATTGGAGTACTCCTGTAAATCAGACTTCTAAGTAGAGTAACATTTTACCAAAAGGGAGGAAGTGGCTGGGCAGAAAAGGTACTGCCTTGACTTTGCATACGTATCCTGGGACGAGTCCAGAACTGGAAGTAAAATGCAGATGAAACCACAGTGAGACTCGAGACCAATATCCAATAAATTGGGGAAAACACACTGGCCCCCTTACTATGAGCTCATTACAAAGTGTTAGCAATTCCTATACCGCTTGAAAACCAGGTGGGGACATTTGAATTTTTGTGCCTGGCAGAAGAAGAAACCTGAGTTTCACCTTGGAGAGATACTGCAGTGTTCAGGAAGGAAGGAGTGCCTGGTGGTCCCATGGACTTCACTGGCATGGGACCGTGCCATGATTTTCCTTTGCTCAAAGTATCTTTGGCATCTTTATGATCTGTGACGTATGTGCTTGTCTACTCTCCTGCATTTTGCATCAAATACTGATTTTGTGGTGCAAAACTTGCAGGAGTTAGTGGGTGAGCTGCCAGAACTCTGCTCATCTGCAGATAGGAAGGACTGGCAGGCAAGTCCCCTAGTTTCTCTCCCAGCTTATAAAGTTCAGGTGCTGGTTGATGGGCAGCTGCAGGAGATTTAGGCCAGAATTCTTATTTGATGCAGATCTTGGTGAAGATGTATTTGAATCCCCAAAATGGAGACCCCCATGTTTTACTCATAGAGAAATTACAGCGTGTGCAGTCTTATAAACACTGTAAGATAGAGTAATAACAAAAAGGTGTATTTTATGATTGTAATTCTTATCTTTTATGCATTTTATGCATAAAGTGCATCATCATTTTATGCAAAGACCACTTTTGTCAATTAGACATTTTTTGTATATGAAAATATCATGTCAGCAGTCCTGTCAACTAAATGCAAGTGGTGTAAGCACAGGCACCTTTAAAAAAAAGGAAAAAAAAAAAAAACCCAACAAGCAAGCAGTCTTGCTCTGGAGGTACCAGGTGTAGGGAATGTAGAGTAAAACTGGTACTCAGGTTTGCTCAGGCTTTGCTTCATGGTTGAGACAGCCAGCGGCACTGCAGGTAAGTGAGAAATAAGTTTGTACCTTTTGTCATGTGGACTCCTGGCTATTGGGAACTGCACTGAAACGACTTAATTTCATGGAGCATGGCAAACTAGTTGGTCAGTGAATGATAGTGTGTTGTTCTTTGAATTATTAACTCTATGTAAGCATTACAGTGTTTTGTAAATGTCTGTTCTTTTCTAGTTCTACCTCTTAGCTGGTGTGGGTAAGTGAAGTTTTTTTTTTTGAGGGCTTCTGTAGTCATTTTTTCTTTTGAACATTTTCAAATGTACTTTATATGGGCCGTTGAAGACCCATGATTTATGCGTTATGTTCTCCAGGTCAGCAAAACTGTCATGGGGTCCAAAGACAGGACTGTGATCTGTATCAGCTGCATTAACTTTCCATTAACTTTCAGTGACTAGAAAGCAACTTTGATTATTCTGCATTATTCCTTTGTACAAAATAAGGTCGTTCTCTTGTATTTTAGTTTTAACAGAACCAGACTGTCACTGACCATCAGCTTTTGCATGCATAGACTCTCTCCTTCCTGGCAAGGCTTTAGGCCCAGATCCACAAAAGGATTAGGTGCCTTAGGTGGGACTTAAGTGGGATTTAGGCATTGAAAGCCCAAACCGAGATCCTCAATATCCCTACTGAACTGCCACCTAACCTTAGAAGTTGCCTAACCTGTGTGAGTGCTTACGTTTTCAATATCCAGCTTTCCCAGGTGGCCAAAGATCTGCTTTGGATGTTCTCAAGCACTTCCATCCTGACAAGGTTGAGCCTCTCCGCTCCCATCTTTCACCCAATATCCCTACAGACTTCAGAAGGCATGAGCTCCTCTTGCAAAATGGTGGCTCTCTGTGTGTGGTGTATCTCACTTTCTCCAGCTTGTCCTTGAAGGAAAGGACCCTCCACTAGGTTCAGGAACAGCCTGGGAGCCTTGAAAAAGATATCAAAACTAAGAAATTTTTAGTATCGCTGCTTAAACACGTACGTCCCAGAGAAGAGGTGGGACTGCAGATGTGTGTGACCTTTGTTGTCTCCTACTAGCAGTCTTGGACTGTTCTCTGCTCGGCAATGGCCACTCATGACTTTGCTGGCACTGTTCAAGACAATCGCACAGGCACAGCACCTGAAAGTTGGGTACTGGGATGCAAAATTGTTATTGGTCCTAAAGGTTTTCTTGGAGAATCCAGACCCTGGTGTTTTGTAGCAGCAGTTTTAGGGGAAAGCACTTTAGGGGAAAGAAGTCCTTTCTGCAAGAAGTCACTTGGGGTTTCACCTGACTCTGTAATACATGGTGGATGTTTTGGTTTTTGGAAGCCAGGGTTACTGGGGTGTTCTGTGTGCACACCCAGAAATAAGAGTCACTTTTTTGAGGCTTCAGTCTCAAGAATTTCTGGAGCTGTGGCTGGATTGATAGCTGTCTTGCTCTGCAGAGGCCAAAGCAAATAAAGTCTTGTTAGTAGCTGAGTAAGTGGTCCTGTGCCATCACTTATTTCTCAGCTGTACTCGTGACATTTTGTGTGTTCTCAGCCATGTCTGTTGTTTGTTTAAATCCTGCTCAGTTCCTTGATTTATCAGTTTCCTGTAGACTTTTGTTCGAGTGGTCCCAAATGCTATGCTATTTCAAATAGATGCATCCTTATCAGCAAATAGTCTTTCATCAATAACGTTAACTCTTTCATGTAACTCTGCATACATTCACATTGACCTTCTTTTTTTTTTAAAATATTGGATTTTTTTTTGAGGGCGCAGTATTTAGGAAATCTGTTAGAATTTTCCTGAATCATTCCATCTTCTTATGCTGAAGTTGTACAGGCATTTGCCTTTACCTTTTCTCCACATTAACAGATAAGAGAATTTTTCTTCCCCCTCACCCCCCTCCTCTTCCTGAAGGAGAGAACTTTTTCTCCAGGAATTCCTAGTTTTCTAATTCATCAAAGATATCTGGACTGCATGTAAATATTATTTATTGCTGCTTTTGATTTATGTACGTGTGTGCAATCCTGAAAACAACAATACAGAATGCAAAACATATTTGTACAGCGGTATAGCCTAGAAAGCAGAGAAGTACCAAAACCTATATACTCTTTGAAAATTTAGAAACTGCAATCATAAAAAGTCTATATATAGTGAATAAACTTAACATGTAATAACAAGTGCTATGTGTGTTCCTTACAAAGCCCAATTGTGTTTATATTGAGGTAGCTAAAATTTGTAGGACTGTCTATGATAACGACATCTTAATAGCTAAGAATATTATTCATGTGTTTTTAAAACTGACACAGGGAGATCTGTTATTTTAATGGAGAATATGTTATAAATGAACTTGGAACTTTCAATCCACTAACCTTTTGCTTTCAAAATAGTATGCTTGAATTATTATACATTTATTTTGGTATTTTGATACATACAACCATCGGCTTCTAAGCACGCTTTCATAATTTCATTTGTACTTTTGAATTATTTGTCACATACGCTCACTGTGGTGTTTGAAGGACAGTTTCATAAAATTTGTTAGGGGTAGTCTTGTGAGTGTTCCTGTCTTGTTGTTTTACCTCTTTATTGCAGAAGATCTCCTCCTGGACCTTCACAAGGACACTAATGTTACACAGTGTGAGAAAACTGAGCACAAATTAGTTATAGCGCAGTAAAGTGATGTAAAGAAGTGCATTGTTGGCCAGTTGCAGGAGGGAGCTGGTACTGTGAGTGTTAAATCATCATACATAATGAACGTATGACTATTGTATGGAACCAATTTTAGGTATAGGAAGTTCAGCAAATATTGTGCCTTGGTGGTTGCCAGATCACTTGCATGCTTGCTAAATCCTATATAGAGCGCTTCCGTTTGCTGGGTTACTCATTGAGCTTTTAATAGCCAACTTAATTTTAGTTAAGGTTTAGTTTAGTAACTCTTGCAATTAGTGGAAAATCTTGCCAGCCTTCGTCTGGTAAACCCTATTACATACGGTATGCACACACACGGTACGCGCGGAGGTAAAAGGTAACAGATCGATTCGGACGGATCGCATCATGACTGGCTTTTAAGGAAAAATTACAGAACCTTTTAATTATTGGGGGTAACCTTGCAGAAAATTGAATCTTGAGTTTGCAGGTAGGAGGAGGTTTGGTCTCCCTTGCTCGCCATCGCTTCCCAGTGCCAGCAGCAGCTCCACGCACTGGGCTAGGGACATGAGCCTTCGTACAAGTGAGAGGTTTTGGTTTTGGGGCAACCTTCTGAGCCTCATTCTGCTTATTTGCTTTGTCCCTCTGAAAGCAGCTGAGGTACAGGAGGTAAGTCTGCTGCTTGACTATTAAAGGCATTTTTATAGGTTGTTTTATGGGTACAGGTGAAGGAGTATAGGTGAGATTTTTTTGCCCTCATATAATAGGGCTTCATAGACAGAAGATAGGACTTCAGCCAGTCCGATAGCATCCTGTGGAGTGAAACACTGGGGACAATAACTGCAACTAAGGATTAACATGGACATAAAGGCAAAGGTACAGCAACCAAATGCAGCAAGAGGGTGTTTTTTCTTTTTTTTTTGCTGAGAGAATAGGTTAAAATGTATGTGTCTGGCTGGCATTGCTGGAAAGTGAAGGCCTGTAAGTTCCCACAGGATGGACACTCCAGGGACAGTTAGAGCAGTGACTTGCCCCGCAGCGGTGCTCATGTCTAAACTAGGGTTTCTCAGATCCATAAATACCCAAAATTCAGGTGTCTCTGACAAAATAAGTAGAAATTCTATAGTAGAGGAGGCACAAGGGCATATGCCGTCTTTATCATAGTTCTGTCCCTTGCTCAGAAGGAAATGCTGGTTACTTCTGTGTGGGGTGAAATTCAGGAGTGCATGTGCCAATCCAGTCCATTCAGCTACAAGTCACGGGTTAGAAATACGCTGATTTAAGTAAAGGTAATAATATTTTTTTTGCCTTAGAAACCTAATGTAGAAAAGTTGAGACTGTCACTAGGCCCCTAGTTATCTGGGTGAAGAATGGGCAGCAGAGAACTCTGATTTATAGGAGGATGTAGGTAAGTGAGGATCTTTGCATATGAAATCATTCTCCATTTGTACGGAAAAGCATACAGGATAAAGTCTTGGCTTCGCTGAGATCAGTGGGAATCAGTCTGTCTATCGTTGTAGATTCTTTATACTCCTGTGGTGCTCTTCTCACTGGTGATAGAAACCCCAGTACAGACCTCAGCAGAATCCTCACTGCCATGGTAGGTTTGATCTTTACAGGAAAGGTATCACTGCTAGTAATATTACAGGATAAAAAAAATACTGCTGAAGACAGGGGTATTAAAGCTTTCTACTTTATATTTTGACCCTGTTATTTGGAGTGATACCAGCACAGAAATTGAAATATCTGTGGGGCTTTTTGCAAAGCAGGGCAAGAATATTTTTTTTTCCCCCCAGTTTTTTCAATTATAGGAAACTGTGGATCAAGATTTTGGATGCTAACTGTAAGAGGCCTCAAAAAAGCAAAAATAGTAATACCTACCTTGTAGGAATATTTGTTTGTTTTTAAAGTATGCAAACTCCTTGGCAGAAAGAAGCCATAAGAAATTCCAGGCAGTTATTCCTCTGTGACAGAAGTCTGTATTTAGGCTTCTGTTAGTCTCTTTTATTTATAACAAAACCTCTGAATATCATTTCCAAGACGTTCAGCTATCAGAAATGATGTGATAATGAGGACGGAGGATAGGTCACGAGTCTGCAAATACGTGTGAGGAGATGGTGAGCTTAACCTACCAGGTGAAGGAAAGGTTAGTAAAGCAACTGCATGAACACTTCAAAGCATGCACCTAGTTTGCTGCACTAACTTAATTATCCCTGCTATAGATATGTTTGACAAACATATCTATAGCCCAGATACTGTTACTTCGCAGTGCGAAATAGCAGAAGGCTTCTGTTTGGTTGCCAGTTGACCAAATCCTTCCTTCTATTTCCTTGCATTACTCTTTTCAAGGACTTTCCCTGCCTCTTGGCTCATTTGATGAAGAGAAACTCACCCCTTTCTTTTTAATGGTGGAAAATATTGTGAGATGGGGAATGATGGAGCCTAATGGGATAGATGTAAAATGATTTTTAAGCAAGCCTGATGAGGATTTAATCCTATTTTAATCAAATGCTGCCTGAGCCAACCAAAAATAAGGTGGTTTTTTTTTATCACTCAAGCTAAATCGACCATATTCTGGTGTCAGCACTATTTCTCAGCAAGCATCTTGCATTCTCCATGCAATACTACAGGGTGTTTCTGAGCATCCTAGTGTTGTTGACTTTCTCCACAAACAGTGTGATCTGAAATGTAAAGAAGCAGGATTGCCCCAGCACTCCCCGTCGCAGAGAAACGCAAGCCAGTGCCCTGTTCTTTGACACTAAAACATGGCCTGCTGCTGGCAAGCTGTGGACTTAAATAGGCAAAGACCGTGGGGAACTTTTCAGCTTTTTAGTCTTTTCTGCTTCTGTAAAGTCTGTTACGCAGAGAGGCACGGATTTTTAAACGTGGTCATTTTTAATTCCCGTCCCTGGAGTCTGGCTGGCAGATGAGGAGTGCGGAGGATGGGAGTGGGCTGAACAGACAAGCTGAAAATGCAGGATGTGTACATACATCAAAATGGAGCAAAACAAAAATAAACAGACTTAGGTGAACACAGAGGGGATCTGTTTTAGGGCCACTTTTAACTCCTGTTTTAGATGGCCTGTGGTGAAAATCATTAGCTTAAAAAGATGCTATTTATGTCTCCTTTGAACT
Source organism: Calidris pugnax (assembly GCF_001431845.1). Classification (NCBI taxonomy): domain Eukaryota; kingdom Metazoa; phylum Chordata; class Aves; order Charadriiformes; family Scolopacidae; genus Calidris; species Calidris pugnax. Next base: position 5,007,635 of record NW_015090922.1, read on the forward strand.
GCCTATACACAAACTCAGTCATTAGCCAGCACTCCTAACTGAAGAGAATGGAGATAAAATTTTGGTAGATTTTTTTCCTTTTTATTCTGGATCTGAACAATACTATTTTCATTGCAAACCTTAAAAAAAAATATCACTTTGATGTGCTCTTTTTCGTACAGTTTATATTAGCTACTGCCCTTGTTCAGAAGCCAGTAAGCATTGATGTATGCTAAATGTAATATGTTCAACAAAGACTTAAAAATCAGAAATGTGGCTCCATACGTGTAAATCTGGAATTTATCTGATGTCTTTTGAGGTGTTACTGTAGATTCCCACTTTTGTAGCAAGGATCAAAACTTGTTTGTTGACGGAGTAGTTTTCTGATTTGAGAATACAGGTGAACTGATTTTGACAGGTCACACTGAACTTTCCAAATTTTTATTTGTTCCGTGTTGGCCGTTTGAACTTTGTTACGAAACCCTACTTCTGTGATAGTTTCTGAAAGCTTGTCTCTTTTGGAGGAAAGTATTGACTTTTTCCTATTTCTAACAAACTCTTCATGGTTTTCACTTTGTTCCTTCTATGATGATAATTTTTATTTTGTCTTAATGATTGGTAAGCCTATTTTTTCCTGTATACACAAAAGAGAACAGAAGTTTTGAAAGCGGCATTTATAGTTTGATTATTGTCTGCTTTCCTACTGTAACTGAAAGGAGGATTGCTTCTTACATGAAGTTTTTCTTATGCGTGTAGGAGTAGTTAGAGTACAGGTACATTGTGAGCTCTTACTTTTAAACACAAGAGTGTTTGAAACAAGGTTTTAAAAGCATTCAGTGTATAGAAAATTAAGGAAAAATGATGCCTTTGATGCACATATGTGTCTTTCCATGTCAACTGTAAAAGAAGCATGCTCATACCTGGAGGTAGTGATATAGTCTAATGGAAAGAGCAAATGCCTGGGAGTCAGGAGCAGTGGGCTGCATCCTGGCTCTTCCCCAGTCTGTGCACACCTTTGTAAAATATTTTGAGATTTCTGGATGAAAACCATTATAAAAGAGCTAAGTGTTTTTTAAGTCTGCTTAGTTTTACAGTAGGCTTTAGTCCACATTATTTTCTGGTTTGTGTGTTATATGAATAGAGTGCGAAGCTGCTAAGAGAGCCTGTTGTTCTTGTACTCTGGCTCTTGGCCTCTTTTTTCTGGCTTAATCACCTGTTATTGGGTGGTAAAGCATACAGCAGCTACTTCTGCAATAAGGAGGTGAATAAATAGCAAATGTGTTGAACCCTGAACAATAATGAGTTTTTTTTGATGCCTCTGGAAGAACACTAAACCTCTCAGTGTGTTAATGTGGGGAGATGACAGGTACCCACTCTCCTGTGATTGTCCATGTAGTTGGTACTTTTTTGGTGTCCTGCAACGTGGTCCCTATTCTGTTCTGCTAAAAGGCCACTCTGTCCTCTCTAAATAGTGACAGGAGATTAATGGGTAATTTCAGAGCTCCATCCATGACAGATCTCTATTTATGGCTTTATTAGGATATGTGCCACTTAAAAACATAATCTCTAGGCAGGACTTCCAAATGGCCACCATCACAGAAGGATCTTTCCTGCTGTGCAATGTAATGGCTGCAGCAGATCCCTCCTCTCTGCTGGAGCATGCGCAGAAGAACTGTATAGCATTTCAAACAGCACATGCTGCCCAAACAGTTGTTTTGGCTTCTCCTCTGGGATGAGGGCAGCAGGCTTGATTTCTCCATATCAATATGAAGTAGCTCACTTAGTACGAGAAGCATGACATATAGATGGAGAACCTTACTCTAAAACAATGTCTGTAACTGCAAATGAATATTTCTAAAAATGGATTGCTAGTATGGACAAATCTGTGTTTATTTTGTGAAAGGAAGCCTGAGCCAAAAATAGATGGATGTTGGGAAGAGCAGTTTGGGGGATTGTCACTCTATGCCTGCCCCATGACCTTCACTAAGCATCTGCTGTTTGCCACTGTCCTGAACAAGCCAGTAAGCCCAAGTGGCCCTTTGGTTTCACCTGCTGTGGCCGTTCTTCTCGATACAGCAGAACATAGATGACCGTGAGTATCCATGTGGGTAGCTGAGTGGACATTCACTGTGAATATATAGCAGGGGGGACATTAACTGCATCTCTTCATAATCCCTTTTCTGACAGTTTCTCTTAGTTGTTTGTTTTTTTTTCTGGCAGTGTATGAAAATGCTGCCATACTTTGTGCTTGAGAATCAAGCAAATTCAATAAGCTTGTTTCTCTCTTGTTGCTCTTTGGGTGTCTTCTGTAGCAAGAATTTGGAACTCCCTCAGTTCTAGCCCAGCATTTTTAATTCAGTGTGTATGGTCACCAGAATGCCATGGAGTTTATTATTATTATTATTATTTTGTTTAATTTACTTCTTGGCTAGTCCACAGCTGTAAAAATAAGGCCAGGCTGTGACAGAAAGAGATGACCTAAAACTGATGTTAAATAGTCTCCTATCCCAACAGAAATGGAGAATGGACCCTTGCAGTTTTGGCGTCTTGCAGAGGCAGGATGACACTGCCCTTTGGTGTGGAACGTGAATGGCAGAATGGGATGTTTTCCCATGATATGGTGATTTCTGCTCATTTTTAAGGGACTGTGCCACCTCTGAAGCCTAGGAGCTTCTCCAAAATATTATTTAGCTAATTTGGAAACATACTCATCTCCAAAATATCCTTGTCTAGAGTTTCTGCAAAGTCTATAGAGGCTGGATGCATGATGGATTCTTTTATCAAGCACCTACCTTCTTTACCTAGCTTAGTTATGCAGCAAGGTTGTTCTTACAGTACTAAGAAGCGAGCAATATATTCCATATGCCACCAAGCTTTGTAAAGAATCCTGCTGATGACAATTTCACAGCTCCTGAGAAATAGGCCAGGCCTTCCCTAGAAAGTGACAGTGAGGAAAAGAGTATCTGTTCCATTGGGACTGGCCGCATGTGCTCCCCAACTTCCTCCCTCTTGAAGGAAATGCTAGCGCTTCCAAACTATGTAACAACACGTGGTGGCAGAAACCAATTTCCACTGCAAAGCCATTTGGTCCAGAAGTATCAAAAAAATGTTTGGGAATTGTGAAAATGAGTTCTTGGCAGCAGGGCTACCAGCTACTACTACAAACGAGACATGAAGCAACCACTTAAGAAACCCAAGAGCCTGCTTGGTCCTGAAAGAAATGGCTTTGGTCAAACATTTTAGAAATTAAAACATTAACATATGCAGGGTCTGGACTTCAGAAGTGTTCTCTGTATTATGGGTGTTATAAGAATTAGGTTCTTAATTTCTGGACACCAATTGCTTGACCAACTACCAAGAAAGCAGCCTTCAAAATATGCAGAATGACCTCCAGCTGAGACAAGCTTAATATAGCTCCTACTGGCCTAGTCAGGTGGAACCTTCCCTTTTGGCTCAGCCGATTTGCTGCCCACAGACCATGAACGTCCCAGGGCTCTGGTAACACACAGGGACGCAAAATTAATGCCGAAGCAGCCCAGGCCACCCTGCTGATGGGTTACGTCTACTAAGTTGTGTGTGCCCATGAGTTGCTGGACACAGCAGGTTCCTTTGGCGATTTCTGTAGCTGACCAAATGTCCCTCTTTGGAGAGCACTTGAGAAATATCATGCGTTTCTTTCTATAAGTGCACCGTAGATGTCTCTCTGTGCCATAACTCTCTGAAATAAACAGAAATGTGTCTTTCCCTCCAGCATTTCCGTTGCAAGTCTTAGCTGCTCATACAGCCCCGTACGCTGAAAACGATTTGAGAGGACTTGCCATGGATGTGGGACGTAAATGATACTTGCCGAGCCATCTTCTTTTAACTATTCTGTTAGAAACGTATACCAAATTATATGGTAATGTCATGTCACCAGAAACATAGAGCAGATGGAAGTATCTTTCCACACATTGACTCATGTTACTCTGATGAAAGGAATTTGTTTCTCTCCTTCTGTCAAGTCTGCTAGCCTCTGGCAAAGGAAGCAACCCTCAGCGAGGAGAACTTTACCAGTAATGCTCAAGTGACCATCTGATTTAAATATACTATCATTGGCCGATATAGTTAGCCTGCACCAACAACTGTTTGTAGCAGCCAGACCTATTTGTTATGCTTGTGTAAGGTAACTTAAACCAAGTGTGTTGTTCCAGGTTGAGGAGACCCTAAGGAATTCACCCTTGAGTAAAGAGATATTCAGCTTTTATAAGGAAACCTTCAAAGCCCCAGTATTGGGCCCTTTGGAGACTAATCCTAGTAAAGTGAGTGCCAGGTCTCTGACCTATACGTTTATATTAGGAAAGTGACACCCTCCACAACACAGGTTTTAAGTGCTGTGCATTAGCAAACAAAAATACGGTTTGCAAAACGCCAGTGAAATCCTGATAAATAAAATAACTATAGAAGTACCACGAGCAACTGAAAAGCAGATTACCTCCATATTTCTGTTTGTTGTGAGCGGTATTTGCGGTGATAAGAGTGCAGTTCTCAGGTTGAAAACACGTGAAACCGGAGTCAAAAGGGAGTCAGTGTAATCATTAACTGACTCACCTTCTGGATGTGACAAGTAATGAACCAGTCTAAACTTGCCTGGAGCTTTCTTTGGGACAATACCCACAGGGGAAACCCTCTTATGCTCAAGTGAAGCGTTATCAAATGGGCCCTCTATTTTCCCCAAATGCCAGCTTTTTTCTGTCTTGTCTCTAACCACCTGAGGCCATATAACTGCTGATCTCAGCATCCTAGCCAACATTTGCATCTCAGGGCTTAAGTACAGGATAGTAAAATCCCAAACACAGCCTTTTTTTTACAAAAATTCAGTATGCTTTCTGTTTGTTTCTTTTTTTTTTCCCCTTACTAGCCTGTTCTCACAACCGGGGAAGCATTTTATCTGCCCGCCCTGGGATTTTCACATTCGCAAACCTCTTTAACCAACATTTGGCTCTTTCCACTTTCTTACTTTGATTTGGATGACTGCCTGAAGCACCTGCTAATGGCCTGAAGCGTTCAAGCCGAAATTCGCAGTTTGTGTCCCGCACACGTTCAGACAGTTTGCTACCTGCCTTCTGGAGCACCTGCTACATCGTTTGGGCTTCAGAGCCTGCTCCCTACCCACTGGCAGCAGCCCTCCTCGCAGTGCCGGCTCTCCTCAGCTTTGTCCTCTCTCCCCTGCTCTCCATAGCCCCTGCTTCGGCTTTGCCTTTGGCCTTCAAGGTAACATCGTTGTTGTCCTGCTCGTTCTAAGGCTTGGGTGAAGGATGGGGTTTCCCCTGGTACATGGGAACGAAGGGGATGCAAAGGTAATTTGGAATGACCAATCGTGGTCATTCCAAAACCTTCGCCACGATGACGTTCCCGAGCAGAGTTTTTTAATTTTTTAAAGAACATTTTTTAAGGAACATTTGCCCCCTGCTGACTGCAGGGGGGTCGGACTAGATGACCTTGAAGGTCCCTTCCGACCCAGATGATTCAATGATTCGATGATTCTATGATTATAGAGAAATTGTGTAGTGGGGCAGCTTGATGAAATCAGCTTGTAGATTAGTGGTGGTCAGAAGCCGAAAGGCAATTCAGGAAAGCGGGAAATTCAGGAAAGTTCAGGAACTGTAGGAAACAGCATTTTACAGAGAAGGACCAAAAGGAATGTGAGAGGCCTGAGGAATGCTCCTCCCTTTCTCCTGCTGCCTTTTGAGGATCTTTAGTACCCTTTTCCACGAGATTGCTCCTGATGCCTAAACATAGGGAAGGCTGTTAGAATTCACTGTATAGGCTGCATCTCACGAGGAAACCCACCTCCTTGGCAAGGGGCAGTCCTAATGGAGGATTTCAGAGGTAACAACTTCCAGCAGGGAATTTTCTTTCCATTCTGCCTTGGGAAGAATTAGCTTTTCCCAGAGGCTTGGTCTGCACCAACAGTATCATTTACGTGGACCTTCCCTTTCCAAAAAGGCGTGTATTTTCTCTGTTAGAATACAGAAGAAGCCCAAGGATTGGCTTCCTGCCTGGGTATTTACGCCTACGTTACCTGCCAGGCCTTTTACGGGCAGGATCATCCTCTTCCCCAAGGACCTATATTCCTTAATACAGCCACACCGTGCCCTCCACCCACCTTCCACGTTAGTGCCGGGGGGGTGTCCCCCCAGGAACTTGAGCATCTCCCTGCGTGCCTGGGCTGCAAACTGAGGCTTATCTGCATCAGCGACATCTGCTCCTGCAGAACTGGGCAGGGCAAGGGCTGATTTTTCCCTCCTCGCTTTCCTTTGGTTGCCTCAAAATAACCCTAATTAATTTTGTGGAGAGTTTAGTGTGCTCCCATGATGGGATTGCTCTTTGTGCGGATCTCTTGCATGCTATATTTAGGTATGGTTTTTGGAACACCATGTGACCCGAATCAGATAACTTCTGAACTACTAATCATGTCTTTGACACTGACTCCCTCCATGGCTTTGGGGCATTTTACGGTTGTTTTCTTACGTACGGAATGAAAACAGATATACTCATCTGCCTTGTAAAACCTGCTGCCAGGGTTAACAAATATTTAAGACATCAATTTAAGCTGAATTGCATTTTAGTATTTCTACTGTAGTCATAGTTATATTGTTTCTTAGATGTTTAACTTCAGAAAATGATTCTTTACCATCTTCGTTTTTCTTAATGGGTGGCCCTGTTTCATCATTTTAAAAGAAAGAAACAAGTATCTTCTGTGTTTGTAGATGAAAATAGGGCAGAGAGAAAAAAACCTAAATGCCCTCATTTCCTGCCCCACATGAATTTTCTTCCTTTGTTTACTCACTAGTCATTCCATGTAGATGAGAAGCCCAGAAGGTTGACCTGAGCTATTTCCCCTCACGTAAGCTATGTACCTTTTCTTAACGGGGGAAGTTAGTTATCTGTTTGGTTTTTTTCCCGATTCTTCAAGTTATGCAGCCTGACTTGTATCCTGTCGAGGCTTCTCAGGCCCTGGAGGACGCCAAGCTCCTTTTGGCACTGCATCCAGCATGGCTTGGGTTTGGAGCCTGTCATCCATTTCAAGGCATCATCTCTTTGTTGCTCATGTCCGTAATTGTTGCTTTCTGTGTCTTGGCTATTTCTGCAGCAAGCTGTGGTACTGGTATTTCTTTCGGCTTCCCCTTTTTTTTTTTTGCCCTGACCCCTTAAGGCCTTTTGATAGGCATTTTTGGCCTTCAGTAGTTGGAAAGGAACTTGGTTTGACCAGGTAGTGAGTCAGGTAAAGAATAGGAGAAATTATGAGAATACTTCTCATCCTTTAGGAAGTAGTGGACAGAAAGGAAGAGAATCCTTTCTTATTGGAAGGCAAATTTATTAAGTCTAATTATAAATAGTAGCTTTTTAACTTCTTTTTTCCATTTTTTAAATTCCCTCAGAATTAAATACTTTGCCCAAGTGCTTATTCTTTCCCTCCTACAGTAGCAGTAAAAACCAAAATAATACGTACAACAAAAATCAGCTTTGGGAAAAAGGCAGATAATGAAATATCTGCCAAAGACTCTGCGATATGTGTCTGTCAGAGAAAAAAACATTCTTATATTTGAATCTCTGAAATGTAACTGTACCAGACTAGTTGGGGAAAATTTGTTTGAAGATGTATTACGTTCCACGATCAAATGGAAAAAATGGCACCTGTCATCATATTTAGAAAACAGCTGGGTAACATGGCCAAGTGCCATAGTCTCTTTTCACATGGCCTTTATGCTGAAACCATCCAAGCTCCATTCTCAGCAACTGGAGAAACCCTGTGCCTTTAAATGGTTACAGAAACATCTACTTAGGGGCCAGCTCTTATTGCAGCAAAGCCTGCTTCTGATGCTTCTAATTAGCAGTTAATGGATTATACTTTACTTTTATAACCAACCCAGCAGGCACTCTTCTATAGTATTTTTCAGCTATTTTTGGTAGAAGATATGTGCAATTGCGCTACTCTTCGTGCTTTCATATTGAGCATGCAGAAAATATTAGAAATAAATCGCTATCTGAGATTATTTTAGCACTCAAATGCTTAATTTAAGTCTGATTAAGCATTTCCTAAATGTATTTTCTTTTATCTAGTATCTTAGAAAAACTGTAATGGGTTAATTGCTCTATCTGATGTAGACTTTGATGCCAAGTCTCCTAAATACATACATATTGTTAGTTAAAATATTTATATACCCAGTGAAAAGCCTGTTTTTTTTAAAATTTGCAAACACAGCTCCAATATGTATTCATTAGGAAAAAACGAACTGTTCTAGCTGAACGAAGCACAGGTACATGCAGAAGCTTAGATGCTTCAGAAGTTAGATGGGCTTGTAGAAGCTAATGGTTTCATACTTTGAATTAAAATTGCAATCAGATTAGTAGCATTAAAGATTTGCAGTGCTATATATATGTGTGCCATATGTATGTATAGTGACAATATATGTAGTATATATGTATGAGTATGTATACAAACCTGTGCATGTGCATATATATCTCTGTTTAAGGAAGATATACATTCACATAGGTTGAAATTGTAAGGTTATACTATTTCCCACTCGGGGAATTAATTTTGGTGTCAGTTTCTAGCAGGAGACCTAGCTCAGTGAGACTGCCTTTGAACCTCCTCTCTTCACTCTGGCCACACTTCCAGTAGGACAAGGTCTAACACTGGTTAGACTGGGACAGGAGGGGGAGCTCTCACTGCACCGGCCAGGAGAGGGGAGGACCAGGTACCCAAGCCTGAAAGAGGGGGAGCAACCACCAGCTGCTGTCAGAAGCGGCTGAGATGCGCCCTCACCCTGCTCCCACTTACTGTGCTCCTTCCACCAAAGTGGAGAACTGGGTTTCTTTGGCCCTTACTCATGTCAATAACACCAAAAAAAGGGAGGGTTTGGTTGAAGTGATAAGCAATTCCAGGTTATATCCGTGGCTTATGGCAAAGGAACCCCTGGTTGCAAGGCTGATGATTTGCAAGCACGCTAGTATCCTCACCCTGATGCAGCACCCCACTTGCTGGCTACAAGGTGGGCACTAAACTGGTACAGTTGTGTTTGTTGAAGGCAGTGAGTTCCAAAATGCTGTCCAGAAAACCATATGGAAACTGCTATTATTTTTACACAGAGAATGCTAAAAAGAAAAAGGAAAAGAAGAAAAAGAAAAGAGAAGGAAGAAAAAGAAGGGATGGATAGTGATTATTATATGAACTAGCTCCCTCAGGGCGATGGGATAAAGGCAACTTACTTTTCTGTCCTGGTTTTTGAGGGTTTGGGGTTTTCCTCTGTCATATAACATCCTGGTAGAGGAGGTGGCTGGCTGTGCAGGGGCTGAGGAGCTGTCAGTCCCCTGTCCCCTCACAGAGGGATGGCTGCTGATCAGGGACAGTCCCATCCTGTTCCTGGAGCAGGTCCTCACCGTTTAATCCATTTCCTGTTCCAGCTTTTTTAGGACAGCACAGCACCGAGAGACCACCCCTTGTTTGAAGCAAGGCCGTAGTCAAGTCTCTCTGAAATTATTTCATGTTTGCTCACTTGTAATCAGACAAAACGACTCTGACATGCTCAAATGTGCTCTTATATTTCCCTTAAGAAATAAAGTGAAGGTCAAGAGATTCCAGTATTAACCTGTTTTCCCCTAAAAAGAGCCATGTCCTGTTGAGTTGGTAAAAGCTCTGCTTTCTCCTAAAGCTCTCGCAGAGGTGAAGTCCATTGTTTTGCCCGCACTATCTCATCACGGTGCATTTATAAGCACAGTTTGGTGTGTACAAGGACTGCAGGATTAGCTTCCAACCTCTGTCTGAGGTATCATTCCAAGTATGTTGCTTCTTTAAGCTACACCTCTGACCTCCAGACCAGAGTGGTGAAGGCAAGACTAAGACTCAGCCAGTTCAGTGGCTGCGTCCCAAGATCTGTACCAGCCAGAGCTCTGGGATGACTTTTGCCCTCCCTGGTTTCATCCCTTGGCAGTTTGTGCCAGGGCAGGGTAAGCCAAGGTTTGCAGTAGGTGAGGTTATCAATCAGGGAGAACTTCATCCAGAACAGTAAGGCTCCTGCCAACAGAGTTTGGTTTGAGTTGTCAGAAGGTCAGCATGAGAAGTTCCCCATAAAAGCTGAACTTTGATGTTGGCAGCCAAGTCAGATTCAGAAGTTTTGGGAGCTTTTTCTTTTTTTTTCTTCTTCTTAATTATATGAAATGGAGGAGACCTGTGAATAGGGTACTTTTAGTTTGCACGTTCAAGTATACAGTATCATGACAGCAAATTAAAATACTTATCAAATCCTTTTTTTTTTTTTTTTAATGAAATGTACTCTAACTCCTAGTGGAAAGTTTGATGAAGTATGCTGCTCTGCACAGAGATTCTGCTCTTGGAACTAAATTAAACATCACTGGTTGCTCTCATTTAGATGAACCCTTTTGGAAGTTCTTTTTTTAAAGCTAGCGGATTGGACTTCTAATTTTAACTCTTAGAGTTTATAATTAGAAGCATTTCCAAACTTGTTTACAAACACCTGCACTTGACAGCCTATGTCTGCAATTTTAGAAGGACTCACTTGTCACTTCCAGTGGGGGTTGAGAGGGCATCTGAGTTCTTTGTATTTGTACAGTTAGTTTCAGGATACTGGAACAAAAGTGCATTTTGGAAATAAGGTTATAAACGTGATGTTTTGAGAGGGGGTTGCAAACACCTAATCAGCAAATAGGTCTTACTGACTAGTTGTGGAATATTTCAAAGTCAGGATTGTTGGTTAGTGGTCATTTGGAACAAGACTCAAACTGGCACCCAAAGGAGACATTCCAGCAACTAAATTTAGCAGTTTGGTCTCTATATTGGAGAAGATGGTTTACAGGTTTTCTGTATTTATCTCTTCTTTAAACATACTACTATCTTGCCGGCTGTCCTTCAGAAGTTATTTAGAAAGAGTTTAAAATGGCTTTGGAATAAATCCGTGAGTTGTTTTTTCATATGAGTTAAAAGTAAGTTGCTGAACATACAGTGAATCACCAGAGCATGGTTCCCCTCAAGCTTGGGTGGGATGTGTGTTACACAAGTCTGTATACAGCTGGTTTGCAATGGGGTGAATATCACACTATGTTACTTGTTGGTCAAGTATATAATCATGTTAGAAGCAATCAAAATACCTCATAAACATGTTTTTTTTTTTTTGGCTCCTCATTACACTCTTTACAGCTGATCTTTAGCTGCATCACCTAGGTTAACAATGTTTCTTATCAATTTCTAGTATAATAGGAAAGATTATCTTCACTAAAAATTGATGCTGCATGGGAGGGTGCCAAGAAGAACCCTCCAAATATGCTTCAAGGGTACAGCTGAACCAGCGGTAGTCAAAGCAGACTTAAGCAGTAGTGGCATAAGGTGTCCTATTGATTGCTTTATGCTCTTGTTGTTACTAATTAGTATGAAAAACTCCAGTTAATTAGACCAGCCTGTTTGGCTGTTGTGTCCTCTACTGGGAACCATGGTCAACCTTAAAGAAACTCCAATATAAGAGAGGATAAGGCGGCCACAGAGCAAAATGTTTTTTATTTTCTGCTGTTTTGTTTTCCGAAAAAGCGCAAAGCTGGAGCCAGTTGAGGAATCTGTGCTAATGTCAAAGATCGTGTCCTCAGAGGTGCTTACTCTCTATCAATTTCACTGAGAGTTGGTATAAGTGGAATTAGGCACCTAAATACCTTTGTGTGTGAATGCTCTTTGAAGTTAAGCCTGTAGTCCACAGCCTGTATCTTGTGCTTGACCCCTCAGCAGAGCACACAGCATACACTCACTGGGGGGCTCTTCCAAAGCAATTGCTTAGAAGGAAACAAACAGATTATTAAATTAAGGCTTTGGAGTACAATGTACAGGTCTGAAGAATTATTTTTTTTTTCCACCTGTAAAACAGCTGTGCCTCATAGCTGTATTTCTGAATTCCTTTAAGGCAATATTGTTTTAACAAGTATTCACTTTCTATGGCAAACAGGAATTTTATTTTTTTTTTAAATTTGCTTTTTAAACAATTAGGCTAGCCAAAGTTATGATGTTTGTTAGGTAGTCCACAGCCTAATTTCTTAGCAAGTATGACTGCAATTAATAAATTATGTTGTAACTGCATTAGGTGGTTACCATCTTTGAAAATAGCTTCAAACAGTTTACAAGCTCTGGTGTTGCCAGGGTCCCAGTTGATCAGAGTCAGAACTACTTAGTATTTTAGAAAATGCTCATGATTCAAGTATGACCACAGAAATTAGACTTAAGTGGAATTTAATACTACTTCTTGCTCAACTCGAAACTTCTCTTTTGTTGTGAATTCTGTCTGGAGATAGCACTTTCCCAACTGATGTACTGAGGGAGATGTCACTTCATGCCAGTGTTTTCAGCTTTCCTCTGTTTTTGTTTGCTTGTGTCAGCTCTATGCCCACTTTCCTAAGTGCTAATCTGTAGAAATGTTTCCAAAAGGTTAGGGGAGGCTCAAAAGCCAGAACTATGCAAGTGTAGAAAGATCCACCTATCTGGCAATGCCTCAAAAACATGCAAAAACCTCTTTGATGTCAGAACTCTCATCTGACTCTGCAGTTAGTTACAAGCTTTCTCGGATGTACATGATAAGAAAGGAAGACCTCTATGGAATATTTGTAGAGTTATCTAACCTGCATAACCCTGACCGGTTCTTTGGTTTGAATCTTTGGGTGAAGGAGAGTGTATGGTGCACGTGTGAAGTGATCTGTTCTCAGGATAATCTGCCTGGCTCCTATAGGGAAACAGCATGGGGAAAAAAAATATATCTCTTTTTATGTATTTAAAGGGATATTGTCTTCCTCAGAAAGTGGTAATTAAGATAAATGTAGGAGTCGTGGAAAGAAGGAGAAAGGGCTTCAGAGTTCTGCTTTCATTCTTCTCACAATAACTCTTCAGGTAAAATTGTTACCCCTCACAAAGGATCCTATGATACGATGGAATAGTTTCAGCCACAGCATGCATGGCATACCAGTGTGATTTAAGAATTAAATTCATATCCAAGTAGCTGGTCATATAAAGGTATATTATATACCATCATATACCATGAGAGGGGAAGCTCTGTGAGGCAATATCTGGTTGTGTTTAGAAATCAACCATGGAAATAAGGTTACTGCTTGTATATTGCCAAAGGCAGTGAATCCAGGTTCCCAATCCATGAAGTTCCAGTGTCGAATTTTCAGCTGCATCCCTAGAGCTGGAACACATTGCAAATCCCTGAGATGCAGATCCTTTCCCCATTTCTCCCATAGTACGTAGATATAAACAAATATATTAAAGTCCATAAATAGGTGTAAAACATGCATTTTCCACAGAAGTAATGAAGGTCAAGAGGACTGTAACTGTTATTATGGCCTATTGCAAATTATCTGTAGCATAAATTTTTGCAGCTTCTTGTTACTGGTGCATATGCTTTATATAAGCAACTGTTTTGTATTTCTGAAGTAATCCTGTGTCATAAAAATATGTAATTTTCCTCCTTGAAGAGAGTGTTGCATGCCAGTTGTACCCCATCTGAAGAGACCTAGAGCAAATGTGCATGAAAACGAAACTGCTTCAGGATAACCTGCCTTGGTTCAGGGGACAGTTAATGATAAATTTATTTTCGTGACCTGTCTGCCAAGTATTTGTACACTAATTAGGTCCTATTTTGAGGGCAGAGCACGTGAGCTTGTGAGAAACCCCTTGTACAGGACGGGAAGGGCAAGGGGATTTTTGTCCCTAGTGAGTGCAAAACGTAGCATCACCTAAATATGTGCATTATTTCAGAATAGTGTATCAATCCCTTGGCTCATATGGAGGCACTTCTTAAATTGGTTCACAGGAGTAGCTGTAGCCAGCTAAGGTGCTGAGGACCAGAGCAATGGGGAGGAAACTGAACTGACTCAAAGCGTAGTCATAGTTTTTAACTTTATATAATGTCTTTCGCAATGCAGCAGAACATTACCTTTGTGAGTAGTGGCAGGACCTGTTGTATAAGTAATCCAGCCATGGTGCTGGTTGGTATCTCACTTTTCACTTGAACCTCTCTGCGATGCAGGTCTTGGAGGAGTGAGTGCCTGGTGCAGTCTCAGCCTGGTTCCTTGGTAAGTCATTCAAGTTTATCTTTCTGTACAGTCACTTTCCAAAAAAAAAAAAAAGGAAATTTCTCATAGAGTGCTTTAAAAGAGAGTTGCTAATCAATTTTTCTTATTATTTTATGCCCTGTGATTTTTACACCACCCCCACCAGCTGGTTAATCATGCAAAAGCTGAACACTTCATTAGCCAGAACATGTTTGCCCATGGGCATTTCTGTAGTAAATTAGTTCTTTCTATTTATACAGGTAAGTCATGGCCAAAAGTCTTTAAGGTGCCAAAGGTAAGGGTTTGAATTAATTCTTTTTCTGAGTTTTCAAGAGAACTAGGTTTAACTTTGTGTGCTGTTGATTTGAAATTACTTTTGAATTAAGGATAGCATGGATAAAAGAGCATTCTTGAGCTGTTCTGAAATACATTGCATCTTTCTGGATCTCAAATTTGGCCATTGTAGTGCAGCTTGACTTAAAAAACAAAACCACATGTGTGCATCCATCCGTGTGTGTGTGTGTATATATACACACACAGAGTATCTATGTGTACATACAAAGACTCTGCTTGTTTGAGTGGCATGTGGCATATTGACCAGTGTTTTTCCTTTCTTACTCTGTGCCTTTTAAACTATTAATTGAAAATATGTGGTTTGTAGATGCTTTTTTCCCTCAAATCAAATTGTGCCCTCTGAAAGCCTAGTTTAGCTCGACAATGAATTTAGCTTTCAGGCTTTGGCCATTGCAATATTGTTTGAATGCCACCATTTCCTGCAATCAATGTAATTTTATATCTACTTGGAATAGAAAGTCAAGATGGTGATTGCCTTAATTTAACTCAGTGTTGTATTCATTAAGGAGCTGATCCCAAATTCCTTTCAGATCAAAGTCTGTCTTGATTTCAGTGGAACCTTTCAGCGCCCAAGGTGTGCGGTAGCCTTCTAAAATGTTGTCATTGTGACTAGTGAATAAAAACTAAATGTGTTGCTAAATTTAGGCCGTTGCTCATGTCAGCTTCCTTTTCTAAATGACGGTAAGTGCATTCCATAAATAGTATGCCTCTTATGTTGTCATATCTCTTTGGCTTGCTTTGCAGTATTTTACAGGATATTTGCAAATGAATTTTGTGTTCAGTAGGCAGGGGATGAAAATAACACTACTCGTTGGAACTCCATTAACCCACAGCTAATGAGGAACCATTTCAAGGGCTGGATGAGTGTAATTCAGATTAGCCTGCGTGCCAGGCTGCTCTGGCAGCGGGCTGGAGGGACGGAGCCCCGTTTGGCACCACGATCTTCTGTCGGTTAACTTTTCTGTGCTTCAGTTTCCCTTTTGGAAGGTAGGAGAGAAGAGTGAGTGTGTGTGTGCGTGTGTAGATAGGTGACAGTGATCTTGACCTCCACAGTCAAGTGTTTTGAGATGTAATGAAATACTCTACAAACACTATGCTTGTGCTCGCTGGTTGATAGCATTGTTGCTTGTAGAAAAGGGTACTACGTGATGACAGTAAAGGTGGTCCAGACTGGCCCTTAATTAATTTTATTTTCAAAATCTATATTAGTGACTGTCACGAGGGCACCTGGGCACTTTACATCAATAAAATAGTCAATCTAAAAAATGTGTAGACCAGAACTCGGTGTTCACTAACGAAACTCCCGTTCCCCGTGAGGACTAAAGGTCAGTCCAAGGCTGGCCAAGGCAGCGGGCCTGGCGTTTCTGCGCCGGGGCGCTTGCCAGACGCGGCTCTGGCGGAACACAACTGGCAGCGCCTTCCAGATGCCCGCCGTCCCTGCCGAGAACGTCTTGCTGCTGGCCCGCCACTTGTTAACCCCCTGTGAGTCTCAGGCTGGCTTCAGGACCCACGGAGAAGGTGGAGAAGGACGAGTACAGAGGGCAGTCCCAATTAAAAACGTGACTGGCCCAGTTGCAAGCGGCCCACTGGAGTGCAGGAGACAGGGACACGGTGGAGGTGCTCCTTCTGAAGAGCAGGCTAGGGGTCTCCTAAATGAAGAAACTTTATTGATGATAAATGTTACGTTATGCAAGCTTAGCAAATTCTCGAGGAATGTAATGCTTCCCAGTTTTTTTTCTTAACATATGTTAATATTTTATGATACCTGTGCATTAAGGGCCAGTTCCTACAGTGTTTAAGGGAGTTTGGGCTGCTAAATTGCCTTTATGGACTTAAAAAAAAACAACTACCGGTCACTACTACAGATTAGCTAAATTCCTAATCTCACTTAACAGGCTGATGATTTAATATCAACTTATTTCTGTTTTTCATGCATTAAGTGAGCATATGTAATTAAAATGTTGTAGCAAAGCTGCATTTTATTTATTTGTATTAGTACATTTGGGGCAATAATCCCACTTTAATACATACCTAGTTGTGCAAACAACACCGAAACTAGCAGTTTCCAGACACCAATGTAATTTTTTAAATGTGAAATGATAATATATTTTGATGTTCTGAAATCCATTTGAACTCAAGCTGAGCTGAAAAATCCAAGATCTGATTCAGGAGAATTCTGTCCCATCTGGCCGGTGGGTAGCAGGTGTGCAGTGTGTGTGTGTGTGTGTGTGTGTGTGTGTGTGTTTAAGGGAGGGAAGTGATTGCAGGGAGTGAAACATTTCTCTTTTCCTGTAAAACTTCAATTCCAGCTTAATGCTGTGGTCTGAGGCACTCTGCAGTTTAAGTTCTTGCATAATTACTAACATCTATTGTAGGTCTCAATTTCTAGACAACAGAATGGGAATGGTAAAGGGAAGAAGCAAGTAAGCGTACAGCATGATGGACAAATGTGGTTTCTAATTCTTAAAGTCTTGATTTGGTTTCATAGTAGACCCAAGGCTCTTTATATGGGAGAGTGCATTTTTTACAAATTCATACATCCTTGAAGACCAAATGAGAAAGGTCTCATTGTGGCTTCTGGTATCAGGCTCTTTTTGAGAGTTGTTGCATGTTCCCACAGCAACACAGAGAAGGTTTGTTTCATCTATTTATTTTTATAAAAGCAAAGAATATGTATTATGCAATTTCTATTTTCAACAAATAATAGACATGTTCTACATTTTTATATTACTGCAATTATAAATGAAGGAGGTTTTTTTAATCTTTAGAAGTATTTTAACAATCTATTGGATACTTCAAGCAACTCTGCTGGTCCCATTTTATTTGTATCCTTCAGAAACTTGTCCCTGCCATTCTTGTTTTCCTCTTTCTCCTTCCCTTTCTTCGTCTTTTGATCAGATACTGCCAGTTACCCTCTACCGGGTAGCTTTTTACTTAGGAGTTTTAAGAACCTGCTCTTCCTTGACTTTTAGCCTAAGCTATCAAGTCAGCTCCCTTTTGCGCTCCTATCAATTCTTCCAACTTTTAAATATTTCCTGTTCCTTTTATTTGCCTTCACTGTTATATGACTTTGAGCTGGAAAGTCTTTCAGCATGTGGTTTTTATGGGAGTTGGCACACAAAGCACTACTTACTTAACAAAGTAAGCAAGCAAATAGTCATCCTTCTTTTCCAGTTTTTAACTTTACACTACTACAGTAGATGACACTTTGCTACTGTATTTCACAGGGTTTTTTCATGGTGAGTTGACTTAATTTCTAGTGCAGAGTGGTGTTGGTGCGGTGTGGCCAAGGGAAGTCCATCTGGTTTGACAGACAAAACATAAGTGTTTCTCTGGACATCCCTGTGAAGATCTCCCTTTTCTTTGTTTGCTTTCTGAAGTTAAATGGAAGAGGTCACCCCCTTTGACAGAGCACATTCTTTTTTTTTCCTAGCAATAGGGCTTTGCATGAAAACATTTTTTATTAAGCAAGTCATCCATACTGCACCGTAGGCTGTTTGAGTGTAACAGTATGTTACAGTCTGCAAAGTTAATGCAGTTAATATTCAACTGAACTTTTGGGGGGTTGCTAATCCCTTAGGCGGGCTTAGCAGAAAGGGCAAACATATTTATAGCACTTTGAATCAGACTGCAGCGAACGAGTAAGAGTATGTGTTATACCATGCAAATGTTATACAATTTCAGGAAAGCTCAGTGCATAATCATCTTTTAATAGTACTTAAGTTGGTGAAATGTCTCGTCTGTAAGCAACAGAGTTGTTGGTTCAGTGGACAACAGGTCTGTTAAAATAAGACTCTGCGAAAGGTCTTGAGATTCCTGTTCTGGTGATAAATTCTGCAAGTTCTGAACAGATTTATGGGCTGTTTAATTAGGAGCTAACTGTATTCTTTAAGCTCTGTCATTTGTATTATTCCCTAATAGGATTTCATTGGACTTTGTCACATATCTGACTATGACTGAGTGTGGGCAGGGTTGTCAATAGCCTCTTCCATGTAGACCACGGTCTCTTACTAGCTTGGTAAAAGTAAGAAGATCATTCCCGAATGATCTTTCCTTTGGAATAGAAGCACGACACTGGGTAGTGTTTGCTTTGGTTAGAGCTGTGGGTGCACTAAGTGAAAGAAATGAGAGTTAAGTCATGAGCTGCGGGAAGTTCATAGAGAAGCTGAAAATGTCCAACAAGGAGGGTCATGTTTCCGTGAGACAGAAACTTTCCATATTTATGTCATGGACAAAAGTTGCACTGAGTTTAAGGTTTTGTGGAAACGCATATGAAGACCTTGTACTGCTACCAACCCATCAGGAGCCAGAGAAGAAGAAATTATGATCTTGGACTTTCCATAGAATTTGATGGTGTCGAGTTTTTAGTCTAATAAACAAGAGGTCCATCAACTGGCAGTCAATAAAAAGCCATTCATACTTTTTTTTTCAGAGAGAGACAGATTAATATGACTGCTGAGAGCTGTAGTCAGTATGGTAGATTTTTAAAGTGAACTTCTCATGTCATACAAGCATAGAATACAGGCCTGGCAAAGTGGCCATTCTATATTCTAATTCAGATTTTTTTGTATATATTTACATTTTAGCTATTTCTCCCATTTTTCTAGATATTAAATATTGGAATGAGTGACTCTAACATGGAACTTAACCTTAAAGAGGGCTCAGGTGCCTGAATATATGCCTGTACTCAAGTAATTTATTGATTTTCCACCTTACCTTTTCCTACTGCCTTCCTTTTGCTCTTTGTGAACCACGTTGGCTGTTAATAATCCTTCAGGAAAAAAAATCCTACAAAATAACCTATATGTCGGAACTGTTAGGAAAAATGGAAATATGTTGATAAAGATTTCAAATACTTTTATTTATTATATTTTCAGTTAAAAGTCAAATGACTGAATATGACATTCATAGTCCTTCAGGAAAAAAAATCCTACAAAATAACCTATATGTCAGAACTGTTAGGAAAAATGGAAATATGTTGATAAAGATTTCAAATACTTTTATTTATTATATTTTCAGTTAAAAGTCAAATGACTGAATATCAGTAACATTAACATTATGTATTGGACTTTTTTTATATCTGAAGCACCAGAAAATAACTAGGTTATTACATGCAAAATTTCAAGTTCCAGAATATATTAAAATATTAGGGCAAAGGTCAAAAGCCTCTCGAGTAACATTAAGTATTGGACTTTTTTATATCTGAAGCACCAGAAAATAACTAGGTTATTACATGCAAAATTTCAAGTTCCAGTATATATTAAAATATTAGGTCAAAGGTCAAAAGCCTTTCCCAAGGAAGGAAGGAAATCAGAAAGGAATTTGGGCTAAAGAGGTTAAGACACAGGAGGTCTGTCACTGGTGCACATGCTGATGTGACTGGCACTGAGGTGGGTTCCTTTGGTTCCCCACTCTGAATGTTCCCAGCTCATCGTTGGATCAGCTTCCATGCAAATCCTAAGCAAGATTCAACCTTATGCCTTGACATCGATGACGCTCCATGACATTTCTGTCATTTTATTAAACAGTAAATGCAGACATCTATAGTAAAGGCCTAACTTCACAGAGTACGCTGGTGAAGCTGTGCTGGATCTTGGCTACGCATCATGCAGCCGTCTTGGAGCTTAGAAATGTATGAAACCATCTCCAGTTTTATTGGGAAAATAAATGGTTAACGCTCCGGTGATGTTAACTGTGATAAAAGGTACTTGTGCGTGTGTTGCTGTGCTGTACTCTATACATTTATGAGCTCTTTTTATAGTAGCATTCCCAGCAGCATTCCCAGGAGCAGTCCAGGTCCAATCAGCACTGGTATGCCATTGTGCGAGGTGTTGTTCTAATTCATGTGTAAATGTGGAGTGGTTGCTGCCCGGAGGATATTACAGTGAAATTACAAACAGGCTAAAAAATGGTGGGAGGTGTGGAGGAGGAGGAGGAGGAGGAAGAGGGCAGCTGTGGAGAAGGTGCACTTGTCTCCTCGGAGTTGCGGTACATACAGCCTGATACCAATGGATGGGCGTTTCATTTATTTATGTTTGCTGCCTCCAAAACATTTAGCCTCATTGTCTTCTGTTTTTGTCTTAGTTATTTAAACAGAAATGTAGAAAGTATGAAATGAATCGCTGCTGAGATTCTTTTAGCCTCCTGTTCTGTCTCTCGCAATGACCAACCCCAGATGCCTCAAGGAAAGTTGTAAGAGCCTCACAATGGGCAGACACGAGATAATCTTCTCTCTACATGTTCTCATCCTAATCTTTCATTATTAGGGATTAATTTAAGCTTTGAAGCATGAGGTTTAAAAAATATATATTTGTTGTTCGCCCTCCTCCACCATCAACCTTGTTTAAAGTATGACATATCCTCTCAAGCCTGCGACCTGAGCTGTTCTTGGGGTAATCCTACCTGCTTCTTGGTGAGCTCACCAAATTTGCAGCTTGGGAGCTAACTGCTGGGGTGGTTTTACTTCCTCTGATGCCAGAAGGCACTGGTAGATCCTTTTCCACAGGGAGGTGGGGGAAGGCAGAAGCAGGTTGAGCAGTTATGACCTGGGTGTTCCCATGTCACCGTACGTCAAAGCTGTGGTGCTGCAGCTGAATCTCTTCCTTTTCTTTTAATATTTTAGTGGCTAATTTGCATTAAAGCACAATAGGAAATAACCATAAATAAATCTGGGAACCTTTGTATTAATTTCTTTCGCTAGCTATGTACATATGAGCAGCTTGCCATTTGCATATGTGAATCTTGTCATAACAATTTTGGGAAGTGATTTGTTAATAATCAAGTTCTCAGAACAGCTCTAAATCAGTAATTGATGTAGGTCTGGATAAAGCAAGCCTTCCGCCTGCCTATTTTGTGGGGCATTTTTGGCAAGTTTCAAGCTAGCGTGAAAACTAGCCATCAGAATAAAATTTAGGACAGCTGGGATGCTTTGCAGTGAAGACTTTTGGCTCCACAGTTCAAATAATCACAATAGCAGCTCAATTTAGCCTTTGGCTGGATAGGTTTGGCAGGGCACAATGAAAAATAATTATTTCATGGCCTGCTTATTTGTCCCTTAACAAATAAACTCTCTGACCTATGCAGGCTTATGTAAATATGCTGCCGTATGTGGGGTTGTAGAACACTGTCGTGTCCCCATTTGGAAATATGTTTTATTTCACCCTTATGTTGCGAACTTTTTTTTTTTTTTTTTAGAGTTCTGTTTGGGAAGCAAAGAAAGGGATAGGAGGTATCAGCTACTGAAGCCCAGACAGCCCGGCAGAGAGTCTAAAAAGCCATCTAATAGTCGTCTTTCTGAAAACACATCCATTAGTATGCAGTGTTTTCACTGCTGTAATAATAAGAGCAATCATGATACGAACAAGCCCGTCTCTTCACAGCCTTCCCATGCGGGATGGAGAATGACAGCTCCTAAAGCATTTGGATATTTGCCTGAATGTACGCTGCTTAGCTAACTGCGGTTCAACTTGCTCTCCATCTTATGGCTTCCTGGATATCCTTCTCAATTGTTTCAGTGACAGCTTAAAATGTGAGACTTGGAGGGGGGAGATAAAAGCTTAGCAAAAGGCTTTTTGTGTGTGTGTTTAAGGGGAAGTTTTATTACACTTGATGATGGAGAGACGTGCCACGCTATTTTCTGTTCCTACGATTTTAGTATTTGCACTTTCTGTTGTACTGGCAGCAGCCAATCCATAATGCTGTCTTTCTGTTTCCCACTCTGGAGGGGGAAAACGGCACAGAAAAATACAGATTGATGGGTTTGTCTTCTGACACCACCATTTTGGTTCTAAACTAGTAAAAGGAAGCCTTTTTCCCAATGATCTGAAAGATCTCTTCAGAACATCTGCCTTTACACGCTCAGGCACATCCACACACGTACACACACATGCACAGGCTCTCGCTAAGGTGGCTATGATCTGTTTTTAATAGTGGCACTTCTTCTCAAAGTGTCATTTAAAAAAACATCAGCAGTCATGTCATGCATCGGGATGAATTTCTAAATGTAAATGAGATTCTCTCAGTAATTTATTTACATTTGTTTTCAGCACAACAAATGAGACATCACGTAGCTTCATAATTTCCCATGACCGAGTCACCAGCATGAGGTGTGTAATTTACCCTGATTTAAGATGCTTATCTAGAGGTTCTTGCAACAATACCTGGTGGGCTTTTTTTATACTACTTTTTGCTGGCTTTTAACCCATCTACTTCACGTCCTTCTCTGTGTCTGCTTCTTGAGGCTGTTTTTCAGAGGGCTGAGAGGGCTGGCTTTGTTGCTTTGTTTTGTGTATTATTTTGCCTGCCATTTGGCAAAAATCATAGGAGGCTTCCAGAACGTATCTTGATTTACAATCTGATGATGCAGGAAGGCAATGCTGATTCTGGACATTTCTGATGGAAAAATGTTCATCCAGACATGAAGCATGAATGCAGAGCATCCTGTAGTCATTGGTTCTCCCCTTTTTTCAGCTGAAATACTAAATCTTAGGCCTTGTCCTGGCTTTGCTACTGACTTTGAGTTTCTGATCTGCCTGTGGCTGAAGTGATACTTATATTGAGAGGGGATGTCAAGACCAGTTTTCAAATCATGTGGACACAGTCATGTACTACAAAACTCATTTATTTTAAGCCTGTAGTTGGAACATTTAGATGTCTAACTACTTGCTTGAGTATTTTAGGTAGGTAGATGATTAAAAGTGCAATGTACCATGCATACAATTTTGTACCTCTTATCTTGCCGTCTCAGTTAAGGCTTGACTAAAAATCAGGGCAATAGCTTTTGCTGTTTTACAGGATAACAGCACAGGAGAACTGAGAAAGTGAAAGTTACTGGTAGTTCAGCAGCAGTACAAAATGCTGTGCTATATAATCGTGCTGTGACAGTAGTTTGGGGTGTTACCATGCAAAAATACTGTACATCTTTATGGAGATCTGCAGGATTAAACATATGTGGGAGATCTTTTCCTCACTGAGGGGAACTGTGACATTTCTTTGTGTTCATTTCCAAAACAAAATTCCATGTCTTCCTTTAGATTTGGACTGGTTTTTAATGTGCATTGTACATACTAGGACCCAGCAGAGATTTAATTTTTGGCCTGCTGGCCATTTCCTTAACATTGCATGGGTCTAGCACCAAATTATGCTGATGGCCTGTCTATCACCAAATTATTTACAGAACTGCAGTTAGATTATAAAAATCTTCCAGACAAGTAGTGCTCTGGGCAAATTATTTCATCAAAGTTATTTTCCATGGTATACTTAAGCAAAAGCTTACAGGAACAACATAAATCTTTTTTTTGGTATGTGATTAACACGTGTGTTGTAACAGCCCTCTTTTTTTAGAAACAGTTACCTTTCTACCTGGGAAAATAGAAGGAAACCACGATATGAAAATTAGTGATCTCTGTCCTGTCCTCAGTTTAAAGCAAAAGCTTTACGTTATGGAAGTGCAGGACTAGGGCCAGCAGTGGGATGGTGGGATGGCCATTACTGCAGGCTGTCAGCTCATTCAAGCTCTTAGGACTTTTTTTTTTCTGTGGACTTACACCTGCACACCTCTGTGGGCCTGTAAAATCAGGAACTACATAAGCAGGTCAACTGGGTGTACTAGTTCTCTGTCACATCCAGGCCCAGTGGTCACTGTCCACTTTTACAGGAAAGTACATTTGCGTATCTGAAGGCAATATAGGCTTCTATCTCATTACCCCCATCTAGCAAGATTTGAACTGCTGTATGATTATGAAATGTACAACAAGAATATAAATCCTAAAAGCAGCCCTAACTCCCTATTATAATTGGCAACTTTTCAAGCTCTTGCTCCAAAGTTTAGAAATACAGTCAGGGTAGAACATCTATATTTGGGTTTGTATGTAATGGTCATACCTACTGGTTCACTTGGAAAGACGTTGGCATAGATCACTATTTAAGGAATCTGGATGCAGTGTTTATGTTTAGCTCAGTGTTTTTTATCACTGCATATATTTTTTTTTTAGTATTCCATTTTAACATGTTTGGACTGTGAGACAAGAATGCCTTCCCAGCTTCTGCATGGTTGTGCGCTTTTTGTTTAATGAATATAAAAATTCAGGTTTTAAATTAACTCCCATGCATAAATTCTACTGGGAAAACAAGTGCTTAAAATCTGTGTTGTCCAGACCTCTCCCCACCCATATCTTTAGGTTAAAACTCAGCTATGTGTAGATGGCAGACTCAAATGGGACCTCTGTACTCGGGATCCAGATGTTGAAAGCCTTACAGATGTGAGGAAGGACAGCAAGATCAGAAACACATGAGAGCTAAAGGTGTTTTCAAACCGAACACCTGATTTAACCTAATTTTTGCCTGGTGTTGGGCTGTATTTGTTGTTACGTGAGGACTACGCAGACCTGGGGAGCCCACTCTGCAACTCAGTTGGATGGACTCAATCCAGGCACGTGAGAGGTGGGACTGCAGTAGCTGGAGTTTTCATTACATTTTTAAATTATTTTTTTATTGGCAGAATATGAATGTACATGAAAGTTGGGTCTCCCTTCCTCATGATCCTTAACAGATGCAAGTCTGATTAAGAGCCCCCTTAATGTAGAAATTCTCTGAAAGACAGGAAGGTACTTGAAGCTGGCTTTATCAACAAAATGGAGGAGCTATGCTCTTGGGGCCCATTAACAGTGGTGCCAAGATGGCCACGGCTGCACAAATACTGGGAATTAAGTTTCTAAAAAAACCCCAAGAAGCTCCAAATTGTATATCTCACAAGTTCTTTACTCTCCCAATTGTAATCTATATCTCACTTATTGCTAGAGTCAACAGTCTAATAGTAACAAAAAATACAACCTTTCATCATCTATTGATTTTCAGTCTTTGAAAACTGACAATAAGCTATTTTTTGTCCAATTTCTCGATAAATAGGAACATTTATTGGTTTTGCAGTTTTATTGTATTACATTAGAATATATTTTACTGCATATAGTTGGTAATGTAGCATCAGGAGACATGTTTATGTTCAGCAAGTAACTTTTAAAGTGCATAGCTCAACTGAGATTTGTAAACAAATTTGTAATACTAGTTTAATTTAGATTACAATGCAGAATACTCAAGCTTGAGCTCATTTTTCTATTTATTCCATTATGATCCTCTAACTAATGGAGGAGAATTGCCATAAAAAATAATTACAGTAGAACATCGGTAAAGGTGAACATCAACTTTCTTCCCTATCTGAGGGAGAGGGAGGAATTTGTAGTTAAATAAGCATCACAGTATCTGGGTTTATTTCCTAGAAAGCTGCCACAGACCATGTTGTACAGGTTGGGAAGTCATAAATTCTGTGTGTGTGATACTGTGTGTCAAACAATGTGGCACGACCATCGTCTTTCTCAGTGACCTTTGTTACAATATTTCTCCTTTTAAAAAATGAGACAAACTGGAATATGATTTAGTCATGGTAGACTTTTGGATGTGGATCCCGAGTTATCTCCCCTCCACCACCTGCCTTCACTATGGAAGGTTACCTGGTGGGATTTTTGCTTTCCACAACCTGTCGGGAGACACTGAAGATCAACAGTGGCCTCTTGCTTACTCTTGTGATGAAAAATGGCAATTTGATGATATTTTTATCAACGGTAGAAGCAGTTTAAGCATATATATTTTTAATTAATTATAAGCTATTAATTTCTCTTCTGGTGACATTTGGCCTCACAGCCAAAGACAGTAAGGTGCCAGTTGTTTCCATCCTACCACCAGAAGACCTGAGGTGGAGGTGCCACTGCTGAGGTGAGGATGTACAAAACAACCTCTTCTTTAAACCAGCTGTGCCTCTGGGCCATCAGTACTGGCCTTTGCAGACCTAAGTGGTTCTTCTGCTTCGGGTCTATCAAAGTGATCATCATGGCAGGTTTCTCAGATGAAAAATTTCACCTAGGTCATGAAACATTTTTTGGTACAGCGTGAGCATAGAGACAGTTCTGGCTTATCTTTCATAACAACTGTGTAGTACACTGAGAGAGAACCATTTGGGCAAAAATCTTCAATTTTGGTGAATTGGGTGCAATTCTGCAAGGTATGGGCTCTTGCTCTTAAGCTGCTGTGGATCTTGCTGTCGTGTCTGCTTCACAGGATCAGACACACAAGAAGTTAGTAGGTATCCAATGGCCAAAGCCATTTTTATTTCTTTTTATATACAGTAGTGAAGTGAAGCATGTACAATTGGAAAGCAGAACCAAACCTGAAGTTCTTTAACTTTATCGTGTGTGTGTGTTATTTTCCCATGATCTTTAATTATCTTGTGTTCTAGAGGGGGGAGAGGGGGAATGCTAATCTTGTGCACCAACTGGGGGAAAACCAACCTGTTTTACAGTGGGAGTCTGGATGACAGCACACAGCAAATGCAAAATTTGACATTCATATGAAAGTGAGCTAAACAAGGCCAATAGAAGAGAGCCAAAATGACTGCAGCAAGAGGAATACAAGTGGTTTAAGGAAAGCACGGTTTCTCTATTTATTGAAATACCACAGACAACCTTTAAGATGGTGATGATTTGATGTAAATTTTGTAGAGCAGCACTGAGAGAGATTGCTGTTATAAAGGGAATGGGTGATTGGATTCAGGTTCATGAGAAGCTAGGTTTAGAAGAGGATTGCCCTTCCTCTTTGAACATACAATATAGTGGTGTATGTCTCGTTGCACTGAATGGAATAATGCTATTTTCGGGACTGGTGTTCACTGTGCTTGCTAATGAATTTCCAAGGGGTGTTTGAGCCTGGATATTTACTGTAGAGATGCTTGCAGTCAGTTGGAAGAGATGTGACTAAAAGTGAAGCTTAGTTCTGTGTACATACAATCCTGCTCTGTGATTCTGCCTCAAGTTGTGTATTCAATATCAGTCTGCAATAGCAAATAATTTGTAGGAGTCCAGCTGTGACTTAAGGCTCCTCTACAAACAGCATCCAGGGCGCAGAGTCACGTGATAGCTTTTTTTTTCTTCTCTCGCTGGATAAAATATCCTTTAAAATCAAAATGTTAAAGCCAGTGAACTGGGCGGACACCTTTGCTGGGGTATAGCAAAAACGGTCTCTGCCCTGTCCTTTGGTTCTTCATCCTCTTGGCTCGGAGCTGGGTCAGAGCCCACTGCTGTGCTCTCCTGCACCATGGGGGCTGAGTTTCTTTGAAGTCAATGTCTTTGCTAAACAGCTTGACTAAGCAGCGCTGTGTGCTTGCAGCGTGTAACTATTTATTGGAGTAAGGGGTGAGCGGACTGTTTAAATACAGAATTCCCAGGGTGTTCTTGTGTCACGTTTAAAAGGCAATGGAGAGTCTGACCTAAAGGTATCCTGTGTAAAGGTTTAGGCACAGGTCTTACCTTGTCTTTCCATTCTTTTTTCTTTTTCTTTTTTTTTTTTTTTTTTTTTATGTTTGTTAGCCTACTATTCAAGCTGGTACCCAGAAACTTTAAGTATCACACCTGTAAGTTGGATTTGTTTTTTATGATGGAGTAGGTTATAAAAGTTTTCTTGTATCCTGGAAAAAACACCTATCTCCTAGTAGTTCACTCTTGAAATTTGATTTTTTTGGGGTTTTTTTTGTTTGGTTTGTTTTTTAAAGATTTTAATTTTTTTTTTTTTTTTTTTTTTTTTTTTTTTTTTCATGTTTGTTAGCCTACTATTCAAGTGTCAGTGGCAAGTTTTATCTTGGTGGATAGCGTGTTCCAAAGGACCTAAGTTCTGTCGCAGGAGTACCAGGGTAGCGGTGATGTGTGCCAATTAAACACCTTTGAGTGGCATGTGAGGGCATCTCTCCCTCTCCCCAGCAGTGATAACTCGTAAATTGAATAATCATGGAGCCAACAGGGCTGTATGTCTTATACCTCTCTGCACCAGCTGTGACTGGTGTGGATCCCTGGGGTGATACCGAGGATGAAATGAACTCTTGTGTGCTCTGATGTGTCGATTACGAGCAGCACATCACTCAACACCCATGTTGTTACCATGTTCTGGGCAGTTTACCTCTACCCCCAGGAACAGTTGTAACAGTGAGCTTTAATCAGGATTCCAATTTTAAATCTAACTTTAATGTAAACCCTTATTAAAAAAAAAAAAGTTAAATTATGCTTTGAAAAAGAATATAAGCGAAATGTGGAATGAGAGGGTACAAAATAATTAGGATGCTTTTTTGTCTTTGGTAGATGCCAGGAATGAAAAGGAAAGGAACAAACATACTATGGATCCTCTTGCTTTTGCTCTTGTTTTTTGATCCAGCCCATTACACACACTGGTCCCAACACCTTCAATCATTTCCTATCAGCTCTGTCGCTCAGAGGCCAGACTTCACTCCCATACCTTTTAGCACCGCGCTGGCTCGAGGCGCTCCCCCGGGGCATCCTCTACGCTGGTTACTTCATAACGCTCTTAGCTGGAGAAAGCACACTGCACTTGTGCATCCAAGCCCAAACTCACACTTAAGCCGAACAGAGGCCACTTGAGATCATTTACATTTTTCATTAGCTTTCTAAAGTAGTTGCTCAAAAGCTACAGTGGCTTTCCTAGGTGTTTGAAGTCCTTTGGAAGGTTGTCATTTTGGATCACTGGTCCACTAGTGGCCTATAATTGTTATGCAAAACATTGCACAAACACAACAGTAACTAATTGCACAATTAAGATTGCTTTCTCCTCATCATGCCATTCATCATAGCCCTCACCCACACCTATAGTCAGCATCTGGCATTAACAAAGGCTGTATTTGTTGCATTAATACATGCTTTTTGTAGTGAAAACGCCTTTTGTATATCCCTTTGTTACTTAAGGATCCCATCAGGTCTTCACTAAGCCTGAAAATGGTATTTAGAAAGCTTTGTAATGGACATCCCTTTTTCAAATGTGTAATGGGAGTGTAATGCAGTGGTGCTCCAGGATACAAATGCAGCAACTCTCAGGGATCAGAAAAGGGACCTAATACAGATCAGCAAAGGATGACTCCTTTTCTTAACAATGTTGAAGTAATACAGTGTTTTGATATTTTTTAAAATCTGAGCCAAATAATGCAGGATGACTTTTCTTCACAGTGAACATTTCAAGGTCATCAGTCCTGTTTGCCTGACATAAGATGCAAATCAGTTCGGTCTGTTGGCCCACACCAAAATCAAGCAAACCGGACCTATGTTGAAAAGTGCAGGAGGTAGCTGAGAAAACTCCCAAAAATGTCTGTGAAGCAAAACATGAGAGACTGCCTGGTACCCTTTACTGCCAGACCTAGGCAGAAGGTTTTGTGCTTGAAGATACTGAGGTTGTGTTTGCCACTCATGGAAGGACAGGGTAGGAGCATCTTGGGTTGGAAGCCTAAGGAGGTCTGCAGCACCATAATTCTTCTTGGGAAAAGGAAATGATGTAAGTTTCTACTTCTGGAGTCTTTCCCCACAACTCTATAAATTTAAAGAAATAAAACACAAACAGAAAATTGATTTTTGAATGACAGTGAATTATTGTCATTAGAGGATCTGTAGTTTTGTGTCAAAGGGAAAAAAAAAAAACCCTCATTGTACTATGTGCTACTTTCTGAAGCATTACTTAATGTACGAGTCATTGCTGGGAACATGGAGTCCTTTTAATGCTAGTCAGGTAATATGTCATTCTCTCTGTAGAAACTCTGTGCAGCAGAGACATGAGTTATATACTGATGTAGTTATCAGAACATCATGTGGTAGCACTAATGTGAGTCACTACAGTGGAGTTTGCCCCGTTTGAAATTTTTACATAATTAAATATAAGTGAGTCATTGTCCAAATTCTGCCAAAGTGCAGATGTCTTTTAATTTAACATATGCAATTCAGCTTGCATATGCCTTCCATAGGGTGAGCATCTTTTCCTCTGTACACAAATCCAGGTTAACTCCAGTCTGGGAGCTGTTTCCTTTTGCAATTCAGGGTGCAACGCTCCCATTGAAATCCGTGGCAGCTTCAGTAAAAAATAGCTGGAACACCCAGAGCTTAAATAGACCTCTCTGCTTCGTTTTACGTTCGGTTGGTAATTCTTTAAATACACGTAGTTAAATCAAAACAAGCATATTTTTGTTCCTGTAACAACGAAGGATATGGCCTACATATCCCGGGGAAATAAGTTCAGTTGCCTTCTACGACATTTGTCTGTACCGAGGTAAAGACGAGAGAGAGGATTAGAAAGGTAAGGCAAGTTTTTTTTAAGGAAAAGCAAGCTGGAGGTGCTTACATCAATATTGGACTTTTTAAATTACAAGTTTCAAGATGGTGAATGGCTTAACACTCGGGGGTAGTTAAAACAGACTGGTTTACCCATGGTTAAAACCACCCTTCATCAATGTTTCTGAAGATTTCACAAATCATTTGGTTCATCATCTCTGAGTCATTTGGCTGAAGAGGCGGCAGCTTTTGTTTCTTTCTTTCTCTTTTCTTATTTTTTCCTCCCCCTCCCCCTTTTTCTCAGCTGCAAATCTAATTGTCCTCCATATAATGCTGAAATATAAAAAAAATGTGATTAACCATCATGTTCAGACGTAGCTTGTAGTTTTGCTGGGCACAGAAGAAAAGAACAGGCATATAAGGAAATGTTGGAAAAATGTCTGATTAACTCCTGAGAGATAGTGAAAATGACTAAGGCTGCTCTGCTAATTTCTGAGTCACTGAGTGGATGCTATTTTTTTTTTCATATTTGTCAATGTCTTCTTTAATAGGGACAATAAATAATGTTTACCACTGTAAATTCTTTCCCAGGAAGGGAAGAGTTGAATTTAAATCCATTTCAGTTTCACTTGCAAGTTGATCTGGATGCTGTACCAAACGTTTGATGAACTTGCACTGATTTTCAGATTCGTTGCCAGTCCTATGGTCAGGCGAGTTTTGTATGCATTACTGATTTACTTAAGATGTTTAGCACAAACTGTGATGGGGGTGAACTGGGAGTTTTGGCCTCTCTTTGCAAGCTCTATACTTGTAATAATACTAGTAATATACGTAGGATCCTGTTCTTGAAAGGACTGTGAAATGGTGTGCTACCTTTCTTTGGAGCTCAGAGTAGAAGGCTGTGTTAGTAATAGTTCTGTTATTAATATGTTAATATTAATATGGCTGTCTTATTAATATTTCATTAAAATAGTTTAGTTTCTTTTTCAATTCATAAGTCTCTCTTTCTCTCCTCGTTCTTCTCTCCCTTGGGAGAGAAGTTAAAGAGAGCATCTGTTGTTAATTCATTGGCCAGTCCAGCCCAAACCACGATAAGGAAAAACTTGTATATTTTATTTAAAAAGTTAGATCTTCCCCTATAGAAAGACTACAGCCTTACGCAAGAGGTGGTGTGTATGTTAGCCCACCCAGAGAGTAGCCAGCCAAATGGGTATATGTTTCAAACACCCTCTGGGAGTCTTGAAAGCTTCCTTAGTAATTTATTGATAGCAGAGAGGAGAAATAAATTCCTCCCATAGTCTCCCTCTCCACGCTGCTCGGTTAGTACTGCCAGCAAAGGAAGAAGGAAGTTTCCACACCTTCACCTGCTGCATAGAAGGGACTATGCGGGTAAACAATCCTGTGTGCCAGGTAAATAAATAATCAGACTCCGGGAACATGTGATTTTTGACACCCTGGGTGTCTACTCCCCATTCCTGTTACATTTAAGTGTTCTGCCTTGTTTGTGATCTCTGAGCTTGTTCCTGTTAACTTCCACCCCCACCCTTCCTCCCCACTAAAAGTCTTTGTTGCAAAAAATAAAGCCGCACGGATGTGCCTGAACAGCAAAGCACGGTGTCCTAAATGATGTAACTCAGGTTTTGGGAGCAGGATAATTGCAGTAGTACGAGGCTTCTTTTAGCATAATTAGTCTTGCTGAGAACCAGGGTATAAAAGCCTGTGCAGAGCACGGTACTAATGCAGTTACACCATTTCCAGTATCTGTGTGCCCCCGCATAGCGATGCAGATCAGAGCAGGCGTGCCCACAGTGATGGTCAAGGAGTGACTTCATCCTTGCAGCTCTGTGCCAGGACTGTTATACAAAATACGTGGGACTCATTCTGAAGAAAGCGGTGGCACTCATCTTCCATACTAAACCGGGAGGCCTTTGAGATCATTAGAAATCATTTTTTTTGCAGAGGAGAGGTTTATGCTTCTATTCATGAAGCCAAAGCCTGTTCTTGTGCCCTGTTGCTACCTGGCACTTGCCCATCCAGGAGTGAACTCTGCTTCGGCTGCACGCACTTGCAGATGTTGGGATTTCCATTTCAAAGTGCAAACAATTCTAATATTAAAAAGGCTATTTCCGCAGTGGGAATATGGCTTGCATGAGCTTCTTGACTTTTCTTTCTTGTCTTTTGATTGTGTCTGATAACACCTTTAGATCTCTCTGTCACTTTTTTTTTGTCAGCATCACAGTGGACAAAATGTCAGAAGAAGTTAAAGTGGGAAGCATCCTTAGAGAGATAAAGGTTCTTGTCCACCTCCCGCTACATGGTTGACTCTGCTGCTCTTCTCTGTTGGGGTTTAGCCTGCTGGGGAGCTTCATTGCTTAACTTAAATTTACTTATCTGTTATATAAATAAGGTATAGCCTTGGCCATTAAGTAAATCTACTGATGGAGGGAAAAGGGATTTTCTAGACCGCCTGTGTGAGACATGGGAGTTCAAAAACATCCGATACGGTAACCTTCAGCTGGTTTTCTGCAATGACTTCTATCAACGAGCCCTAAAAGCATTGATATTTTCAGGCATTATGGCTGAAACGACCTGCAACGTCCTTGAATTAACCACTAGCCAAAGGAATGACATCTCCAAACTCAAGCTGGCGAATTCCCATGTACTGTCATTTGTGACTGACTTGTTCCTTTCTGTCTCCTGTCCGACTCATACCAGGACCTTGGCTCTACCCAGTAAGCAACACCAGGCTGGTACCGTTCTCGGGTGCCGCCTGGATTTGCTGTTGCCCTCAAAATGTCTGCTCTTACATTGTATAGTGAGGATAATCCTTTGCTTAATTTTTTTTTTTTTAACATTTTGAAAGGAAAATAGGGGTCTCATTCAGGTCTTTCCATTTTTGCATGATAGTACAGTTGAACAACGTGTACATGTGTTAATTAAACATCCCTTCTTATCACTGTTTTGGTAAGTGTCCTGTAAATTTAATCACTACGACACCTCTGTACACATTACAATCCTTTTAAAGATCTAGAGAAAAATCCTGGTGGATTATTCAAAGCACTAAATCACATAGAATTACAGTAGTTATTAGAGGCATTAAAACCTGTGATAAGAAGCTTTATCATGCATTTTTGGGGAGGCTTAGTCTTTATCAGTGGTGACTGTAAATAGAAGTGAACAGTAAAAAACTTGATAACAGTTTATGTTACAGTACATCAATAATCAGGTACTGTAATTACAGTATAATTACATTATAATTATTGCATAGTAGGTAACTACAGTATATTATTTTTCTTGATTTTCTATTATAACAACTACCTACCAGCGAGACCTGAGCCAACAAGGGGCCTTATTC
Organism: Calidris pugnax; assembly: GCF_001431845.1. NCBI lineage: Eukaryota > Metazoa > Chordata > Aves > Charadriiformes > Scolopacidae > Calidris > Calidris pugnax. The sequence goes on from NW_015090922.1 coordinate 5,041,547, forward strand.
TGCTCCCATTTATCCTGGGTTTACATGCACACACACATATTTACATTATATATGTGTTTTGACTGACTTCAGAGGAGTTACATGGAAGAGGAACAGGCAGTGTGACATGCTAAAGTAGATACGATCTCTTCCATATATACATTTATCTAGACTTGGGACTATAAAAGAAGGGAATCGGATTTTAGCTGTGGTTATATTTAGCAATCTAATTTATTTTTTTCCCTTCTTTTTGGCACTGGAAAAGTTGTGGTATTCTTAATCACTTAGATAAACCTCTCAGTTACAGACCTACTCAGTGCGTGGGTGTTTATATTATATCTGTAGATTATTTGTCTCTGTACATCCACATCTGAATACAGATTAGATTAAGTCTCTGTTAATTGTACTTAGGCAGTGTGTGCATGCCTGCATTTACATGTTTCCGGTAGTAACCCTGAAATGTTCTGTCATTTTGGGGTGTAGGCTAAATGAAGATAACCAATTAAGTATGACTTCTTCTAATTTAATGCTGCTTACAGTGTTAAAGGTTCCAGTTAATTAAGGATAGTTTTGAAGCTGGCAGAAGAAATGTTCACATTGAAATTAAGATCTCTTTTATTGATAGCACGTGCTGAAGACGTAATATACAATATAGCCTATGAGGAGCATGGAGTGACTTCAGCTCCTCATTGCTTTGGTAGGGCCTCAGCTACATCTCTACGTGCAGATTTGGGTAGCACACCCCAAGCAAGATACAGAGAGTTTGTAGAAAGCCCAAAGGAAAAGCAATGAGAGTGATAAGAGAACAAGAAAACGTGACCTGGCAGGAAATATTGACAGGATTGGGGATGCTCAGCCTGAAAAAGACATGTCTGAGGGAGAACATGGCAACAGGCTGTAAGAATACAAACGATTGGTGGAAAAGAAAGTCAGTAATTTATTCTCCATCTCCATGGTGAGAAATGGGAGGGTATGGAAAATAATTTGTTACACAGAACAGAACAAAATTCAGATTAGGTATTGGGGATGACCTTCTAAGGTAGATAAAACAAAACACCAGAAAAAGGAAATGAGGGATGTTGTGGCATTTATTTTATTGGAGATTTTTTTAGAAACAGGCATAGATGGTCCTGCCTGGAGGCACAAAGGAGGACAAAAGACACCAAGACATCTTAACAACACTCCTAGCCCTGTTTTCTGTGAGGATCTGTTTAAGAATTGTGACTGTGAGAAGGTGGTGTGTTCCCAGTTTGCTTACCAGTGGGTCAGAAGAAAAACAGATGGTTTCTTCATCTGAAACAAAAGCCCTATACAGTAAAAGGCCTTGGAAATAATCGGCATCTACACAGGTTTGGTAAATGACTGAAATTCTTCATTGTGACCCTACTGTTAACTTTAACTTTGCAACTATCATTCAGTTCTCGTGTCTAAAGTTTAGTGGCAAGTGTGAAGGTGCACTTAACATGCTCTGATTTTCTTTTCCCATCCTTTTGATTGAATAAAATGTCAGGTAATATATTTACTATCCAATAACTGTTGATTGGGGACTCCATGTTTAATTTTCAGGTAGAACAACTCAGATTTTGGTTTTTTTTCTTGTGTGAAACAACTCTCATTGAGATACCAGTGTAACTTTTATAATGCTTCCTAATTTTTTCTAGAGGAAATTTTCTTTTTATTTCTATAGTAGCTGACATTTGTGGTAAACACTGTGAGGCAATGATCCCGTTGGAGAACATTTTGTTTGATACATCAAAAATTCCTCCTGCAAAAGATGATTATACTGGATTTTTTTTAGGCTGGATTTGTACAATTCAGTACAGAGACATGGTTTTTTTTTGTTTTCCTTGGGTGGTTTTTTTTTTTGCACATGTGCATGTTTGAATAAGTACTATATTTATAACTTTCTAGCTGTACTACAAGAGGACCATGCTCTTGGGCACATGGGAAGTATGTTGCATTAGGTGATATTCCTGAACTGCAGATGCTTTCCTTCCCCCTGGGAAATGCTTCAAACTGAGGTTGTTTGAAATTATAACTCCCTTTTAGGTACAGGTGATGCTCATGGCCCTTCTTCCACCTCGCCTATTAGCAAATGATGTGCAAAACGCCAGACTGATGAGTACACAGAAGCACTTGCACCATCAGGACAGAAAGGTTCAAATCTTAAGGACTAATTTGGAGGTTGTTGGTTCCTTTGCAAGTGTTTAGCAGGAAAAACACGAGCAGCAAGATGCTGAGGTTGCTGTTTATGGCTGAGGCCACTTTCATGCAGCCCACTGAGTGTATTTACAGTGCTCATTATACTGCTGTGGGGTTTGGTCTCCATTTCAGAGAGAAAGGGGTCTCTGGTGGTTATCTGAACACAATGAAAGAGGGACTTTCTAAATTTCTTTTTAGTCTCCAAGTATTTTTTTTTTAATGTTAAGGTTTTTAAGGATATGGTTTTCTAAAAACTTGTTATATTTTAGAAAACATTCTTTTTACAGAGGGACATTAGAGAGGAAAGGTTAGGATTATTTAAGGGAGGGGAATTAATTGTGTCACTTCTATGGGCATTAGGCAAATTGCCTCACTTGGAGTTAAGAGGCAGCAGGGGAGTATTTAAGTATAGGGTGCCTGCAATGCACTTTATGATAGTCTTAGCTTACGACCTTATATCATTTTATTTCTCTATTAAAGCAAGACATTCCACACCGAGACTGGGATTGTGCCCCATGCAGTAGTTAGCACCTCATGTCCTGAAGACTATGTGGCATACTGTGATAAAACAGCGAAGAAAATGTAGAGCACTTGAGAAGTTTGTATGATAATCTAAGAAATAAAAGGTGATATCTGATATGGGGTAGGATGGAAGATATGTAAATGAGATAGAAAAATGTCTGTGTCAGAATTATGTTCTATGTGTTTTACCCATAATCTTATTTTAAATGGTACAGCAGATGCCACAGTAAAGAGAATGGCTTAAAAAGTAATTACGGGCCATCCGGAAACACTAGACGAAGTCCCTGACTCCAGAGGTAGTAAAGACCTTACAGGTCAGTCCAGTGATGGTGCTTAGCATTTATGTGCTAATTTGGCATTTCACAGACTCGGGGCACCCTCCTGCCTTGGGGAGAAGGGATAGTGAGTGATGAAAGGGACTGTTTCGCGTGGAACAGGTTCTCAAAGGAGGAACAAGAGGTCGCCCCATCTGTAGAACAGAAATAACGGTACTAGCTACTGGTGTACGGTGCTCTGAGTTCATTAATAAAAATTCTGTTGGATTCTAAAAATTCGGTAGGCAGTTACAACCTGAAAGTTTCACTCTCATACACTGAAATGATAGTTGTGGATTTTCGGTGGGGTTTTGTTGTTGTTGTTTTAGCCTGCTTAGTTCAGTGGGAATAGTGTAAATTGGGTATAATTACCACAGAAGGTATTAACTTTAGTTATCACCCCCAGAACTACATTTAACCTCTTGACTTTGCCTGATGTTTTAAGATTTTTATACAGGGCACAAACTTCTTAAATGGTTCTCGCCACTCTATGCCAAACACACAGTATTTTATAAGCTACAAAATGGTTCTCATCACTCTCTTTATGCCAAACACACAGTATTTTATAAGCTACTGTTAGAGCTGCAGTAACAACAGAATGGTCTTCCAATAGGTGGGATTTCCAATAGGTGGGATTTCCAATAGGTGGGATTTCCAGGAGGAGCCTCCCTTTCATGGGACAGCTGATGCCTGCAGTTTGGCACCACTGGAAGCCCAACTTTTGTGTTGTCCCTGGAGCTGCATGGACGGCTGGGCAGAGCAGGAGCTGGTGGCACAGATGGTGTGACCTGTGTCCACTTTGTGGCTGCTAAGTTAACAAGCATGTGTTTTACGGGTGCAAATCGTAGCTGGAAGAACAACAGAGGGGGTCTTAGCACAGCCTACAATGTGTGCAAATAAATAGCAAAATAAAGGAACACAGGTTGTCAGAGCTGAAATGTCCCTATGTGTGATTAAAAATGTATACCTTCATTTGTTTTCCCTCATGCAGCCAAAGCCTAGTTAAAGAAATATACCTGCATGGGCATCCGGAGTTTCTGCCAGGAAGGTCAGCTTCCAGAAATGAGATGGAAAAATAAATTAGGTAAGAGACTGAGGAGAAAAAAAATGAACTTTATAGCAAAAAGCCAAGAGTGAGATCTAAACATCTGAGATCATTTTGCAGCACAGGATTCAACGAGCAGTAAGTTGTTAGGAGAGAACACCATCTAAATATGCAGATAGATTTAAAAAGGTTTCATTTTCTTCTCTCAGCAGTAGCTGTTGTGTGGTTTTTGGCGTTACAACTTTTTACAAGTATTGTTTACACAGAAATCACATTATTCTCCCACTACTGACATAATTGATGTTGTAAATATGCCTGCTCAAGGCCTGTTCCTTAGAGAGGCAGAGCACGCAGGGCTCTCTGGTCTCCTGGGGTTGGTCAGCAGCTCTTGATGCCAGGATTTTGGGACTGGCTGCCTTTGTGTTGAGCCCTCTGAGCTCCGGGAAACGAGATTTGGTACTCAAGGAAAAAAGACCTCATTTGAGAACCGCCGTGCAGGGTAAATCTCCCTTTTCCTTAAGAAAATTATTTCATACTGTCTCTTTGGAAACAAGTCCACTTCTCTGAGGGGTAGTCCAGAGGCTGCCTGGCAGGATGCAGAATATGGAAACTAACCCTATCAGTGCATTTAGCAGCAATATTAATACTTTCCCGGGGAGTGCTTACAATGTACGTCTGTTTGTTTGGTTTGTTGTTGTTTTTTTTTTAAGTGACGTTAAACTATCACCAAGGTAAATCTCTTCCAAAATGCATTTCAGACCGAGAAGAAGCTGGTGGTGGCAGGCCGGGTTGAACGCTGGGCGCTGCTCCGAGTCAGACACCAGGAAAGGACTTTGAGCAAGAAAATAATGCAAGCACTGACAGGGTGAGCCCACATGCAGAAAAGGGAAAACTTAGTTCCTGAAGAGGCGCAATCACGCCTTTATTAAAGGAGTATTGTAAGGAAACAAATAAGGTTTTTAAAAAATTACTTCTCGCCGCAGCAATAGAAAAAGGATTTCTCACAGGAAAGGAATGCCAACAGAAGTGTTTCCAGGAGATAAAAGCATCGCAGCGTTGTGCTTGCAGCCTGTGAGGAAGAGGGGAAGAAAGAAAGTGAAACTGACTGGGAAAGGCTCAAACTGGGTTCCCTGTATAGGCCAGGAGAAATGAGAGATGCAAAAACTAATTCAATTAATTAACGGTGCATTAAATAGCTTTATAAGTGTTTACTTCAACATGGGAAATATTTGTTCTTGTGCGTATGGATGCAGCCTTTTTTATTTTTCTTGGGTTTTAGTCTGCTTTACTTGTAATGGCAGTAGTCTCCTCTGTTTTCAGCAGAGGAGACAGCCCACCAAGGCCCCCAGTTTGTTGCACAGGTAGCTGGAGATATTGGAGATTTTGGCAGATGTACGTGTAAAGCCAGCAGAGCAGAATGTATACAATAGCTCTGCATTTCATTTCTAACTGTTAATTATTTGCTGGTCCTGCACAAAGGGTCTGTATTCAGCCTTGTGCTGAACATGGTAAGTGTTAAATCCATACTGTGCATGAAGCCTCTGGGCTAAGGGCTGCAGATTTGCTACTTAAATGTTTTGGGGTTTTTTGGTCTTCCAACTGCGTTGTTCTGGCTATTACTGTATTGCTGGTGTCCCGGTCATCTGACTAATCTTCTTCCTTCCAGTGGCTCTTAAGCATCCGTGTTTTCACCAGGAAACACGTTGTTTATTCCACCCCATAGACAGGCAGTGGAAAAGAGTGTTGGGAGTGGGATGGGAGCTGGGACAGTATGTTGGGGAAGACTCAACAAGATATATGGCAGAGCACTGATGCAAGAGGGAGAGGAAAAGTCCTTACCCAGTGCTGAGTTCAGCCCACATGTTATCTTCTGGGAAACGGTGGGGTGGGAGAGAACGTGCCCAGTGGCACGTGGCATGGAGACAGTGTCTCCCCAGCATCTCTGCACACCAGATGCAGCCACGGGGAAGCAGACTTCTCTAGCAGCTTCTCCCAGCTGTGGGCATCCCCTAGTAACCCATTCATTATTATCTTTGTGACTATCATGGTTTACCACGGGGTAGGTATAGATTGAATTGCCCTGGTTTTCGATTTCTGCAGTTGTGACTCAATTGACTGTAGGAGATGTACTTCTGATATGGAACGGCAGAAGTGGAGGTCTATGAGAGCTAATGTATAAAATGGTATAAATTGGATCACATTTGGGTCTCTTGTGTTGTCTCAGTGCCCAGGGATGACTTAGGCCATAACACCCATTAGCAACGTGGGAAGATAAGGGTGTAATTCTCACTTTGGAGGAAAATACTTTCCTTAGTGTCCATGTGCCAGCTGCATCGACTCAGAACACTGTAAGGAGCTCCATTAAGTTCTATTGGGTCCATAATCTGCACATTAAGAAAAATTTACATGATAGATGGAGCTGTTAAAGTCTAATTGGGTAATCAAAAATTAGTTAATGTGCCAAAATATGTATTTAGCTGATAAACTCTAATGGTTCCAAAGGGTTCTAGTATTAATAGAAGGCATGCTTGCACATTAAAGAGTTGAGAGTAAGATACTGCTCTTCTAACACTCATTTCAAATAAAGATCCCAAAGCACTTGACAGATATTAAATCACTTATTGATTTGATTTTTCCAAAATATGTCCATCCAAGGCTCTGGGGGAATATATGTTAACAATAATGTCAAATTTGCACACAAATAATAAATTATAATTTCCCCCCACTTCCCAAGTTTATCAAGTGCAATAATCACTCCTGCCCTCAAACCCAGTTAAAATCTCTGTAGGTTGGGTCTTCTTTAATTGAACCATATTATGTCCCTGTGATATACTGTATCCACTTGAGTGATAAATAAGTTGAACCCCAATGAAATGAGCTGTTTGAAAAGGGTTAGAGGTAAAGGCAGTGGAAGAGTCCGTAAAAGAATATGGCATTGCTGGTGTCTACTGCTTTACCCTTCAGAGCAACCAACGCAGCATTTGTGTTTTCACGGATCCAGAAGGATGTTTTGCCACTCTGCAAATAGCTTCCTTACCTATTCATTCCAATTTTGCTCTTTTTTTAAACAGAGGAAATTAATAAGAATTTTAAAATAAGTCTTCTGCTCAATAGAGTCAAAATGTCCTAATATATGATTAGTGGCACACCACTCCCACATTATAGCAACATGTGGTTTCGTGTTTATACAGCATCTAGCGTAATAGAGACCTCATCCAAGAGACTTTTGTAAGCTCTTCTACAGTTCAAACAGATAACGATAGCTTTATTTTAAGCTAGAAAAAGGTTATCCTTGTTTTATGGAGGAAACGGAGGCAGAAAGGTAAAACCTGTCACAGAAGTACAGCTAGGCTCAATGCTGCTTTGCTGCTCTGGCTACTGGACCACAGCACGGAGACACTCCTGAACTTTTAACTCCTGTTAAAAACAATTTATGCTTTGGTTCCTATATAATGTTCAATACTTAAAGGGATTTATAACAGTAACTAACTTGACTGTATTCGACCCATTGTGCTCTAACAAGGTCTCTGGACATCTTGAAGGGCCAGACAAATGGCCAAAGTCCTTTCTATTTGACTAGGCGTGACTTTGAGGAGGGAAAGAGAACATCTCCAAGAAGACTCAGGCTTAGAGTAGTCTAGTGCTATCTCCATACCATGTAAATATTTAAAGTCAAAATGCAAAAGCTACGTTGTTGCATTTCCCACTTTGGATGACTGTCACATTTTTAATGGTAGTTGAATAGTTTTGTATTTTATTTATGTGGTGTCATTTGTTTGCTGGGCAATATGAATTGAACGCTTTCCTTGCCTCTGAATTTGGAAATGTATTTTCCCGATATCATTAGTTGAAGGATGTTAGACAACTGCATGTTTTCTCTTCCACATAAATAAATAAATAAGCCAAGTGTCATGATTGTTTGCTGTCTAATATACATAGATCCAAATGTATACTAAAACGCTGTTTAAAACAGACAATGTGACATTTTCTGACATCTGCATAGAAAAAGATAAAAAAAAAAAAAAGGCTGACAGAGAGAGGGGAAAAAAACAGAAACAGTCACTTGGCTTTTTGGTAAAGCTCTGGCCTGAGAAAGGAAGGAAAAAAAAAAAAAAAAGATGGGGAATAATGAATTCATCAAGCTGAAAATGCACAGGCCAATGGAGCGCTTAGATTTCAATAGAAGGCAAATGGAAAGAGAGCCCCCATTACTGTTGAGATACACCGACACGGCTCTGCTAATCGCTTGGTCATGCTTGGTAGACAGTAACTCATCACGGGCCATGACATGGTGAGAACAGGTGCCAGGGTTTGTTGTAAGAAAAAATTGTTTATTTAACATCCACAACCAGGATCATCCCCCTCCTTCACCTTGCATCCCTGTACCCAAATCCATCCTTTTCCACGGGGGAAGAGCGCGCCAGGCAGCACAGTCAGGCTCTGGCTGTGGAGCAGACCTGGGCAGCTGGTAACAACCAGAGAACATTTTTGGTAGGGTGCAATCGAGGTGGCGACACACAGAACTGGTCTGTAGTGGGAATTAAGCATGTGCTGGTAATGGGAGATGGCATTATTGTGGTCCCTGTGGAATGAGATGGTTGGTTCAGGTGTGGTCGTGTACCAGGAGGAGGAGGGTGGGAGTATTTACTAGTATTAGGGTGGAAAAAGAACAGGGTGGTACTTCAAGACCAGAATTGGGGTAAATTTCTGGATGTTTGAACTCTGCTTCAGCTGTTGTTGTAAAATATAATATGGGCACCTTTAGCAGAGCTTCCTGTCCATTCCCAACAGCGTAGCACCAGGTGAGCAGCTGGGTGTATTGTAGAGGAACTGATAAAAATCCTGTACTTAATATACATCAGGATTATACTGGACAGGTCTTGAAATACTTGTCACCTTAAGGGTATACAGACTGAGATACCTAAGAGGCTCTGAGGCATCCTAATGATATTTGGATCATCAATTAATTTTTGTAAATAAAGGATTTAAATAGCATTTTTTTCCTAGGTTTTGAACAGTCTGTCTCACCAAGTTTGTCACCCCTTTGAACAAAATTTGTAGTAGTAACTGGCTTCAAAATTCATAAAAGTGTCAACGGTGCTTTTATGTGAGATATACCTCCTCTCTTTAAAAAAACCCTACAAACTAAAATCTCCTAGGCTCTCTCTTGGAAAACTGACCATTTCTGTTTGAACAGAAGGAAAGATACACAATCGAGTGGTGATGGGCGGGGAAAAGAATGGTCTCTGGGAACTTGCTATCGTAACGTTGAGGAAAGTCTCCTCCTCAGAGCTCAGTCTTTCAATGTAGGTAAGTTTTGTTCCAGTTGTGCTCATTGATTAATGCAGTGGACGGGGGCTTGGGAGAGCTGGGCTCTATTCTTGGCTCCTGCCACAGACTTCCTATGTGCTGATGAGCAAGTCTTTTAGACCAACGCTTTTTCTTTGTGAGAATTTCCTTGCATTTTAAATCTGTGGGGAATTAAATGGAACGGACATTTAGATTCACTTCCCCACCTCCTTCAGTAATAGACAAAATGGAGAGGATATAGAAACATGTTTAAAAGATCAAATCAATGCACTTATTTTGTAACCAGGAACTAAAGGGAACAAGCTGTTGTTTTTTTAAAAATACACATCTGCTTTTTTTCCCCAACCTCCCTCTGAGATAAATCAAAATCAGTCTTTGAAAGATTAATTGAGGAGTCTGTATCTCACAAAAATGTAGCCGATGACTTAAAAAAAAAAGCAGCATAGTGTTGACTAATAAAACTGTCTAGCTATACAAACCTTTAAAATCAAGAAATTGCCTGTCCATGGTTTTTTTTCTGCCACATCTTAATTAGCTCCACAAATAGCACTGCCTACTTTCACTTTCCCATCTATTAATTAGTCCCATACTACTGTGAAGTGAGCACTGAGAAAATAGCCATTCTGTGTTATAATACAGGACATTACCTTCATTCTGACCTGAGGAGAAAGGCAGGCTCTTTATGATAGTATGGCTATCTTGTAAGGCCCCTGAATAAATTTACAGATTTGCATTATTTCTGTATAAGAAAAAATTTAGTGTTCTGAACACACGTATATTCACACAAAATGAGTAAATCTAGAATACTGAACTGTGATCTGATCTGTGATTAAACTCATATTAGGGAAAGAAAGAGACTAGGAGACCAGAAACCAATTAAAAAAAAAAAAGTAATAAAAAATATCTCATGCACTTAAGGTAGAAATAAAGAGCTGAGAATTTTTTGTTTTCTTTGTCTTTCTCTGGTCAACAAGGAGAAATAATAATGAAGAAAGAAACACTAAATTGAACTCAACCTGCTCTTGAAGAGCAACACCCCAAATTCCTTGAGTTAAAAATGAGTCTGGATAGCTAGCAGATTCACCTACAAAATTACCATTGCTTCTCCAGATTTAGATGAGATAAGTTCTTTTTCTGATAAGGCATATGTGTGAGCTTGTTAACCGAACCCATAATTAACAGACTTCTAACATCTAGAGCCCCAAGTACCTTAAAGTTATAATAACTTGAGGGTACTGACCTGTGAAAGCAGAGGTTTTCAAAGGGTATCACTCATGCTTATAAGTTTTCTGAGTGGCCAGAGTAGCAAATATAGTTTGGATACATTCTAGTCAGGTAAAAACTGTCTAACCCAGTACCAAAATTTCTGTCAGTTTTATTCTCTGGAGACCATCTTCAGGTTGTGGAGATTGAGCTGAAACTGATGGACTTTCCTACTGCCTAAAGGTTTTGTATCACGAGAAGACCACAGACCACCTTGTTGAGGGAGGCAGTCTGCATTCAGAACACAGCAGTTTGGAGGGGCTGGAAAAGTAGGGATCTATGGCACAGCATCAAAGTGCAGGTAGGTAACCGTGGCAATACCCACCCTCCAGAAAAATGTGATCCTGCCTAGTCCTGACTTTCCACAAGTCTAACTTATTGTTATATCAGTTATTCAACATCTCCCTAGTGAATAAAATTTCAGTCTGAGGATCTCTGTATTGTTTCGTCTTGATGAGGAAAAAAATGATTGAGTTCAGGCCAGGCATAGCTAATTTATCTTAATACAGATGAAGCCTGTATATCCATCTTAAAGTTTAGATCTTGTTTCCCATTGTGATATCTGAGAGTCTTTAACTATCTATAATGAGAACTTTTAGTTCCTCACTTAAAAAGGAGTAATTAGAGAATTCAGTATGCCAGTTTTGTCTGATTTTTTTGAAAAGTATACCTTCTTCCCCTTCTTGTCAAGCTTATTCTTTGAATCGCCAAAGTTGGGTAAAAAGATAGGTCATTCAAAGAAGACTATATAGTATAGTGTGAAGGTTGTTCTTTCAGGTTCATAAAGTGATCTGATTTCATTTTGAGATCCCAATTGATGTTTGTTTTTATTTAAAATGTCTGTAAGGGTAACTGTTCAGAATGTACTATCCAAGATAATAGCATTAACTGGCATGGCTGCAAAATCAATAATAGTAACAAAAATATACCTCTACTGATTAAGAGTGACATAAAATAAATTTGTTAACTAAAATGGATGTAGTCAACAGTTTAAACAGGTCTTAAATACTGTAATGCAGTTCATAGTCCTTATTTTAACTCGTAGGTAGTTTTTTCAAAAGAACCTTTGAAAATGTGTGTTGTGTTTCTGTCCTTATAGAAAGAAAAGCAAAACTAACCTAGAAAGTATTTTGCTCCTTTTAATAGAGCCATCACTTGCAAAAATAAACCCGATAACAAAATTGTAGTGGACTTCACCTAAAGAAAGTAATTGAAAATGGTAATTCGGAAACCATGGACTAGCTTTGAAGGACAGGTCTTTGTCATCAGGCTTCATGAGAAACAGCAGAGCAGAAATAAAAATAGATCATTGACCAAAAATATCCTTTTCCAGCTGGGTCATTTAAAGAACTGTCTATTTTTTATTTTTTTTATTTTTTATTGTACATACAGCTGATTCCAAAACTACCCCAAAAAGGGGTCTGAATCCAAGGTGAAATACTCTGGAGGGTTTTTGTTGTTGTTTGCTTGCTTTGGATTTTGAGTGGTTACAGGGATGAAGAAAAGTGCTTTGCAAAAATATAAAGCCTGGCATTGGGTCTTTGAGTCAGATGTGCAAGTGTATGTTCATCAAGCTGTGACCAGCAGCGAGGCACGTGCATCCCACTCACGTCACGTCCAAACCCAGTAGATTCCTACTGCAGCTTTTTGAGGTCTCCTCTGCACTGACTTGGCACAGAAGTCCAGATGTGTGGGCCACCTATGTTGATGGCACTGTGTTAACTGACCAAAGTTGATTATTAGTGTCCTTCGCATAAGAAACCTAAAGGCTTCTGGGCACTGAATGGGAGCGCTGGGCACCCAACATAGCGTCATCGTACGGGTCATCGCAGGTCAACAGTATGGTAAGTTAGTTTTTACCTCATTTTGAGGGAAAAAGGAAGACACTTAGCCATTAATTTAGAGGTTTTCAAACTGTCTCAAGTTTGCTTTTTCAAGACACTGCAGTTGAGGTGAGATTCTTATATCTCGGCAGGGTGTGTGTGTGATATATATAGTTGAAAGTCATGGAAATGCTCTGTTTCTATAGATTATTTTTTGCTTTCCGTTGAGCTGTGGGAGTAAGATAGTTAAAAAGCACCTCTTCCCCATGTGGGTCAAGAATGTGGTGAGGAAGTGATTTTGGCTGTGCAAGGGCAGCAAGGCGACTGGAGGCCATCAGGAAGGCTCCCAATGAGGTGCAGGTACACGTCACATGCCTTCCTTGTGGCTCAGCATGTCAAAAAAAGGCCGGGAGGCAGAAGGATGAGCAGCATGCTGAATGGCACACCTGCAACGGGGGGTTCACCACCCGCCCCTTGAGTGTAAGTAAGTGGAGAAGAGAAGGGGGCTGTAGGAGAGGACTCCCCGTGGATGTGCGTGCTGCAGCTCAGAGGAGCTGTGCCCCATCCCATGGAAGCTGGACACAAGCTTGAGGTCTGAGCTAACTAGTTTAAAGTTATCTGCTGTGGTGTAAGCACTCTGGCATTTGCAGGAGTCTCACCCATCAAGGCAGATCTTCAACTTACATAAACAGCTTGTGCTCAAGTGGGGGCCGCTGGTTGGTACCAGCTATTTATTTTTGCTGCTAGCTAAAACGAAAGTTTGGCAAAGCTTTGCCTACGTTCCCTTCACGCGGTGACATTTCACAGGAAAGATACATCTGGGAGACTGCTACAGACGCGGCACAAACTGTGTAAAATGTTTATTCTTCCCAGCTCTTTATTTTAATACACAAACACAGCTTGAAGCAGAGATATAAAATAAAACCGAGTATTGACAAGAGGCACAAAAATATGAAGATTCTAGTTCAGGACTATCAGAGATAATGATACCTAAACACCTTAACCTCAAACTCATTAGTCTCACATGTCTCAATCAATATGGATTCTCTCAGAAATCAATTTTCAGCAGCAAATATGATTGTTAAATAATTCACAAGTTACAGGCCTTCGGGCAAGAAGAGGTTAGAGAAGCAGAAGGAAAGTGGTGATCTCGACCTGAGATGTGATCTCAATTAAAAGAGGAGAGCATCTGTAAAACATAGTTTTATGTTCAAGGTGTAAAACTGTTTAAAGAAAAGAGGATTATAAATGTAAATTACAGTCTTAGCAGTATGGTATTTAAAACACATTCTTATTTTTCGTACATTAGCAGAAGGAATCCATTCAATTGATCGGCAAGGAAGCTGTCGTTTTAAAAATCTCAGCCAATACGACTGGCGTCATTTATTTTGTTTATTTACTTTTGCTTTTTCCCCTGTCTATATTGCACATCTAATTTATTATGAAGTCTCAGTAAAAGGCAGAAGTGGTACAAAACTTCAGGAAATTCTCTCAAATTACCTGAATATTTCTGACAAAAGGCATTAGAATTTATTCCTGTTGTTAATTTTATTTTCCATGTCTGTTTGGTTCCATACCCATGTTTTCATATTCAGTATTGGGCGAATGACATTTCTGAGCAGAAACATTGTTTTAGGGCTAGAAAGGTCAAACTGAGAGAAGTCTTACGAGGTGGGATGGTACTAGCACTCCAGTACTTTTCTCAGGTCCTTATCATGCCTACTGCAGCTTGTGGAAAGATTTGTATTGATCTGCTGAATCTTGGATCTGGCTCTAAGGATGCTTGTGTAAATTTGGAATTACATCACTGAAGTTAATGGTATAATAACTATATTAGATTAATGCAAATACTCATATTCAGGCCCTGAATTCTTTGGATTTGTAGTTTTGTTGCAATGTCCATAGATGCAAGTTATAGTTTTAACACAATTTAAAAATCATAATTTAATTAAAAATATTTACTAACCTAATTATTTCTATACCAGACATCTCTTTGAAGTAATTATAATGATACATTTTAATCTGATGTTATCTGTATTCTGCCAGGGATTTTTCAATGGGCATAATTTGGATAAATATCAAGCACTCCAAATGCATTTGAATTCAACCCAGGTCAATAATGGTATTACTGTCTGAAGGCCCTCAATAGGTTTAGTCAGATGAGCTGGTGAGCTTATTCCAGTTTTGACAGCCCTTGGATGCTCTGATGTCAGATGCCAGTATCACAATTCAAGCAGATGGAAGAACTGCAATGAGAAGGTACCTTTAGCGAGGCACAACTGAGGCTTTGCATAAAGACCTCAACTGCATTCCTAGACTTGGAAGTGATCTCAGGTAAGGCTTATTGGTTTGGCGTTACCATGCATATGGAAAAAACTTGAGTCCTACCTGTGTGTTTAGTTTCTTTCCAAAGCACTCCATCCTTTGTGGCTGGCTGGCAGCCTTTCACCTGCACAGTTTCAGTTAAAAAAATCAAACCAAACCAAAGCAAAAAACTTACGAAAGATCATGGAGATATTTTTGTAGTGTAGCGATGGGAGAGAAGAATTGATTCCCTTTTCTGTCTGAGTTTACTGTGAAAAAGAAAATTTGTATCTGTGAATAGGGTCATGGTTGGAGCCCATGTCACAGGAGGGGCAAGGGAGAGCGTTTATGTTTACTGCTATGGATTTACAGCCAACTGCATTAAAAGTGATTTCTGTCAAAAATGGGCTAAAGTAAGTGTAATAGGTCTAATATATGCTTATGGTACTCTTCTTTTCTAAATCTGGTTTTGTGTTGAATGAACTTCGTTTTAAAAAATATATTTTGAAATGTGATTAGTGGTGAACGTCAGTGAAATTTATTGTACTATTAAAATCCTATTGGGTCTTTGTTTATGAAATGTATTTTCCTGTATTTGAGGTTTAGGGAGGCTTGATAATGAGGCTGTGAAGATTCATGGCCCCTTTTCTGCAGCTTAATTTAGGCTCTATATCAAATATGTAAAAGAACATTATATCTTCCTGCAGCCCGTGTGTGAGATACATTTTTGTGTTATTTCCCTGCCAATGTTATTTCTTTTACAAATGCAGAACTGGAAAATGGTGACAAAGTGACAAGCTTAGCTGTCTATTATTTTCTAGGCTAGAAAGAGCAAATATGAAAGGTACTGTGGTCATGAGTTTTATTAAGGTAAGACACATGTCTATGGCCACATGTTCACTGAAGATGGCATTATTCTTGATTTAAAGTAATAACAGACAGACAGCAGTGAAATTTGTGTTTCAGAGGCCCAGTATCTGTGCTGATGGCTCAGAACTTTCGCCTTCCAGTGAAGGATACCTGAAGATAAACGTTCCTGTTGTAAAGCATTGTGGTGCCCCAAACCATATGCAAGCAACCTGGGAATGAGTACCCTCGTCCTTAGCTATAACAAACTTCAGAGGATGATGATTAAAGCAGAAGGGTGTTATTTTGATTTTCACAGATCTGATCCAGTGTTTTTCTTGATTCTGCTGGTGATTGGTGCTGTGACCCATCAGTGCAGAGAGGAGCAGGTATGATAGAATCAGTCCCTGGCTGCTTTCAGGCTCTTGCTCCACCACAGCATCTCTCTTCCAGGGGTGCGTTACAATTTGTCACTTAGGGAAACACCACGTGTTGCTCTTTCCATAAGTTTAGGAAGAATCTTTCATTCCTGTCTTCTCTTGTACCACAGATTATTTACCTCTTGATGTTCAAATCCTCCCCAAGATCCAGGTTCACCAAGAGTGGTCTGTAGCCATCTCTGGGCACAATTGCTCTCAGTTCTTCAAAAGTCCTTAATTACTAACTCGATCAATTGGCTGTCTCTGACTGTAAGCAGGAGAGAGGTTTCTGCAGGATGGAGGTATAGGAGGAATAAGGTAAGATGTTCCCATTTGTTATAGATGCATCCTTAAGTAAGAGAGAAGGACGTTGCTTCCCGTGTGTGTCGGGGTAATTGAAATTAGAGCCCTGCCCCAGCAGGCTGTATGGAAACTGATAAAGACCAATTTTGTCATGTCACTGAAAACTGAAATATCAGCAAATTGATCTTCTCTTGCTTACGCTGATATAAACTGAATTCCACTGAATTCACTGAAGGCTGGGAAATGACATATGTAAAACTCTTGTTCTCTGATCAAGCCCTAAGGTCTTTGGAAGAGAAAAGCTTTTATTTGCCAGCATCTTTCAGATTCATAGCAATGGTTAGGGAACGAAACCATCAGATCCATCTCTAAGATCTCTACAAGCAGTACAGCGGTACCTCCCTGGGTTGAATTGGTCCAAGTAGTGTCTTTGAATCCTACCTCTGCTATGTTCAAGATGTTGTTTAGCCAGAAAAAAACAAATCTTTAGGGCTGGGCTTTCCTTTCAGATGTGTCCTGGGATGTCAAGAGAACAAAGCTCTGTTAATTGTTCCTCATTCAAGATGCGTAGCATGGCATTATAATACTCAAACAATATTCATTAGGCAAAACAATTGCAATAATTATCTTATAAAAAGTCAGGCAGGGTAATTTCTTTTAAAATGAGGATAATCTCCAGAGGAGATACTGCTCCAGTTTTGGTTTTGTTTGTTTATTTTTGGCTGAATGGTTTTAAATAGAAATTACTGAGGTGTCAATGACCTCTGGGTTTGATTGAATTAAGACATTTAAATGAAGTTTAAGCAATATTGATATTTACTGGGAGGTAGAAGACTGTGTCTGTGAAACATACTGCAAAAATGCCACCTACATAAATTTCATTTTGAAGCCACAGCTAAAAATCAGGCGGTAGAGGGGTTTTAAGCATTTCAGTAAAGCTGTTAAAATTTGGAAAACCAGATTTCAGCCCATACTATCCTCATGATGTTCTGGTTTTCAATGCTTTGAGACTGGTTTTTTGTGTGTGTCTATGGGGACTTATAGAGGGTGTGAAAGAATGCAATAGCATTCCTTCTCTTGAATTTGCTTTTTCTTCTCAGCTCCTATGTTATTTCCAAGGATTAGCAAGACCCTGGGCCTGAGTAATGTGCATGATTAGCAGAGAATAAGAACATGCCAATAAATAAGTATTTCAAAAACCAAGCAGTCATTTTTACTGGACACCATGATAATTATCCATCAAAAATTAGGACTCTTTCTAGCAAGCCAAGAGTCTCCTTCTTTGGATTCAGTACCGTAGTTTCCAGAAGACACCAGTGGTACTGTGAGATTAATTCAATACTAGGATGCAGCTGCATTGATCTTTCTGATGTCATTGTCCTAAATTATTATAGGATACAACTGAAAAACAGGTCTAGAATACATATCAGCAAGGACATGATCCAGGAGTATTTCTTCTCATTCTGATAATGAGTTAAACCAAATCTTCGCTTTCAGAAATCCAACTGTATTTCAGTTTTCATAAGATTCTTTTTATTATTATTTTTAAATCTGAAGGGGGGGTGAAGTTGTAGCAAGAAAATTGATCACTCACAGAGAAGAGAAGGCTGGAAGCTGATCCTATACTCTCTTATTCAAATTCATGAATAATTTTCACTTGTACGAATTGCCCATTGAAGTCCATAGCACTTCTTATGTGAGACAGGATCACTCATGCAAGTAAAGGTTTACAGGACGAGGATCTAGGATGTGTTATTATAGGGTCATTTCCTGATACAGTCTTGGCTTTTCTACTTCTTACTCACTAATTTTATAGGTTCTATTCTTCTGCCAGAAGAGGTTGTTACATCATTAATAATGGACCTTATTATTGCTTTTAATATTTGAATTATATCTGAAAAAGCTTGAAAAGGTGTATTCATTTCCTTAGGAGCATTAAAATTAAAAGATGCTAGACTCTTTGAGTTATACCCTCTATAATTTTGAAATAATTTTGGCATTTTTTCCCCTCTGGCAGCCTTTAACTTCAGCCCCCTCTGAAGCCTTTAACCTTATGGGACTCTGTTTAACAGTGATACCAGTCTTTTCAAGGCACCATTGTTATGTCACCAATACTGAAATGATGCAGTCAGAAATAAGCAGAAAGTAATTAAGGGAGAAAATTATTACAGTAGAGCAGACTTGATCCAGAGACGAAGGGCTATATCCTGCTTGCTTAACTTGAACAAATAGTCCTGTTGCATCTCATTTGAATGTGCAGCACTAGCATAAACACAAAAAAAGCTCCCATGAAGTCACCACTGTAACTGAGATTAGAATCTAACTGAGACAGAATTATGCATGTATATGTAGAGGGAGGAAGAGATTGTCCAAAATATTCATTTAATTTGAATATGTATAGGGAATGAAAGTGTTGGGCCATATCCTGCTCTCATTTACATTAATGCAGCCCCACGAAGTCTGTTGAGGGTAGAATTTGATCTGACATTAGCACAAACTAACTTTTTACATTTGCCAGATTCTTATTTGCTCACAGCATGTGGCTGGCCAGAAATATAAATAAATCAAATCTGTTTCTAGGAAGAATCCAGCAATCCTTTGAAACTTTCCTTCTTTGCATTACAAGAAAAGAAGGGGTAGAAAAAAGGGGAGAGGATGGAGGGTTACATAAATGAGAGCAGGTGCGGTCGTGCAGAAGTAACTATTCAGCATATGTAAGTGCAGTTGGAAAATCATTGTCTTGCAGAGAATACTTGAAATTGGTCCCTAATGGCCTTGGGTTTTGTCATATGGTCTTGATTATCAGGCTAAAATTGCATTGCCGATGCCTTTAGTGTGAACGAGATGGATGAATAATTATTACGTGCGCTGAATACCTTCCTGCAAGGAGGAACCAGGACATCCTCTGGTCACTGCAGCTACCATTTCACCTTGCTGTCAAGAAAACTGCAAGTGGCCAATTCATCACTTCCTTATTGTTCTTAAAATATAAGTTTATAATGATAAACACTCATACTTGCACTAGGAATGGGCAATGCAAAACCTGAGCATTGTGAGGAATAATTGCGAGACCCAGTTCTTTTTGGGACTAAGAGGGTGGAAACCCCAAGTACCTTATCCTATTTCTGAAGACCTTGTATTCATGTATCTTTGTATTCATGCAGATCTCTGTGACTATATTAAGGAGCAAAATGAGTTTCTAGTAAACAAAATGAACACATACAAGATACCCCAAATTAGTTTTGGCCCCTGTTCAGAAATGAATTACCATCTTTTTACTTTAGCAGTTAAAACAAGGTTCACGCTGCCTTACTTCCCTCTGCCTACCTTTGTCTCCATTACCGGTTACTTCTACAATAACAGTAGTAGCAGTAATGAGGTTAACAAAAATCTTATTGCTAGCACTGAGAATGAGTCTCTGTGGTATTGAAAGATCACTCCACGCCCCACCGGCACCTCCACAGAAAGGAAAATGTGATGGTAAGGTTCAGAACCACTCTGAGATCCATGACCATGACCACACTGCTCATTCATCACCTGAATATTTACATTAAATCATGGCTGGGTGTTATTGCTGCTTACTCACTGTGCAATCCTTTGTAATACTGGCAATTAGTTATGAGATCCACCAGTTCCTAAGTAATGCAGGTTGAACTTCCTCGTAGACACAAATAGAGCACAACCTCCTGCGCTTCCTCTTGGTGTGTGATCAGAAGGGTTGCATGTGCACTGGGTCTAAGTATTTCAGGACAAGATTTCCAGTGTCTGCAGATTTTTCTAATTAATTGCTTGATGCCATTTGCCATTAAAACCCTAATGAAGTGCCTAAACCCAGTTTTCACTAAATAATCAGACCATCACCCCAACTATTCATGTCTACTGATTGTCTCTTACCAGTTGCTTTAGCAGTGACTGACCTAAAAAAATATGTGCATATAGCTTAAACTTGAAGAAAAGGGTGGAAAAGGTGATTAAAAAAACCCAAACATTTTAGAGAACAGGTTTTAACCATGGTTTAGTATCTCTGTCAAATTCTCTGAATACTCTTCTTGCATGAATAAACTAATCATTGCAAAACATTTCCCTTGAACTTACAAATTCTTTTATACCTGTTCTATAGATGGCTGCACTCAAGCACAGTGTATCTCTACACTCAAAACAAAATGTGTAGCTAAGTCAGGTTAAATATGATCCTAAAATCTGGGTGGTGGCTGATCAAATTAACAACTGGAGTTAAACCCAAAGAGAAGCCTGAAATGAAGCACACACTGCTAGTCTCAGTTTTCTCTCATTATTTATCCCAGGTTGTCTGGCCCAAAGAAAGAAGGTTTTCTTTTCCGTCAGAGTACCAAAAATACTCAAGGAAAAGCCAAGTGACCTGCTTAAACTAAGTGCTAGAACAGGATGTGAGTATTTGGACTTCACTTCACCCAAGCTCCTCTGTAACCCATGGGTGTGCTTACAGCAAAATTTAGGTAACAGCCTGGCCCTGCTTGTCTTTTTAAACCCAATATGATAGGCATCGCTCAGGTGCAACCAAAATACTGACTAATCAAAACCACCTGATGGCGGAAACTAGATGTTCTGAATATTATTGGACACTATAGTCTGTACACCTGGGTATGATTCAAGTGATCTGAATCTAAACCCATAGCACCTCATTTGTACTGATTTGCATTGGAGCAGCCCCTGGCTTTTTCGAAGTACCCTTTTAAAATGCTTAATGCCTTCAAATAGTGGACATCAGTCTTAATCTGAGACTGTGATGGACTTTTTTGTGATTGGACTTTTTTGGATCTCACAAAGGTCTCAGGCACCTTCCGTATCACGCAGTGTTGCAAAAGGTCATGCGTTTCATACCTTTCTCCACTGCAGTCACAGAGCTGCTGCAGGCTGTTGCCAAAGTTCACACCTAGGAGGGTGCAAAGAGTTACTGCCTACCCATGCGTGTTGCTTCCTGATGAATGGTCTTTCCTAAATTCACACTGTGTCTCTTGGTAAAAATTAATGGAGTCATCTTCCTATGAATAAAATTCTAACCGTAGACATCAAGGATATTATTATGTAAAAGGATGCTATTGATATTAAAAAAAAACAACCAACCAAAAAGCCTAGAGGCTAAAATTCAGTGGTTTATCGTGTCCTAGGGTTTTCTTTTAACTTTCTTCTATAATTGAAAAAGCTAAATTGATTGAATCATTTGAGCCCTGATTTAGCTCTTAAAAAAAGAAGCAAAAGCTAAAATTGGCTCAGTGAAGCAACTGAAATGCTATCACAAGCTAGTGAGATCGATAAGCTAGAAAAAAATAGGAAGAAGAAAAGTTTTTGAGTGACAGTGTAAGAACGGTAAATTTAAATACATCTATATCGTTGCATTTTGCTCCATTGTGTTATGTATAAAATACACTTTGACAGTGCATTTCCAGGCAATCTAGAAGGTGATTTATTAGTAACACTGAATTTGTGTTTATGTTCCAAACTGTAAACTACATTTATAGCAATATTTCTGTATTAAGGTATTAATGCTAGAAGTGCTACCTAAGCTTAACTTTACCAATATAACTCAAAATGTAGTTTATAGCGCTATAAATAGTAACATTGATATTGACACTTGCAGCAGCATCTAACTCCCTGGAAAGCTGTTTCTGATGCTAAATGAAAGTGCAGGGAGCTGACAGTGTATTTATACGTACCAGAGAGTACAAATAATACTTCATAGTTCTCATTGTTGAGGTTCCCTTGTGCTTAGAGGATTTAAATATTTAGTGGCATTGCCAAATATTCCAATTTGAAAACCAATATTTGCATGTATTGCTAGATACATTTTATAATTATTTATAATAATGCTAACCTTATGTATAAACATACTAAACATCAAGCATAATGGCTGTTATCTGTTGGTAGGGTCTTTGACTCTGTTCCTTGCCCATTTTTTCAGTCTTCTGCATTCTTAATGAAAGCTATTAAAGATACAGTATAATATGAAATCTTTTTCTAGATATGGTCTTTCAGGTCTTATAGCATCTGTGAAACATCTGGCAATAGCAACCAGGACTCAACTTCCCAAGCCCTCCTTTCAGTTGAAGGGGAGCCATTTTATGGCTTCATCTCTCCTCCTGCAAGACAGATGGCAAACTGTCATCTACAACTTCCTCTACGTTGTTCAAAGAAAAGAGGAGCAAGAGGATGATTTCCAGTTCACCAAAACCTGATTTTTGACAATTCTGAAAGTATTAACAAAGCTAATCTAAATTTTCCATGCTTTTAATTTAGAAGAACATCTGATGGGTTAGATCTTTTAAAAAGTTTGTGATTCACTGTCACCTCACCTTCAGCAGTAGCTGAAAGTGTTCACTCAGGACATCAGAAACACAAATCCAATTCTTTTTTCCTTGTTGGAGGTCTTGAGGTCCATTCTCAAGAGAAGGCCCTATGCACTATGTGTCTGAAAAGGAAAATTTCTGAAGGTTGCGTATAACAAGCTGTCCAACGTGCCACTTTGTGAAAAAATTACCTGCTGAACTGCAAAATGAATTATTCTCATAGCCTTTCCTGCTGACATTTTTACTTGCAGCTTGTGGCATAAAAGGGTTTATGTAATTTTTGGCTGTATTACACATGCTGAGTATGGCAAGGATGACGTTTCGTGGTTTAGAGTTCCAGGTTTGATTCTCAGCACTCCTGGAGAATTGCTGTTCAAGTATGGGCAAGTTTATTTTCTGCCTTGTTTTCCCCATTTCTAAATGAAATACAGTGGCTTCCTTTAATGATTCCTTACATAAGCATTGATTACTGTGGGCCGCATGAGAGGTGCTAAAAAGTATAAATTATTTTATCTAAGGTGGATGTGTCTATTGTGTGTATATGACATGAATGTGTACATATGTGTATGTTTTATATTGGAAGCACGTATGTAATATATGTTTATCTAGGTTTTTGATGTATCAGTACTATGGTGAAGAGTACCAAATGAAAAGCCCTTACTTAGATAATTACTATCATGCCATAGTATTCCATTTTAAAAAGGTATTCTGTCATTTTTAGCTGAAGTTGAATCCGTTCATTTATGTGAGCCAAATTATAGCATCACAGACTAGTTAGTACGTGTGTGAAACTGACTTTATGGTTTTCTCAAACAAGTTTTGATTCTTAGCACTGAGTATTCATTCAGTGGAGACGATTTAGAATTGAAGGATCTGGATGTCCCATGTTGCACTGAGAGGCAGAGGCCTTTCTGAGATTAAGAAAGGTGAGAGAATGCCCTCTCTGTAGACCTCCTTAGGTTCTTGCACTTGACTTTTAAGCTCTTCTGCTCCTGTCAGAGCATGTTTTGAGCTGGGGATCAATGGAGATGATTCCGAGAGGATGCCGCATGTGAACAGGATAGGGAAGGTGCACACAAGCGACCCAGCACAAAGATCAGGAAACAGCTATGGAATTAGGGCTAGAAGCACATGTGGGGTTTTTTTCAATGCTGTGGTTGAGCCCAAGTCCCAGAAGTCTCACTGAATCCTAACCAGTTCACTATCTCGTTCTTTTTTATTTTCCCAAAACTTTGAAAACTTTTTGCTTTTTTTTTTTTTTTTTTAAAGAAGTTTTAAAGGACCAGTAAATAACTTCAGTTTTATCAAGCCCGATTCCTCAAAATACATCTGTTAGGAGATTGGCAGCTGCCATTGTGAAGAGAGGTTGGCGGAAGCATTCCTTTTCTACAGTCCAGGGGAAAATGACAGTGAAAAGGTTGGTTCTCATGATTTTTCATAGTTTCTAGCTGTTGATATCTGAGATTATAATTCAGTGTTTATATTCTGAATTTAACTTCTCATTTTGTTCCACCAGGGTCCATGTTTGGTGTCTCTTGCCTAATGTAAGTTGTGGCCTTCTTAAGCTTTTCCCCAAGAAGGTGTATATAGGTTGGTAGATTTTTGTCTGTTTTGGACACCAGTCAGTATACTTTATGTTCTGTTGGAACAGTATGTTAGAATAAATGAAAGACAGCTTGTAGTTTTGTAGCTCTGTACCTTTATCTGGCCAGGAAATAACAGATTAGTGTATTAAAAAACACTCTGAGAATGCACACTGGTTTTGGAGTATTACACTTCTACTTTACATTTCATTTTAAATACTGTATTCACAAAACATTCTAACAAATACTCTGGCAGCAAGACCAAGATCCTTCAGAAAGGTTAGGAATACGCTTTTCAGATTATCTTGGGTTTACTTATTATTAATTTTTTATTTTCTTTTTTTTTTCTTCTTTGTTCTGCATTCCTCAGTTTAATTAGATGCCTTCTCCTCCTTTTCCCTCGGGATTCTTTACTTTATTTCTGTAGCAATTTGTGATTTACAGGCTAATTTGAAC
Organism: Calidris pugnax; assembly: GCF_001431845.1. Lineage (NCBI taxonomy): Eukaryota > Metazoa > Chordata > Aves > Charadriiformes > Scolopacidae > Calidris > Calidris pugnax. The sequence continues at coordinate 5,066,239 of NW_015090922.1, forward strand.
ACTAGTTTTCTTTACAGTTAAAAAAACCCCATGTATATTCAGATTTGTGACTGTGTGATTAGTGTATAGGAAATAAGGCATGAACACAAAACTAAGAAAGCAAGAGAAAAAGACTAGTCCCAGTATATATGGCAACTGTGTCTTAGCTCTGTTATTTATTCATCTGAATAATGGACAAATGGCAAAACTCCCGTTGATTTCAGTGGGAGCAGAAGTTAACTCAAAACGAGCAGCTTTCCTACATATCTAATAGTCTGAGGACTCAGGTGTTAATTTGCGAAGAAAGATCAACACAGATGGGAAAAGTTATAGCTTGTGGAAGAATAGCTGGTTGAAATGCAGATCCACACAGTAAGGACCTAATCTGCTTGATGCCACATACCGACTTCAATAAAAGTCAGGGCCCTTGCAGGAATCCAAGCTAAATGATAGTAAAAAATCTAGACAGAGGCTAGACAAAACCCCTCACTGGTGTGAAATTGTGTGTACATGTAACCTTCCCTGCACAGATTTGTACATAGGTTCCCTTAGAATAAAGCGTTAATAAAAGGAAAATGGCATCCTGGAAGACAAAGCATCCAAGGCAACCCATCTGCACTCTTGTCATATGATAGACTTGGACAAACCTAAAGCTGCCAGTACAACTGCTCAAGAAGTATGCCAAGGGAGCAGATGCTACCTCTGCAAGGATATTTTCCAAAGTTTGGCATTCAGGATCTTGTGATTACCATCCAGAAAGGAAGAGGTGAGGAAGAGAAGTGGAATGATGTTGCCTTGGCACCTCCCAGTGTCAGCTTGCCTTTCACGTTCACTTGAGTTGGGTGTTTTGAATTCCTTCTTCTTCTGCTTAAGAGAGGCATCTGGTGTGGAAGTTAAAAAGGAAGACAGCTATGTATGAAAGCAGAATACTGTGAAACTCGATGCTACCTTTAAAATATTTATTCAAGGGCAAATTCATGAATGTGTTTAGGCTTATGATGCATAATCATGTTTGGGTTAGCAAAAGGCCCACAGAGGTACTGGATAAATCTGTGAGATCAGCAGCCAGCAGGCTTTTTGTGAACTCAAGTGGTTGGAATAGAAGATTGTTGTGATTTTTAGAGAGTAGCCTGAAAGCGATGCCTTTTGGAGCACCTTTGTTCATTCCCAAGGCGGGGGCATGCGAGCACTGCACGGATGCTGGGTGAGCCAGGGTTAGTCTGGCAGGTTCCAGGCATGGCTGAGGAACAAGGAACCGCTTTTTTGCAAACACTCGCAGGCCAGCAAGACCAGGCCCAGGAGAAACGGAGGCTGCTGTGATACCACTGCTGGCACCTGGTTCAGTAAGCTGGGGTCAGTGCTCTGCCCCTACGGCCAGCACCACCCACAACCAAATATAGATCTTTTCATAAAAAAAATAAATAATCCTCTATAGAACTGTTTTTAATATTTCTCATTTTTTTCATCCCACTTTATTATTACTAATTGTAAAGGGGTAATGTGACAGCCAGCGGGCCTGTATTCAGGTGCTCGGCTTTTCTAATGACCTTCAGCATCCATGTTGTTGTGCCTGACACTCAGCCATATCTGCAAAAATAACCCTTCTCCAATCTAATCTGAGGAAACACAAACATATCCAGCCAGTAGCAGTCTCCCTTGCCAAAAGTTTATAGTTTCTTCCAGGCTCATGACAATAAATAATGTTCCAGTGATTTCTTTAACATGAGAAAATACTCCTGGAGGCTGTGCTCAGAGTTCTTATCAAACTTATTTTTCTTTTGGACTAAGTATGTTTTTAGTGAAGCCCCACCAGCACGGGAACTAGTAAGTGATGACCTTTATTTTGTTCTGGGGTCAGCAGAGGGGGAGAAGGATGAAGGCTATGACCCAGTTCCTGAGGTTTATCTGTGCCAAGCCATGACTGCCCCAACCCTCAATGCTCCCGGTCCCTCCGAGGAGGAGGAGGAGAGGGGTGAGCAAAGGAGGCTCAGCTGATCCTCCTGGCAGCTGGTGGCTCCCCCGAGGAAGAGGGGAAGGAGCCCCAGCCCCAGGAGGAGGGCTGTGCCGTCCCTGCCCCGCTGTGCTCACACGCACGCCAGCTCCATGTTTTCATAACACGGCACTCGCCCTTCCCCACTGCTGGACACCACAGAAGGTCACCCAAAATTATCTGAATGCGGTTTCCCTGGTGTGAAGGATGCAGCAGGGAACCTTCAGATGAAGATGGTGCTTTTTTTTTTTGGTCCCGAAAGTGCTCCCTTTGCTGTTACAGTTTCTGCAGACCAGCATTGTCACCTGGGTTGAAATCCACCCCAAACTGCTTTGTCTCTGTGCAGTAGCCTCCAGTGTGGCCGAGACCTTCCTCACAGCCCTGGAGGGACTGTCTTGGTTGTGAACTCTCTGTCTCATGAGGTGCAGACCCAGGGAACTGCAACCTTGGTCTCATTGGCTCTACACAAACCTGGAGCGTTGCAGAAACCCCAACCGACGGTCCACCGAGAAAGAGGTTTTATACTGGTTTTGGCAGCATCCATTTGACTGGGGGTTAGTGGTGTCCTGAGCAGAAAACATGAATCTCATTTGCTAGAATTGAAATATAGCAGCCAAGGCAGATCATCCTGTCTCGCTGTTTTTATGTGTCCCTGAGTCTAAAGTCATTTTTAAAATGTGAGTGATGCAATTTCTTGCATCTTTCATTTAATATGCTGCTTGGTAAACAGTGTTTTAGATTAGTATATTTGTAATTTAAATGAAGACAATACATCAAGTCAAGTCAGAAAAAAAGGAAGAAGTTTAAGGAATGATTGATGCCTCTTTCAGTGCTATGCCCTCTTCAAAAAGGGAAAAAAAAAAAAGCATAAGGAGAGGGAAGAGGTGGGATTATTGAGGATCTAGTGGGGTAAGGGAGAAAGAGAGAAACTATTGTTCATGGGCAGAAATACACTATTTTTAAAACCACAGTCAGCTCTGATAGCTGAATTTGTTTTCTTCAAGCGCACTAATAAATTCTGCCTAATTCATTTTTTATTCTCTCTTGGGGTCTGCTTGCAGATTTGCCTCAACAAAGGAAGCATCATGTTACTTCTTTTAAATAATTGATGGCTCTTGGTCCAAGCCAGCTTGAAGGAAATTCAAAAATAGGTACTGATTGAGTAAATACCCTGCCTCCCCCCCTGCCTGCACCCCTCCATCCCTTATTTATTTTTGCAGCCTGGGTGACTGGCAGTTGCCGATGATGTCATCCAAGCTTTGGGTACACCCAGCACTTAGCAGCTCTGATTTCATTTATGTATTTATTTATATTTAAGAAAAGAAGCTGTTAATTGTAAACTGTCTGGTGGAGCTAAGAGCTCTTAATAAATCATCGGCGGTCTTGTGCCATAACAACAAGGACTGGACTTTTAACAGGCTGCGGTTGGAACAGGTACCAAGAAAGACATTGGGGAGACTTGAGGTATGGACTCTCCTCTGCAGTGGGGAATGTAGTCTTCTCAGGGTACCCGTGGATCAGTGGTTTCCCTCATGTTGGTCGTTTGCAGGCTTTGTCGTGCCGTCTCTGACAGCAGCGTTGTTTCCATGGAATAAGTCATTTGGCTGGACAGCACGGATTTGCCAAAGCTCTGTGATACCATTTTTAAAGACAGACCCTTTATAATTTGCCCTTTAAATTATTCAAAACCAGAATGGTCTCAACTAACAATAACAAAACCCAGTAACGATTTTTTGACATTTTTCTCCTTTCTTTAGCTAGCCCTGGAGAGGGAGCGTGGTCTTTTTCTGCTGTCTTTACAGCAAATATTGCCCCGGTAAGAATGTTTTTTATGTAAAATGCTGCATAGGAGAAAATAGTGGAGGAGGTCTCATCTAGTGAGTTTTGCATTCATACTCTGAGTTGTAGTCCACCTGACGTCATGCCTCCCCAGTTTTGATAGCAGCGAGTTAAAGGACTAAAGGAAAGTCAGTGGAAGGTGACTTCTGTGTGAAATTGTTGTCCCTCACAGGTTTTCTTTGTAAGGTATGTTGACTTTTTGTAATATTACTTATGCAATATTGCAGAAGTGATGATCCGCTATAAAAGGGGCTGATGTCTGTAGAAAAAAATGGGGAACTTTGTTTTTTTTTTCCCCCAAAGGGGCAAGTCCTACAGTTCCTCTCGATAAAATATTTTAAGGCGTGAAACCAGCACTCACCTAGTAAATAACATAAGGTCTTCTTGACCTTGCGGCGTTACGTGGGCATGCATGCCATTCAGCTGAACTACTCTAGTGTCCAATACCTTGGAGAAATTGTCAAGTATTTCCTCTGCTGCCGTGCTTGTGTCACCCACGCTGGCCGGGCGCTCCTCTCTGCCTGCTGACGGCGCTCAGGCCACGGAGCAGTTTGAGCGCTGACGGCCAGAGCGGGATCAGGCCGGGCTTTTCCAGCTGGGAGAGCAGAGCACCATCAGGGGCATGTCCACATGAGTAGGTGCAGATGGACCGGAGCAGACTGAACGTGGTTTGGCTCTGGTTTGGAAGCCATGGAGCTATTTAATGCAATGCTGTCATCAGGCTAATACTCTTACTGTGTATTATTAGTAGCATAAGATCTAGAAGCTCCAGTATGAAGATTGATCTCTCGGGAGTATGCCTTATATTTTTCATATTTATTGTCCTCTCTTACCTCCCATAAATTGAGCATCATCTCCAGTAAAGTAAGCATTGTAATGGCAGATAATCTGATTTTTCAAAGAAAGCTTTCTTTGAGAAATGGAGTAATGGACATAGTTCTGTGTATTTCTCCTCCTCCCTTCCAGAAACAGAGCTCTGGTGGTCTGTATTAAGAAAACTGTAGTATTTAGTGGGGGGCACCATGGAGATACGAGTTCATTGTTTCAGAGGTATTACGATCTAGGCAGCAAGAATGAAATTTGAAACAATAATACCAAAAAAAATGCCTGCCAAAGCAAGGCATACAATTGCATATTTGGATATCTACAAAGTGTCCTGTACTCTGAGCAGTTCCTCTGGCCAATGTTGGTGCACGTTGGCGTGCAACAATGTGCAAGAGGTTTTTCAAGTGATTGTGAATGTGTATGCATATTTATACAAGTGACTGTAATATTTGGAAACATTTCTTTCACATGGTGCAAAGTTTTCAAAGAGAATTGAGAGATTGTTGAAATCGCCTCCTTGCATGCCAAAAGAACAGGTGAAAAATAAAATTGGTGATGGGAAGAGCTTAAAGCCAGCACGCTAGCTCACTTTGCCTGTTAATACAGTCTTTTGCCATAGAGGGAAATCAAAGCCTCGCTGAAGGCATGGCATACTAAAGTATATGTATTAGTGTGTGCTTAACTCTGTTGCTTGGGAGCTTTTATTAAATGCAGTGGCCAGGAAAATTGACCTCACATTTTGGTTTTTTTTTCTTTTTGGGGTTGGATCCTGACTCCCATCACATACATGTAAATAGCTGGCAATTTACTGATTTATCAATGGAAAAAGCACTTAGCTGGATAAGAGGGGAAAACCTCGCAATTGGTTTGGGCTTTGAAATATAAGCTGCATCAGAGGATATGAGTGTGATGTTGGGTGTAATAGGGACCCTTTTATCTGTGAATGTAATGCCGTATAACAAATGCCATGAGACAAAGTAAAACCAGTTCCTCTGATCGCTGGACTCTCCGGTTATAAAACGCTATTGCAAGCATTCTGTTTAGGAAGAGAAGTTAAAAGCCTCTCAAGGGTACCTAGAAAATGCTGATCCTGAATGTATAAATGGACACATTTTAATCCTTAAGTTATTAATTATTACTCATGATTAATTGTAATTATTTTATTACTACTCCAAACCCTTGGGTCAAATTGCACACTGAAGTCGGTAAGAAATTTGCTGAAGAATCTCTTGATTTGGTGTGTTATCATCATTATATTGAGTACTGGACGTTATCAGTTGCACTAAAGAGACCAACTGCTATCAGGCCATCAAATTACAGGATATATTTGGGTTGCAGGCGTAACTCCATTTCTTTCAGTGTCATTAGATATAACTGTAAATTTAATGCACAAAGGGAAGGGGAAATAATCCCTTCACCCACGAAGACATAAATTAAGTGTTACCTCACGCTAAAAAATGTAACCGTAAATGAACCTGGTGTACAGGAAAGTTCAGTGCATACATTCAGTACGGAGGGTGTGTTCAAGGGGATGGCAAGTACTTTCAGATTAGTCTGCTTTATTAAGGATTTTCCAGTGGAATAGCTTGGCACCCCCCTCCCTCTGGCCAGCCCTGCCTCCTGACTGCATAAAGGCAGCACCTCTCTCTCCTCAGGTTAACCAGAAGAATCTTTTCCTTCTGACCATATAGCTTGTAATATACATAAAAGCAGAATTTGCTTTGATCCTGACAGCGAAACATTTATTTTTAAACTCAGGCTGGGCTGTTGTCCAGCAATGCTCTTTCCTTTGCATCATGCCCGGGGTTTCAGCTCCGCAGCCTGCCTGGGTGCAGCCGGACCTGCTGCAAGAGGGACCTGCCTTGATGGGTCCTGCTGAGCTCCCTCCCTCCCTCTCCTCTCATTCCTCCTTCTCCTCTGGTTTTGAAATTCAAATTGAATGCAATTTTCAGCTCATTTGAGCCAGAATATACTCTTGCTGAGCTTCAGTGGCTCTTAAATTCAAACTCGAAGGAGAAAACAGATATCATCTGTCACCAAGGGTGGGAAAGGGTGTCCTCCCCACATTTTATTCATGGGAGGCAGGGCTGCACTGACTAATTCCAGGCTTTCTGACTAATCACTCACTGGCAAACTAATCAGCTAATCGATGCAACTGGTTTCTTGGAGTTTGGTCTCTTTTTGCAGGGTTTTTTGTATTTCTCCAGGCTATTTACTATTTATATTTAATGTCCTAGAAGTGCCCTAGCTGGAAGACCTGCGTTCACATTTAACTGCACCTACTTGTTTCTGCTCTCATCTCCATCACAGGCTATTCCCTTTAAGGAACTACAGATGGAAACGCCCAAAATTGTCCGAAGAAGCTTAAAAAATGGAAGGGGGCAAAGGGAGAAGATTTGTTAAATGCGTTAATTGTTGTTATGTCAGCAGGTTTAGGACTATGTACATCTATGGGGTACATACCATAGCTACCTAATGTATAAAACCTGTTTCATATTAACACATGTACCTCATGAGTCACCTCATGGGAAGTGGGAGTCCTGCTTAAAAGTAAAACGGAAACACAACTCCCTGTTTTGCCTTAATCATAGAATCGTCTAGGTGCTTTTTTTCATTTTTTAATACATATATATATATATACTATTTTTGAAATATAAAAAGACTCTCACAAAGAGGACCAGCTCCTGCTTTCATTGCACTCCATTACAAGCACCTCTTTCATTTGGTAAAAAAAGCATTGGTTTGGAGGTCGGCAAACTACCGTCAAAAGGAAGCGTTGCAAGAAACGGCAATTTGGTAGGTGTAAGGGCAAAACTAAAGTACAAATTGTGCTAGTAGAGAAAATAGGTTACTTAATCTAACAGCATGATAGCGTTTTAATGCTGCTCTGAGCAACATCAGCTTGTTACTGGCAAAAATCCACAACCTGAATTTTTGTTGTAGCAAAATCTACATGCCATAAAGGATGTCAGAAATAGATGGGACATCTGCAAATGGTGAGAACAGATTAAAGTCAGACTGGAAATAATTTCAAACACCGTGCTGGTCCCTCAATAGTCTGATACACTCTAGAGCTTCGACATATTACTAAACCTGGCTTAGAGTTGGAAACCCAGTATTCTGCAGCTTTCTTGGTGCCTGTTCTTTGTTCCTTGTACTAGACAAGGGTTTGCGTACAATTTGGGCCTGATCTTGTAAACAGTTTTGCATTTGGTATGCTAATGTCACCCAGGGAAAACAAGCTGTAATTTCATCATTGCTTTATCAGATGCTTGAAGATTTTTTCTGCTTTTGAAGAACATTTGAAGATGTTCCCTCCTCCTGTCTGATGGCATAAAACATTACTCAGCAAAATAAAGGTGCCTAATAGCCTTGTACAAATAAACTGAAATGCAACTTTAAGACAATATTCAGCTGTCACTTTGGGCATATTAATTACTTCCAGTTTAGTGTCTTGTAAGCCTTAAAACAATACATTTTTGACGTGGGCTGAGTCAAAGCAGTAAGACTGGCCTGTGCAGACAGCTGGCCAGTTCGCAATAGCTGGAGACAGATGCCTTGCGCAGAAGCCAGCGCGCTGTTGTGGCAGAGCTTGTGTATTTTAGATTAGGGAGTCACTGGCAAAAAGCAGGGATGAGAAAAGAGAGCACCGTTAGCACGTGTTAGGAGTAGCCCAGGCTCACCTTTGGGACTGGGTCCTTTCACAACACAGTCAGCGTTTAGGGACCAGTGTCTGGATCACCGTGGGGTTTGAAGAGGTGACAGGCAAGCAACTGCTAGGGTAGCAGGAACTGATTTCCAGTAGTCTTTGTGGTGGTAAATGCTAGCCCTGATGCATTTACAGTTTCTGAAGCAGGGAATTTTGGAACCTCTTTTTTAATTAGGCAATTAAATTCAGGTTAAGCCCTGTTTCAGGCACCTGGGTGCCTCTCTAAACCTTCCCCTTTGTCTCCAGCAGCTCTGTTAGACGTTGACACTGACCCGCAAAGCTGGTACTACAAGTCCTTATAAAGAAATCTGATATTCCTATGGAAGTTATGATGATGTATGTAAATCAGCTGCCATATCCACACTATCACCTCTTCGGCTGAAAAAGAAGGGCAAATCATTTCGTTGGTAGCTGCTGAAACCGTCAGCTGCACTGTCATTAATACTCTACCCTCTTTCCTGGAAACTCAATATGTCAGCTACCTGATGTACCCTTCCTCTTCCAAGAATACATCTCTCCATTCCTTCAAATTCTTCTTGAGCTGGGACCTCCCATCTGTCAGTTTATTGTTCTTTGTCTGGCCCATTAGTTTTTCCTCCCATTCTTTTTCCATAGCCTCATGTGTTTTTTATAGAGTTTTATCATGTGCTAATGACCAGACTATCTGAGCTCCTTCCAGGAGCATATAAAGCAATGTGTCCAACTGCTATTGTGCCTTTCTCCTCATCTTTCTTGTGGGGAGAACAGTGGAGGTAACGCATTAGGTTTTGAATTTTTTTTTATATTGTTGTGATACATACACCTACACCGTCACGACCTTGGTCACCCTCTGCCTATAAGGCATCCCCTGGACTACCCTGTTTGGACTTTGGTGCTGGATCTGTTCCTCTGGGAACTGCCCAGATTGATTTTGCTGCTCTCATTGTAAAGACTCTCTGTGCAGTGTCACTTCTCTGAAGCAGGTCTTCCTGGTCCCTCTCTGCAGATGCCATTGCTGAACTTTCTTTTTCCACATCCCCTACTCTGTCTTGCTGCTTAACCCTGACAGTCCCAGAGATCTTCTGTCATCAGTCCCCTCATCTATAATTTATCCTTCAGGGGCCACATGGCAGCTGAAGCACTTGCACACAAACTTCGTCCTGGGATTTGTATAATAAAAAGTATTTTGCTTCACAGCAGTACAAGAGCCATAGAAATCCAGGTGAAAGAAGAAGTGCCTGTCTCCTTGCTTTGGTGGATCTCCTGGATCTTGGCCCTCTCTGACACTTGCCCACCTTTCAGCCACAGCCATCTTTCTTGGTTTATTCTGGGCCCATATGTGAAGCTTTCCATTGCAGCAGGAAGTAAAACTCTGCCTGATGTCAATGGACACAAGGAACAATGGCATTTTTACTTAAGTCTCTGCAACTCACCTTTTTGTTGTAGCAGATATTCCTGCACAGCTATTAAAAAGTAGCAGTTGCACCTGTAAGTTTTCCATGTGAGTAGATTCTTGTGAGTCTGAGGAATCCTATTAGAGATTTCCACAGGAGGAAGAGATGATTGGATTGCAGGTCACAAAACTCCTAAAATTTTTGTCCTATCTATAAAAGACTCATTGGTGTGTCCATGTGAGTTTTGCTTATATAGGTGTGTATCCATAGAGAAAGAGAGATGTTTTATGATATCTCCTAAACAGCAAATTACTTGTTACTATTAGGTCACTGGGTGACCTGCAATTCCTTCTTGATTATAACATACTCAATAGAGATCACAATTTCAAATGAATAAATAACCAAACTGTGGGTATTTTTGGTATTGAACCTGTAATCAGGGTTTTGCATTTTAATTTTGTATCTAGTTTTAAGAATACATATGTTAATCCTTCTGATTGGTTGTTATTCTTCTTTATTATTCCCTGTATATTTTTGTTTCTTTTTTTTCTTCACGGTGCTTTGAGAAGTTAAGTAGTGTTAGAATCAGAACTGTTCTCTTTGAAATTATCTTTAAAACTGCTATTGACTTTTAACAGGGTAAGTGGTCACGTTAGGGAGCCTGAGAAAGTGGCCTCACAGCACACACAGCATCTGATTCCTACGTACCAAACCTCATCAGCTATTTCCCCGAGTCACGTTTTGTTCCATCCTGGCACAAACCGGATTGGGACGACAAATTGTATCACCAAACAGGCATGGCATTAGCCTTGCGTATATTTTCGCTGGCCTTTGTATTGCCATGGCAACAATAGTTTTAATTATGAAGAGCCGAAACGATAAACTTGTATATCAGATGGGGCTCGGTTTTCCCTGTGGACAAAACTGTGATTAGCCATTGGAGAAAAGCTTTGTGTCTTGGTTTTCCTCCCAGGCTGGTTTTTATTCTCTGCTTTAAGAGACAGCTGCTGTGGCCGTGGTGTGATGGTGGAGGGGCTGCAGCCAGCTGGAGGGCGGCCGGACAGTGGCCCGGTGGGAGATGAAGTGACCTTCCTGTCTCAGGGGCAGCCTGGCACCGTGCTGGTTTGTGTGTTTAAGAACAGTCCTCTCACTAAAGGACCGCTCTTGGCTTCCCTTTAAACCGCTGGAGATCTGCATATTTGGAAAAGCCTGGTGTGAAGTGATGTCTGGTAATCGGCCTTGACAATGTTCAAGATTGTGCTTGGGGGACAAACAAGGAGCTCCACTTCAGCAGTAGATATGAAAATTTGCAAAGCTGATCCACATCCACATCCAGCTGTGACGTGGGAAATGAGTATGCCTGCGTGGTAGGATGCAGGTGAGGATGGCTTCCTTCTCAGTGGCAAGGGTGTTAAGTCACTTCTCCAAGATGGGGTGTGAGGGCCATGACCAAAAATATGTATGTTACTCAGGGAGCTCATACTGAGACAGAAAAAAATTGGATTATGTAAATCAGTGTGGTTTTGGTTTTTTTTTAATATAATCGAGTACGTGGACTCCTAATGCATTCGTTTCCTATTTTTGGATGAATAGTGCCATTCATCCTGGCTATAACCAGCCAGGTTGGTGGTTATAGCAAGGCTGGTTTGGGGTTTGTGAACTTCCTAGCAGTGTTTGAAGTGCAGAGAGCTTGGAGATGGGATGTCACATAACTTATGAGACATCGTGTAACTTTGTCTGGATCTTCCCTGACACGCTGACATTCCTGTCGTACGTTTTCCTGATTGCGGGTCTGAGGCAGTGTTGTCAGGAGATTATGGCCAGAGATCGTGAAATCACTGAGAATAAGAGTTGCAAGATCACACTGTTAACTAGAAATTCAATTATTCAAATGTGGTTCCAGAATGCAGGGGGCTCAGCAAGCATGTAGGCTAATATTTAGACTCGCTGAATCTCTAATCTCACTCCTTGCAGTGTTACAACAGCTTTTTTTTTTTTTATAACACAAACCCCTGAGCAAGTATTTCACTGGTAATTGTACTGTTGATTCACTTATACTTTTTGAAATTTAAGAAGTCTTGCAACTAAGATTGTGATTTTGGAATTTGGGATCATAAGTTAAGCCCTCTCATGAAAGAAAATAAAAACTTTGCTGTTGTTTTTAATAAGATTTTATGGTAAGTATGGCAACGGTAAGTCTGTCAGTCGCCGCTTTGCTGCACATGTGTAGCTCTGTGCTTTGAGACCCTTGAAATGTCTGGTTTTAGGACATCAGCAGGGGGCTAATGAAAAGGCTTTGTTGATTTTAACGAATTGCAAGCCACTGTAGCCAAAATAAATATAATCTGCTTTTTGGATTAGTTGTCACACATGATTTTACCTACTAACAGTGATTAAAGAACCCTGGTGGACCAGAAGCATAGCTGCTCTCTGGTGACTCTTGCTAAAATAGCAATAAACAGAAGTAAATAAAGACTTAGGGCATTAGTTATCTTTAATAAACAGTGACACTGCATATAATGTTGGGGAGAGACTTCAAAAACCTGCATCGTGTACAGCAGTGTCGCTCTTTCTAGCGCAGAGAGCGTTGGTCATGTTAGGTGCCTGGAGGTGATGGCATCACTGAGCTGCTTGGCTTGCATCACTGACCTGCAGTCCCTCTTCCAGAGCTGCTGACCCAGCTGGACACCTTGTGGAGACCTTCATCACTCAGCCATTTTCATCCAGAAGCAGGCATCGGAGACAAAGTTGAAAATGTCCAAAACTAGAGGGATTACAACAGGAAAATGGAGGGAGTGTTAATTGCTTGTCTAATTATGGAACCTCCAAACCACTGTAATTCCATTCAGTTAATGAATGAAGGGCTGGTGCTGGTCTCTCTTACCTTGGTCTTTGTAAGCTGATAAAAAGAATTACTTGCCCCTGCTGACATCTTTTATCCCTGATATTTTCCCAGTAATCAAGGGAGGGTGTGTTTCCTGATCCCCTTCACGTTTGTTGTGAGAGGCAACAATTACAGTTGATGGTATTGTACTACTCCTTTGGACTCACTGTTGCTTTTAATCAGTGGATAGAAGAAACAAAACAAACAAAAGCATGTTCTTTCTTCTGAGAGGGAATTATTGCTGCAGCACAGAATGTTGGGAATGAACGTAGGCTCTGTTGTACAGGGGAAAAAACCTTCCTGAGCGTGGCAGGGAATGGAGGAGTTTCCCAACGGGAACACGGAAAGTCAAGGATTTTGAAATTTAAAAATCAGGGGATAGCAAAACATGAGAAAGATTACTTTGGGGAAAAAATCTTGCTGAAATGGGGAGAGAGTCAGCTTTCTAGTGAGTCTTCAATTTGTATTCATCTGTCCCTAGCTGTACACTCCTGGAAGGCACATGGCACTGTTCTACAGGGAGTTTAGCTTTTACGTGGCAGCTAAGAAACTCCAAATTAATCAAGCAAACATCTTCTGGCTTTTTTTAGAATTATAGAAGTCTTTTTTGATGTATGGAGTTAAATTGTTACTTGGTGTTTTCGGTGAAATTGTGCAGCAGTCACAATACGCTTCTGGCTTTCCAGTCTATGGAAAAAATACTTTGATATCACACTCAGGAAGGGAGTAAGACCCACCAAGGACCCTTCTTTCTCTTGGCTGGCAGTCATTAGGAGTTTGGAGACTTGCCCGATAGTGTAATTCAAGTCTTGACTGCATATCTTATTGGTTAAAAATAGGAGCCAACTCCAGCTCATCAGTTTTGCTAAGAAACTATTGATTGTGATTAGCAAGCTTAAAAATAATTACCTTGTGTGTTCATTGCTATCTTTGGACATACTCTCATATTCCTACTCTTATAGAAAGTATTGAGCAGCACAATCGGGCGATTTGATGACTAAGGTGTTACGCTGTGTGTGGGGGAGAAAGGTATTGAGCACTTCTTAATTGTTCCATCTCCCGGTGATTAAACAAACACACCACACAGGGGAGGAAACCCACTGGCCTTGCCAAAGGGTACAAAATGGACCACCCACACACACCCCTTTGTTCCCAAAGGGGCTCAGCCATTGATCCAGAGCTTCACGGTTTTGGTCATCACTGTCACCACTCAGCTCTTCTTCAGCAGGAGCCACAACATGCACCAACAGGTGCTGCGCCCTGGGGAGGAGTAAAACACTGATTTGCTTAGCACCTGGGGAAAGGGGATTAGTTTCAGCTGGTTTTTAACACCTAATATTTTTAACACCTCAGCCTGATGGGGCTGAGCCATACCTGGCTGGGAATTGGCCCTGAATGGCTAACTTAGTGATACCTGAAAGCTTGTCTCTGGAAGTTCCTGTAGCAGGGACAGTTGCAGCTGAGTTTTTGTTGCTCACACCGCTGTCTATTCAAAGGAACCAACGTTTGCTTCAGTCTGCTCAAGCCCGGGCTGCCTGCTGAGCGTGTGAAAAGAGTCACCTATACCTGTCAGATTCCTGATGCAGGTCAGTAACCACTTCAGGGGGCTGCCTTCCCCAGGCTTTTACTCCAGAGCACCCTTGGAAAAGTTAATTTGTTGTCATGTTGTTCTTTGCTGTTGAGAGAGCTTAGGAAGAGTCACTTTTTCATTTAAGTTTGGCGTCAGAAGCTGGATGATGAAAATGCTGTTGCATGATCCTATGCCTGCAGGATCTCCCAACCTTGTTCTTTAGGTTTTGTATGACTGTGAATGTGCTGGTAATTTCAAATCATAATAATCCCTATGGCCTAGGGTTTGGTTCTGTGTTTTCAATTTGTATTTCTCCTAGAGTTTTACTCTTGTATTGGTCTGGTGTGTATCAGGGTTACCCTCAGCATGTACCTGAAGTGCTGGCAGGGTCATGCATGATAACATTGGTTAGAATATAAATTATACAGGTGTTTTGCAACCATGGATGCTTGTTGTGGGGGTGTGCATATCAGATTGAAGTCTCATCGCACACCTAGATAGTCATATGTGGGCAGGGTGGAGGCAAGCTCTGCAAGCCACTCACAAGTTTCACTCGTGTGAAAGTGTGCTTGTGTCTGTGTGTCCAGGGCAGGGATTTGTCCTAGGTTTTTTGTCTGTTAATGGCAACTTTTGAAATTCAGAGTTGGTGTTCCCCAGGAGCAAAAAAATCTCTTCTTAAAGTGTTTGCTGGTGCAATGGTCTCTGTATCAGCACAGTGGGAGAGGCAAGTGCTGGGTCACACCAGCATTACTGTGCCTCGTGTGGGTTTTGGGTTTTGCATGGCTTCAAAAACATAGAAAAACAAAATGCAAGGCTTCAAAGCGTTAGCAAGGAAACTGTGAGCATGTTTGTTGTCCTTTGCACTCTGGTGTTTGTCAGAGGGGGAGATGCAGTTGGACTGCAGCTCTGAGCAGAAACGGGGCTGGAGCAGGAACCCAGAAGAAGTTGCAGGGAGGGGAAGAGCCCTCTCCAGGTGTACTGTGAGGCAGAAGGTGTAACAGTAAGGGATTATTGTTTCCTACTTTCCCTTCCCTGAATAAAATCAGATACTCTCTTAGGACTCCTAGTTTTCTATTTCTCTGTGGGGGTGGCTGAGGAGCTGGTGAACCTGGTGGGAAGGTGCAGCTCTCTTCTCCCTCTGCCCTGCAAGGGGGGCTACAGTAGCTCTGACAAAGGCCCTGGGCAGCATGGATGGAGAGCAGGTGATGGTATGGAAAAAAACTTTGCTCAGGAGTTTCTGACAGCAGCTTTAAGCACTGAAGTATTGTCATATGCTTTTTAAGACTTTCTAAGTGACTCTAAACCTGTATACTGCAGTCACTTCTCTATAAATACTTGTGTAAACTCTTAATAGGCTCATATACATAACCCATGTATTTCCAAACAGTTTGCTTCAAAAATATTTGGGCTGAGTGAGAAATGTTACTGGAAGAGCTTTTTTTTCCCCCCCTGTATTGAAAGTGGCTTAGGCTTGACCCCTTAAATGTAGCATCCTTTATTAGCATGATTCCAGGACTTGCAAGGGTTTTTGTAAGAGTTTGAAACATCTAAAATGTATATATATTTTTCCCATTTAAAAACAAACAATACAACTGCAAAACTTGATCTGTTTTGTTTTACTAGAGCTAGAAGTGAGTGTTGTATTGCTTTCCCGTGGTTTGAGAACCTTCTCCTTCACCCACGAGGCTGCAACGTATTTTTTCGTGTCTGGCTGTCTTGATCTCAGATATTTACATGGTTGCAACTACTGCAGGTTCTGAATGTTTCACAACACTTCTGGGAGAATATCATCACCTTAAACGTATCACTGGCTCATGAATACTGAGTGCCTTTCTTTAGCACCGATGAACTTTGACAAGACTTTTAGTACTTTTTGGAAAGCAGGGCATGTTTTGGAGGAAACTTACTAACAAATATAACAAGAGTAACTGCAGATTTCACATGCCATCAAGGAACACTGGGCTGGAACCCGTCACATTGGACTAGCTCACCTTCTTCATGGCCAAGAAGTCCCTCCTTTACTCTGTTGGTGATGTGAATGTAACTTTTATACAGCCTATTGTCTAAGTAAGCAACTTTTGATCTTACATAGTCACTTTTTGTGTTATATTTAATGCTTTTCTTGACAGAAACAGTGAGAAACAGGCAGAAATACTTCTGCTTGTGTGTAGTTGGTGGCTCAGAGTCAACTATAGCCACTAGCCTTGCAATAACTTGAATTATTGCAAGCACGTGGGAAGAGTAGAAAAGAGGATGCAGGGTGAAAAAAATAATCACAAGGGAGGTTTCTTGAGGATAATTTTATTAAAAGTTCATGTTTGAAGTGATGTAATTCTTTTCATTCTCTGTATTCAATTGCCTTTTTGAAGCTTGGCATAGGTATTCTGATGTGCAGCAAAAATATTACATCAAAGGTGAATGTTTGAATCCTAGCTGAAAAATGGGATAAAAAAAAAAAGGGGGTGGTGGGACATGGAGCAGGGGGAAGAACCCCCAAATGACTAAGAGTTCTTAAAAGTAAGATATAAAAGAAAATAATAATTTCTTTCCCCTGACAAATAGTTCAAAAAGTAGCCGACAGTTTGGATCTGGTATGTCACATCGCATACAAATGAAGAAACTGTCACCATCAGTTTCCTTTGAAACCTTTTGATCTTATCTTCTGTAGTAAAGGGCATGTGACTTGATCAGGGCTTCTTTTCTCTGATACATAGTCAGAGTCCTGATGTACTGAAAGATTTGTGACAGGTTTCTCCATTCAATATGGTTTATTTTTTTTCCCCTTTCCCTTCAGTGCCTTTGTCTGTGGTGGGTATGGTTCACCCTTCCCTTCCCATCCAGGAGAACCAGGTTCCTAATTTGGCAATTTCCAGCTAATCCTGTATATTATGGATTAGTCAGTAGTAGTCTTAAACCTGATTTCTCTCCATTTGCCAGGCTGACTTTTTTTCTAGTAAGAACAGGAAAATGGAATTAGAGTATTTTGTACAGACACATCGGACACAATTCTTCCAAAAAGTCATGGGAAATATATTCTGGTAATTAATTAATTGTTTTGTTACAGAGTACCTCTAAATGGGTGATTTGAATAAGCATGGTCAGTAGTGTCAGGGGACAGTAGTAAAAGATTTTTACAAACCTATAGTACTTAATCTTTAAAAGGCACAGTTTCTGTGAGGTGTTTATATTTTTAATACAAGCTGTATTACTTAATGTGCTTTAGTTGATTAATGTCCAGAACTAGTGAAGTCAGGGAAACTTTTCCCAAAGGGCTACACTCTGCTACTGTTGCAATCGATGGCAAAACTATCTTTGACTTCTCCATGTTAGACTGTGCTGTGAGGGAGAGTTGAAGTGGGAACAAAGCCCCAGGAGCTCCTCGTTGCAGAGGAAAAGCCAGAACAAAATATCCTTGAGACCATGTGTTGTCACCACTGGGTTTTGCTGCTGAGCTCCTGGTGGAGGACATCCTTGCTGGTGGTCACGGTGGGGTTGGTTTCTGCCCCTTCTGCAGCTGGAGGAACTCGTTTGCAAAATTTGTGAGGCTTGCAGCAGGGGCAAAGGATGTTTATACTGACTTTCTTGTTTTCTTCTGTTTTTCTGAGGAAGGTAAGCAGTGATTGAGGCGTTCAGGAATTGTCTCTACCTGAACTTGCTAATTAAAAAAAAAAAGTTATTGAGTGTTTAAAGCAGTGTTTAAATGGGTGAAAGTTAATGGCCAGTGTTTGCACTGGAGGTCAGACTGGCTGATCTCTTGTAGCCTGCAGCCAATTAACCCCTGAGTATGCAACACTGTCTTGCCCTGCAGCCTTGCAGATGGGGAGATGTCTAAGAGAAACCCAAAGATTCCTGGTCCGTAGGAGTGACTGGCCTGGCTGCAGGCTGTGCGCCCGAGCAGGCTCTGCTCCGTTTGGTTTTCTGCTCAGCTTCTGTCACCAGCGTGTCCCCGTTACAAGTAACGAGCTGATAGAGGTTGGAAGAAAGCCTGAAGAGTGCCAGCTCGTCTGGGAGGTGCAGCTGGGTGAAGTGCAGCAGCAGCAAGTCGTTTGCAGTGCTGGTACTGAAAGCCGTTTCACAGAGCAATTTTGTTCTTCAGTGATTTTACTGCTGCTAGCAATTAGATGCGTTTACACGGCAAGTGTTCCTCTACATGGTGAGGTGGCTTCCCTGCACTGTTCTTCAGACCTGGAAAAAGGTGGTTGTACAGAAAGGTCTCTTTCGGAGTGTTTCATCGTGTGAAAATCTCTTGGGAGAACCAGAATATGTTGGACTGGTCCAGCAGCATGTTCTCTTGTTGCTGAGGTTCCTCAGTTTAGCTCCTGGTTTAGCAGAGTAGAATGTCCTGCTGGAGCTCAACTACAGGCTTAGGATGTTTTGCTTTTTGTCTAGCTAGAAAAGTTAGTGAAACTGACTTGATTTTGTTCTATCAGAAGAACTTGGCTTTTCCTGTATCTGTGTTTTTTCCTTTACATCATCTGTTGTGTGAGGAGTAAGAGCTGCTATTGAATAGTGGTGCCTGAAAAGTGACGGGTTCAGATGCTGAGTGGAGCTCAGGGTCCTAGCTATTGGAACCTTGGAAGGCAAATGGCATCCAAATCAAAGCAGATTTGCCTTTTATCTGTTAACACAAATGCAGGTCAGATGTCTTGACTATCAACATGCATGTCCTGCTGGGGCCCAACTACAGGTTTAGGATGTTTTGCTTCTTGTCTAACAAGAAAAGTTAGCAAAACTGATTTGATTTTGTTATATCAGAAGAATTTGGCTTTTCCTGTATCTGTGTTTTTTCCCTTACGTCATCTGTTGTGTGAGGAGTAAGAGCTGCTATTGAATAGTGGTGCCTGAAAAGTGACAGGTTCAGATGCTGAGTGGAGCTCAGAGTCCTTCCTATTGCAATCTTGGAAGGCAAATGGCATGCAAATCAAAACAGATTTGCCTTTTATCTGTTAGCACAGATGCAGGTCAGATGTCTTGACTATCAACATGGGTGAAAAGTTAGCCTTCCCGATGCTCCAGAGGACTATCAGTTCAATGTATGCTGGATGCTTCATCCCTAAGTGTAAATGGCCAGGAACAGAAACACCTGGGGGTTGCTTCCTTCTGCACCTAGGATGTTTTGCTTCTTGTCTAACAAGAAAAGTTAGCAAAACTGATTTGATTTTGTTATATCAGAAGAATTTGGCTTTTCCTGTATCTGTGTTTTTTCCCTTACGTCATCTGTTGTGTGAGGAGTAAGAGCTGCTATTGAATAGTGGTGCCTGAAAAGTGACAGGTTCAGATGCTGAGTGGAGCTCAGAGTCCTTCCTATTGCAATCTTGGAAGGCAAATGGCATGCAAATCAAAACAGATTTGCCTTTTATCTGTTAGCACAGATGCAGGTCAGATGTCTTGACTATCAACATGGGTGAAAAGTTAGCCTTCCCGATGCTCCAGAGGACTATCAGTTCAATGTATGCTGGATGCTTCATCCCTAAGTGTAAATGGCCAGGAACAGAAACACCTGGGGGTTGCTTCCTTCTGCACCATCTGGAGGTGTTTGCACCATTTATCTGGACGGGGTATGCAGCAGCCAGCTGACAAGTAAGGAGGCCTGTGGTGGTGCTGGGGGCTGGAAGAAAGACTCAGATGTGGCTGGAGATAACAGACTTCCATTGCAACCCCCCTCTCCCCTGGCTAGTGGGAGAAGGATGGCAGGGAGCTGATGGACTCACCATTTCCTCACTCAGCGGCGAGGATGTGGAGGAATGTAATGCTCAACACAGTGACAGGGCTCAGGAGATCCAGAAAACCACCCATTTTGTTTCAAGGTTTACTCTGGAATCAGCATAATTTCTCACGAGGGTGGGATTTTACTGTAGAAGAGAAGGTTGGGGAATGAAGTGTTTGCAAAGGGAAAAATAATTATATTTATGGACTTGTAGTCTCATCAGGACCTTTTTGGACCTGAGCACCTTTGTATACAGGAGGCAAGTTATTGGGTAGTTTAAAATGTTGGCTATTTTATAATAATAATAATAACAATTTAAAGATTTTCCCAGCTGTTGGGGGGTGCAATTTTTCTTTCATAGGCCATTATGTATGCAAGACCAATTGGTAAACTGCAATGTACTGTTCTGTAATTATTCTCCCCTGTAGCTTTAATGAGGAGATCTGCGTGCAGTTTGATGGGAGAATATACTCTGCCGACAGCTCCATCGAAAATCAAGACAGGTGTAATCTGCTTACTGTAGTCTGTGAATCCTCACCATGTGGCTATGTTATCTCTAGTGCATGTTTATAGAAAGATGCTTGTAAAAGGATTTAATTTAATGGAATAATGGTAACTGACACTATGAAAATGAAGGAGCTCAAATAATATGGGGAGCAGAGTCATATGAATGCTAAAGTGGATGATTAAAAACCTGCTATATTACGTCATTCAGTTAACATCATGTGAAAGGAAAATACAAATTAAGCCATCTTATGTACCAAGAGAAAATGCATTCTTTATTACTAGCCTAGTCTTAGAACAGACTTTGGAAGAAAAGAGATCATTTTGGAGTATGGAGTTAGAGATAGGTGCCCAGTCCCGCAGCTGTACTTGTGCGGGCAGATGTGCGTGTCTGTCGCTGGAGCTCTGTGTGGGCGCTTTTCCAGGACTGGAGTCTTAAGAGCAGAGTATCTTTTAGCAGGCAGATACT
This sequence comes from Calidris pugnax, assembly GCF_001431845.1. Taxonomy (NCBI): domain Eukaryota; kingdom Metazoa; phylum Chordata; class Aves; order Charadriiformes; family Scolopacidae; genus Calidris; species Calidris pugnax. The sequence continues at coordinate 5,087,088 of NW_015090922.1, forward strand.
CTGCTGAGCTGTAGCCAAAAGCTGCAGCTTTCTCTCAGGTGAAAGAATAGTTGGTGATGAAAGGACGGGTTGAGACTTTGTTTGGGAACCCACTCGGTTAGTGGTGTGGAGGCTTCAAGACACTCACACACGATGTGCCTCTGCTTCCTTACCTGCACAGTAACGATAACAATAAACTATTAGCAGAAAAGCAGCCTGAATAACTTACTAATTCGAAGCCTATTGAGAAAAGGGAGCATCTCCTTGTTAGCAGCAGTTTCACAAGATTTTTTCATTTGGAAAGACAACGTTATTTAGGTGGAACTGTGAATCTAGTTCCTCTTTTCAGAGGCTGAAAGAAATAATACCCGGTCATTCTCTGTGGCTGTGATTTATTCATTATCAGTCATTCTTAATCACCTGATACTGACATATATCTAACACACTGGAGAGTTTAATATCTGAAAGAATACTTACCATGATTTTTCTCAGCAGTCCCTTTTTAAGAGCTGGGGGAGATAATGTGGTGCCAGCACTTTCTGTTTCTGATCCTGTACGACTCTGTCCTTGAACACAGAGTGTGAGTGCACAGAGGATAGCAAAAAGTTGCTAGCAAGAGCTATACTGGGTGTTGCCATGCTCCTCACTGAATTGCTTGAAAACCTTTGGCGCTTAGAATTTGGACATCTCATGACATTTTTTTTTAATACATAACTTTTTTGGTGTTCAGGTAAATGGATCTGATTTATTAGCCATACCAAGGATAGTGGAAGTGCATGATCGAACATAGTGTGTTTTACTGCATCGGGCAAAATGTCTTAAAAAAACAACACACTGAAAAGCACTTCTGTTGGGGAAAGATGAGGGCTGGATGGGAGTTGGGCATCTCTGTTAATTATTCTTATTATGCTGATCTTGCTCAGATTTTGAGTCTGGTGGTTGCAGTGACAAAGCAGCAGCCTCGATTTCTGCACATATGTTACAGTTACTTGTAAAACTGGGCTCACAGATTGCTCTGAAGCTTTTACTGTTCCTGCAGAACATTTTCGTAGTTCCAGCAGTTTGATCACAAATGCGGCATTTCTCTCCTAATGCTGTGCAGGTTGATAAAACAGTTGCCGGGCTGGAGTCCCTAAAGAAATTATTAATTATCTGGTTAATGTGCATCAGGCTGTGGGAGTGTGAGATTAATCACCAGTGCTGGGATGAGTTGCTGAAGTGGATTTTGGTTTTTCGTCTCCTGTCACTTGGTAATGGCTTTTCCTTCCTTCACCATCAGGTGAACAGGTGCGGAGATGCTGTATTTTCATTTTCCTGTAGTCGGTAACAGCCGGTGACCAGGAGATGCCTTTTCTCAGTCCTGCTGCATGAGCAGTTTACAACATGGAGCACTACCTGCTTTGGATGTTCCAGCTGCGGGAGATGTTCCTACAGCACAGGACTGACCTGAGCCTTCCCAGACAAACACATCTGAATGCGTGCACTCGGGGAGGGGTGCCAAGGAGAGGTGTTGGGCTGAGCTGGGGGTGGCTTTTCTGTATTCCCCAGGTCTCAAACGGGTTGGACTTATATTTGGATGTGGAATCACAACCTGACTCCGATTTTGAACGTATTTATAGTACTTGGAATTTTTCTGTAAGCGAACATTCAGCATGCCTCCTTTGTTTAACTTAACAAAAGAAAAATGTGCTCCTTTATTGGAAAGGTACAGAAGAAGGTTCTTCTAGCTCAGCCTTCAGTGGTACTATCCTTAAAGCCAGTGGGCTGCATAAATATTCACCCAGAGAGAATGAGTCAGAATCCTTTCTGGTGGTGGCAAATCAGTCGGGACGTTCAGGTGCAACACTGCAGCACTTGTCCTGTCCTGTTAACTGCTGTTAACCATCAGCAGTTGCATTAGAAATTGTTCAGTGTAGCCCTGATGCTCTTTCAGAGGTCCCTGCTGGATTACACACACTTGCACCACACAGTACACTGATGAAAAAGCAGAGGAGTAATTTGTCTTTTAAATTTTACAGTTGTGTTGCTACATTAATCTTGTACGTGAAGCTATAACGGCTCTGCCTCAGAGTCAGGACCATTGGCTGGAACAGACTTCTGTTTTAGCGACTACTAGTGAGGAGAGGAAGGAAGATGAGGTAGAAGTAGCTACCTTGTATGTATATAAAGCAGGCAGTTTGCCTGAGGCCAGGAGAGCATCTTCTAGTTAAGAATGGAAGAAGCTGTAGACAACAGCACAACAACTGTTCCAGTAATATGTGCTGAGGGACAGAAGTAGAGAGTGAACTTCTCTATTTATAAAGTCTAGTCATTTGGATTATTTTATCATCTCTAACACAAGTGTTATTTTCCCCTGAGGAAGTTGTGTAAATGACTACAGCTATGGAGACTTTAAGATGCATGGCACTTGAGATTGGAGACCTGTTTTTAACCTTCTACTTGACTGTGTTGTATAAAGGTTTTTTTAATGTTGTGAACATGTAGGTATTGGCCTTCATCAGCTTATGGGTTTTGTTTCTTCTTGGCTAGTGGAATTTCTGTCCCTGGTGAACTGAAGATTTTTTTTATTACCTTGCCACTTCAAGCAGGCAGAGATGTATTTGAGATTACATTGCACTACTCTATCGTTGAGCTTTTGCTGTCCATATTGTACTGTCCCAAACCCCTCTTCAGCTAAAGGTGTTGCCTTGGGAGGGGAGGAGAGAGGTGTGCAGTTCTCAGAGAATTTGATTTTTATAACAGCTAAGTGCTCTGGTCTGGAATCCCTGAGCAGTCCCACCATGACGTAAACATCCATTTGTTGGGCAGGTTGCAGTATACCTTCACATTAAATGTAGATGACCCATTTGTATTTGAAACCCCCTAACCAGCCAGTCAGCATGGCAGCAGAGGGGTTTTAAAAGTTAAGCAGTCTTCAGGGCTTCAGGTTGAGTATTTGCATCAGAGTTGTTTGGGTTTCTGTTCCGTGTAGAGCATCCTGAGCCTGTTGTGATAAGTAAAACCAAGTTTACTTTGTTAAGCTCAGCAGTTCCCAGCACTGAAGAGATAACAGGGGGAAAATAAGACCTTTAGGACACAAGAAGTAAATTTCTGTCCGTATGGGGATGCAGGTTCTTTGTGTATGACTTTGTTTGATGATGATGTTTGTGTGACCATCCACGTGGGTGTGCTTGTGCACAGTGGTGTACAGAAGTAATACAAAAGGAGTGAAAAACTTGGTAAATGTGTGACCCATAACAACAGTAACTTACCGGACTCCTCCATAGCTGTTCATTTCTAGTGCTTAAAAATTAGTAGAATAGCAGATTTTCAGATGAGTAAATTGTGCAAATCCATGCCTAATTTACATGTACGATCACCTTGACTGCTTGTACAAATCAGGTAATTGCGCATGCAAATAGCTAATTAACACAATTAGCTGATCTGCTGATGCAGTCTCAGGATCTCTAAGTGCATACTAGCCGTGTAGTTATCATGTATCTGCAAACCAATTGTACAAAACAAATCTAAGCCCTGACAACCATTAGCTGGTGTGGGGAGTTGTGTGGTTTTTTTTTAATGTCACAGTTGGAATGGAGAAGTGCCTGATGGGGGTCACAACTGGTATTGCAGTTGGAATCCAAAATCACTTATGTTTACTAGAAAGAATTCCCTTTGATGTAGTAAGCTGGCATTGCTGCTGGAGCACTCTCCCAGCACTGTGACCCATGGCAGGCTAGCTGCTCTGGTGGCAAGAAGGCTGTAGTCGTGCCCATTTCATTTAAACTGTTCCATGTGAGTGCAGAGCCATGCTGGTTTAGCCCTATGGCCTCATTAAAATACCTGTAAACAATTCTTGTTAAATACCTACTTATTACTATTTTTAGAGAAGCAAAGTATTTCAGACTTTAAAGCCACCTGCCTCCTTCCACCTTGGTAGAAAAGAATGTACTCAAAAAGCTTTTAAAGGGTGAGTCTCCTGGTTTTATCTAGAAAAGAATGTACTCAAAAAACTTTTAAAGGGTGAGTCTCCTGGTTTTATCTGTATGTTCATCTTCAAGCTCTCTTCCTTAATATCTGCTAAGCAAAAAATACTTAGGCAAGTTTAAGCATGCAAATTTTCAAAGTTTTGCAACTGCATCAACAGACACAACAAAATACAAGTCCAGCAACTCCAGAAATATGTTTCTCTGGTTTTTGTTTCTGTTTTTTTATAGCTATTATTTGGGGGACAGACACCCTTCATCATAGTAATTATTTATACTTTCAAAGCAAACATAATGTGAACCTGCAATCAGTTCCTAAAATAACATCAGTGTTTGTGGCTTCAGGTTGAGTCTACACAAAAGTAAGTAACAGCATAATCTTCTGAAGGCAGGTATTTCTTGAACTACCTCTTTAAAAAGGTTTCCTAGTGATAAAATAGAAAATTTAAACCTGTGTATTAGATTTGTGGCCTAATATCCCAATTGGTCTCTGAATTACCTTTTTTATAGGTGTAGCTTTATTTTAAAACAAAGATGAAATATGCCAGTACTGCATAACTGCCAGGATTTGAATCCTAGCAGGGTGTTTGTGTTCAGGACAACACCACTGCATTATCTTTCATACGCTTACATTTCTCACATAGAAGTTTGTGGTATGTAGTATTTTCCTTAGGGGACTTCAAAACCCATTGAGAAGCAGGGAATTGGATACTGACTGTGCAGGCATTGTGTTGGGACAAGGAACACCTTGTTGTGTTCTCCGTGGTAGCACACTCATGTCCACGTGAAGGGAATTAAATGTGGCCAGGAAAGCTGGGATATGTCTTAAAAAAAACTGCTGTGAAATGTTTGACTATCACCTAGGTGGCTACCAGATGAGGACCCAAGAGACTTCAATGTAAGACCTTGTGTGAAAAGTCCTGTTTTTGGTAGAGCAGTATCCATCTAGTGGTAGCTGGGTGCCGAGTCAGGAGAGAGAAGACTGTCAGTGCTGGTGTGGTCATGAAGTCTCTCCTCTAAGGGTCAGGGTACAGAGAAAGCCCCTTGAATGTGGACAGAAAAATCTCCTTAAAGGTGCATTTTTAAGAAAGCATAATGAAGAGTGAAGAAGCAGAGACTTTCACACTTCTTGTCTGCAAAGTACACTGTAAAGAAGCATAAAACCCACAGAGAGCCACAGGCCATGTAGTGACACTACTGGAGCTGGAAATTGAGTAAAAAATCAACCAAACAAAAAACCTGCAACAGAAACAACAACAACAAAAAAACCCCATCAAAATCTCACACACCAAAAAAACCCAAACCAAATAAACCCAAAACAACCTTGAAAACAATAAAACCTCACAAACCAAGCGAAGGCAAAAAGTCAGTCAAGGCTTGGATGCGAGTTAGAGTCCAGTCTAGGCCTTGCTCTTACCAGACATGGGAGCAGAAGGGAAGAGCTGGGGCCTTGCTAGTGGGGGCACAGGCTCTCCCCTGGGTCCCCTTCCAGCCTGGGCTTTGCAAATTAAAGATGCAAAATTCATTGAATGACAAGTGATGATTAGCGAGGAGCTGAGGCCTATCTACCAAAAGGGAGCTGAGGAGGATGTGTGCTGACTTCATTTCTGGCCATGACAGGCTTTTGCCTCTACTGCCCACTTAGTCTTTGAAGGAAGGGTGGCAGCTGTTTGTTAAACATTTTATTTAAAACTCTGTATTGACAAAAACATCAGCTTTTATGATTTTTGTAACTCATTATTTCTCAGTGAATCTTAAAATTTAAAAAATAATTGACTGTAAAAAAAAAAATCTTTCCCATTGTCAATCAGCCAAACCTCCCTATTGATTGGACTGGTGACTTGGAATTGAAAACTAATGGGAAAGGAGAAAAAAGCAACAAGAAAAATAAGCAGTCTGTTTTAAAAGGCCAAAATGCATGAGACTGGGGGAGAAACAAAACCAAAATCTACTGAAAATAAGGCAAACAAAGCTTCTGTAGCTTAAATCCCACTTTTACCTGCTCTTGGAACTGCTTGTGGAATTGGGGCCAAAGGCTTTAAGATGCTGAAGTGTCTTATAGGCATGTGGTGTTTTTCCTTCCAACCTGACACTAGCTGTGGGCTCTACAGTGCCAGGCAGACACAGAAAGAGCCATTTATTGAACTGTTTAGAAGTGGGAAAGGCAGAGATCATACTTAGCTACGGTGATGACGTTTACGCTTTCAATTAGTTGAAATGCTGTTAATAGCCATGAATATAGGCCTAAAGCCTCCTCTGAAACATTAGGAAATACCTGTCTGTTATTTTAAGAGACAGCTCTTTTTTTTTCTTTTTTTTAAGATGATATATGTCCTATTGAAGTCAGAGGGAAGACTTCTACCTGCGATGGGGTAAACTTTCCCCTCCCTGCTAGGTTTCATTTACTCATAGACTGGTTTTCGGTTAAATAAACTGAAAATGCAGTGTTGATGTAAGTGCCAAATTGCTGCGATAGGCACATGATTTCTCTCCTTGCCCTTTCCTGTTGAGGACTGGTGTGCCAGCCAAGGAAATGGCTGATTGCCTTTGCCTGATCAAGGGATGTCTGAGGAGCAGTTGGAAAAGGCAGGGTTTATGTGCTCTAGAATGGCTTGTGGGCTTTTTTTCAGAAAGGATACACCTGTGAAGCAGAGAAGCAGCGCTTTTTCCTAGGCATCTCACTTGGAAGGGCCTAAAACCTGATTATTTTTTTTTTTTCTCCAGTTACTCATAGACTGGTTTACAGTTAAATAAACTGAAAACGCAGTGTTGATGTGAGTGCCAAATTGCTGCGATATGCAGATGATTTCTCTCCTTGCCCTTTCCTGTTGAGGACTGGTGTGCCAGACAAGGAGATGGCTGATTGCCTTTGCCTGATCAAGGGATGTCTGAGGAGCAGCTGGTGGTTGAAATCCTCTTAAATGCCATTGGTGATTGTGAAGAGGAGGAACCTGTGCTACAGTTTATCTTAAAATACGTGTTGTCAGTCACCCCCTCTAGCCCGCACTTCAGGATCCTGCTTGAAATCTCTAGCACTGTGATGTCCACAAAGCATGATCTCTGTTATGTCTAGGTGATTAGAAGACAATATCCCCTGCTGGCAAAAGATGGCCTCTTAGATATTTGCACCTTCATCTTGCAGCCCACAGTCATTTGGTGTCTAAGTAGTACTTAGGCTAATCTGGTTCATTCAGCTTGTAGGAGTCTGTGGCCACAGCAGTTCGAGTCTCTATGATTATGCTAGGCGTGGCTCCCAGGCAGTTTTATATCCTGTTTGAAATCCTAGGTGTTTATCTTTCAGTTTCTTTGTGGCTGGGCTTTGTGGTGGGCATTTTTATTGAAGTCCTGTGACAAGTGGCTTTGTGCCTTTAGTGCTATGAAGTATTGTGCTACAACAATGTAAACTTTATCTTTTTCCCCCCCAAAAAAGTATTTTCCGCTGGAGTCATGGAGCGCTAAGCAGTGAGTTTAAGCAATAGTTTGTTCATCTCAGTCATTTCATGTTTATTGAGGTTCTATCAATTGAAACCTGCCACAATCCAGTGCTCTACAGCCAGTGCAAAGCTTGTGCTCCAGGCAGGATTTTCATGTGGGATGGCCTGAAATGGTTACGTGGACTTCCCTGCAACTTTCCAGTCACATGTCTGGTCTCGTGCACTGAGTGCACGTTTGACTTCATTCTTGCCTTCCCTATCATAACCACAGGGTCTTTGTTTACAATGCAAACAAAACGTTGCTCGGGTTGTTTCCTTTGTGAAGGGGATGAGAGAAGCAGCAACTCATGAGAGATGGCAATGGCTCCTTGGTGTAATGGGGCTGGGAACAATGTGGTGGTATCCCCTAGAATTTCACGATCACTATTTCCATGAAGTATAGGCTCTCCCGCCCTTCAGAAAGCAAAGGAAATGTGCCTTGGAACATAGAGAAAAGAATTGCGTTTTGTCATGCAGTGCCTTTATTTACAGAGTTTATCCTGGGAGCCTCAAAGCGTCGCTAACTGTATCAGGAACTCGGTACACAATCATTTATTTTTCCCAGTGCATCAACAAGCATATTGTATTGACATTTAAGTTTTGAGGTCTTTGTATATCCCTGGTGCAGGAACGAAGCTCCCAGATCAGCTGCTGCTAGCGAGAAGACGTAGATGCATTATTAGGGATAACTTGGTTTATCTCCTTTGACACTTTTCTGATATCTCTTGATCATTAAGGTCTGGATTAAGTGGGAAAAAACATTACTTGCACGGATGTTATGTAGCTTATGCCTCAGATCTTTTATGAGAGAGTTTGGGTGCTTAATGTCTTCCAATTCAAAAAGAAAAATCAAAGTCTTGTGTACAGCTTCCTTCTGTCAGGTGCTGAGATGAGGGTTAGGTGAGTGCATAACAGAAACTCGGATATTTGAAAGTCACATTTCCAGCTGCACTTAATACAGTTGTGGATAAAACACACTGAAGAGGAAGCGGCTGTTTGAGGTTCTTTTGCATTTACTTGGTGGGTTTAGTGAAATTGTTTAAGGTGTACGCCTCTTGGGAGAGCAGTCACCTGTATTTTCTTTCCTGTGAGCTTGCACAGTGACATTTTTGTGAAGCACTGCTGGGTCAGGAGCTTGCTGTATGTTCACCCCCGGCGTGGGGAAGAGGTGGCAGTGGCATCAGTGCCGTTGCAGAGATAAGAGAAGGTGCTTGGCAGCTGGCAGGTATTGGAAGGCAGTAGGAAAAGTAGGTCTTTATGTGACCGGTGGCCCAAAAAAACATACTGATCTTCAGAGAAATTATTGGTTTTCAATATATATTTTTTTTCCAAATCCACTGAAAAATGTAGCTATTATAAATAATTAAAAAATTAATGGCCTGCATCCTGAACCTGTAACAGAATGCAGAAATCAAATGTTTGTCTTTCAGTCTGACCTGAAGTGCCAATTGCTGTCTCACAGCAACTTAACAGGCATTTTTTTGGTGCTCCTGAGCTGATGAAAGAGCAGGTAGGCTATCACATTACCTCACTGTGATAGCAGGAACACCACGGCAATATTGAAAAACCTGTCCTAAGGACTCATGTGTTTAGCAGCCCGATGCCCCCTAGCTGGGGCAGTCCTTGATTTATACTAGTTTGTTCCTCTTCAGCAGTTTTGATCTGAGGATTACGAAAAGTGGACTTCACCCTGTGAAGCTGTTACCGCAACCATTTATGGATGGAGAACTGAGGCTCAGATAAATTACGGCTTTCCAAAGGTTACCTCGCGTGCCAGTAGCACAAACAAGGGTCTCCGCATTGTTTCCTGGACTGCTACTTTTTCCACACTTTCTTTAACCACGTGGGAAGAATTTCACCCCTACACAGGGTCCAGCACAACTTAGGTAAGAAAGGATCACTTAAATTGTCAAGTGAGACCTTGTGCTGGTGCTGTGCAGAGGGATAAATTGGTCAAGAACTTTGTGGGCTGCTTTACAAAAGACAAATGACGGCATGAAATTTGATTTGCAGAGAAACTGCTTCTTAGGAGAAAACAGAACCTCAGCATAAGTAGATCTGCAAACTCATGATGTAGAAATAGCTTGGATAATAAAAAGCTGGTAAATAGAGGTATGGCAGCAATTTGGATGTATGCGAGAGAGAAGCTAAACTGATCTGAGTTTGAAGGAATTTATTACCTCAGTCAGTGCTAGGTCAATTTTAGTTGAAGCAGAAGAATATTAATTTGTACAAGTCTAAAGTCATCTTCCTGTAAAACAAAGCAAAAAAACTGCGCAACTGCAAGCTCAAGATTGTTCAGAATAATCTAAATGTGTTCTGAAGGACTTCAGGGATGTGCTTCCTTCTGAAGATTCCCATTCTTCTGTATTTTCTTTGCCAAGTGAGTAATTAGTTACTCCTTGATTATTGCTTATCACTTCATACTTTTTCATGGAGACAGCAAGGGACTGTGAGGCTGTTAATAGTTACGCACATATCACCTTTCTGTCTCAAGTATGGTTTTATTAACTTAAAAGTAACAGTGGAGTTGAAACATTTTAAGTTCCTGTACTCTTTGGTTTTGGTTTTTTTTTTTTTTTACTGGTATCCTGAGTGCTTTCCAGAGCATCCTCAGTGAATACCAGAAGCATGTAGTTGCATTTTTCTTGCCTTGAATTGCTGCACCCCGATGGTGTTGATCAACAACACTGGACGTGAAAGCTTGACTGAAGTGGTCTTAGTCTCTTTTTCATCCCATAGTTGAAAATTTTCTTTCATCTTTTCTAATATTCCTAAACATGGCAACAAACATGGCTCTGCAACAGATGCAATTCTTTCTAGGTCTCTAGGTAACATTTTAACCTGTGTAATGTTCACAGCATAGCATCGTAAGTAATATTCCAGGAAATACGCTGCCGCTTGTTAAAAAGGATAGGACCCCAGAGATGCCTTTAAATATGCCTGTAAAGTGAGAGGTGCCAAGAGAAAGATAATATGGCTGATTATAGTTATTTACCTTACATTTTCATTCGCCCTTAACTGGGTGTAATTTAGGGGCATGAAATCTCTTATTGGAAGTGTATTTGCATTAAACAGCTCTAAGCAACCATGAAAGTGCAGAAGCTGAAAAATTGACAGACTGGGTTCCTAGAATCCCAAAGTAGCATTTTTGTAATAGGCATACAAACAAATCAAATAAACATGTTTTGCTTCAACGATTTAAAGAATATGGTCTTTGGAGTAATTTGTCTTTTTTTTTTTTTTTTCAAACTATCATTTCTAACCTTTTCATTGCCTATCTCTAGTTTGCAGCTCCTCCTAACAATCTGCAGCAATTTCCAACCCAGCTGTTGTGGTTGCAGAGCATTGTGCCTTTGTTTAGCTTTCCCTGAGCTACCAAATCAGCCTATAAAGGGGATTACCTGGCTGGTGATGTTGTTTTTTCAGGTCTGCACTTTTTAACAAATAATTGTTTCACAGTGGCTCTTTCACCTTTCTCCCCCACCCCTCCCGCCCCCCCTAAAAAAAAAAAAAAAGCTCTAAAAATCAAGCTTAACAGTTAGATGCAATCAAGTCTTGCGAATAGATACCTTTGGCCAGCTTCGATAATCCCCCTTGCTTCCTTTGCAAGTGATCATAAACTAGTTGAAATCAACTGCAAGAGTAGTAGATCTTTTCAATCAAGTGATGTTTTTGTAGCAAGACTTAAATTTTCATGTCTGCTTTACTTTTAAAAAAAAGAACAAAATACTAAAAAACCCCCCCCAAAACCAACAAAAAAAAACCCCACCTTTTTTCATCTACTATGTTGGTGTGTGATAAGCTTGAGAAATTTATAATTCAACTGTGTACTGTTAAACAGGTATGATCTTCCACCTTGAGCTCCTGGTAGTCGGTCAGTTCTTTTATATCCCTTGCCTCTCCCACAAGGCACTTCATTTAACTGAAGTTTGTGAAATGTTGTGATCTTTGCATGAATGGAGTTATTGAAGTGAAAAGCATTAGCAATATTTATTTAAGTGGATTGGAGATTTAATGACTAAAGAAGAAAAACTGGTAAAGCTCGCTTTTTATACATACAATAGAGTCTTTAAGAAACTTAATTCGAGTTTAAGAATGCAGACATGTCTGTCTGAATTTATTTTACAGTATGTGTGCGCCCCATGTCATGCTGTGTTGAAAGTTGTCTAATAGCTATATTTCAATAATATATACTATAGTACTCATTTTTGAGTATATTCTTATGTTGAGTGTCAAATGGAAGCTAGTGTCTGTCTTGCTCTGCTCAGTGCAAAAGATATATTTACTGTACTTGAGCGTCTTCAATTTTAGTTCCCATTTTGCAAACACAGTACATTTTAATTAAGGCTTGTCACTTGAGATCTAATGAATACACTTACTGTAACGTCTCCATCTTCAGGAGGTGAATTTGACTTAGAAATTGTCTCTGTCACAGAGGGGCTGATGGGATCAGTTTAAAGATTTCTTCTTTTCCTGGGGAGTAGTGGTTCTCGTGGTTTGTGCTGCTCTTGCTGGGTACGGGGGAGCAGCGCTCGCTTATAGAATCACAGGACAACACTTACTGCAACATAAAGGCAGACAAGAAAAATCCCTAAAGATACATATGTACATTTGGTTCGGAGAAAGTACCTGCATGAGACTGCCTTTTTTTTGTTTGTTTGACACATTTTCGGAGGTGGCTTATTGATTGTATTTGGAAAGATTAAGAAACTCCTCTCTCCAAATCACGCTTCTGTTAGCATATGAAAGGACTTTGATCAAACAAACAATGAATTGTATAATACACTCAGAGGAAAAAAAAAAAAATTATATAAAAGCAGGTTTCAATTGACCTTTTACCTGTGCCTGTTTCTACTCTGGCAGGTGGAGACTGTGCCTGAGGAGGGTTGCCATGCTCTTGCGTCTTGAACTCGTGTTACTGTTAGCATTAAAACTCCTGCTTTTAATATCAAGTCAAAACCCTGACTAATTTTACTGTCATATAAATACCACTTTATGTCCTGTTGTTGTGTGGGAAAGCACTGAATAGTGAATTTGGAGTCTTCAAGAGAAAGAAACTAAGCAAAGCCTCAATTTTTTTTTTGCCTTTTAAGTGTTGCAGTATTTTAAACTGAAAATTTTTTTTCAACCAGTTAAATTGAGATTGTATCACGATGCTGTCTTTTGGTGCAGTGTTTTAGGGGAAGGGCTTTAGCCCCCAGCTTTCTTTACCAGCCTCTGCTACTGGCAGCTTTTACCTTCACCATGTCCAAAGCGTGTTATGTGGTGTGTTTCATCTGCCTTTCTAAGAAAATTTTGGGGTTTGCATGGAGGAAGGGCCCAGTGTGGGGTCGAGGTGAAAGGGAGATGCTGTGGGGACCCCACAGGGCAGAGGAAGGTGTCCTGCCCTGGGGTCTCTGGCAGGGAGGCTGCCTGCCTTGGGGGTCTCCTATTCCTCCTGACCTGCTGAGAGTGTCAGGCAGCGCTTTGTGTGATGGCAAAATGGCAGGGACAGACAGTGCCTGTGGCACAGAGGGACTGAGGTGGCTGGTGGGATCCCCTGAGACTATGCCAGGTGGTGTACAGTGTGGGCATGGCCCAAAAGAAGAGCTGGTGGGGTGGCCACTTGGTCATCGTCCTCAGATGTCCCGGTTGGGGACATCTTATTTGGCAGGTAGTATCAGATCCACTTGCAATCTTCCAATGCAAATGTTTGGGAAGTGCTATCACATCTGTTGTGTGTGTGGAATCCAGTCATGCTGAGAGCAAAGCACAGATTTTCAAACTTAGTTAGGCATTCATGCTCTGGTGTCCTCATCCAGGGTCCCAGAGGAGATCTGTGGTGGCAAGGGGAGCCAAGGCTGCCTCACCCAAATGGTGCCACGGGGCTCGTTCTTCCCTCCACCATCGCATCCATGACACAGGGGTGGTGGGAGCAGGCTGGGGACTGGGATGGTCTGCCCTCCAGCCACCACTGTGAAGGAGCAGGGAGTTATGTGCTGCGAAGGGCCCCGAATGGGCTGTCTGCGAGGTGGCAGGTTATGGCTAATGACAAACACGCGCTACTGATAGGTACATGCTTTTTTGACCTGCCTTAATTTTTCTGGCTGGGCCTTTAATTGCCAGGGAAAGGTATAGACAAATGCAATAAAAAAGTCAAACAAATCAGAGCTATAGCAAGGCTCTACAAGGAAATACGTTTTAGAAAGACTTTTTTTTTTTTTTTTTTTTGCTCATTTCTGGTGCTTAAAAATTAGTAGAATAGCAGATTTTCAGATGAGTAAATTGTGCAAATCCATGCCTAATTTACATGTACGATCACCTTGACTGCTTGTACAAATCAGGTAATTGCGCATGCAAATAGCTAATTAACACAATTAGCTGATCTGCTGATGCAGTCTCAGGATCTCTAAGTGCATACTAGCCGTGTAGTTATCATGTATCTGCAAACCAATTGTACAAAACAAATCTAAGCCCTGACAACCATTAGCTGGTGTGGGGAGTTGTGTGGTTTTTTTTTAATGTCACAGTTGGAATGGAGAAGTGCCTGATGGGGGTCACAACTGGTATTGCAGTTGGAATCCAAAATCACTTATGTTTACTAGAAAGAATTCCCTTTGATGTAGTAAGCTGGCATTGCTGCTGGAGCACTCTCCCAGCACTGTGACCCATGGCAGGCTAGCTGCTCTGGTGGCAAGAAGGCTGTAGTCGTGCCCATTTCATTTAAACTGTTCCATGTGAGTGCAGAGCCATGCTGGTTTAGCCCTATGGCCTCATTAAAATACCTGTAAACAATTCTTGTTAAATACCTACTTATTACTATTTTTAGAGAAGCAAAATATTTCAGACTTTAAAGCCACCTGCCTCCTTCCACCTAGAAAAGAATGTACTCAAAAAACTTTTAAAGGGTGAGTCTCCTGGTTTTATCTATATGTTCATCTTCAAGCTCTCTTCCTTAATATCTGCTAAGCAAAAAATACTTAGGCAAGTTTAAGCATGCAAATTTTCAAAGTTTTGCAACTGCATCAACAGACACAACAAAATACAAGTCCAGCAACTCCAGAAATATGTTTCTCTGGTTTTTGTTTCTGTTTTTTTATAGCTATTATTTGGGGGACAGACACCCTTCATCATAGTAATTATTTATACTTTCAAAGCAAACATAATGTGAACCTGCAATCAGTTCCTAAAATAACAACAGTGTTTGTGGCTTCAGGTTGAGTCTACACAAAAGTAAGTAACAGCATAATCTTCTGAAGGCAGGTATTTCTTGAACTACCTCTTTAAAAAGGTTTCCTAGTGATAAAATAGAAAATTTAAACCTGTGTATTAGATTTGTGGCCTAATATCCCAATTGGTCTCTGAATTACCTTTTTTATAGGTGTAGCTTTATTTTAAAACAAAGATGAAATATGCCAGTACTGCATAACTGCCAGGATTTGAATCCTAGCAGGGTGTTTGTGTTCAGGACAACACCACTGCATTATCTTTCATATGCTTACATTTCTCACATAGAAGTTTGTGGTATGTAGTATTTTCCTTAGGGGACTTCAAAACCCATTGAAAAGCAGGGAATTGGATACTGATTGTGCAGGGATTGTGTTGGGACAAGGAACACCTTGTTGTGTTCTCTGTGGTAGCACACTCATGTCCTTAAAATCCGCTCTGTGAGGGGAATTAAATGTGGCCAGGAAAGCTGGGATATGTCTTAAAAAAAACTGCTGTGAAATGTTTGACTATCACCTAGGTGGCTACCAGATGAGGACCCAAGAGACTTCAATGTAAGACCTTGTGTGAAAAGTCCTGTTTTTGGTAGAGCAGTATCCATCTAGTGGTAGCTGGGTGCCGAGTCAGGAGAGAGAAGACTGTCAGTGCTGGTGTGGTCATGAAGTCTCTCCTGTAAGGGTCAGGGTACAGAGAAAGCCCCTTGAACATGGACAGAAAAATCTCCTTAAAGGTGCATTTTTAAGAAAGCATAATGAAGAGTGAAGAAGCAGAGACTTTCACACTTCTTGTCTGCAAAGTGCACTGTAAAGAAGCATAAAACCCACAGAGCGCCACAAGCCATGTAGTGACACTGCTGGAGCTGGAAATTAACAAAAAACAACCAAACAAAAAACCTGCAACAGAAACAACAACAACAAAACCCCATCAAAATCTCACACACCAAAAAAACCCCACCAAATAAACCCAAAACAACCTTGAAAACAATAAAACCTCACAAACCAAGCGAAGGCAAAAAGTCAGTCAAGGCTTGGATGCGAGTTAGAGTCCAGTCTAGGCCTTGCTCTTACCAGACATGGGAGCAGAAGGGAAGAGCTGGGGCCTTGCTAGTGGGGGCACAGGCTCTCCCCTGGGTCCCCTTCCAGCCTGGGCTTTGCAAATTAAAGATGCAAAATTCATTGAATGACAAGTGATGATTAGCGAGGAGCTGAGGCCTATCTACCAAAAGGGAGCTGAGGAGGATGTGTGCTGACTTCATTTCTGGCCATGACAGGCTTTTGCCTCTACTGCCCACTTAGTCTTTGAAGGAAGGGTGGCAGCTGTTTGTTAAACATTTTATTTAAAACTCTGTATTGACAAAAACATCAGCTTTTATGATTTTTGTAACTCATTATTTCTCAGTGAATCTTAAAATTTAAAAAATAATTGACTGTAAAAAAAAAAATCTTTCCCATTGTCAATCAGCCAAACCTCCCTATTGATTGGACTGGTGACTTGGAATTGAAAACTAATGGGAAAGGAGAAAAAAGCAACAAGAAAAATAAGCAGTCTGTTTTAAAAGGCCAAAATGCATGAGACTGGGGGAGAAACAAAACCAAAATCTACTGAAAATAAGGCAAACAAAGCTTCTGTAGCTTAAATCCCACTTTTACCTGCTCTTGGAACTGCTTGTGGAATTGGGGCCAAAGGCTTTAAGATGCTGAAGTGTCTTATAGGCATGTGGTGTTTTTCCTTCCAACCTGACACTAGCTGTGGGCTCTACAGTGCCAGGCAGACACAGAAAGAGCCATTTATTGAACTGTTTAGAAGTGGGAAAGGCAGAGATCATACTTAGCTACGGTGATGACGTTTACGCTTTCAATTAGTTGAAATGCTGTTAATAGCCATGAATATAGGCTTAAAGCCTCCTCTGAAACATTAGGAAATACCTGTATGTTATTTTAAGAGACAGCTTTTTTTTTTTTTAAGATGATATATGTCCTATTGAATTCAGAGGGAAAACTTCTACCTGTGATGGGGTAAACTTTCCCCTCCCTGCTAGGTTTCATTTACTCATAGACTGGTTTTCGGTTAAATAAACTGAAAATGCAGTGTTGATGTAAGTGCCAAATTGCTGCGATAGGCACATGATTTCTCTCCTTGCCCTTTCCTGTTGAGGACTGGTGTGCCAGCCAAGGAAATGGCTGATTGCCTTTGCCTGATCAAGGGATGTCTGAGGAGCAGTTGATGGTTGAAATCCTCTTAAATGGCATTGGTGATTGTGAAGGGGAGGAACCTGTGCTAAGAGTTGGTAACCACAGTTTATCTTAAAATACGTGTTGTCAGTCACCCCCTCTAGCCCGCACTTCAGGATCCTGCTTGAAATCTCTAGCACTGTGATGTCCACAAAGCATGATCTCTGTTATGTCTAGGTGATTAGAAGACAATATCCCCTGCTGGCAAAAGATGGCCTCTTAGATATTTGCACCTTCATCTTGCAGCCCACAGTCATTTGGTGTCTAAGTAGTACTTAGGCTAATCTGGTTCATTCAGCTTGTAGGAGTCTGTGGCCACAGCAGTTCGAGTCTCTATGATTATGCTAGGCGTGGCTCCCAGGCAGTTTTATATCCTGTTTGAAATCCTAGGTGTTTATCTTTCAGTTTCTTTGTGGCTGGGCTTTGTGGTGGGCATTTTTATTGAAGTCCTGTGACAAGTGGCTTTGTGCCTTTAGTGCTATGAAGTATTGTGCTACAACAATGTAAACTTTATCTTTTTCCCCCCCAAAAAAGTATTTTCCGCTGGAGTCATGGAGCGCTAAGCAGTGAGTTTAAGCAATAGTTTGTTCATCCATGGGTATTTTTATTGAAGTCCTGTGGCAGAAGCTGTGACAAGTGGCTTTGTGCCTCTAGTGCTATGAAGTATTGTGCTACAACAATGTAAACTTTATCTTTTTCCCCCCCAAAAAAGTATTTTCCGCTGGAGTCATGGAGCGCTAAGCAGTGAGTTTAAGCAATAGTTTGTTCATCTCAGTCATTTCATGTTTATTGAGGTTCTATCAATTGAAACCTGCCACAATCCAGTGCTCTACAGCCAGTGCAAAGCTTGTGCTCCAGGCAGGATTTTCATGTGGGATGGCCTGAAATGGTTACGTGGACTTCCCTGCAACTTTCCAGTCACATGTCTGGTCTTGTGCACTGAGTGCACGTTTGACTTCATTCTTGCCTTCCCTGTCATAACCACAGGGTCTCTGTTTACAATGCAAACAAAACGTTGCTCGGGTTGTTTCCTTTGTGGAGGGGATGAGAGAAGCAGGAACACATGAGAGATGGCAATGGCTCCTTGGTGTGATGGTGCTGGGGACAATGTGGTGGTATCCCCTAGCATTTCATGATCACTATTTCCATGAAGTATAGGCTCTCCCACCCTTCAGAAAGCAAAGGAAATGTGCCTTGGAACATAGAGAAAAGAATTGTGTTTTGTCATGCAGTGCCTTTATTTACAGAGTTTATCCTGGGAGCCTCAAAGCGTCGCTAACTGTATCAGAAACTCGGTACACAATGATTTATTTTTCCCAGTGCATCAACAAGCATATTGTATTGACATTTAAGTTTTGAGGTCTTTGTATATCCCTGGTGCAGGAGCGAAGCTCCCAGATCAGCTGCTGCTAGCAAGAAGACGTAGATGCATTATTAGGGATAACTTGGTTTATCTCCTTTGACACTTTTCTGATATCTCTTGATCATTAAGGTCTGGATTAAGTGGGAAAAACATTACTTGCACGGATGTTATGTAGCTTATGCCTCAGATCTTTTATGAGAGAGTTTGGGTGCTTAATGTCTTCTAATTCAAAAAGAAAAATCAAAGTCTTGTGTACAGCTTCCTTCTGTCAGGTGCCGAGATGAGGGTTAGGTGAGTGCATAACAGAAACTCGGATATTTGAAAGTCACATTTCCAGCTGCACTTAATACAGTTGTAGATAAAACACACTGAAAAGGAAGCGGCTGTTTGAGGTGCTTTTGCATTTACTTGGTGGGTTTAATGAAATTGCTTAAGGTGTACGCCTCTTGGGAGAGCAGTCACCTGTATTTTCTTTCCTGTGAGCTTGCACAGTGACATTTTTGTGAAGCACTGCTGGGTCAGGAGCTTGCTGTATGTTCACCCCCGGCGTGGGGAAGAGGTGGCAGTGGCATCAGTGCCGTTGCAGAGATAAGAGAAGGTGCTTGACAGCTGGCAGGTATTGGAAGGCAGTAGGAAAAGTAGGTCTTTATGTGACCGGTGGCCCAAAAAAACATACTGATCTTCAGAGAAATTATTGGTTTTCAATATATATTTTTTTTCCAAATCCACTGAAAAATGTAGCTATTATAAATAATTAAAAAATTAATGGCCTGCATCCTGAACCTGTAACAGAATGCAGAAATCAAATGTTTGTCTTTCAGTCTGACCTGAAGTGCCAATTGCTGTCTCACAGCAACTTAACAGGCATTTTTTTGGTGCTCCTGAGCTGATGAAAGAGCAGGTAGGCTATCACATTACCTCACTGTGATAGCAGGAACACCACGGCAATATTGAAAAACCTGTCCTAAGGACTCATGTGTTTAGCAGCCCGATGCCCCCTAGCTGGGGCAGTCCTTGATTTATACTAGTTTGTTCCTCTTCAGCAGTTTTGATCTGAGGATTACGAAAAGTGGACTTCACCCTGTGAAGCTGTTACCGCAACCATTTATGGATGGAGAACTGAGGCTCAGATAAATTACGGCTTTCCAAAGGTTACCTCGCGTGCCAGTAGCACAAACAAGGGTCTCCGCATTGTTTCCTGGACTGCTACTTTTTCCACACTTTCTTTAACCACGTGGGAAGAATTTCACCCCTACACAGGGTCCAGCACAACTTAGGTAAGAAAGGATCACTTAAATTGTCAAGTGAGACCTTGTGCTGGTGCTGTGCAGAGGGATAAATTGGTCAAGAACTTTGTGGGCTGCTTTACAAAAGACAAATGACGGCATGAAATTTGATTTGCAGAGAAACTGCTTCTTAGGAGAAAACAGAACCTCAGCATAAGTAGATCTGCAAACTCATGATGTAGAAATAGCTTGGATAATAAAAAGCTGGTAAATAGAGGTATGGCAGCAATTTGGATGTATGCGAGAGAGAAGCTAAACTGATCTGAGTTTGAAGGAATTTATTACCTCAGTCAGTGCTAGGTCAATTTTAGTTGAAGCAGAAGAATATTAATTTGTACAAGTCTAAAGTCATCTTCCTGTAAAACAAAGCAAAAAAACTGCGCAACTGCAAGCTCAAGATTGTTCAGAATAATCTAAATGTGTTCTGAAGGACTTCAGGGATGTGCTTCCTTCTGAAGATTCCCATTCTTCTGTATTTTCTTTGCCAAGTGAGTAATTAGTTACTCCTTGATTATTGCTTATCACTTCATACTTTTTCATGGAGACAGCAAGGGACTGTGAGGCTGTTAATAGTTACGCACATATCACCTTTCTGTCTCAAGTATGGTTTTATTAACTTAAAAGTAACAGTGGAGTTGAAACATTTTAAGTTCCTGTACTCTTTGGTTTTGGTTTTTTTTTTTTTTTACTGGTATCCTGAGTGCTTTCCAGAGCATCCTCAGTGAATACCAGAAGCATGTAGTTGCATTTTTCTTGCCTTGAATTGCTGCACCCCGATGGTGTTGATCAACAACACTGGACGTGAAAGCTTGACTGAAGTGGTCTTAGTCTCTTTTTCATCCCATAGTTGAAAATTTTCTTTCATCTTTTCTAATATTCCTAAACATGGCAACAAACATGGCTCTGCAACAGATGCAATTCTTTCTAGGTCTCTAGGTAACATTTTAACCTGTGTAATGTTCACAGCATAGCATCGTAAGTAATATTCCAGGAAATACGCTGCCGCTTGTTAAAAAGGATAGGACCCCAGAGATGCCTTTAAATATGCCTGTAAAGTGAGAGGTGCCAAGAGAAAGATAATATGGCTGATTATAGTTATTTACCTTACATTTTCATTCGCCCTTAACTGGGTGTAATTTAGGGGCATGAAATCTCTTATTGGAAGTGTATTTGCATTAAACAGCTCTAAGCAACCATGAAAGTGCAGAAGCTGAAAAATTGACAGACTGGGTTCCTAGAATCCCAAAGTAGCATTTTTGTAATAGGCATACAAACAAATCAAATAAACATGTTTTGCTTCAACGATTTAAAGAATATGGTCTTTGGAGTAATTTGTCTTTTTTTTTTTTTTTTTCAAACTATCATTTCTAACCTTTTCATTGCCTATCTCTAGTTTGCAGCTCCTCCTAACAATCTGCAGCAATTTCCAACCCAGCTGTTGTGGTTGCAGAGCATTGTGCCTTTGTTTAGCTTTCCCTGAGCTACCAAATCAGCCTATAAAGGGGATTACCTGGCTGGTGATGTTGTTTTTTCAGGTCTGCACTTTTTAACAAATAATTGTTTCACAGTGGCTCTTTCACCTTTCTCCCCCACCCCTCCCGCCCCCCCTAAAAAAAAAAAAAAAGCTCTAAAAATCAAGCTTAACAGTTAGATGCAATCAAGTCTTGCGAATAGATACCTTTGGCCAGCTTCGATAATCCCCCTTGCTTCCTTTGCAAGTGATCATAAACTAGTTGAAATCAACT
Source organism: Calidris pugnax (assembly GCF_001431845.1). Lineage (NCBI taxonomy): Eukaryota > Metazoa > Chordata > Aves > Charadriiformes > Scolopacidae > Calidris > Calidris pugnax. Next base: position 5,108,339 of record NW_015090922.1, read on the forward strand.
GCAAGAGTAGTAGATCTTTTCAATCAAGTGATGTTTTTGTAGCAAGACTTAAATTTTCATGTCTGCTTTACTTTTAAAAAAAAGAACAAAATACTAAAAAACCCCCCCCAAAACCAACAAAAAAAAACCCCACCTTTTTTCATCTACTATGTTGGTGTGTGATAAGCTTGAGAAATTTATAATTCAACTGTGTACTGTTAAACAGGTATGATCTTCCACCTTGAGCTCCTGGTAGTCGGTCAGTTCTTTTATATCCCTTGCCTCTCCCACAAGGCACTTCATTTAACTGAAGTTTGTGAAATGTTGTGATCTTTGCATGAATGGAGTTATTGAAGTGAAAAGCATTAGCAATATTTATTTAAGTGGATTGGAGATTTAATGACTAAAGAAGAAAAACTGGTAAAGCTCGCTTTTTATACATACAATAGAGTCTTTAAGAAACTTAATTCGAGTTTAAGAATGCAGACATGTCTGTCTGAATTTATTTTACAGTATGTGTGCGCCCCATGTCATGCTGTGTTGAAAGTTGTCTAATAGCTATATTTCAATAATATATACTATAGTACTCATTTTTGAGTATATTCTTATGTTGAGTGTCAAATGGAAGCTAGTGTCTGTCTTGCTCTGCTCAGTGCAAAAGATATATTTACTGTACTTGAGCGTCTTCAATTTTAGTTCCCATTTTGCAAACACAGTACATTTTAATTAAGGCTTGTCACTTGAGATCTAATGAATACACTTACTGTAACGTCTCCATCTTCAGGAGGTGAATTTGACTTAGAAATTGTCTCTGTCACAGAGGGGCTGATGGGATCAGTTTAAAGATTTCTTCTTTTCCTGGGGAGTAGTGGTTCTCGTGGTTTGTGCTGCTCTTGCTGGGTACGGGGGAGCAGCGCTCGCTTATAGAATCACAGGACAACACTTACTGCAACATAAAGGCAGACAAGAAAAATCCCTAAAGATACATATGTACATTTGGTTCGGAGAAAGTACCTGCATGAGACTGCCTTTTTTTTGTTTGTTTGACACATTTTCGGAGGTGGCTTATTGATTGTATTTGGAAAGATTAAGAAACTCCTCTCTCCAAATCACGCTTCTGTTAGCATATGAAAGGACTTTGATCAAACAAACAATGAATTGTATAATACACTCAGAGGAAAAAAAAAAAAATTATATAAAAGCAGGTTTCAATTGACCTTTTACCTGTGCCTGTTTCTACTCTGGCAGGTGGAGACTGTGCCTGAGGAGGGTTGCCATGCTCTTGCGTCTTGAACTCGTGTTACTGTTAGCATTAAAACTCCTGCTTTTAATATCAAGTCAAAACCCTGACTAATTTTACTGTCATATAAATACCACTTTATGTCCTGTTGTTGTGTGGGAAAGCACTGAATAGTGAATTTGGAGTCTTCAAGAGAAAGAAACTAAGCAAAGCCTCAATTTTTTTTTTGCCTTTTAAGTGTTGCAGTATTTTAAACTGAAAATTTTTTTTCAACCAGTTAAATTGAGATTGTATCACGATGCTGTCTTTTGGTGCAGTGTTTTAGGGGAAGGGCTTTAGCCCCCAGCTTTCTTTACCAGCCTCTGCTACTGGCAGCTTTTACCTTCACCATGTCCAAAGCGTGTTATGTGGTGTGTTTCATCTGCCTTTCTAAGAAAATTTTGGGGTTTGCATGGAGGAAGGGCCCAGTGTGGGGTCGAGGTGAAAGGGAGATGCTGTGGGGACCCCACAGGGCAGAGGAAGGTGTCCTGCCCTGGGGTCTCTGGCAGGGAGGCTGCCTGCCTTGGGGGTCTCCTATTCCTCCTGACCTGCTGAGAGTGTCAGGCAGCGCTTTGTGTGATGGCAAAATGGCAGGGACAGACAGTGCCTGTGGCACAGAGGGACTGAGGTGGCTGGTGGGATCCCCTGAGACTATGCCAGGTGGTGTACAGTGTGGGCATGGCCCAAAAGAAGAGCTGGTGGGGTGGCCACTTGGTCATCGTCCTCAGATGTCCCGGTTGGGGACATCTTATTTGGCAGGTAGTATCAGATCCACTTGCAATCTTCCAATGCAAATGTTTGGGAAGTGCTATCACATCTGTTGTGTGTGTGGAATCCAGTCATGCTGAGAGCAAAGCACAGATTTTCAAACTTAGTTAGGCATTCATGCTCTGGTGTCCTCATCCAGGGTCCCAGAGGAGATCTGTGGTGGCAAGGGGAGCCAAGGCTGCCTCACCCAAATGGTGCCACGGGGCTCGTTCTTCCCTCCACCATCGCATCCATGACACAGGGGTGGTGGGAGCAGGCTGGGGACTGGGATGGTCTGCCCTCCAGCCACCACTGTGAGGGAGCAGGGAGTTATGTGCTGCGAAGGGCCCCGAATGGGCCGTCTGCGAGGTGGCAGGTTATGGCTAATGACAAACACGCGCTACTGATAGGTACATGCTTTTTTGACCTGCCTTAATTTTTCTGGCTGGGCCTTTAATTGCCAGGGAAAGGTATAGACAAATGCAATAAAAAAGTCAAACAAATCAGAGCTATAGCAAGGCTCTACAAGGAAATACGTTTTAGAAAGACTTTTTTTTTTTTTTTAAATTAATCTGGATTTTGTTGTCAGGCTAAAACAGACTAAAAATAAACAGCTGTATAGTACTTCATTAAGCTGCCTGCTTGGAGTGATTTTCCCATTGATTAGTCTCAGGGCTAATGCTGGTTCATTCCTCATTTCATTGCTAATTAACATCAGCTCTGCTCCTGACCACTTGACCGCACTCTCTCTGTGAACATGTGCTGGTTTGGCAAGTAATAACGGCTCCCTCCTTCTTAAAAGAGAGAATTAAGAGAGAAAATAGCTATCAGCCTAGATCTCTGGCTGCTTCTGCTGCAAGGATAGCAAACTGTGAAATTGTATCGGCCCATACGAAGGGTAATAAACATAGTTTACAGAGTGCAGGAGTTTGATTGAGGGACTATGTAAATACAGATGATGAGCTCAAGCTGCCGTATGAATTGACAGGCTTGGCTCATCTCCTGTCAGTCGAGTTGATTCAGGCTCTGCTGGGATCCTCCTGGTGCAGATTACCTGACCCAGGGGCTTACGGCTGCCGGCCCTCGGGGAGAGGGCTGCTTGGGATGGGAGGCATTTACTTTTCCAAGCTTCCACGATGTTCTCAGAGTTGGAATAATGAAGTACGTTGGCAGTGGGTACAGCAAGAGCAGGAAGCATAACACCATGGCTATAGCTTTGTCAGGCCACTTCCACGCAAGCAGAATATAGATGAAAATAGGGGGAATGAAATACTAGAATTGGCTTGGATGCACTCTGAGAAAATCTCTAACAACTTTAATGAAATTAGCAGCCTCTGTTCTGGGTGAAAAGGTCAATTTTTCCATAAAACCCAAGTAAACTGGCATTTTGGAAAACATCTACTAAACTTGGCATGGAATAAATAACATTATCCCAAAGTCTTGGTTCAATTCCAGATCATAGCATTTTCTTTTAATTGAATTGGGTATTGCATTTCATTTTCAGAAAGTCATCTTTTTTTTTAATTTTAATTCCTACATTTTGAAGCATTCATATCTCAGAACTAATCAGAAACTCAGCCTTATACAAATCTATCAATCAGAAACAGTCACTGGAGAGAGAGCTTGCCTGAGTGATAATCCTTTTCTACCTACTTTTGAGCAGAATCCTAATTCACTTGTTCATCAATTATATATTTTCACCATTAATTTAATGGATTTAGGGCTCAGTCTTGCAAACACTTCTGCACGTGAGTAACTTTATTCATGCAAGCAGACTGCTCATGTGAGTAAAATTAACCATGTGAGATATTTGTAGGATCAAGCTTTACAGTAGTAGCCATGGCCTTCCTATTTCCCCTTTGATCTGTAGTAAAAAAAGTATATTTTACTCATGTAATTAAAAGTAAATTTAACTGTATCTAAAATTTTAGTAAATATACTAATTATGATCAGAAAGGTAGAGAAGTCATTCCTATGTTTAAGAACAAAAATAGCCACTTAGAGCCAAGGAGGACACCCCTCCTCATTAAGTATTATATGACTAGTTATGTCATGTAGCCATCATGGATGGTTCTGGAATTGGCCTTGGAGCAGAGAGAGCAGGGTAGAAAACCTTGTGGTGTTGTCAACTGACTTTAACAAGGCTAAAACCATATTGTACAGCAGACTTTATTCAGTTGGAAAATGGAAATAGAATTTTGCTGCTTCTTCTCAGAATACATCCAGCATCTTCTCTTTCTCGAAAAGATGTCTGAGATATTTTTAAGTTTCCTCATGATATTTCCGTTTCCAGTTGTGGTCAGAAGCAAAACAAAACAGGAAATATTTACTTCAATAATAAAATAAATTTTAAAAACCCAAAACAACAATAAAAATATTTTCCTGGGTGTTTTTGAACTATAAGGAGTCCTGTTTGAGGGAATGTCTTGGTCCGTTTCGTGCTTTTGCTAGGTCAGTAGTTACACTCTCCTGCTTGCATTTGGGTATTTCATATTCTGCTCTCCTGTGGACAACTGTGAGAAGATGGTTAAATATTGATTCATTGTTGGCATAAAAATAACCCCAAAGTTGTTTTCTTTCCTCTCACTTCTGTAGTGAAGTAAGCATACCCATGTGCCTTAGCACATATGTATTAGGAGCAAGCATAGTTCTGCAAGAGAGTGTCAAAGCCTCTTGCTGGCTGTCCCATGTTGAGGTGAGCTTTCTGGGCAGCTTCATTAGCTGCATGATGTGGGGTAACAGCGGCAGGTGGGTGGACACCTGCCAGTGTCCTAGGGCAGGGGACAAGCTCTGGAGCCCCCATTGAAAGGTTGGAGGGCACTCCATCAGTGATGGAGAAAAGAGCAAGTAAATGAGCCAAGCACTGTGGGCAGAACCATGGCTTGGAGGTGGTGGGTGCCTAGAAAATTGCAGATTTAGCTAAAGCAGTAAATCTGTAGATGATTCCTTACCTGTTATCAAAGCATTTAATAATGAAGTTGAAAGCTGTGTGTTTTCCATTTTTCTTCTTTGCCTCTTCATTCAAAGAATGTCAAAGGAAGGGGCTAAGACAGTTTTAAAAAACCCTTATGAAGATGACATGTTTTAAATAAGATCTTGCAGGAAGCTGCCTTGAATGGTAGAGACTTTGTGATCCTCAACAGTGGGACTATTTAAGATAGAAACCTTATAATAAAAGTTCCTTTTCTGGCCTTGTTACCCTCACTACTTAGCTATGAAAACTCAAAGATTCATTTTCTTTTTGAAAGTTACAGTGAGGGCCTGGATTGTTTGAACTGTAAGTGGGCATATTGTATTAAATAAGCCTCAGTAGCTTCTTGTTTAACTACAGGCTAGAATTTGGTGAATAAAGTATGATTAATAGCTCTTACAAATGTCTGGATGGACACGCAAAGGAGAGGAATAACACAGTTGTGGTATTACAAGTCAGCAGCATATTAAACATTTTTTTTTTTTCCATAGGAAAGGATTTCCTGTAGAGGTCCTGAAGAAAAATAAGTTTCATTAGTCGAGCAGAGATAGAGCAACAGGATTGATTGTAATAAGCCTCTCCTTTTTACCGAAATCCATTACTTTCTGAGCTATTAAGTGATGAAAGGGATTAAGAGAATAAAAAAATATAAGCGGGACTGTATTCGTAAATCTAATAAAGTTGATAACAGTAGAGCATTTTGTGAAATTTGCATGTGAATTTATAACATCCTAATCCATCGGCAGGCAGCGTTGTGCTGCAGCAAGAAAGGGGTGCACCATGCATACAGGATAAAAATGCAAGAGCAGGATTTCTGGCCAAGTAGTGCTGCTTTTTTTTCTTTTTTTTTTTTTTTTTTCCCCATATGGATATCCATATGTTTTATCACAGATTCCATACTTTTGGTGCCAGGATCCATATGTTTAGCTTTTGCTCAAATAAAAGACTAAAATCATTCTTCATTATCTCTTTCTTCCTAGCTAGTGTTTTTGTAGACATAACCAAATGTGATGCTAGATGTTTGGGGCATACCCAAATAGGATGCAGTTGAATCTCATCAGAGGTATTTAAAACCAGTACCTGGGGAGTTCAAGGGCTGGATTATCTTCTGAGTATAATGCCCCGTGACAGCGCTCGAACAATGCAGGGGGTGCTATCATCTGATTGCAAAGTCCTGGCAAGGTTTTTCCCCTGTAAAAGAGAAGCTCCTTTGGGAGCAACAATGAGATTTTTTGTTTTTTCTCCTTTTTATTTTATTTAATTCTTGACCTGCACCTCTGCCTCTGTGCTTCTGCTGAGGGATGTGCGATGCAGGGAGATGACGTGACAGAGCTTTATTTTACTTCTGCCTTTTCTGCTTGTCCAAGGCCTGCAGTTGGTAGAAGAGCAGCAGAATTTAGAAGTGCTGATATAGAGAATTTGGGGTTGGCGTAAGATGCATCCCCATCTCCTTGACATGACCCAGTCTGCTCTGTGCCAAGCAGATATCACTAACTGAGAATTGTGCCTAATAAGGCTTTATTTTTCCTTTCCTCTCCCCCAGCCCCCCTACTTTTGCTGGAAATGTTCATATAATGCTTGTAAAGGCGTAAAACACAATTCGGTGTTCACAGTTAGACCTTGGAATTGGTACCAAGTAACTATCAATAGTAAAATCTGCATGATGACTCTCTGTTCGGATCTCATCTTCATTTGGGCTTCCAGTCCTTAACTTCTTTGCTGGGACAGCAGGTGGCAGAGAATCAGCTGTGGTGTGTGCGTTTACTTCTCTTGGGAGTTTGGTTGTCTACCAGCAGGTTCTGACTGTCCTATCAGTATGGCATTTTTAAATTGCAGAAGGGGTAAGGTATACCCTGTCATTTTGAACTGGAGAAAATTAAGGTAGTCATAATTGCAAGCATTATAATACACAGTTTCAAAATAAAGACAGCAACGTGAATACTTTATTCACAGTTCCTGCCTCTAGCCGTGAAATGTAACCTGAGGTAGGCTTGGAATTATGCTTTATCCTCTGCTTTCCTGACAATAATACAAATTATTGTGAAAGGTTAATAACCATTGTGTATCACAGCTGTATTATCTTTCACGTGGAAGAAAGAAAAGGCAACTACCTTCTCTGAATAAACCAAACAGTAGCATCTTGACTTTAAAGAGGAGACTATCAATGCCGTAAGAACCCCACAAAAGTGGCTACATCTTGGATAGACTCATTATATTAATTTTCAGGCTAACCCCACTCTTATCAGAGACAAAAGCAAGACTTACCATTGATATCATTCAAAGCAGACACGGCTCCTGATATTATCTGTACAGAAGCTACAGAGAAACTTAACCTTTCTTCTGAGATTTACTTGTGAAAGTATCATCCATTTAAGGTTGAATTTAGTTTGTGTTTCAGTGGAAATAACCCATCATTTTTCAACTCTACCTTTCCTGCCCGGGGTTGTGGCTCTGGCAAGGTCAGTGGCGGGTTTGTAGAGAGTTGCCAGTTGTGAGTTACCTCATGGGTCTTGATTGATAGTGCAGTCAACCACTCTTCAAAAGAGATGGCTCACGAGGCATGCCCCATTTGTACTGGCATGCCCCACAAATGGTGGTCTTCTGCATGTGGTGGTTCCTGGGAACGGTGTTCAGACATCCCCGTTCGACCTCCCAGTCTGCCTGGCCTGCACATGCCATCCCCACTGGTGGTGTCTCAGTGTGAGGACCTGGTATTTTGACCCCCAAGATGCCAAGAGGTTGGCAGTCACCTAATTGTTATATTCATACAGGGAGGATAGACTCTAAATACTACAGGTAACTCAAGATGATAGTCCAGAGAAATTACGAGTGACACCTTTACTCCTGTCAGAAATTATTCTCATGTAAAAATGCTGTGCTCTTATTTTCTTTTCCTCCCCTGCAGCCTGCTCCCCCTCCTCCCCCCCCACCCCTCAGCGTTTGGATACCAGATTGAGCTAATTTTAAGATTCCTCGGGGCAGTGGCACTGCATTCCTTCCACTCTGCTATTCCTTACCACATTACCTCACCGCATCAGCACTCGTATCTCCCGCTGATGGCATCCAGTTTCCATTCCATTCACAGCGGCCAAGGATCATATCTCTGATCCACTTAGAAACACAATGATCTCTACCCCTGAGAATGCAAATGCTTTCTCAGTCAAATCTATTGATCTACAGGGCTCTATTTCTGGCTTTCCATTCACTCACTCGATGTTTGGGATGCTGTATATACTTTCTGGGGAAAGAGTTAACTTGGCTACTAGGAACTCTATGAGGAACGTTTCTTCAGAATCCAAAGATAGATGTGATCTCCTGTATATGCTTGTGTCTGTACAAACACTACACTTAACTGAGGAAAATGAAAAACCCCAGGCAGCAGCACACGGAGCTGTGTGACAGTGGCAGACCCTGGTGTGCTATTGCATTCTTCTCCCAAGCCAATTCACTGAGAGTGCTAATTGTTGAGTTGAGATGGGCAAGCACATGTGGACAAGGGAAGAGGTAAACAGGTTACATGTGGTCTCCAGCCTAGGAGGATTTACAGTCTAAAAAGAAAAGGCGAGACCAACAAGCAGGGCATTGAATGTGCAGAATGACATGGTTTGACAAACATATAAAATCAGTGAAAGCACTTCAGTGAAAACCAGGAAATTTTTCTGAAGTGCATTGTTGCTGGGAAACTTGGCTCCGAAAGGCTTGACTCTGGACTCTCCCAGAAGTACAGTTATGAAGAAAAGCAGAGATTTGTGGGGTGAGTATTCCAGCCTCCCCACACAGGTTATGTATGTATGGGCCTCCCTAGGAGGCAAGCCCAATGTGTGCTTCAAGTGGTCCTCTTTCATCACTGTTAGCACAGTCTATAGAGCAAATGCATTTATGTGCCTAACTTTGGCCTTGTTGGTGTTCAGAGATTTTCACCATCACCCCCAAATGGGATTTGGTTCTGAAAATATGGGGTGTTAAGGATTTCCAGGTATTCTTCAACATTGACCTTGAACTCATGTTTAAAAGAAATCCAGGCACCATGATGTTGAGTGAGCTGTGCCCGAGTTAATTTAATTATCTAGACCTTAGACAATTTTGAAAATATTACCTGTAATTCATGTCTTTCGGGTTTCAGCCAAGTGCCCTGTTTTCTCTACTGGTACATGACAAATGAATCCACTGTTTCTGTGTGGGATTTTTTTTTTTTTTAAATACAGATATTAGGTTACTACTTGGTCGAAGAGAAGACTTTTATTATTCAACACTGACACTGCCAGAGGCATAGTAGCTAGCCTGGTTTGGTCCAGATTATGTCACTCCATAGCTCAAGGTGTTTCCTGCCACTCATGGTGTTCAGTGTAAGAACTGACACCGTATAGGTAAGTCAAACGGGCAGGGATGGGAAAGGTCCCAGGTGAAATAATTTTGGGGTTGATAGTTGCACATATATACAGTGCTAATCTTTGTTAGTATATCTGTAAGGAGTAGTGATGTATGAGAGAATTTATCTTGTGAAGGAGTATTCAATTTTTACATGGAAACTTAGTCTGAAGTTAAGCAGATCCTGGTTCCCGCTGTGCAGAATTAGCACACAGTCAGTGGTGAACTGCCTTATTTCATTTCTGCTTTAGCCACAGAAGTTTTCTCCTCTTCTCTTCCGAGCTCTGCCTGCAAAGATAGGTAATAAGAAATAACTGGTGCACTTCCTTGTAACTTTCCCATGGAGCCAGCACCTCTAACTGTTCAGTATGTTTGTCAGCATTTCCGAACTTAAATTGAGGGAGAGGCAAGAAACTTCTCTTTCCTAATCAAAAAATACAGGAGGAATAGTATAAAAGCACACATACTGAAACTGATGTGCCATGTGATATAATGTCCTTGTTGGGACATTTCATTGCCTTTGCAGTAACAGTTTAATTTAATCTTCTGAAACTCCAGGGATGTAATAGTGCATGGATGATACTTTCCTGTTTACGGACATGAAATGGGCTTGTACACATATATATGCACAGGAAAAAGGTCCGTCTCTCTGTCTTTCCAGCAGGGACAAACCATTTATCATCTTTGGTTCCTGCCGAAATTGGGCGAGCAGGTGGGCATCTTTTAGGAAAAGCCCAGAGCTGCTTGTCCAAGTCTTTGATAAATCCAGTCCTCTTGACTTCAAGTCCTGTACCTTGACTGCCTTCTCCCAGCAAATGCCACCGACTCTAACTCTTTAGCATAAAATAAGAAGGGCTAATTATTTTGAAGACTTTATTACTTTTTCAGTTCTTCTTCCTAATACACTGTTCACTAATGCCTTTCCCTCCAAAAGAAAAGAACATTGGACTCTTTCCTTTTGCCTCCCTTATCTGTATGTTTATGTAGCATGTGTATGTACACAGCACACTTAGGTCTCAGGAGAAGAGAGCATCTTCTCCAGCAGGTTATCGTGATGTGCCCACCACCAGGAAGGTTTCTGTACCACTTTGGGCAGTGGCTTTATAAGAGTTCCAGCCTCCCCCTTCCCACCCCCTCCCTCTCTCAGTTCCAAATAAAGAACTTCAGAGGGCAAATGTGCCACTGCTGGTAGACATGTAGCTACTGTTGTATTATGGGGTTTTGTTTTGGGTTTTTGCCAGCTACTTGACATTGTTTTACAGCTGGACTATGTGACTATTTCCAAAAGGGTCAGCTAATTCTGTTGTCCTTTTTTATCAAGGAAATTCTTGAGAAACCACAATAAAGCAGCTGTAACCCTGGCGATGCTTACAACTGCGACCAAAAATAGAAATTGGTGCTTCATGCATTTTCTTAATGAGGGTATAGTGTTTTTTTTCAGTGTGGTCCTTGACATCTAGCCAAGTTAGGGCTTGGCTCTAAATGTTTAGTGCAAGCTTTATAAATAGCCCTAGATCAACAGAGCATTTCTTTTCCCAGTGGCACGCCCTCCCCTGGCTGGTCCTTCCTGGGGCAACTGCACTCTTGGGATGCGGTGGGGTATCTGCAATGAGCCTTTTAGGCTGTACAGGAGGTTCTGAGTGCCTTGGACTCCTGTTGGCTTGGAGGAGGCTCAGCATCTTGCAGGATTAGACTTATAAACTTTTATTATTAATAATTGCCTCCATGTTCATTTTGCTTACAGACAGGCTTTCTATCAGGGAAAGTGTCCCTATAACTGGATTTTTATGTTCTCTCTGTACAAATAGAAAACCTTGGTTTATTTGCCAACTCAAATAAGATCTTACAAATGTGGGGTTTTTTTTCTGTGGCACATAACACGACCAGTAAATGAGAATGAAACAGCTCGATGCTGGAATTTCACAATGTTCCCACAGGCAGGAGGTAGAGAGATGAGGGAAGATGAATTAAAACTTCAGGAAAGTTCAGTCAACAAACTGAAAAGTGCAGACATACTGATTTATAAAGATACTATAACTTTTTAATGTGTACTTTCAATCTGAAGGACTGCAGTAGGGATTTAAAATATGACTATTTAATTTTTTAAAATTACATAAATTAAGTGAACAACCCATTAATGGGATGCCATCGGGATCACATGGCCAATTCAGTTCAAGTTATATTATCTTGCTGGCCGGATTTGAATAAGAATTAAGAAATTACTATTCAAAGTAGTATGGGACATTGATCCTCATTCACAATGAAATTCGTCACCATAACTACCTGGAATTCCACTGCTTTCACAGAGGTGTTCCACTGAATCTTCTTTATGGAGCAACTAGAAGGGAATTGTGTTAGTCAGGGAGTGGGGGGAGGGAAAGCTGCTAATTAGTTGTTCTGCCTACATGTTAAATGGAGTCTTGTCTTGCAGAGAGTTCACGGGTAAGCAGCCAGACATGTCTAATGAGTGGTAACCTAGATCCAATAGACGGCAAACTCCCTCCAGTTGGTCCATTGCTTGACTAAAGGTTCACCTCAGGAGCTATTTATCTGCCCTAGCGAGAGGAGTTTGCCTCTTATTTAGCTGCTGATACTTCATATTTGAGCTTGGCAAACTGAAGCATGTGTGTTGAGGTTAACCAAGCTGAGCAATGTGCTTTAAGGATGTTATCTCAGTGAAGAATCTTCCAGAGTGTCTGTTTAACTGACCAACCAAAATTTGCCATCACATCCAGCTATATTTAGTTACTTTTCACAAGTGGGAAAAGCTGTTTGAAAGCACCTAAAAAACATCAGCTTAGTGCAGTCCTACACTATGTCGAGAAAGAGTAAAACAAAAAGTTGCTACAAATGGTCAAGCAACTCGTGTTACAGTTTAAAGAAACAAAGTCAACATTATTAATTTTAACTACATTCAGTTTATTTTATAAATATTAATTTTACCAAGCAACAGCATTTTGACTTCACTGCAGTGCATTTCAAGACTAATTTTTGTGATAATTAAAATGTGAATATCAGAATCTAATTCCGCTTTTGCATCTTTTTGTTCAATTTTTTTTCCTCCATTTTAACTGCATTGACTTGCTGCTAATTTGCACTGGCATAAATGCAAGACTACTAGGCTCAGCAGTTCAGCGTGTTGAGATCAAAACCTTTTAAAACCTTTTCTGACAGAGAACACTTGGAATGGCAGATGCTGAGTATTTGCATTGTTAAGCATTTACAAAATGTGATAGTTGTTTATAAATATTAAAATGAACACCACCAGATAAGTTATACGTCCGCATGTCAACTGAAATTAGCATTCTGGAGTTTGTAGTCCATGGAAAGAATTGTAGTAGATGGTCATGAATATTTGTGTTGCTTACCGTTACCCAATGTTTCATAGACTGGTACTTTTATCTGATGCAATGCAGATGTGTTCCCTTGAAAGGACTAGCAAAAATATTATTCATGTTATTTTTTATGAAGGTTTTTTTTGCACCTGGACTCTCCTAAGGTCACAAATTACTATCACAGGCTTTTTCCCCCTCTTTTTTGCTTATAATGAGTAGCTACAGTACGAGTGTGTTAGCAGGGAGTAATGTCAGTATGACTGTCTGTTTCAATAATCCATTTCAAATAATCGCAAACAAAACATAAGAAGTGTCTGTGTGATGAAGTTAAGCAATCTACCACTTGCTAATGGTTACCAATGTTCTTAGATAAGAAATAAAACCACAGTTTTCTTTTTTTTTAATGTTCTGTAGCATTTTTGCATATCTATTCACTACCAACATCTTACCAGCATCGTAATGGGAAACATACTTCTCATAGGTTTTATAGCTATGGCTAGAAGCAGAAGAGCCTAAAACCTCAGAAGGGAAAGATTAGGCTGGTAAGATTTGCTTTTACATTTGCAGTGCCAGTTGGATCAGAAACACTTTTTGAGAAGCAGCTGGTGATGATTTGAATAACGATCTGAATTTGACCAAAATTCTAACCCTTTTGATTTAGCTGATGTGCTGAAATTGATCTTGAATAATATTTTTTTTTTTTTTGAAACACAGTATTTAACTTCATTTTAGAAGTTTACTTGGCACCAGTGTTCTGGGTTTGACATTTAAATTCCGAGTCAGCACACGGTCATAGATAAAGATGCCAATGGACCTGTGTTCTGCTATCTTCCGACAGTAACAAGAGAGGAAATTAATACTCTGAAAACTCAGAGTTTCCTGGTTTAGCATAAATTACAACCAAAGACTTAAAAAACAAACTTATGTTATTCATCTCTCTTGTAATCACCTAAGCCATAGCCATGAGCTTGGATTTTACTTGATGAGCAAATAGCTAAATGCCTTGCTGGTGTTGATGGATGCTTCATATAGTGGCATGCTGATTTGGAAAACCAGAACAAAATTTTTGAGAAAGAAGCAAATCAAGGAGGATGATGTGGGATCTGACTACGAGCACAGCATACAATTATATTTTTATTACTGTAAATGTTAACTGGAAGAAGTGAAATGTCTATCGAGCTGGTCATCTGACAGCAGCCTGAGATTTATTTTTTTGTTTAAAGGATGTTGAAGTGTTTTTGTTTGTAGTTGCAACTGGAGTCTTCTGTCCCTTTGTTCTAAGCAAAATGCAGGCATGTATCACAATGACAGTTTCTACCATCCAGTGACTCAGCTCAGACTGATTTTTTAAAAAGAGATGTTCTGAAATTCCTGTAGTTTGCTGCTCTGTTGTTTCTTCTTTAAAGATTTCAGTTGTCACTGACTCTTGAATACTCTCACCCTGTCTGCACAGTTTTGCTCATCCAGCCAAGGAAGAGAAACCCTTCAGTGTGTTTTGTGTCACTAATGGCAATTAACCAACGAAATACAGAACAGGTCAATAAAATTTATTTTACTTCAGGTTTAGCTGGGTTTATTTCTAATAAAGAAGTAAAGGTTAAAAGGGATGAATTACTTCAGTCAGGTGTGTTTCATGGGATTATACAGACTAGCTGTTTTGGAGCTGGCTGGCAAGCCTGCTACCTATGTGTCAGACCATTTATTGAATGCTTCTATTTTCTCCTTACCTGCCTCTCATTTTAATTTTGCTTCTCTAATGGAGATGTAAAATGAGCTTATATGACACCAGGATGAAAAACCTACCTAGTTCCCCGATTCTCAAGTCTTCTGTTGCACGTGGATCAAGGGGAGTATTTGGCCTCCAGTGCCAGGAACTGTGAAGGGAATTTTCCTGCATCAAAAACGTGTGTCTAAGTGAGATGTGAGGTTGTGGTTTGATGGGATTTGGTTTTTAAATTCTTGTTCTTTTGAGAACAGACACTTACATGTGCACGTTTCTGTATGCATGACCCATGGTCATACGACAGTGGTGATTTGATCACGGTTCCTGTTGAAAAACACATTGGTTTTTTGGCTTGTGTTTACTGCCAACCTGTGTTGGATCACATGGCTCTGGAGAAGAAAAAAATACTTTAATTGAAACTTTGCTTTGCGTTTCTCTCTTCTGTTATTTTGAGCTTCCATTCGAGACAGTGCTTTGGCTTGTGCTCAGGCTGAGGTGGGTCGGGGTGGGTGCGCGGGGCTGCGCTCCTCTCCAGCGCCGCTTGGCACGAGCCAAAGTGTTGCCTAAATTCAAGGCACTATTTTGCAACAGGGCTGGCGGGGAGAGAAGCTGGGACACACAGGGACTTGACTCTGTTGCCTGACCTACTTCCCGTTTGCTGCAGGAACTGTGGAAGTATTGCTGCTGGACCCCGTTTGGTTGCCCAGTAAAGCCTGTGATGGGGCTCCCAGTGCTATATCTGCAGGGGAGAAGGAAGGCCCTGCTGTAGAAAAGGGATGGTGCCTTCCCTCTGCTGGGGCTGCATTAATGCAGCACTGTACCAGCAGCTGTCCTTTTTAAACAACTTTTTTTTTCTTTTTTTCTTTTTTTTTTTTTTTTTTTCCCCTCACGGAGAGTAAGCTGACCAGATTTGCAGTTTATGAAACTGGGACAGCCTAGCAGGGGATAGAGTTGTCCATGCACCATCTTCAGGGGATAATAATATCTGTCAGAGGATGACTGCCACGACAATTGCAGAGAGAGGTGAATTGCTGTGTGCGGGTGCCCACGCGCTGAAGAATTTCCTTAAAGAGAGAAAGATGGGAAAAGATCCCAGCCTGGGTGCTGGCTTTTCCTTAGGGCTGGAGCAGCCCAACGGTTCAGGTCTGAACCGCCCGCTCCTGTAAACTCTTCACCTCAGTATTGTTTGGAGAGGAGAAGGGCTGCAAGAATGGGTTTAAATAAATAAACAGAGCTAACGAGGATCCTTTCAAGCTGCGGGTTTGCAGCTAGAAGTAAAATATTGTGGATAACAAAAAGCAATCGCTCTCCTCCGAGCCGTGTTTTTCTTCTTGCGCTGTGGATCTCGCTCTGTACCAGGCACCCAAGAGCGGCTCCTCCGATTTCTTCTGGCTCAGCTGGTCCTGCAGAGCCGGGGTTGGCTGGGAAGGGGACACGCTCCGGGGGATGCCTGTTTTATCTGGCTCCTCTCGAGGGGCTGGATTAGTGGGGTGCAGGGAAGGGGAGAGGTGAAGCAGTGGCAGGGCGGGCGTTTGAAGGTTTGCTAACATAGCTGCTGGCCCAACAGCCACTGCTGGACAAATCCTTCTACGTTCACTGCAAGTTTTCCAGAGGAAAGATTTTTTTCTTATTATTATTATTTTCCCTGTGTATTTTTAACTGATGCATAGACAAAATGAAACACGATTTGAAACAATCTTTGTTTCTTCTGTTCTGTCAAGGCCTCGGGGGCAAAGAAGAGCAAATAGCCCCGAGCCTACCCGGCGTGTTTGAATACCAGCCGTGTTTAGAAACCTGCTGGTTCAACAAAGCCCTATTTACTTGTTGCTCATGGGACAGCTGATGCTCCAATCCCCTACCTGGCTCGTGGTGTTCCCAGGGGCATTAAAAATAAGAATTACAAACTTGTGCACATAGAAAGGAGGATTGGATTACCGGGGGAAGATTATAACAGCCTGGCTGTCAGGTTTTCACTTTTTCCTCAGCCTTTAAAACTGTAGATTCAGTTTTGCATCTTTTCTCTTGCAAAAGTAGTACACACACATGTGCGTACGTACATATATATGTGTTTTTCTGAAAACCACCCAGGCTTGAACCTACTCTTTCAAAGTACTTTCCAGTCTCTGTACTGAATCAGAGATACTCAGTAATATCCTTCTATTTGGTTGTCATGTATCCCTGGTGCTGCTACAAACCAAGCCATTTGGATTTTTCCATCACAATTAATCTTTTGAATAGTCAAATACAGATAAGTCTCAGCTGTGTCATAGCTTGGTGAGTGTCACAAGGAGGTAGATCACTTAATCAGCATGTTTTAACCAAATCTTTTAACGGAAATGGAAAAGGCACAAGAAATTAGAGGCAGGAATAGATATATATTATTTTTTTTCTTTTCATATGGTCCGAGTACTTCCTCGTCTGAATTTGGTCCTATCACCATAAGTCAGGTGTTTTTTCCTCTTTAACTTAGAAGATAGTGAACTGATAAAAGCCGGGGAAGATTGTTAAAAGCCTCTGATATCTTGAAAGTGATACACATCATTGCATTTCTCAGCTTTCACTCCTACCTAAACAATTTTAAGACAAAAACCAAATCATCTATTTTGCGTATACATGGTTATCTATTTACCCATATGCATCAGTGTGTGCACATGTGTATATATAGGCATGTAGCCCATAGGTGTGCTTTTAATGCTCTTCAGTAATTTTTTTCCCAACTCCTGGATTTCAGTGTTTGACCCTCTACTTCAAAAAAACCCAAGATAAGTGGGACCCATTGTTTTGACACCTAATGCAATCCCTAAACAGTTGCTAGGATACAGGATGTGGCACTATAATATTGCCTCGGTGTAAGGTTATATTGTCTTAAGTGTGGAGAGCAAGCCATATTATAAATCTAAGTAAGTTGATAGAAGAGATAACGATTGCTGCTCTTACACTATAATTAAAAGGAGAGGAATGTGTATAAAACAATTCAGTCATATACTCTGCTTTTATTTGGACAGTATGTGAAGCACTATCAATAAGCAATTTCATTACAGTCAGCATGGGTTTTGTCTACTTTCAGTTTCCATCTGCATTAATTTAGAGTAACTCTACAGCTTTATTATTGATTGACACCAGTTTGAGCAATGGTAAAATTTGGCTGTGATGTCAGACCTGTTAATTTTCTCTCTTTATTTTTCTTTTGTGATCATATTAATTGAAACTTTGCTTCTGATTTCAGCAATATCGATTCAGGGGTGTTCTCTTACACTTTCTATAGGGCTCAAATGAGCTGCAAACTAGGTATGTTGTGGAAAAAAAAATTGCCTTTGATTTTTTTTTTTTTGTTGTAGACTCGGGGGAGTTGTATAATTGTCTCGGATGTCACATCTAAATTGGCTCAGATGCAGTGTCTAAATGAGCCCAATCCAGTGAGTGTGTGACAGTACAAAAAAGAAGCAAATGTTTTTACTACTTTTAATTTGTTTTTCCTTTTTAAGAAGAAAAAAAAAACCCCAAAACCAACACACACAAAAAACCTCAAAGCCCCCAAATCCCAGCAAAACTCAGTTGGGTATTTTGGTTGGGTTTTGGTTTCTGGGTGTTTTTTTTTGTTTGCTTATTTTTTAATCCCAGTGAGCTGCGTGGAAGAATGGCTGTGGTTTCTGTACAGCCCTTGCAGGCAATTGCCATTCGTAAAGCAATTCACTTTCACTTGGAGTGAAAGCCTGCACTCTGCTGTAGAGCTGAAGTTTCTATTACAGAGGAAAAAAAGGAAGAAGACCTTTGACTACATAGCTGCCAGAAAGGAGTAGGTGCAGGTGGAACATGAACATAGCTATCTCCTGAGTCCAGTTGTCCACTAAGCACCCAGTGGGCCAGATCAGCCCAACAGCCTCCTCACCTATGAAAATTAGTGACTTTTCCTAGGTGAGGATGCTGTCAGTGATTCTTGGCTTCTTCCCCTCTGTTGAGGCAGAGAGATCATAGCTGCTCCATGGGTCTTACTGAGATGCAAAAGGACCTTTCAAGGTACTAAATGCAGGTGTGTTTGTCCCAAACCCCGAGTTGAAGGGACATCCCAGCTGTTACCTCAAAAAAGTAACGTAAGTTGGATGATAATAACTGTGTTTATTGGGGCCAAAATACTATATGTTTGGACGGAGCATAACCAAACAAGCAATTGTGGGTATATATGGACCAATCAAAGAGGTTAGTGCCTGCATGGAAAGATAATGTGATCTTTCCTACTCTGGGAGTTGATGTAATGAAAGACGCTGCTGAAGGTTGTACTGGAGAGGACTGGAGTTCTCTTGGAGCAGCTGGTGAGGCGATGCTGAGAGACTGCTGGTCAACAGTGGAGGGCAACACCACCTTAAACCAGCAGAGCTGCTTCCAGCAGATTTCTCTGTCCTTGTTGCTGCAGCCACCGAGGTGCATCCAGTTTGGGCAGCATTGCAGGCTTTATTCCTTGTGTTGGCACAATAAAAAATTTCCTTTTCACAGGAGTAATAGGCAAGGATCACGTGCTCGATGTTGACATAGTCCAACCTGCTTCTTAATGACTAAGAAGGTATTTCATATGCAGCAAATATCTGACCCATTGACCAATAGGGAGCAGTTCTGGACAGCTGGTTCAGGCTGTATAGATATGTTTTAGCAGACTGGGCTATGTCTGGCAGTTATTGATTTCAGTGACTTCATAGTGTTGTACCACCTCTGCGAGGTTCCACTTTGTGCTGTTCAGGAGCAATTATTTTAGGGTCATTTTAGTCGAACGATGAACTACTTCCATACCTACTGAATCATAAGCGTCTGAATATCAGATTAGTTCTCGTGAAACTTCTTTTAAGATGTTACCATTATGTTCCCTATTCTATGCATAAAGACATACAGGTTCAGCCCATAGGCCAAAAGGCACTTAAAAAATCAGATTTCTGTGTCAAGTGTCTCCTAGTTCTCTGGTTTCAGGACACTGCAATTTTAGAAGTGCAACTATGAGCCAAACCAAAATGAAGTTGGACATGCAATAACAGAAGTAGAAAACAGTCTACCTATTTTGGCTAAAAAGCCTTCTCCAAGGTCAAAAAGAGAACCAGTAGCAGAGCCAGGAATAGTACCGCTATCTCCCAGGCCTTTTTCTTTTCCTTCTGTCCCAAAAGACACTATGCAAGGTACAATATCCATTTGATAAATTGCACAGTTATGTGATGAATTGCATTTATAATGCACATTTTATGGCCTCTTTTGGCCACTTCCTACTAATCCATCTTTTCTGGGATATGTTCTTAACACTCCACAGCTCTCAGTGGCTATTAAACAACAACACAAAAATGTTCTTTTCTTCCAAATGCAGAATTTACTGCAACTTTTTTGATCTGAAGCAGAGGCCTGGAAATATTCAGGCCTGCCCCAGGTGATAGACTTAAAGCCTGATGCCCTTCAGCCTAAAGGGGGTAGGAAATACTTCTTGTATGGCAAAAGGGACATAGGAATTTCCCAATTTCTCATTAAAAACATACATTGCTTCTGCCCCTGCATGTTTATAAGGGCTGGTGTTTATACATAATTCTATGATTTCGTACTAAATGAAATTTGGACTTTTTTCATAAGACTTGTATCCTCCAGCCAAAGCTTTGCCTCTTGTTACTTGTGTCAGATCTGTAGCAATCAGCAAGTTGCCACTTCATAATGTCATGTGTGTAACATGCACATACATATACAGTAATGTGAATATTTCAGAATATAAAATGGTTGTTTACTGTAGTTCAAATTTCTTGCATTAAATACGTATGCACTGTGGTGTGGGATAAAGGGGCTGGACCGGGGCCCAAGTTGCTGGGATATATATACTCAGGTTAAGGAAGTACCTCTGATCAGGACAGCTGGAGTTGAACAAAAGCCAAGCAGAACTCATGGGTGTCCTTGAAGGTAGACAAGTAGGATCCTGGACGAGGATGCACCTTAAATATATACTTCATTGTTATGTTGGTCTCAAGACTTGTCAAAGTTTCTGAGCCATCGTCATGGTGACAGTTGGATATTTGGGGCAGTACATGTACTAGTACCAGTAGTGCACCATGGTCCTAGAAATATCACTTAAGGCTTCTGTTGCCTTTCTGTCACCAGTTTATATCCCTGCAAAACAGATATAAACCCACCTACTTCTCCAAGATCTTGTGAGAATTAACGAATACTGAAGTGCTTTGAAACTTTGGGCCAAAATCTATTTACAGAGATACAAATAGCCCATGTCTGTGATATTATACATGCACTATATAAACGCGTGTGGTTTGAAAATACGGTTTATTTTAAAAAAAAGTTTTAAAAAAAATCTTCCAAATGCAAATCTGAAAATATTACTGTAAAACTAGGTCTTAAAATTGTGACAGAAGGCATAGATGAAAACACCTTTAACAGAAGTTACTTTTACTCTAAATTAACATTGTGAATGTACTTAATTTTCAGCCAACCTTGTGACCTCTTTCACTCTCCGTCTTTATCCCTAGAAGACTGGGAGATATAAACTTGTTACTACACCAGCTTTGTCTTCCTGCCATTGTCATTTTGTATTGTGTTTCAGAAAACAAGAACCAGAGGAAAAAAAAAAGTGTCTATTTTTAAATACAGAACAATATTATTGTTGCTTTTCTTGAAATGTGTCCAGAATTCAAACCTGGAGGCAATAGACGTGCAAGAGTGAAATTGGCCCCAGACAGCTAATAAATTCTGAGCAGAGATGCATAAATCAGCGAGGGTATTTTTCAAACTTTTTTTTTTTTTTTCTCCAAAGGGGTGGGCATGGGGGAGGGAAATGTCTTTGGAGAATTGTTTTCTATCAGTTCAGAAAATAGAGAAAAGAATTCACCAATACCCAGTGCTGGTTAGCAGATTGTCATTTTTGGGTTTGATGTTCCTGGGTTTAATTGTCTTTCATGTGAACAATGGCAGGAGCTCTCTAGTGTGCCATGCAAGCATGATAAAAGGGGGCCGTTCTTGCATAGCAATGCCTTTTTTTTATTATTAGCGTAAAAAATTAGCAAGCTGGAAGTCGTTAGAAGGAGTTCCGTTGGCGTTAATTGTAATGCAGCCTGAATTTGTTTGCAGACCAGTGCGGCAAGACAATAGCAGCAGGGAAAAAAAGCAATATTAATAGCCTTTTACTTATTGTATCATTTTGGTGAGCCTTAATAAGGTGTCTGCTGTCAACTGGAATTTATTAAAATAAAAAAAAAGACACGATAATTGATGTATTGCAGTAAGTATGGATGAGGGCTCAACTTGATTAATGTATGAGTTGGCTTTTTAAGGCATTTTAAAAAGGCTTCTTAACTGGGTCTTAAGAGACTGGCACAAGCCCACTGTAAACTACCTCATTGCAGTTGGAAAACAGCCTGACAGCTGCTGATGTCTCCTGTGGCTTTGCTTTTTTTTTCTGATCAGAGAAAACTGAAGTAATATAGTCCTCGTCAATAATTGCAGTGCTTAAAAATCTTATAAAGGGATTTCTCTTCCTCCCTCCGGAGATAACTTTTCAAAGGTTAAATTAGTTTTACTTGTGTGTGCTTCAAATATCTCAGCTCCCAATAAGGATCAAGTTTTGTTTTAAATAAACTGCTAGTTTGTGTGTTGCATTGGATTTGCACCTTGCTGAATACCTTCCCTTTCAGTATGAGATGAACACTGCAAAGTGGTTGGTTTAAGTTTAGCTAGAGTCCCCCAAAAAAGCTTCAAGATATTAATTGGCTTGGCTAGTTTTGTTCAGAGATGAGTACTCTTTTTGGGGTGGCTATTGCTGTGGAGTTTTTTCTCTTAAATTCAGGTGAAGTTCACCAATATGAAATACTAGATTTGATGTTCCATCTTTCTACTCAACATAACTTCAGGGAGTGCTGGTTGAAAGATTTGTGTGGAGGCCTATGGGAACTAGTGAGCCTGATATACTTTGATTTTGGTGTGCACCTGATTTCAAGAAGGCCTCTGCCTAAAATATTCTGTCTGTCTAGCTTCTCACACTGTCAAAATGGTGAAAGATACACGGTAACAGGAAGGCCCAAATGTGTGTGAGGTGGCCATTTTATGTAGACTATGAGGAAACAGCTTTGTAGAAATATGGATTATAGAACAGTAGTGTTTCTCTAACTATATATAGGTTTTTGTCTTAACCCGCCTGTTTTGTTCTAGGTCAAAACAACAAATATTTGACATGCATTATAGAGAAGTTGCTTGTGCTTACCTGGCATTTCAGTTGTATTTACCAGGTAGTCCGTGAACACACATAGAAATGCCTTGTGAAGAACAGATGGAGGTGTCACCTATAGAAATAGTCCTGTTAGTCTGAATAAATATATTCTGTATTTTCTATTGGGGTCACCATGAGTCTAAGGTGTTGAGGTGAAGCGACAGTGTCTAGTCTTATTAAAAATTTCCAGATTTGTCTCCTAGGATAATAGGTGACTTTCTACTGGCTAGGCTAATCAAGGTTCTTCTTTCTGTAGCGTTGTCCCCATCAGTGCTGCAAATGTCATCCAAGTAGATATCAAAGTCAAAGGGAGAGAAACAGACTCTTAATTTGTCACAGTACCATGTTGTCCTTCCTGATAGCTCCAGGCCTTTCCCAGAGGAAGTGCTCATGCTTCATTATGGATGTAAGCTTTATTAGTATAGACGTCATCAGGTTCAAGTGTTAGGAAAAGCCTCCGCTTGCTAACAAAGGCCACGGCCTTGGATAATGCAACTATTCTCCTTACTGAAGGTTGTAAGTCAGTGTGGATGATGTTCTACCCTTCTCCTTGTTTGGTGCTTTGTCTGGTGGCTTTTTTTGAGCATCCTGGTCCTGCCTGGAGATCTTGTGTGTGATGCAATTCTCCCTCTCTGAAGGCTAAAAAAGAGGACTTGGGTGCTCTGTTTTCAGTGTGTTCCTTTTGTTTTTGTTCCAACCGCTTACCAGAGACAAAAGCCTGGTTGAAGCCGTTTTGGAAATCTGTGTCTAATGTATTATCAATTCATCCACAGACTGCCATATATGACTAAGACTTCCCTTAAGATTTCTTCTTTGAGTTTCCAATGCCAGGAGTGCAGCAGCACAACATGTGCACTTGTCAGATTTTTGTTTTTCTTCCCCCTTCTGGCAGACTTGCTGTTCAATGAAATTGTTGCATAGCTCTAAATATTAGTTTCAGCTTCTCATGTTAGAAGTCTGAACTTTCACTTCTTTCTATGCCAGCTACGTTTTGCAGGAGAGATGCAGCTGAGGGGTGGTTTTTCTAGGAATTTTCTTTTTCTGTCAGTTTTATTTTATCCAATGACTCCTCCTTAGGTGAAACCTTTCTTTCTCCTGTTCCCTGCCCATCAGGTGAGAGGAAACTTGAATGCATTGACAGTGACACAGCATTGCTTTAATTGCAGCTCCCTTTCCTTCTTCAGCCCGTTGGCCACCCAGGCTTTCCAGTGCCAAGCAAGACTCTAGTGGCTCTGATATGCCATTGAGGCTAATATTTAAATATAGACATCTAAGATATTTACTTCTCTAGTTATACCACTGTGGCAGATGCTGCAGTGGTCCAGCATTAGTATCTCTGCGATCTATGCAAAAAAACATGCTGTCCCAATGGTTTCTTCATTTAGCCTAACTCACAGTTTACATAATAATTCACTTCAAGGTCTGATTCACTTCGAGTCATTTTCTCCTCATTCCTTTCTCTCCTTCATTTTTAGGCATGGGCTTCCTGAAATCTGTTCCTGAATATACCCGAAGGTTGCAAGCATTTGATAGCTAAGTGTGGATTCTGATCAAAATTTTACAAATGGTTTCCATTTTATTAAGGAGTCAGATTGAAGACCATTAATAAAATGGAAACTCTGCAGCTTAATCTAACCTTGATATATTTCCAGCCTAATGCATCTGCTTATAGCCCTGTCTCACCGCTGGATCCGAGCACCGAGTGCATTGTTGAATACATTTTCATACCTTTGCATTTTTTCTGCCCCTTTCCTGAGTTAGGCCAATTCTCAACTGTTCCAGGCATCTTTCTCTCTCTGACTTCGGCTAGGATTAGAAGAGCCATGCCAGCCTTTATTTGATACCATTTTTGCTGCTAAATGTACAATTTGTGTAGTAGAAGGGGAGTGATGCAAAAGGGAGGCTGAACTTGTGGCAGATTTTGGAGATAAATAGAACTGGGTGCCACAGAGCTTGATTATCCACAAGAAGTGTTATGCCTGATGAGCAACCCCAGAGCACAACCAGATCCAAATAATAAGTAGTGATGGTTACCACGCAGAAGTCTGCAGGCCTGACTCAAGATTTCACTATCACAGAATTCAGGTTACTCGCTACGTTTGGCTCTGCTAAGTTTGCTATGAACTTTACGTGGACTCTTTGTGCACCAGCAACTTTTCTATCTCCCAGCCCAAAAATTCAGTTTCCCCGGTTGATGCATGGGGGTAACCTCATCTACTTAGGTCTCAGGTATGTTACAGATCTGACTGAATGCATTTACCACTAAATTGTGGATTATCCCTGAGTAATAACTACCACACAACTATAAAATATCATTAATGTAAATAGTTGTGATTAGAAAGTGGAGTTGCAAGTGTTACAGAGCAGGTGTTTCTTTGGAAGTTCCAAGCATGTTCAAAACAGCTCTTAGTGAGACTGAACCTGACCCTAGCAAATGCATTCAAAAATTGACTTTGCAACATGGATCAAAAATTCGGGGGTGATGATGAATTTGCTTGCAATTGCAATTTTCAAGGTGCATGCTTGAAAAAGCCCAGTTTCCTCTTTTATTCAGATACCATGACAAAGCCTGGTGCCAAGTCCTTTTGGTGGCACTGAGAGAGGTCTCTTCTCTCTCACCACAGTGGAGCAGGAAGCTCAGATTCCCTCTTCTCTTCTTCTAGTTATTACACGAGTGAAAATACAGACGATCTCTGCCAGACGTACTCGGAGACTAGGTGTCTGTGCTGACACATCAATACAAAGAACTGTTATCACAGGAGAATTTCTCCTTCTAAACCTGGGCTTAAACTAATATGAACAGACATACAACGGCCCCGGTGGGTGACCTTTGTTCACACGAGAATACGTCCGCTCAGGGATTTCTTAGTTCATGTTAATTGATTGCCTGATGGGATTGATTAACTAATTTATTTACTGTGGTTTGCGGTTTAACACAAGGATTGGCCTAGGGTGCACTTTGAAAGTTTTTGACGTGGAAGAGAAATTTGGGGAAAACTGATGCTAGTGGTGATAGGCTGTTTGAGCGTGACCCCAAGTGTCTTATACCAGGTGAATCCTATTGCTGAGAGTGTTAGTACTTAGCAAAAGTAATGCTTTATAGGCTGGGTTAGAGGAAAGGAAGCAGAAGAGTTGAATGTGCAGCGTCTTTGTTAACCCATACCAATTTCATGTAAGCTCACTTCAAGTGCATGTTAACAACGTTGGTGTGTGAGGTGTCCATCTTCCCTCTTACCCTTTTGCAGGCAAAGGACTACATACAGGGTCTGGGTTCCAGATCATTGTCCCTTCCCTCTTTCTGCAGGAGTGGGCTCCTACTTGTTATTCTCTGCGTGCTTCTATTCCCCACCTTCACCACGGTGCCTACATATAGCACTTCTTACCCTGGAGGTGCAGAGAAAGACATGATCCCCCCCACACACAGGAGACCAGCCTTGTGCCTTCCACGCGTGTCTCTTGCTGGTGAAAAATGCCATTTAGTGTGAGACACCAGAACCACAATTCACATCTATATGACAATTTGGTCTAACTGCCTGGTGGATATAGTTGAAAAGGCTTTCCTGTTGCTTACATAAACTTGTTTCAAAGAAGTCATGCTGTAGACCTAGAATGAGGGCGCAATAGACTTTCTTTTCACGCTCTTGGGTATTTCTTGGTACTTAGGAAACTCGAAAAAAAAAATATTCCTATTAACCTGTTTTGAAAATAGTCTTCCCATATCAAAGCATGTTTAAAAAGCAGATTGCATTTGATAGCAGTAACTAAAATGCAGTAAGAAGCAGCCTTTTGATCTGTTGCAAATAAACTCTTTTGCAGATAAATACGTTACAAGTGTATTTTTGTTCATTTGCTATCAAATTTAATAACAACCAGTGGAATTGAGTTCAACCAAAATGGTTTCATATCAGACTTTGAATACATACTTTTAAATATTAAAAGATAATGATTTGTATGGCATTGTTATTTAATGCATTTCTTGTCTTCTCTTGTGTGCATGTGACGAATTCCAGTCGATAAGCCCAGGACTCTGGAGTCAGTTGTCTGGCTAGTTATTAAGATTAAGATAAGTGCTGAGAAGGGAAAGATACAGCGCATTGTACTGCCCTGCTGGGACTGGGCCACCTCGGATTCCAAGTGTAAACAATGCATTAGTTCTCCCTGGCTTATTTCAAACCCGAGGTGTACACTGTAAATATTTGGGGAATATGATGGAAAGAGTGTGGAAAGACTTTTATTTTTTTATCCATTAAATGTTATTACTAAAAAGGGAACCTTACACCCCCCCACCTCCTTGGGTCCCAAATCATTACTCCTCTGTAAAAATGCAAGACGGATTTCTGTTAATTACTTATGAAAAATAACTTTTTTTTTTTCTCCTTACCGAAGCCATAAAAAAGCAGACAGGCATTTGGATGGTGTTATCACTAGGCTCGTCAGGCTCAACGTGTCACAATGATAACAAGGTAGTTAACGCTCACACAGCAAAGCTCAATTAGGGTTTTTTGGGGAAAAGGCAGGGGGGGAATAGGACTTGAAGGCCTGAACTCCAGAATACTGGAGCTAATGCAAAGTCTCCTTATGGCTTCAGTAGACTCTGGATCGGGTCCAAAATGAAAGTTAGTGAGGTCAGTGCTTTCTGTGCTTGTTGGAGCTGTTGTTGCTGGTGTCTCCGCGGCGGAGTCCTAAGGGCATCACGCTGCCTTTGCCCAAGGAGGAGAGGGAGAAAGTTTTCTGTTATTCCAAAATATTCCTGAGATGTTAACAAACCATAAATATTTCCTGAAGTTGCGTTGTTGATTCTCACTGATTTATAATAAATATACACTTTGCTACAAATTGGTAGTCCTCGCCTTCAAGACAGCAAAGTTTGCCTTGTCTGCGGGATCACTGAGGGAGAGATAGAAAGCAGTAATTTAGAAAGTGTACTGAAGCTGCATGCTGTGCAGTGTAGACCGCTGGGTAGCAATTAATTTTTGTTAATGAATTTAAAACTAGATGTATGGAAATGGTTGTATAAAATGTATACACTGCTAAACAACTAACTAGTCCTTGGGGCTTGCATTTTCATTATCTGTATGTAAATCATTTCAGCAAGCGTAATCTAACGAGTCAAAAGCTGCTCTGGAATTTGAATTCAGATTTGCAAGACACTTTTTGAAAATCCTGATGCCCTGCTGCTTCAAATGGCCCTTACAGTGAAGCTAAGTCTATCCTCTGATTAATCACCTCTTATGAGGAGGTAGTTTGTAGATTTTATTGTGTTTCAGAAGGGTTATTTCTAAACTCTAGGAATATCCTGCATTAGTGAGGATGGAAAATTAAGGAGCATTGAAAACCATTCAAGAGAAACAAGGAGCACAGCTGAATGGTCCCCAGTGACCCTTCCTAAATCTAATGTTTCTGATGTGGTAAGAAATGAATAAAATAAAAAAAAAATAAAAGAAAACAGCTAACTGTAAAAGACTATCTGAGCATGCAAACTGCTTTTTCCTGAGTGTCAGAAAGTTCTATTACTGAATTAGAAGCTGTCTCTTTCCTTCATATGCCAGTTAAATCATTGTGCTTCCTTAGCTCCCCTAAGGTATACGCTACGATTTCCTCTTAAGCAGCAATGAAGATAAATAGCTCCTGTATCTTTGCTGTTTACAGTTATCTTAAGCAAAACCAAAATTAAAGTAGAATCGCTCCGGCATCACAGTTTCTCGTGGAATCCTGAATATAGGACAAAAAGTTGGAATAACTCAGGATATATATAGTATATGACATAAAAAATGTGTGTGTGTATATACTTGCATGCATCTTTATAAATTCAGTTACTAATAGACCTTGAAAAACGGAGTAATTCAAATTATATCTAAGCTTGATGTGTTGTAACCAGATACATGAAATGTACGGAGCGGACTGGAATATTTGGAATACCACGCTCTGTTTCCCACCCCTTTTTTCACAGCGTGAGCATTATATCATGGTTGTGTACATTCCAGTTAGCTGTGAGTGAGAAATCACTGCCGAGGTCGCTGAAATGTCAGTGCCACATACGCTGAGGACAAAAATGGATGGAATTCCCTCTTATAACTCTAATTATCAAAACTCGTATGATACAAGAGGAAAATGTGTGTGTTTTATGTGCTGTGTACTACAGTCTAACAGAGATGCTGGCTGGCTGAAAAGCCCTACAAACAGACCTATGCCATAACATATTTTAGATTTTTAAACCTTTCATACGCCAGGTGAGTAAGTTTAGTCTCTGGCACATACACATGGCTTTATTCTGCATATCTACTGAATACTCTTGAAACCAGCTACATGTTTTTAAAGCTCTTTAGCTGACCCCTGTATGGTCCGAAGCACCCAGGTAGTTAGCATTCCTGCCAGTGCAATATGATTGAGACCTTTACTTGAACTGACCTCAGAAGGAATAGAAGACTAATTGAGGCAGCCCTAGTTCTAGCTCTCTAGAGGTGTAAAACACTGCAAATGGTATCTGGTGCATGCATAAAAAGGTTTACATAGTGGAAGAGGGATATTGGAGGAAAAGAAAGACTCTTCTTTCTCCATCTCTCAGCAGCCTTCTCCCCCTCTCCCCAAAGCTTCAAGAAAAAGTAATTTTATTCCTATCGTAATGTCACTGCATGGTAAAATAGCAAGCGGGGAAAAAAAAAAAAGGAAATGCACCCAAACAATGCAGAAGGTGAAATTAGGACAGTACTTGGGTGCCTTGGGGCTGTAATTAAAGCTATCTAGATAAAAAGAGATATTCTTCCTCAGATTTATATTCTGAGGAGGGGGAAAAAAAAAAGGCTGAAAGTGAAACACAGCAAAAGAAATTCGTAATTCCAATGTATTCAACTCGCCCATCAGAAGAAATGGCATTAATTCAGGTACCCAATTACTGTAATGTGGTTCAGAGCACCTCAATAGGTGTTTCAATCTCAAGCCAGGACTAACATTTGTAATCCTTTAAATGCACTTAAGAAATTGATGTTACAGCCCCACAATCTGTTAGGGGCCTTGCTTCCTGGCTGATTGCAAAGTATCCCACCATTAATTGGATCATCAGAATGTGATCCGCGTTCTGGTCCCCGGATTATGTAAGACTGACTTTGCTCTGACGCGCTGAACCAGAGGCTTCTTTTGCTGGATATTTTGACCCTTAATGTAGATAAGTGGTATTTTTCATCAATCTTAGCTTGCATTAAAAAAGGGAAATGTCAATTCAATGTGGGGCGTTTAACTTAATTCAACATCTTTTAATTTAATACCCTGGAAAAGTTAGTCTGTCTCCGACCCGCCGGAGAGTTCTGCTGATGGAATAGTTTGTGGAGCGGGGCTGGAAGCACGTTGTTCCCGCTCCGTAACACGGTCAGGACCCAAAAGTCTCTTCATGCTTTGTCTGTGTATGAAAGGGAAAGACAGAAAAAAAAAACCCAAAAGGCCATGTTTTGCCTTATTGGTGGTGAGTTTCTTCAGCTCCTTTGGACTATTATCTAATGACTGCTCTACACGCCTGAGAGAAAAGAAAAAAAAAAAAAAAAGAAAAAAAAACTATTTTAGTGTTCTATTTAGTGGCTTCAGGTTTTCTTGATTATTTTTTTATTATTATTATTTTTTTTGTGAATCAGGGCGCTTTGATTAATTCATTCAATGTTCTTAACGTGTTTTGGTGCTACAATAACAGCTGATTTGGAAATCCTCTGCATGGACTAGACCTAAAATCCTGTTGAAAATAGCGCACGTTCTTTCTGGCAGAAGGGGGCTTTATCTCAAGAAACTTTTGGCCAGAATAGGTAAAGGACATGTCATAACACTTTTTTTTTTTATTTTTTAATTTCTGTTGTACTGCATCATAAAAGCTCTCCTAGTGCTTCTCTTCCTGATACTGAAGGTGTTTGCCTCAGTGGTACAGAAAGAGGTTCAAAGGTGACCGCAACAGGAATTTTTTTTTTTTTTTCAATTAAAATAGTAAGCTTCCCACTTTTCTTCCATTGCAACAAGCATCAGATTCGCCTGAGTGTTATCATGGCTTTGGGAGAACCATTATAGGATATGGTGTCTTTTGGCCTTATGGTGGTTAAGGGTGAAGATGGTGAGGTGAAGAACATAACATTAGGTTTCGTGGCTGAGGCTTGCTGTTTCTTTTGGAACTGATGCTTAGTAATCCTGGGTATGGCAATGATTTGGTTAAGTTAGTACCTGCTACCTACATATACGTCAGAAAGCACTGGCAGAATCTGACTTTTCTCAGTGTTTCAGAGAAAGAACAAGCTCTTTTCACCTGGTTCAACCTGAGGCAGAAGCTCATGGAAATAATTTTGCAGTTGAGGTTGGCTGACTTAGGTCTCCTTTCTTTTGTTTTCTGCCAAGACCTCGGTCTCACTTTTCCAACTGTCCCCTCTCCCAGCTCTTTTGCAAGTCATTCAAAAATAGTGCCATACTGTGGGCAGGAAGAACTGCTGAGGCACAGCAATGGGGAGGGGATGGTTGGACTTCTTTCACTGCAGTTTTCTAGGCTGTGGAGACATTTTTGGAGAGGTCTTTAGAACATTACTGGTTAAGGAAAAACAGGCTTTTGAGGCAGCATCTTTCTGTTTCATGAGAAATGTACAATCCCAAGGAGAATTGGACTGAAGAGGATGGTTCTTGTATTTCTCCCAGCTCTCCTGCTGGCCAGGACTGAGTCTGTTGTGCAGGAAAAAAGGTCAAAAACTTTGAGTTTAAACAGGAGGTTTGTCTCATTAGACATCTCATCCATATGTTTTTTTCAATTGCTTAGGATGACACTCTGGGAACTTTATCGGCTCGTTAGAGAACGTAGTTTCCCCCTTTTTGATCTGCACTAATTAAGTTTTGTAGATTATCAGAATACCTAGGTTAGTCTTCTTGCTGGATTTACAGAGACAATAAACATGGATGTACAAAAAAAGCTTTTGGTGGGAGATGTTTCTGTGATCCTGAACACAGATAAAAAGAGAACTGGCCAGTGTTTGGAGTGAGTAGACTTTTTTATTAACAATTAACTGTGCACTGAGCAGGAGTTTCTGGTGTGGGGTTGGAGGTTTGGGTCCGTGTGAGGTTGCTGTTACTCATACAAGGCACGTTGCTTATAAGTGCATGACCTTGCTTTTTTTCCCCCCTCATTTTTTTTTTTTTTCTTTCTCCTTTCTTCCTGATATGAATTGAATAGGCAGGTAGATATATACAGTTCTGGTCAGCCTAATTGGCGCTGGAGGTGATATGGTGCTACACTAGGACAGGATAACCTTTAGGTTTAGGCTCCTGGCTGGAGCACAAGAAACACGCATTCAATTCCCAGCAGTTCTCTAACTGGTCTCTCTAAATTGCAATAGGTGTTGGTCATGGTGGTGTTCTCTCTTTGCACTGGTATAGCTCCTGGAACAATAGATACCTCTGAACTTTAAATAAGAGCTCTGGCTAGAGATTCCTATAAGCAGGTGACCAGCTTTCGAAAATATACTACTTTTCTACCAAGGATGTTTCATGTTACAGTATTTGAATCTCTGTGTTCTCCTTGAAACTGCCCCCATGGATAAAGAATTGTGAGTTCATGCTGTAATGTTACAGACTTGCTATACTACCATACAAAGAGAAGTCCAAAGATGTATACTTATATATTATCCATGAGGGAATTACACCTACTTAAGCTTAAATATTTTAACAAGTGATGTTGAAGGAAGCTCATTTGGCCATGTTCAGACCTGGTATAAACAGAATCACCTTTCCTGAAGTGACTGAAGCTGTATCTATCTGCTTTGGCCAGACCTAAGTTTAGCTTGGAGACTTCTAGATAAGCACTAGTTTTACAACTGAGCTCATTCAACACTGATACAAAGCTCCCTTATGAAAGGAGAAATATAAAGCAATATAGGTAAGCCTATAATTATTTTGGCCGCAGAACAAACATATTGTTTCTTCCTGCTTGGAAGGGCCTAACCTTCTGTAGGGAGAGTAGAATCTGTGGTATCTCCAGTGTTGATAGCGTTCCTACAGCAACTGCATTTTCCAGCAAGCTTTGTACTAGCATAAGATGCTTCTGAGTTATTCCACTGCATGGTAGGGAAAGGAAACCTTTTGTAGCTTTGTGGCCGTGCCTTCCTGGGCAATTGATTTTAAACACAGAGAGTGTATCTCAGGATGTTTTGCTGTATGGAGTTGCACTGGAAGTGCGTCACTTCCAATCTGTTTAATTGGAGTGTTGGGTGACACTTCTCTGCTGCTTTATCCTGGATGGAAAGCCGATCTACATTTTAGCTGTAAGTACGCTGCAAGGTTGGAAAGTAAAGTTGAGTTTGCAATGAAGCAGATATATTGGCTTCCCATGTTTTGAAGACAAATGGAGTCTCATCCATCGCTGCTATACCAGTATGCCGGTGCTGTTTCAGACTGCTTTGGGTTAGGATTTCAGTTTGCCCTTCCTTCCTAATGGGGTCCCTTGGTGGAGAATGCCATCCAAGCACAGGATGGATGAGATGCCCTAAGGACCTGTATCAGGCTTGCCTTTTAAGCAGTGCCTTGCCGAACTGTGAACTGGGCTTTACTTGAAGTGCTGCGTGAGGATATGAATTTAACTTTGAGACCAAAAACGGGAAAAAACGCCACATACAGCAGCACGTGTCAGCCCAAAAGCACACAGTATTCAGTGGCAGTATTAACATGCATCTAAAATGATTTGCTTGTGGTGTCTCAAGTATTTCCCAGGGGCTCCTTCCTTTGTTCTAACTCCCCATGGAAGGGGCAGAGAAAAATGGCTGGTGTGTTTGCTGCAGCCACTGTCAGCGACAGGCTCACGGCGGAATTAATTCTGCCCTCCCTAATGACCGTCAGTTACCTCATTGCCAGGGAAATGGCCCCCTCCGTCTGCAGGATCATAGCAACTAAGTTTTGTTACACAGGATGACGTGCTTTTCTCCTCCCGGCTGCTCGCCCCTACGGCCCAGCGGCGCGGGTGTCCCTCTGGGGTAAGGCTGACCCATCCCAGGGCATGCTGTGTATTGACACCTTGCACGTCCGCTGCTTGGCATGTTACTGTCTTCGTTTCCTCTCTGAAAAATAAACCCTGTGTTTACTTCATATCGGAGGGGAAAAAAAAGACTTAAAAGAAGCAGGCAGGGTTGAACAAACCCGTGCGCTGTATCAGTCATGATCGTATCTTCACCCGGGCTCCTCCATTCCCTGGGAGGACCTGTTTGCAAGAGCAGGTGGATAGGTATAAATACTGAATGGTTTTGGTATTGGGGATGCATACTTTTTTGGAGTCAGACTCCTTGAACTCCTGAGTCCCCCTTCCATGCAGGCCCAACTGCACAGAATGCAAATACTTTTCAAGGCATCATTGATTAATTCAGCAAATTCGAACCATCCTACACAGTGGTGCGAAACAAATGCCCTCTTTCCATTTCCCAAACTTGCACTCGCTACAAACTATACCTGTGCTAAAAATGCAGGATAAAAGTGTCCTATAAGGGAGCACTAGTCAGCACATTTTGATATGTTGTAAGTGACAGCTCACATGTACTAGGGTTTGAAGCTGAGCAAGTGTTATTTTTAAGAAGTTGATTTTTGTTTCAGTGTTGAGCCTAGCTGTTCCTTGAAACACTCTGTACAGTAATTTAGAGTCTCATATAAGGAGGCAGATGTGAATCACAGGTGAACTACTTCTGAATGATGACAAGGATGTGAGCACTCTGTGCCCTTGTCTTTCCTCTCCCAGTCTCTCATTTAAGTATATTTTTTTATTTATTTATTTTTCTTTTCTCTCATCACCTCTTTGCAACATGGGTAGGCACGTTCTAGTGTGACTCTGATGAGCCTGCTATGCACTGGTTAATTTGGTTCTCATGTTTGATTGTAATGTCTTTTTTCATCTTGCCTACCCTAAGAAACCCATACTGCCTCAAGTAGCTTTGAATGTACCAGTAAGTGTATGTTGTAAAGTGAGAAGTGAAACGGAGAAGTCTTTTCACCCAAGATTTGGAAATGGTAGGAAATGACCTCTTACACTTCTTTTGCTTTTTAGATCTTTAAGCCCTAAGCCACCCTAAATCTACTGGCCCTATAAAAAGCTGCATTTTAAAAGGCTTTAGGAGGCTTGCTGACCTTGCAACCTACTTTGTAAGGAGTCTGCACCCACAGCTATTAAACAAAATTAATTTCAGCACTTTTAAATTGTTAATCTTGCAAAAGACAACTTGCTTGCTCTCCAGTGATCCCACAGGTCGTCATTCTGTGAGCTGCAAGCCATCGCAAGGGTTCATGGCTCTGAACATCATCAGTCTGCTTTTGGTCTCCCAGATGCCTTGCAAAATTAATTCCTCTGCCCTCCACTTTTCCTCCCCAGCAGCTCTTTGAGATCCATGTGCTTGTTGAGCTCAGTGTGTGTAGGAGCGAGTCACCGCCAGCCACACCACAGATTATTCTCGTTTTAAGGTTACGCTATCTTAAATCAGTGCTTCCGATTCTCGGCTCACGGTAACGAACTTTGGGCAGCAGGGCATGAATTCAGGTAGGAAATGACAGTTTTAGTCTTCGGAGTGTTAGAGTTTCTATTGAAAGGGCTGCACCTCTTGTAAGTTAAGTTTCTCCATACCCATGGGGCAGATGCTTTTCCGGGCACTAATTTAGTTTGAGTCTTCTAAAGTGTATTTTTTTTTCTGCCTGGCCATGAAGCTTGGAAATGTGGCCTTTTTTTCTCCCAAGTAGTGATATGCGTGGATGCACTGGGGGTGGGGGAGAAAGAGTGTGCTGTATCTGGTGTTATCATGCTTGGCTGTCCCTGCTCCTTCCACCTCTTTTGTCTCTGCCACTCAAGCCAATTTCAGCCGTCCGCCGACTCTCATTTGGGATAATAGCCTCTCTTTTTACTGTTGTCTTGTCATGTTTGATTCGGCAGCACAAGGGTTTTAAATTAGCCAAAACGTTTGCATGCTGGGCTTACTCCACTGCCACTACCAGTTGTAGAGCCACTAAACCACTTGATGCTGAAATTGATGATTGCTCGGAAGGAATAAGAAATTGTTGGTGGCTACCGGGAAGATTCATTCACGCCGAGCCCCTTTTAAGAAACCTAGGGGGGAGGGAGAGAGAGATTTCCTTCATTTTCCTGCTGCCTGGCTGGTGGTTGCATTGTGCTTGTGCCAGGTTCCTGCTGAGTGATTACAGCTTTGCTAGGCTGCATAGTTCCTGTGATTTCAACATAAAAACAGAAGAAAAAAAAAATACAGAGGGAAAGGAAGGGGGTGTGGGGTAAAGCTCCAAAGACTTGCAGTTCAATTCAGTAACGTAGAATTGTGATGTTTTAACTCACTGCCTGCTTTTTTGGTTGGTGTTTTTCGATTTTGTTTTCTTTTTTGTTGTTGTTGTGTGGGTGGTTTTTTTTAATCTAATTTATTCCCCCTGGCTAGAAGTTTACTTGTAAGAAGTTACCCAATAGAAGACTCTCTGTATCAGCCTGCCCGAGTTGGTAATGCTAAACCACAACTGGGCTCTAAGCAGTTTTTAATATTCTCTGGATTAAAAGTGTCCCATCATGAATGGGATCTGGGATCACTAAGAAACTACAAAACTTCTAATAATACCCTGATATCCTCCCCAAAATACATTTTACTGCTCGATATATTACTGTTTAAAGATATGGAGGGCCAGTATTTATAGAGGAAAATAAGATGGCAGCACTTGAGAAATTGTGCATAGAGAAAACAAATGATGAATTAAATGTGAATGACTATGGTTGTATGAGGGTTATAGTTAAATTTCAGAACTATATACAATTGCATATGCAAAGTGAGAAAGGTATCTTTTATTTCCATCCAGTGGACTTGTTTTTTTTTTTTTTTTTTTAAGAGAGTATGCCCTGGCTTTTTTATTGTTTTGTTTTGGAGGGGGTGGTGGTGGTTGGTTTTTTGTTTGTTTTTTTAATATTCTAGCACTAGGTTTTGGGTTACAATGATGATAAGTAGTCAAATGGTCAGACAAGGTCAGTAAGAGCCATGTAAAATGGCTCAGGGTTTCCAAGTCCAAAGGTAAACACTATCTGATAGAGAATTGTAGCAACTATGATTTAAACCCAAGGCCACCAGCCAAACCAGTCCAAACCCTCTATTTAGCCATATATGCAATTTCCCAGACAGTTAGAAGCATGGCTTCAGAGAGTTCATTTTACAGTGTCACAAATAAGACCCTAAATATAAAACGGGTGGGAATACAATTGCATAGCATCAAAGCCAATAAAGATGTTCTCATTCTCTAAAATTATTATTAGTAATATTCTAGCACTTTTTTCCTGATTACTAAGCCACATGTTCTCTTGCATAAGATGCCCTTTTTCTGCTTAAAAAAAAAAAAAAAAAATGTTAGAAGCATGGCTTCAGAGATGTAGTTCATTTTACAGTGTCACAAATAAGACCCTAAATATAAAACGGGTGGGAATACAATTGCATAGCATCAAAGCCAATAAAGATGTTCTCATTCTCTAAAATTATTATTAGTAATATTCTAGCACTTTTTTCCTGATTACTAAGCCACATGTTCTCTTGCATAAGATGCCCTTTTTCTGCTTAAAAAAAAAAAAAAAACCTTGTAAATTTGAAAGTGTTGGCAGTCAACTTTATTTCTCTCTTGTACGTAATAAATTGTGAAGGAATCATGTGAATGACTAAAGCTCTAAAAATACAAAACTAACTAAGAGGCCGAATCTCTGGGGCCCAGCACTGGCGTGCTGCTGTGCAGGTCTAGCTCTAAGGGCTTCCATCGGTGCCAATTAACAGTAGATTGGAAAGCCAGGTGACCATGATGGGTTTAGTCGTTATCTGTCTCTAACTGCTGCACTGTTCAGAATTGCTGATTTCTCTGTAAAATCATGACAGATGTATTACAGGAAAATGTATTGGTTGAGTAGCTAGTGAGAGAGTTAATGCAAAGGATAATAAGTAGCTAAGGCTACGTCCTCCAGCAGACTTTGATGTGGTTTGATAATATATGGGATGGGTCAATCTGCCCTATTAGCAAATGTAGCCAGTTTATGCTCTACATACAAACTAGAGATTTGATAAAGCACTAAATTAGTTTTCACAAGGTATTAGATGTTAGATACTTAATGGGATCATCATGCTTTTGCTACACTTGGTTAAGATGTGTTCTGTAACAGAAGCATGCGGCAGCATGACATTTCACCAGGAAAGGAAGCGTGTCTTGTGACTGAATCACGAGTCTGGGAATTATAACGTCCAGGCATCGCATGGCTTCTGAATTACCATCTGTCTGATTTGCCAGAGAGGTTTCTTTTCACATCTGCAGAATGGGACAGTGTCCTTCTCTTTTCTCTTTGCTTCCTTTTGAAGCTTAAGCCACCAATGCTTGTAAAGTGTATTTTTTTAATTTATTTTTTTTTATCCTTGGTTGCAAAGGGTGCAAGCAGTCATAATTCTATGAAGCTTTGGTCACACGATACTAATACTGACTCACTCAGGAGGTGCTGAGAATTTCCCTGAACTTGGCAGCAGAGAATTTACAGGTTCAAGCAAATGTGAACAAGAAACCCTAGTAGAGTATGAAAGGAGAAGCTCAGGGTTTTGATGTAGGGCTCCACAACCACACTGCATTCACTCTGCCAGTGTTCAACAAGTATTTAAAAGGTGAAATAAAACCGATAGTTCAGTGTAGCTAGTAACGTTTTTGTACAGCCAAAAATCCATTGGTATGACACGGGGACAATGTCCTTGCCTTCACACACTTGTACCTATTCCACTGGTGGGGAACATGGGTGAAGAAGGTGACCCACCTTCCTGAGGCCACAGGGCAAGTCAGTCGCCAAAACAGGTCCTCAGTTTGAGCATTCCCCTTATCTGAGCTGGTGTTCAGTCCACTGAAGCAGGCTGCTGTTTGGTTAGCTGGTAGCACTTTTATAACTTGTTTCTTCAATATTAAAGAAAGGGCTGTAAAATGACTTTTTCTTAAGTTCTGCCATTTTTGTCTTGTTAAATAAAAATCTAAACCTGTTGACAGCAGTGTATGCCCACAGCTACCTTCAGAAAACTGTGCTTTAAAACCCATTAAGCATGTTGTATTTATCGCTTGAATTTAATTTTTGCTAATGTTATTTTCCCCTGCGCTTACAGATACTCTTCTTAGTTACATTTCAAAGGCATTGTTTTATTTTCTCTAACATCTTGCTACTTACACAAGTTGCCAGCCCTGAGCAGCCATGGCCAGGCTTTGCACGTCTCCTAGCACTAGGTAGACATTCCTACCTTTTTGTGAAATGCGGCAAGAGTGTCATCTATAAAATGATCCTGTTTGAAAAGACAAGAAGCCGCTTCCCAATATAGATCACAGTGGAAAATGACTCAAAATTACATGACAGCTTCTCCCCCGTTTACCCCCCTTCCTTCCCTTTCTCGGCCTGTTTCCCAGCCGCGCTGCACTACGAAATGCATCCTGTATTGTGACATTTTAGTTTACTGTTACTAATAATCCCTTTGCATCTTTCATTAGCGTGTTATTTATAGGATCGCGAAAGGGCATGGGTACCGCTCAGCCAATGGCCCAGGGACTGAAATGTGTTTTTTTAAAAGCTCTGGGTCTCACCCTGGCCTGGGCAGCAGGCTCGCCGAGCTCCGGCAGAGGCCTGTGCCACGCTTTAGGCTGAAAATCCCACATTTTAAAACCCGCTGAGGCCAGCGTGGACTTGGGATGTTTGTGTAAAGAGCAAGACTTTACCTTGTAACTCCTCCGAAGCCGCTCGGAGCTGGAGGGCTGTGTGTCCCCTAATAAATTCCTTTTTTGTGAACCCACTTGTTAGTCAGGCATTGTGCACACTAACTACAGCAAGGGCCCTGTGTCTTGGGCATAAATTACTCTCGCGTGGCACTGTCTCCGAGCAGCCCCCCAGTTATGGATTACTTTGTTCTCGACTTGACAGGAACATAATTAGAACTGTTGATGAAATCTACCAAATTGTTCCTCCGTGGCCTCAATGGTCAGGAAATTTGGCTGAGTCGTATTTGTCACCGATGTAAAGGCTCTAAACACTTCATATTAACTATGTTATTAATGTGCCCTCTAATCTGTCCGTGAATTGGTAACACTTGGAGTGAGCTTGTGCTCTAATAGCACCTTGTGATGAATACATTATAATGCTGTTTAAAAGTTTCTGGAGGGTGGGGGAAAAAAAATAAATGAAACAAAACCACCTTAATAAAAAGCGAACATTTCTAGGTTGCTTCTTTTTTTCTGTATGTGCATTTTTATGTTTTGTTTTGTTTAATTTGAGATTCATTTAGGCTTTACATTGACAGACCGTTTTCTGTTCTATAGGATTTGCTGACATTTGGGCTGTTTCATTGCCAGAGGAGGCTTTGTGTGTCCCAAAGGAAGTGAGTGATCTGGCCATAACAAATCCTGCCAAAATATTTTAACACCGTTACGATTTTCTAATGCAATGCGTAGTGAATGTGACTAGAAAAGGATGGTGAGTCCACGAAGGGGGTTCGCTCCCTCTCCTCTGCGATTTGTCTGGTGGAACGAGCACGCAGGAGCTGCCGGGGGTGGTGGGGGACCGCAGGCAGCAGCTGGGGGGGGTTGCTTTGCCTCCTGAAGCCTATTGCTTCAGGCACAGCAATGGCTCATGCTTATTCTTTAAGCCAACCTTTCAAATTTTCAGTCCTGCTCTTAAACTTTCCAAGAGTTCCAGGGTGTTCAGAGACAGTGTTTTATTTATGTCAAATAGGTGCATTTTGGCTGCTGTCGCTGTGCAGTGAGTTAAAACAAAGGAACACATTAGACACTTAAAGATGAGAGAGATTGGTAGCTGGAGGTCCTAGTTGTCATCGAGCTGTCTTGGGTAAAACAAACTCTTTACCCTCAAAACAAAGGGCAGTCTCATACTTCAGTATGGTTTTGAAGAACACTGAGGTGGCTCTTAACTATATAAGCAACTATGCCTTAGTTAAAGTGTTAGAACACAAAAATAAGAGTTTTCATATGTAGCATTTGGGGGAATGTAGACAATTCTGACAATGTAATGTATAGCATAGGCCTGGAAGTATGGGAAAACAATAAATCTGATCCATGAGCTATTCTCTAAAGCAGCAGGTAAATTAGCTGCTGTTTTTCTAATACCTTGGTGATTTGCTTATATTAACTGTAACACCACCCACTCACCCCCACGCCCCCAAAAAACCCAAACCATGGCTGAAGTTAGTATTTAGTAATCAATTTAAAACCTAAAACCGACAAGCAGTTCAAAATGTGCTGACTGCAGAATATTAGCTGTCATCTCTTGTGCCCAGCGTGTACCCTGTTATATTACTCTGGCAATTAGCTTCTCTACCAGGGTAAACTCATGTTCCTCTGGTCACTTTACATCCACGTACTTAAGAATAAACAAAGCAGCTGACTATGTGTGTGAGTGAGTTTTGCTGAAGGGAGGGAAGCTACTGAGAAATAGAAAAGTTGAGCATGACCACAGCTTTGGAAGTTGAGCAGATCCTTCTGCTTCTACTGAACAGTCCCAAGTTTCTGACTGAGCTGAGCTGCTTGCCCCTGGCCTGTCTTGTCAGGTGCTCAGGTGGACGTAAATAAACAGTATTTTGCTGTTTATGGTGTTGCCCACTTGGATGTTTCTCTGTTGATTTCTCTTTGAATACAGAACAGAATTGCAAGCTCTGATGCTCATCTCCTAAGCCCTCCTTTAGGTTTTGCTGGGCTCACTCAAACTGCCTCTTCCCTCTGGCCACTGTATGTGCCATTTCCCAGCTCCCAGGGGCAATGATGCTGTTACCAACAGGAGGGAGGTGAGAACCTGGAAGTTAGGACTTACTTTGAAGCTTCATTTTATGACCTTAGTATTTTTAAATAAAATGGGAATGTAACTCTGCACCTTTCTCATGCAAATCAATCTATTTCTAGTAATGAGCAATTTAAGTATTTTTTTAACATGTAGTTGCCATCTCTGGAAATCAGAATCAGAATTCAAGATGCTCAAATTAGGTGTTAGTGCATACGTATATTCTGTTGATGACTCTATTATTAGAATAAAGTAGATCAGTACTTTGTCGGGATCTATTTCTTTTCACTGCTTTTGTCTATCATTCCCAGTTCATCTTCTCTTAAGTTTTTCTTCTATTCTTTAATTTCACCCTTTAATTAATTTCTACCGAAGCCATGGGATCTTGAAGGGCTTTCTAAATAATTAGATCTTCTTACTTATTTGCAGTGTGTTCAAAACAGAATTACATTTTCTTTGGCTGAAGTTAGTATTTAGTAATCAATTTAAAACCTAAAACCGACAAGCAGTTCAAAATGTGCTGACTGCAGAATATTAGCTGTCATCTCTTGTGCCCAGCGTGTACCCTGTTATATTACTCTGGCAATTAGCTTCTCTACCAGGGTAAACTCATGTTCCTCTGGTCACTTTACATCCACGTACTTAAGAATAAACAAAGCAGCTGACTATGTGTGTGAGTGAGTTTTGCTGAAGGGAGGGAAGCTACTGAGAAATAGAAAAGTTGAGCATGACCACAGCTTTGGAAGTTGAGCAGATCCTTCTGCTTCTACTGAACAGTCCCAAGTTTCTGACTGAGCTGAGCTGCTTGCCCCTGGCCTGTCTTGTCAGGTGCTCAGGTGGACGTAAATAAACAGTATTTTGCTGTTTATGGTGTTGCCCACTTGGATGTTTCTCTGTTGATTTCTCTTTGAATACAGAACAGAATTGCAAGCTCTGATGCTCATCTCCTAAGCCCTCCTTTAGGTTTTGCTGGGCTCACTCAAACTGCCTCTTCCCTCTGGCCACTGTATGTGCCATTTCCCAGCTCCCAGGGGCAATGATGCTGTTACCAACAGGAGGGAGGTGAGAACCTGGAAGTTAGGACTTACTTTGAAGCTTCATTTTATGACCTTAGTATTTTTAAATAAAATGGGAATGTAACTTTGCACCTTTCTCATGCAAATCAATCTATTTCTAGTAATGAGCAATTTAAGTATTTTTTTAACATGTAGTTGCCATCTCTGGAAATCAGAATCAGAATTCAAGATGCTCAAATTAGGTGTTAGTGCATACGTATATTCTGTTGATGACTCTATTATTAGAATAAAGTAGATCAGTACTTTGTCGGGATCTATTTCTTTTCACTGCTTTTGTCTATCATTCCCAGTTCATCTTCTCTTAAGTTTTTCTTCTATTCTTTAATTTCACCCTTTAATTAATTTCTACCGAAGCCATGGGATCTTGAAGGGCTTTCTAAATAATTAGATCTTCTTACTTATTTGCAGTGTGTTCAAAACAGAATTACATTTTCTTTTGTCATAGTCTTGTTTTATCACAGTTCTAAAATGGGATGTTATCTGGGACATTCTTACCCAAAAGCACGCTTTATTCTGTCCTGTCTGTACTTCATCTGTCTTTCTAATATATATTTGCTACTGAAATTTTTTGTTTAAATGAATGTGTATTGTATTATCCTTGAATGCTAGTAGTTTTCTGCTTTTGTTTTTCTTTTGTGTATTTTTTTCAGTTTCCAGTGGGAATGTCATGTATCCTGTAAATCCACATGTAGCTTGTCTAATTCAGTACACCAAAATGCGTCATGAGCTGAGCACCCCAGAAATTGAGCTTAATCCTGGTTTGACTTTTTTTAAGAGCAGGAAGCAAAAGTAATTCTGTAGAAACCAAGGCATTTGCTAGAGGGGTGGGGGAGGCAGGAAATGGGGATTTAATATCAGAACTAGGCCTTGGAATATCAATTTGATAAAAACTGTATGATCTTACCATGTCAGCTGTAGAGAGCATATGCTAGTAGACACTTGTGTTTGGAATCGGGATTCATAGTTAATAATTCTAAGAAATAGTCTTTCCTAGAGTTTATGAAGTGCTAAGTCTGTTTTCTTTTCCAACAATTTAAATTACTCAGCTTTTTTTATACATTAAACCCAATTATAACTTACAGGGTATTTCAAAGAATTTTCAAAGCTATTTCCTTTAGGAACTGTCCCTAGACTTAGGCTTTAGCACCAAGTGGTTCATATTCTCAACTGCATCTCTTGGGACTTTTTTCCTAACAAAATAAGATTTGTGGAGTATTCATTACCAGACTAGCAAGTACAAATCCCAAACAGCCAGTAGCAT
Organism: Calidris pugnax; assembly: GCF_001431845.1. Classification (NCBI taxonomy): domain Eukaryota; kingdom Metazoa; phylum Chordata; class Aves; order Charadriiformes; family Scolopacidae; genus Calidris; species Calidris pugnax. The sequence continues at coordinate 5,152,104 of NW_015090922.1, forward strand.
GAAATTTGCACACACATGCACATAAATATGCAAATCTGCACGCACACACACAGAGACAAGCAAACCCCCCCCAACACACACTTGTACACGGTGTATGGATAGTTCTGTAAACTCTTTCAGAACACATGCCATGTCCCCTAACAGGAGCAAACTGAAATCCCAACGTGGCGAATGAGCTCCAGAATATAGCTTAAAAATATTTTAGCATCTTAGAGAAAGGAAATAACAACCAGGTTAAAGTAAAGGTTTAATCAATCGCTTCTCTTCTGCCACATTATGCAGACTGAGAGCAAAACATGCTCAGAGAGAAATAAAAATCAAAGTGTGTTGCAGGATTTTAGGGAATGAGCTGGACCTGCAACTGAATGGAAAAGCACCACCTTCTTGGTTCTCAGGGCCAACTTAATACTTGATCTCCTTCTGAAAACTGCCTTTCCTCAAAATGCATAAATCCTTACGTTTCTCAGAGTGTAGCTGCTATGATACAGCAAACCTGATTTGGCAGAATCCAGCTATGAAATTGAATGTTACTTCATGACCCATATGAAATCATGATGTTTCAAAAAAAATACACTTTCCAATATGTTTCAAAAAATATACTTTCAAAAAACTATGGAATAATCTTTCAGATTATTCATTTGGATACTGATTTCTCAGATGAAACATATATGTGGATCAGATCACACCAATCTAGATCAGGAAATGACCTGATATAATTGCAGTAGCCAGGGAGTGTTTTGTAAGTGCAAAGACCTAAAAGATGCACATGACACTAGTGCAGTTACAAGGCTACTTACCAAAGGCATCTTTTTACTGAGCACAGCAAGCTATTCCCACAGCATTATTCCCCTGTTGGGAATTAATAGGATGGTGTTTAGTAAACGTTATATTCCCAAATCAAGGCTTAGCTACCTGTGGATAGTGAGGAGTTGAAAGGGAGGTTCAGCAGATGGAAAAAATCCTACTTGAAAGGTTGAATAAGAGAGAGAATAAGATTTCAAAATCAGAAACTGCTTTCTACAGACTAATGTGGCCCAGAATCCCCACATAGGAAAAAATAAAGCACTTTGCTTTAACAAAGATAACTAAAAGGAGGCTAGGCAATTGCTCACCCCTCTCACTGTATCTTGCAGTGGAGCTGAAGTTGAGATAAGAGCCTGGTGCTTCTCTTCATGAAGAGACTGTATGAATGAAAGGTCACAAAGATATTAGGATTTACTAAGTAAAGTCATACTTGTCAATAGCTTCTCTTGCTAGATATTTGAAGTTCAAGTGCTTGTTTGCTTTAGTTAAGTGCTCTGAAGTGCTTTAAAAAGCATTGGTCCATTTATATAAACAAATAGAGAAACTCACCGATAGTCTTCCCAGTCAGAGTGTGTTACCCAATATTTGGATACCCTTCCTTGGGTCTGAAAAAGACTTGCACTGGTAACTTCTAGCACATACTAGTCTTTTATTAATGGAGTACTGTATTATATTATTTGATCATAGACATTTCCTATGTTGAAATAGTGGGGGTTTTTGTTTGGGTTTTTTTTTTGTTGTTGTTGCATACAACCATGAGGAAGTAGAGGGGAGTCAGTAGCTCAGAAACTTATTTATCTAGAACTTCAATGTGACTTCAGAAGAAGAATAAGCTGGAGGCCCGATTTCCTTTCTGAATATTTGGAGCAGAAAATTAATATTTACCCCTCTCCCGTTTTTTTCTTCCTCTTACTCAGCTATGCTAACTCAGGAATCTCTTTCAGTGCAGAGAGCCAGGCAACCAAATTTAAACATGTTCTCAAACCATGGGGAAATCTTCACACACTTATGAGCACTCACAGAAAGAAAGGAAGCTACCAATACTAATTAGTGTTGAAGGTCGAGATTGGGATGGTATTTACAGGCTTCCCCACAGTGTTCCCTCCTACTGTTGTAGTGCTTCCCTACCAGTTACTCTTATGGGAACAGCTGTACTATCACAACATTGCTCTTCTGGAGTAATGTCCTTTAATCTAATGATACTGTTGTGATACTGAAAGCCTAGCAATCTCATAAATTTGTATATTTAAGGTTCAGCCAGCCACACCCTCTTTCATATATATATATATATAGAAGGAAATGAGCATTATGTGGAGGAACATACCTTCTCCAGTAAGGTCAAAGCAGTTAGTTCCAGAAGAAAAAATATCTGAATACTACCAGCAGCTGCACCCCAAATGCAACATAATGTCAGCGTGGGGATGTAGCTGGGTACTATCTTAAAAGTGAAATGTCATCCTTCATTTAAAAAAAAAAAAAAAAAAACCAAAAACAAGAACAAAACCAAAAAAACCCCACATTTGTCCAAATAATTTTGATTGGCACGTATTTTCTTTTTACCTACCTCACGTACTGTCTGTCAGATTCGGCGGGTGTCATAAACAGGTGGATTTAGAGTTGTTGATAATTTAAACTGCATTTCATAAAATACAACTTTGAGAGATCTTACAAATCAGTGAATGTGGCATAGTTTGAAGATTGCTTTTGTCAAGTTTGATTAGCTCAAAAAGAACCCTTTTCTAAATATTGGTTATGAGATTAATCAGGCAATGTAAGACCTTGAATTATTCCTCATCACAGGAAAACAACATAATGTATTATCTCATTTGATGACCAGGAAGATGTAACTTTTGACAATCTAAAATTTGTGTTTTAAAGATTGGATCCAAGGAAAAACTTTCAGGCTGTTCTTTTTTTAAACTGACTTTTAATTTTCCATATTATACTTCACTTTCTGTAACGTGTTCCCATATTACAAGCTGCTAGTACCAACATCATTACATTGAAGGATTTTTCTCATTATTGACTCCATTCTCAATTAATTATAAGTTTGTCATGTTTTAATGAGTAGGATTAAACTTTCCTATTCCAAATATATATGTCTTCCATTGCTTGATTAGAAACTTTCTAAAGAAGGTGGTCGAACCATTTCTTTGAATGAATACAAGGAACTAAAATATGCCTTTGCACATTAAAAATATGGTGTTTACCATATTTACAAACAGTTGCAGAAAAGCTTCAGTAGATCTGTGCTTTGGAACATAGATTTGAAATTTGGGGAGAAGCTTGCCTGTTGTTTTCTAGCCTTCTCTGTCACAAACAGTTGTCGTCACTAAAATTAAGACTTGTCTAGGCGTATGTTATGTCCTGTACAATACAGGATAGCACAAGGAGGAACAGCACTAGCGTGTTTCAAGTGCACCTAATTTTCACTGTGTGTGCTCTTTATTCCCCTATAATAAATCTCTGCATCGTTCTATACCCTCTTTATTCCTCCCCCAAAACTGAAATGATACTTTTTACTTTTAATTGCCCTGTCTTTTAAATCATGGTATGTTTGCAGGAAAGCTGCTGCCACTTGTATCTTTTAGGTTCAGATTTGGTCCAGTGCAGCTCTGCAGGGCATCTCTGAGACTTCCCTTCTGAAGTTCAGTGTGCGTTAATAGACCCTGTTTATTCATTGCATTTACTAGTAGAAATTTGATGTTCATTTGTCTTTTATTTCCTTATACAACTTAACACCTTTCTCACTTGTAGAGATCAAATCCCTCCAAAGAGTGCTTATTCTTTGGTTTATATGCCTGCAAAATATATTAATAGGATGGATATGTTCTAGCACTGTTGTTGTTGGACTGTTCGCACTAATTTCAGTATAGATATGATTATTTTTTTTCTTCCAATCTATCAATAATAATTAGATATCTGTAACATTAAGCCCCAGTAAGTTTGGACCCTCTCAGTAGAAGGGTATCACAATGTGGGCAGGTACTGGCATCATGGCTGCATAAATCACAGCAGGTCCTCAATGAAGAAAGCAGGTGCCTTACCAAAAAGAAAATCTTTAATTAAATACGTTTTACATTGTTTCTTTAGTCTGTATCCAATTAAAGCAGTAACCTTGCAATTTGAATAGCAATGTCAACTGATATCACGGTTTGGCTAGTAACACGTGAGCAGGATTTGAAGGGGGTTGGATCAGCACATCCCTCACCAGGTTGAAACCCAAAGTCCTGGTAAATGCTCGGCAGCAACCTACACCACAGGCCATTCCTCATGAGACCTGTTAACTACACCTAGCATGGAGGTACGTTTGGTTATTCAGGTTTCGACAAGAGGTAGCTGCTCTTTCTCACGTGCCAGGTGGTTTTCTCTGTGCCATCACCCGTCCTAGTGCTCCTCACTAACAGAGTTGCAACAAGAACTGTCATGATAGTTGTGAAAGTTGCTTTCTGCCTATGGCCACTGTAATTATCACACGTAAGCACCTTTATTTAGCAAGTCCACACGTATATTACTGTTGCAAATGTCTTATGTTTGAGTAGATTTATTTTATATCTAACCCGTCTGTGGTGTTGATATTCCGCAGCCTAATCATGGAGCTAAACCTGTGTAAAACCCGCTTGATCTCAAGATCAGGCTTGGTGTGTCTGTATGATATGGTATGAATTTTTTCATTCTCCTGTTTGGAGGGACATCTATAACTCAGTTGTGGCTTTGCACTACTTGAAAGTAATTCAGTAATCTCATGCATGGCAATGGAAGTTTTATAGTGCACCTCCCCATCACCCATCCTCACGCACATTTTCTGCATGTATCATTATTATCATCAGCATCTGTCTTTTGAGTGATGATTTATTCCTCTCTAGGTCTCTGTCCCTTTATACAATACTAGATGTAAAATTACATCTGTCTAGAGAGAGAAAGGCATGATCTCAAAGATTTAATACAGGTTTCAAAATTTTATTGCCAATAACTAAATGTGAAATTGCTTTAAATTAACCAGTAATTATTTAGAATGAAGTAGGAAAGAGTTAAAAAAAAATTAAGGAAAAAAAATAATCCCTTTCCCCAGAAAACTGGACCCCCTCCTTCCAACAAAGCTATTGCGGGAGGTTTCAATGGTATGAATAAATGTATTTCTTTTAACACTTTTGTTGTTTAAAATGCTATTGTTTCATCTGAGGTGTGAGGAGATGTGCTAACCTTGTCAATGTGGGTGCAGTAGAGCAGAAATGATAACTGTATATACTTTTTTTTTAAAACAAAAATACAATGTGTGTGTATGTGTGTGTGTGAGGAGAGAGAGAGAGAAAGAGAGAGAGAGAGAGAGACAACTTATTTAAATCCTGAATACAGTCAGACCTCATATGCATTGTTAAAAAAAAGCCCTAAAGAATTGCATATGGATTAGGGGGATGAATATTCTATTATTTCAGTCTGTTCTGCTGATCTTCTTATTGTGACTTTGCGCTTCAGAAATCTGCCAGGAATTTGGCTTTGCTGTACTAGGCAGTAATTTTAAATGTGTATCAAGCACTTGATAGTGTATGATTTGCGTGCTGTTGCATTCCCATTCCCTAAATTTTCCACCAATTTATTACTTTTTTCATACTGTTTTAATATTTCAGGATGATGAATATATACAGCATCATTAAAGGTAAATAAAAAATGCATGAAATTAAAAAATGGAATATTAGATGTTTCTTTGCTGTAATCCCTAGGTCCAATAGGAATGAAATGTCTCTGTTCTGTCAAGTAATCCCTAAACATGATTAGGGACCTTGTAGTTTCCACATAGCCCACATAATATTTGTATCATATAAGCCTATTTATGTAAGGTTTGAGTAAAAGTTGTTATTAGAAGACCTATAAACCTATTTTACAATTCAAAAAGATACGCTTCCCTCTTAATCTCTCTACTTTTATTATTTTGCTGGAGATGGCAATAGGTCCTTAATTCATTTTTCAGAATTCTGTAACATCTTTTGGGTACTTATATCATGCATTAACAATCCAAATGAAATGTATTTTTAAGACAGAGGACTGAGTTCAACAGTTCATCTACTTGTGTAGCTTCTCCTTAAATCCGTGTTGGAAGGGACGTGCACCTCTTTCTAGGTCTCTTCTTTGACATCCAGGTTTAATCTGAACTGGGGGTCAGGAGATGTAGAGATTTGTTTTTCTGGTTTTGGGGAAGGGGAGATGGAAAGAGAGAGGGGATTAATTTTCTCTGTTTAAACCCCGTGACGATATCAGTGATGTAGGCGCTTCTGGTAGCATCACAGAAAGTTTTCGAAATGAGCTTTTGATTTGACCAGCCCATAGCAGAGTTTTAGGGAGAAAAAGCTATAAAGAAGGAAAACGGGGAAAAGTTTTGAATGACAAAAGAATGTGAGAGGAGAGACAATAGCTGTTTCCAGCTGTTTCTTGTGACACAGTTGTGTGGCGGATGCAACGACCCAACACTTCCCATTTCTTGCCTCAGCTTCTCGCCTGGGCTGCAGAGATGCTCATAGTCCCACGTTTTATGTTGTTAGGCTGAATTCATTAATGTTCAGAGGTATTCAAGTTCCATGGTAACACAAGGAAGATCAATACATAAATAGGAACAGTAACATATATACTTCTATGGTTTGAGTAAACATTCACTAAGAACATATTTTCAAATGATAGCAGGGGTCAGCTGTGCCCATTCTGTATTTCCCATAAGAAAATTTGAGATTATATTAACCTTGGGCTATCTACTCAAAAAAACCCTGTGGAAATACACTTGTATTGCTTCCACACTGCACTGAAATTTTACTTTTATTTCATTTTCGGCAGTTAGGGTGGCATTTGAGCAATAGCTCTATTCTTGTATTTATGAACTGAGAGAAGCAAAACTGCTCACTGCTGAGCCCAGGGATCCTCTTCCAGGAAAACTGAGATCAATAACTGTTATCAAGTCTTCATTTATAGGGAGTGTTAAATGACCACAAAGTCCTGATGTTCATCAATTAATAGGGTGTGCTTAAACCCAGGCTGTCTAGCTCCCTCCCACCCCCCCAAACCTACCATAGTCAGAACTTTTGATCTTTGCTATCGTTTTAAGTGGTCACTTTTGTTTATTAGAATTTCTTTTTAACTGGAGATACTGTATTACGGGGGTGCCAGTAAGTTAAAGGGAAGCGATGTTTTCTCTCACCAACCTCCTCCTTCCTGCTAGCAATGGAAAGCAGGAATGAGATGGTGATACCTGAGGCTTGTTTCGTGATCCAGAGCAAGGAATTACAATTATTACTGCAATCATTTTTGTGTTTTGGTACTCAGCAAGAAGGCAAGCTCACATCCCAACCAGAGCAGAGCAAACCCTGGAAAGTGAAAATAAAAGCCTCATGCACAGATGCATTTTCAGATGCCTTTATTCCCTCAGTTTAAGTGGAAAAGAGGGATTTGGAAAAGCAAGAGCTTAATTTAACAAAATAACATTATGCTTTCAATCCTTAAAATGAATGAATTATTTGGATACTTAGCAGTATAATGTCTTTGAATAATGCTGGTACTTAAGATAGGAAGAATGATATTATGAATGTGCTGTGTTTGCCTCTTATGATGTTTTTACAATTTGGCATTTATGGGAAGCAGTGTCATTGTTGCAAAGTTTCCAAATTGCTTTTTACACAAATCCGCAGAAATTAAATCTCCTCCTTGTTATGAAAATGAAATGATGTCTTGAGACACTGGTATATTAGCACAAATCTGTGGAGACAATAAGCCCAATTCTGCTTGCATTTATTTTGTGTCTACTTTTAATAGCTCCAAGAAGCTACGTTAGGTGTAGGCTATTGCATGGTAAAGTAAATAAGCGTATGCTTAAGTCTAGCATGTGAGCAGTAGCAGAGATGCCTCATAGGACCTCTTGTGCTTCAAGTTAAGCCTACGCCTGACCGCTTCTGTCGTGAAGAATTTAGCCCATGACGTGAAGTAGTGTGTGATGCAGGAATAATGGCAAATTATGTAAATTGTGAGCCTTCAGAGAGAACATCACAAATCAATTTCAAGCTCAAAGAAAATAACGCGAATACAAATTGGTGTAGGCCATGTGGAGGTTTCAGGAGACGGTGTACCATGTGGTGCAATGCAGATTGGGCGAGTTGTGGAGGGCTTCAGCAAAAGCCTGCCGGCATTACTCCAGTTTCTATTCCGAGCAGCCTCAGGAAAGGTCACACGTTTTGTCTGAAAGGTGGGAAAACACAGCGGTACAGATTGCACTACCACAAAAAAAAAAAAAAAAAAAAAAAAAAAAAAACCACATTTAGTAGAAATTTATTTTGAATAGCAGTAAGGCTGAGCTCTGAACAAAGATGCCAGGCAAGAACTGTGCCTGGCTGGTGGACGTTTTGCCAGGTCCTCCCTAAAAATCCTGTAGCTGCTGGCAAAGGTGGTGTCGGCGGCGTTGAGTTGGAGAGCAATGCCTGCCTGTCTGAGCAACTTTTGCCTCATTGGTAAGAGGGAAATGAACAAAGGCAGTCTAATATCCCAGCCCCTGTCACCGTCCCCTTGGACTGTGTGGCTCAATAAATGTCGGAAGGGAATGCACACACTGGGAGTGGGAAGAGAGACCAGTTCATGGATTGTCCAGACAACCAGTGTCACTTCCAGGCGAGCCACCATTTAGCCAGGGTGTATCACAGAATTGTTTTTATTCATTTATATCAGAACCACATTGGGTCTTCACAGCTGAATTTAAACTACATAAAAATACTGTATATGATGCATTTAAATTCATTGACAGAATTAAGACAAGACTAAGGCAAGTGTATGATTGATATTTATAAATACCAATGAATCTAATAGGTGGAGGAAGGCAAGATGGATCAAATTTTAAGACGTGGGAGCTGATTTACCTACATCAGATGTTTAATGGGATGCTCAGTTTGATTGCTTCTCCAAAAACTATTCACAATTGTCAAGCCACTGACTAAACGTCTGTGTGATCAAGGCCTCTGTGTGCATCTACATCTTGATTTCCATGTACAAGTAACCAGCAATTAATGCTGCTGGTTGACCGCAGGGAACAGTTTGAGGTTCAAAATGGCAGTTCCCGAGTTTTTGGGGGTCTTTTAGCATTGTTTCACTATGTTTTTAGAAATGAGTGTAGACAGACTTACGCAACTCTATACAAACAAAAACCTTTCAACTCCAGTCATGACTATAGCTAGAAAAAGGTCTCTCTTCAGCAAATTTAGACACCTTTAATCGTGAGAGTTAAGCTTTTTATATTAAAAGCTAGTAGCCTAAGGGTTCCATTAGGTGGGTTTATATTTCCATGTTAAAAAGAGAATCGGGAAAAATATTTGAATGGAAGAATGAGAGCAGTTGTATATATTTCGTAGCAATGACAGGCTCTGTATACTTCTTTCTTAGGATTGAACACTTTTCTGAGTGGAAAGTCAGCAGTCACTATTGCACCCTTTATTTTTTTTATTTTTTGGTTTTTTTAATTGATCTCATTATAACGTGTATGAAGGATATTAGAATATTGGATTGAGATTCTTGAAAATACTGGTGTTTCCTCATTATTTTTACTTTTGTATTTCTATAGTAGTGAATTATCAATTACATTAAGTTTTTATTATTTCCCTTGACACAGCTACAACAACTAAAATTAAGGGTGTTATGGTCACAGTCCCTTACACCACTCGTTTTACTCTGGGTAAACTTTTACTGTTTTCTTGTAGTAACCTTTACAATGCAACCAATAAACATTATTCCTGTTTTAATGACTCCCAAATAATGTCATATTTAAATGAAATGCAGTTTGCCTCAGCAGGGTTCTTTGAATTTATGAGCATTTTTGTCCCATATCCTACAATAATGTGACAAATATTATTTGCATTTTTACTATTTTCTTGAATACTTTTAAACACCCATTTTTAGGAGACTTCAGATTGCTTTTGAACATATTTGAATGCATTTTTAGCTATCGCCAGGCTTAAAATAGGAACCCTTTTTTCAGCTTATCTTTATTAAACACCTGTAAAAATCAGTGATATTTCTTTTTTCTTATAAAGCTTTCTTCCTTTAAGGAAAGCCAGAAATGCTGCACAGTCTACTCTAGTATGGGCTTCTTTTCTTGGCGGTAATGGGCAGTAAATGGTCTGGTAATGTCTGCACCATATGCACAGGCATTTACCTACCTGAATGTCATAAATAGAAACTTTACATTGTAATATAATGCATCTGATCTTTAGCTATAATCAACTAATATTAGAACTTCTAGGCAACTTATAGAAAATATTATCCAGAATAAAGTCTTAGAAATGGATCTGTCTGTGCAGATCTTGCTTGCAATGAACCTGTAATCTAAAGAGCAGGTGGCCAGTCACGACAGTGACTGATTATATTTTCTTACTGAATATTCACTTAGCATTTATTGAAACCACAGATTTTTTTTCTTGGGGGGTTTTATGGTGTTTGATGGCGGGGGGGGGACTGGACAGTTGTTTGGTTTGTTGTTTGTTTTTTTTAATAGAGATAATTATTTTAGAAGAATATTTATTATTCAGCACCTTTAAAACCCAAAGGTGGACTAGCAGCTTAATCTTGCTGTTCTTGGAGGCAGATGGTGCAGTGTTTTCACGAATTTCTTCATCTTGGCTGGCTTTTCTGTTTTCCTTTGGTGCATTTTTTTACTTTTTAAGAATGAAAATTGTCTGATCAGTTTTAAGGCAAAGTTTTCTGTGTTGAACCAAAAAAAAAAAGGAAATCAAAGGAATCCTTGTATCTGTATGCCAAGAGCTCTTTATGTATCTATACCAAGACCTCTCTAACATTCACAGAAGTCAGTGGGAAGGTTTCTTTATTGTTATTATGTTGCAAAAATAGCTTCTGCATATGTTTTTGTGGCCAAAAAAACCCCATCCAAACAGTCTGTACAGAATTTTGCAAATGAAACCAAATTGTTTAAAATAAGATTACAATCACTCACCGGTCTCCGGTAGAGCACTGTTAAAATTAGACCTCCTTAATGGACTAACGAGGGAAGGCAGGAGTAGAAACAAGCAAAAGACGACAAAAGTAAATATGCTTGTAAATAAGGAAGTGACGAGTTTGCTTTAGTGGCCTTTGATCAAGCCTGGGAGTTTCTTTTCAAAGGACATTGTGGGACGCCTGGGAAGGGAACAGCCACCAGGCGTAATTGGAAAGGAGGAAGGTCTGTAGCACGCCGGCTGCTGCTGCTCCTGCCTCTCTGATAAGATTGTAAGAGTTGCCAATATCAGTATTCAGGCTTGTAGCGTGTCAGGGTGCTTTCATGTGAACTGAACTGAACTGTCTGTGCGCGCTCCCTCCCGCTCGCCTTCCCGGTGCTCGTCGTCTCATTGAAGTCAGGGGAGAGGGAAAAAAAGATTTGAGGATCACCCAATTTGTTCTGACATAAAGAGATGTTTAGCTCTGTGAAAGGTGGTGGAGGCAGAGTGCCTGACTGACATTTCAACAGGCTGTCTGCTGGGATTGCTCACTTCATGTCCCTTCATATTCCTGCTGTGTCCTGCGCGAGGGCTCTTGTCTAATCTTCACAGCGAGAGCACCAAGAGTCCCCTGGGCTTCAGTGCTCAACACCTTGTTAGACGGGGCATACGGGGCCGTAGCTTCTGCTTTTGTACTTGCCTATGCTCTAATGTTTCAGGATCGTTTCAAGCCCAAATATTTATTTTTTTTTTCCAAGGCGTTTGCTAAAATAACAGCGTGTATCTCCTAATCACCTTGGTCTTCTCTTGGTAATGCTAGATTTGGGTAATACCAGGTAAAAACACAGGGAGGGAAAGAAAATAAAAGACCCCAGTAAGTCAAAGCTTTAAGCAGCCTTCTCTGCTTTTTTTTTAAAATGAAGATTCATTGACCTGCTTTGTCTGGTTTAGAAAACAGACAAGAGAAAATAGTCACTGAACAACCAATGGGAGGTAAAACACATTGATAATAAAGGTAAGACAATGTCTGATCAGGAATACCAGACTCCCTACCAGGGGCTGCAGGGAGGTTTAGTTGTTGAGGGTTTGTTTGCTTTTACGATTCCGAACACGTTGTGGTGCATTCTGGCATGCCACATCCTGTTACATCACGTCGGGTCAGCCCGTGATGCCGAACAACACTAAGAACATGAATTAATGAGAGCTAATGCTCACCTCTTATTGCAAGAGCACTATCAGGTACCTTGTTAGCTACTGTTCCTATCCAGATTCCAACCTCCTAAGGCAGAGCTGATATTAGAGATATATGTATTATATTTTAACAGATATGTTATTTTTCATTAGCCTTCTCAAAATACATTAATTAACGGATGTGGTTTAATCCCTGTTAAACCATTAAAAATAATCTACGCACTGCACTCACGGTCTTCTTTTACATCTTTTTAAAGGCACTTCTTTTCCTTGAGTATATTATTGCTGGTGACAAAAAGCAAAATGCTATCATCCTCTCTGCTTTCTGCAGCTCTCAGGTCCTCGTACTATTATCCCAGAAACACATTGCATGGATTCTGTAGCATGTGGTTGTTCATGAATGGTTGCCACTGTTCAAATTTCCCTGCAACTTCAGGTTTGGCATAAATATCTCTTAATACACATCTCATCCTGAGGTGGAGTTATGTGTCTCAACAGTTAGGAGATTTCCAATATAAGCTCATCTTCTCAGACAAACTTTCCAAACTTGGGTGCCTAAAGCTGAAGCCTTCTCCCTCCCAAAATGCAAGGAAAGCTATGAAAAAGCACAGTGGGATATCTAGTCACACATTCTGTTTGCTAGGGATGAGCAAGGAATTCTTTTCCTGTAATAGACTGAACAGGTAGATACTAAACCCATTTTTCTTCATTTCTGTAGCATCTGCAGTGCAGAAAAGCTAAACTTACATTATGTTAGTGCTTGGTCACAATTAGAGGATGTTGCAGAGATGCCACAGGGGTCTCATCAGGGTGCAGGCTATTCAAAAGACCAAATTTCAGTTTTGAGAAGCTAAAATAACCAGGGAATTTACTAGTAAGCTTTTTGCTGTAGGTAAGGGGCAGATGACATCAGAAAGTATTAGAAAGTGGTTCCATGAATCTCAGGCATTCAAGAAAAGCCTCACACATACATAAGGATCAGATCTCTTATTATCCAGCATGACTAATAACGGGGCCCATGCTGTAGCAGATATAATTGATGCCTGGATCATATTTATGTAAGTGCTGCTGTCGTGCTTCGTTCCCATTTCAATGTGTCTGTCTTCATTTTGCCTGTGAGTTGGAGTCAGCACAAGCAATCATTAGCATCCGTTAAAATACATACAAAGGAATCAGAATGTCTGACATTTTCATTGGGAGAACATTACGGGTGTACTCTGGCACGTGTAGCCTGATTCTGTTGACTACTGAGATGATAGTCGGTGTATGTTCCATGCAAATTCGTAGGAGAAAAGACTTTGGAGGATGCTCAGGCAGGTGGAGGGGCATCTCATCATGGGGTATTTGATACAAAGAAGTCTAAGGATCTAGTACCATTGTGCCCATCTAAATTGCTTGGGTATCCCAAACTCCTGCAGACATTTCACTACAAAGAAGCATATTGGCAAAACGTCCCCGTACTTCAGGCTGTGGTCCAGCAGTTTGTGATATATGTCTAATTTAAACATGTGAATAACCCAAGAGATGCTCAGGGACAAGTTATGTGTAGTGTTACTCACATGTAGTGATTTACTGGATTAAATGCTAAGCAAAAGCTGCTTGCTCCCCAGCAAGTAGGTATACAGTGCATATGAGATGTTCTGAAGTGCACACAGGCAAATGTGGGTTTATGTGTGTGCCTACAAGCTTGCTCTCTTCCTATTTGCTTTTGGGTGAACACGCATACTATTATATAATATTTCATTTATATCAAGAATATAATTTTTTTTATAAAACTTGCACTTGTCTGTACAAGTGTAGCAGTGCAAGCCTGTACTGTTAACTGAGGTTGATTGTTTCCAAACAGCTGGTTATAGAAGTGACCATTAATTTAATAGAAGTTGCATTTATTTAAAAATTGACTTAAAAGACAGTAAATGACTCAATGACTCATTAAATCAATTTAAGAATTGACTTAAAGTACAGTAAGTGACTCATTATATTAAGCTATAGAAAGACACCCAATAAAAAGAAGAAGAAGAAAAAATCTGACAGGAAGTTATAGTTTAGTATCCTGATTTATTTTTGTTAAGAATTAAATGGTCTGATTACTAAAAGTGGATGCAAGGACATCTATCTAAGTATTATGAAATACTCAGGTAGCAAAAGCACCACCATAAAGCAAGGAGCCAAGTGTCACTGAAATTTTTCCCTTATTTGTGTATCAATAAATGAAGTTTACATGTGCATCAATAAATTTACACGTTTACATTCGTGTATCAATAAATGAAGTTTTTAATGATTTATCTGGGAGATGTTTAGTTGTGTACCTGGATACTATTAATTTACAAGTATTGAGTAACTGTTCTGTATGTCCCTAGATTTGTTGAACATAATGTCTATATGTTAAACAGTTTTCTATGGTATTTAAAAATTGACATTTCAAAGAGTGTAATAGCATAATGAAATGTAAACTGAAAACAGGAATGAGTTAATTAGACTAATGATCCCTTGACTCCTTTATTAGCTAGCTCTTTAGAAATTGGGATTAGCTTTGTTTTCTCTGCTGAATAAAGACAGGAAGGATGATGTTGATTCTAGTAAATGACAGCACCAGAAGAAATTAGTGTTTTCCTGTTCGTTATAGGTTTCACCATTAAAGATAAAAATTTGGCCTTCCTGCATGCATATCTAATTTTAATATACTTTGAGTTCAGCTCAAATTGGAAGAGAAAAAATCAGGAAAATAATTTAGGAATGTCTACTGATTTCATATGATTTTAAAGGTGATCCACTCTGTCATTTCTGGTCTTGAAATTTTTAAGATTCTTTATGTGAACCTGGTGCAGACTGGGTTTGAATTTAAACTAAGTCTTCAGAAAAGGCAAGCTTGACAACTTTTTGATCTAGGTTTTGAACACTTAATTTCTCTTCTCTATAGGAGAGTGATTTACACGTCTCTCTTGCTTTTAAGGGCTATCAAGAACAGGAGAATTATCTCTATAGTGGATCAAACCAAGCATGCACAGAAAACCAAAATTGTTTTTACGACAAATAGGAGGATTCTTAAGTCAGCAGCTGTTAGCGAAACAACATCATTAAAACTTCTACCGTTTCCAGACCTTGCTCTCGGGAGTTGCTCAGGCCAAGCAAAACCTTAGATAAAGTGCTGAATTATAGGCCAGAAAAAGAAAACCAGAATATAAATTGGTAGGAATTAGTGATGATTCACTAAGCTAATTTCTGCCCTCCGTTACCCTCGTGTGACAGCGTGGCGGCGCGCGGAGCGGAGCTGGGATGAGAGAGGGCAGAGCGGGAGCCGCTGACAGCCGGCTTTTAAGTTTGGATTTTTTTCTGGTAGATCTTTATCCTGCAAAGTAATGAGCTCCTCAGCTTCTGCTCAAACCTATAGGTATAGAGGGCACCCAGCCCCGTGCAGGATCAGCTCTTTAACGAATGCCTGAGGAATAAAATATTTATCACACAAATGAGGCAACGGAGAGGAGGTGGCAGCAGCTGAGTTATGAAGCTTTTTAGTCACAGGCAGGCTTCGTTTGCTATCCCGCGCGCGCTCGTTAAGCATTCTTTGAGCACCAGGCTGAAGCAGAAGTAATAATGTCATTTGTTCCTAGTTTAGGGTTTTCTGGAGGGTGCTGGTGAAGAAGTGGGGTGGAACCATTGGGGGTTGGCGGGACAGGGCCTGGAATGCTCGGGCTATCACAGGTGCTCTCTTCCTTGCTGGAAAGGAGCATCTGGTACCCATCGAGTGCCCTTGGTTCTTCTGGAGGTGCTACTCAGTGGCTCTTTGTTAGGAGGTCCATTTGGTGCCTAATTTTCCAGCTCTCGGGGCTGGAGGTGCAGGCCGTGTGTGGCACATACAGGAGCTGGGGGTGGCTGGCTAGGCCAAGGCTGCGCCTGACCTTGCGGCTCAGTATTAATCTGAAGTAGTGGAATTAAAATTTTCCATTCTTTTGCATTGTCATGCCTCACGTTGATAAGCACAAAGAAATGTAAATAAAAAAGACCTATTTCACAACCCTAGCTACAACCTTTTTGTTTTATGACAAAAGACAGTTAATTAGCATACTAGCAGTAAGCAGCCTTCCCAAACTCATGCTAATTATGTATTCTGTTGACCGTGACTCCAGTCATAAGGTAATTGGCTTGCAGCAACATGACATTTCAAATCATCTCTTGAAATTACATCAAAAAGCCAGCCTGTTTTGTTTTGATAGGGGAACAATCAATTTGATAAGTGGTAACACAGCTCATTGTTTCACATTAATTAGACTAATTGCAGCATGTTAGCCTCTGAAATAGACAGAACTTGGAGAAGACAAAGGCTGTGGCCTTTAGCATGCAGTGCATGTGGTTGTTCCACTTGCTTGCACATACTGTAGGCAGAAAACAGAGTTGTTAGGATTCAGCCTTGCAGGAGACTGGGTGTTAACAGTGGTTTGATGTGTTATGCTTAATCCACTGGCTTTCAATTATAAGATCCAGGTTCAAAAAATCCCAGAGAGAGGAAAGGGAGAGAAAAAAACCCAAAACATTTTAATATTAATGGTGCCAAGGTTTTCGGTGATCTTTGGTTTTCTGTCTCCAGAGAGATGAAGCAGAGATCTGGACTCAGGATCTCTTAGATGTTTGTGGACTGTAAGGCCTTTCTTTGAGAAGGCTTGGCTTCCACTCTTGCTTTTCGTGCCCATTCCTGCTAATGTTTATTTCTTAGTATACCTTAGTTGGGCTATTTTTATTTTCACTTTTATATTCACTTAAGAATAACATATAAAAAAATAATACGTAGCGGATGGATTACTGAAGACAGATAGTGCAGATGCATAACCCACCCACGCGTTTCTAATTTAGAGCATCTTTGCCTGCTGTTGAGATTACCAATTGTACTGAGCTCCGTGATGATTTTTATGATCAAGCTATGTCATCTGTAGATTGACATGACCAAATGGATTTTGCTTGTGACCTAATTGAAACGTAAACCAAAGTTTTAAGAGATGAAAAGTTTAAGGGGTTATCTCAGTCCACAGGCCAGGCTAACTTCATTGCTGTTTGCGGCTTGGTACAGTGTTTCTTGCACATCAAACCCAACTTCAGGCCACTGGATATGCAAAGGATGTGTTCTTTGACCAATGCATTGCTAGTATGTTTGATAAAAGGGGTCATGGTTAAGACTGGAAAACATTGGAGACTAGCTTCCAAATTGTGTGCTTGTTTATTAAATCAGATCCATGAGACAAGCTCTGACTTTTCTTCTACAGCTCTCTAGTCCACCTGAGTTCAAAATTAAGTAACACCACAGACTTTTACCTCTTTTAATTACCTCTATTCAACAAAAGGTATCCTTGGTTAAAAAAAAAAAAAAAGAGGGAGATTAGGGGGGGTTGAGGGGGAGGCGACACAATTGTGAATAATCATGGAATTGCTTACATGAAAGCTGTAATTCTTCAGTTTCTCTCCATGGCAAATGAGATTCTTTTTTCAGGTGAGGCAAAGAAATTTAGGTATCCACATATTTCTGCTGGGCACAGGCTTCACTTACACGTTTTTGTTTCTGTTACTTCCCCAATCATTGACTGTAAAACCTTTGGGGCAGAGAATTTGTTAAATTTGCTTGTATTCTGTGTTTGGAGAAGTGTAATTTCATTTAAATCAAAGAATTTGTTCCAACAGCTCAACATTATCATTGCTCGTGGAAGCTATATTTTTATTAGTTTTGCTTATGCTTTATGTTGGCCCCTTAGCAAATGGCCATAAACTCTGTTTTAAATCCAGCTACCAGTGACTTCATACTGCTGATTTATTTCTATCATTTACTGGCAAGAATACATTTTTAAAAATGTATTCTAAGCAGTTCTTTCCTCTCCACCTCCTCTCTTCTGTGCCTCCCTTTGCTTTCCTCCTCCTTCAACGTTTAAATCTCCTTTCGTTGAGTTTAAAATTATGCCCGGATTAGCGATGTAACCACCTTAATGCGCCGGCTCTTCCTAAACAGTCCCAGGTTTATAGAGGAGGCGAATTTGGAAGAAAGGAGAAGATTGAAGCCTTTTAGCATTCAGCTTAAGTGCTGGTTCCAGTTGCCTGAGCACAAGCTGGAAGCGGCGTTGTTAGGATGCAAGCCTGCACCCTCGCTGTCACTGCCGGTCCTCGTGTAGTCAGGTTCCTGCTTGGAGCAGAGCAAATCTTTGCTCAGTTAAGCGAGCGTCAGTCACTGGCAAGCTTGGCTGCCAGCCCAGGGTTGTTAGACTTTTCCGTGCTACACCTGAATGAGATATTGAGGAGACATGGTTACCTAAACAGAGTCGAGAAGCACTAGATAAAAAAAAATAATAATAAAAAAAATAATTAAATTGTCAGGGGATGACAGAATAATTTTGAGAATGTAACTTGCACTTCCAGTGCTCACCTGGGAGGCTTGCAACAAGGAACCTGCATTGCCTTCTCGGTGACAGATCCTGTGTGATCTTTTTTAAATAACTTTTTTTTTTGTTTTCTTGAAATCCAAGACTAGAAGGAAATGCTGACTTCTGAGTGAGAAACAGGGGCACGGGTGCAAATCACAGTTTAGCAGCTGAGACACGTTGATAGCATCCTGTAAGGTGCTGAGCTCTTTCAAAGGCTTTCAAACCTTTACTGGTTTACATCAATAGGGGCACTCAGCTACTGGTAGGATTGTGTTTTTGAATTGCTTGGTTATTATTCAGTCAAACAAAATCGACAGGATCTTGTTAAAGTGGAAAAGGAGCAGTGAGAAATAAAGTTGCAAAGTTTTGGGTTACATGAAGATGCTGGCAGTGGCTGTTCTGCACAGAGAGTAGTGGAAAATCAGGGACAGGGTAGAAAAAGATAGAATAGGAATAGTTTTTAAATAGGAATTGCTGGCAGAGCTATTAATCACACAAGTCTTTGGGCTCTAAGGTTTGCCTGAGTGGTGCTAATACGAAAGAAGAGAGATACTTTGTCGATATCTTGAAATACACTATTAAAAGCAACAAGCAAAATTAAAGGGAGATAATGTCTGAACAGATTAATGATGTGTAATAATAATTTAAAAACACCCCCAAACCTACGGACAAAACCCAAGTATCTTCAAAAATCCGAATCCCCAGGTGTGACTGTTGTTTTGTATGAGATAGTCTTTTAATAATCAATTTTGCAAGTTGCAAGTCTTTTAATAATCAATTTTGCAAGTTGCTAGCCTTCTCATACTGTCTGAGCTCTGACTCTGATCTCATTTACACTAGCAGAAATATATCAACAATTCTGCTGTTTGTCTGGCTGTATGCTGCAACTCTTTTCTGTGAGCAGAACGTGGACTCTGCTAGAGTCTGTGGGGTTTTTAGCAGATTTCACAGTGTCTCTGAAGCGGGTTAGAAAAGCAAGGGAAAAATGCTTTTTTCATTGCTGTCTAAGGTAGGCCACCACCTGCTCTTTGCAGACTGCCAAGCTAAACGGGGACTTGATGCATATAGAAGGTTTTTGTCTGAAAAGAGGAATCAAGCATCTGTGAATATAAGAGGAAGGCTTCAGACGTAACTTTCATTGTCATATTTCTTTTCAAAATCTACATCATCATCAGCTTTGAAATGATGTCGCCATTGCAGTCGATTCAGGGCAAACTAAACGCGGGTTTAGGAATTTGTAAAGGGGAATGATCTTTTCCTGACAAGCGATGAGACTTCTTTTTAAAGTCCTTTTCTTGCCATTGCTATGACCTTCTACCCCTTACACACGATTGTACACGTTTAATGAAAGAAAACAAACCTAAATTCTGCGCTGACATGGACTCACGAAGCAACCAGGGTTTTCAGTGAAGCCTTCCTAAGCTATACACTAGTGTAAAATTTAGCTCATTCTGCATTCTCATTGGAAATGGGTTATATGATAATTTGTGTTGAGCTGATCGTAACTTAGCACCTCATAGTAGTGTCCTTCAAAAAATTTTAATCAAGATTGTCTTTCAGTCTCCACCTCTCTTGGTGCAATTTCAAGAGGTTTATTTGCATGTCAATCTGCACGTGTTACTGAAGTTATCCCACTGAAGCAAGTGCAACATCTCAGCTGCATACGTGTTTTACAGCACCGTAATGTCAGGTGACTCTTTGCATTTATTTCTGATGTGTGCTAGTGGAAGAGTCAGGCCCTTAATTCTCTTAAGCCCTGAAAATGGGTATTTCCAAGTGCCTGTCAGATCTGTTTTCCAAGTGGTTTTGTGCTTCACAGTGGTTGTACAATGAACAACGTAGAGGAAGGAACTGTTGATCCTATGAAAATCACTGAGATAGTCCATCTTCTACTTTAAAATCTGTGTTAATAAGTGTTTTCCAGTATGTTTGACATTTACTTTTAGATCCATGTTTTCTCCTGTTTGTTGTATGGTGAACAGCAAAGGGGTTCCAGAGTGGTGTCTTGGGCAGTAAATACAAGTAGAGTCCTCTCTAGGGCAAACTTGTCAAAAACTCTTTACATCAAGGACTGTCTTATTTTACAGTACTTATGCAATCTCTAATATGATGGGGTTCTGCAATGAGGGCAGAGTTGCTCCATAATTGGTGATAATAAACAGTTTCCCACCTAAGTATGCATAATGAAGATGAACTGGGTGGGGAGAGGTGTGCTGGTAAGAGTGGGTGTGTTGATGTGGGCTTTTTTCCTTTTCATAATTAAAGGCTTATGTTCTGAAGTTACACACGGGTGGACTCCTGGTAGAATCCTAGAAAGGATAAACAAGTTTTAAACAGATTTTGAATGGATATTGAAGACAAAGATTATGAGCTATGACCAGAGAAGTTTGACTCCAGGAGACCAGCAGAGCATATTTTTAGTTAGACTAAAGCTTTAAGCTCACTACCTGTCAAGTTTGACAGCCGAGATGTAAGTAGTTTTCATTCTGTGGCGAAGCTTTGAATTTGAGGGTGAGAGACTCAGGATTTGTTGAGGAGTGACTGAAGTGGAGGAGTAGAAAAACTGAGATGCAGAAAACAGCAGCTGTAGCCGCAGCAGATGAGGTGAGCTAGGGGAAGCTGGGACAACTGATGTGGGAGACTGTGAAGGTAGAGTTGTTGGTTCTTTGCCAGATGCTTTCTAACTTGCTCTGCATGGAAATGTCAGGAGACGCTCAGTACATTTGCCCCTAGATCCTGGTAACTCAGTGGTGACCACCAGGCTTCAGGTTTCATAAGTCTCATAAAATTAATAAAGATATTGCCACAAACCACTCTTTCCTCTCTCACACCCTTTGCTACGTGTCATCAGGTGGTTCAGGTGGTTACGTTTTTTTTTTTGGGGGGGGTGTGTGTGTGTGTGTGTGTGTGTGTTTTGGGGTGGATTTTTTTTGTTGTGTTTTTTCTTCCCCGCCAGTAAACATTAAAAGTTGAGGTCGAGATATTTCCAAATTATCTTTTCTTTCCCAACAGTCATTTCTGGCTATGTTCCAAACAGGGAGACAAGAGGACAGGTTTTCATTGGTCACTTAATTGTGTATGTCCATTGGTTTTATGACTTCCAAATTCATATCTTTGTGTGCTTAGGGGCTTTTGTGACAAGGTGCTAATGGGTTCCTGGCTGGGCAAGCACCTGTGTCAGAAAGTGTTTCATTGTGTCTCTTATTTTTCCAGCTCCGACTGCTTCTATTAGCTTGCTTATATACTTTTATTGCACCCTCCTGATGTACTTTCATTTGGGGGTGGGGGATGGTTGTGGACATATAAGCTTCGCCTACAAAGGAAGCTATGACTTTTACTACAGATAAAAAATGGGAGTTTCAAATGAGAGTTCCACTTGTACGTGTGCCTCAGCGACAAAAAATCTAGGAGATGTAGAAAAGACTTGGAGCACTGACCTATGCAGGGATTTTCATCATATGACCTGAGAAGTTCTGCAAGGTGGGCTGTAGGTAGCTGGTCGGAATCATGCTGCTGGAAATCTGATTTCCAACTGTTAGGCTGCATGAAATGGTAGATAACAGTACCCTACATGATTTCCTAACGAAATGCTTCCAAACGAACTCATGTTGTAGCTGCCCCAGCCTTATTATTGTGAAAGTAGAGAGAAACGATGTGTGCAGCTTTAAAAGAGAAGCAAAGCACCCACAAAGTGATCACTGTATTAAACTGTTACCTACATTAAGAGGAAGACCTTAAGTCCTCTCAGGGTATCATGTCTAAACCTGTGTGCTAGTTGCAGCAATGAATAACTTCTGCTTCTGAAAAAGAAGAGAAAGACTAACTTTCTTGCTTATTTTGCCGGTGTTTTCTCTAATACAAGTTATTTCTTGATGACCTGATGCATTTTGGGACATAGTATTGGTTTCTTGTCTTATGTCTATGCAATAATTTAGTTTGTTGTTCCAGTCCAAATCAGGATAAAATTCGTTGCAGATTTTGGCCCTTTTAGTACTACCTGCAAGTAAATCCAGTCCGAGACTGTCCTTTGTACTAAAGAGCAGTTTCCATAACATGGCTGTCATCAACTCTTTTAATGGAAAAATTTTAGACCTTTTCATGCTTCCTAGTGTGCTCTTGAACATTGCTTTGCCCACTGCATTTCTCCAACGTTAAAGACCTAGCTGATGAACTTCTGGATGGGGGGAAAAAGAAAGGTATGGCAGGTTTGGGATCCAGTGAAAATGGAAGTAGAATAGATTTAGAAATATGTTTAGTTAACAGACCTTCTGAAACTGAAAACCTGTGTGAATAAAACAATGAATACAATAACTTCCAAATATATAGGACAAGATGCAAAAAATAACCTGGCATAGGTCTTTCAAGTAGTTTTTATATACTAGTTTATACAGCCATGTTATAAGAGAGAGATGGCCAAGAACAGAGGAACAGGATATATAAATGAGGTTTTTATGATCCAAATTGTGACTATGAAATTTAGGACAGACTGGATTCAAAGTCAGTTCCCTATTCTGAAACTTGCCTTTAACACAGGACTTATGGTATTTTTCATTGTTCTCGAAAGACAAAGACTATATCGTGCTACAAAAAATGATTGTCTGAGCCTGTATAAATTTAAATATATCTATTCTTTTTCACTCCCTTTTCCAGACAGATTAGCAGAAACTATACTGTATGTGTTTATCCTTTCCAGTCAATAGACATCTTTCATGATTTTAACTGATCTATAACCATCCTTCCTGAAGGTAAAATGTCCTGATTACTTAAAAAACAAATGTGTCTATGACCAGTGCTGGTCTGGTGATGACGTATAGTTTTTGTTTTCTCTGTAGAAGGAAGAGGAGATACGATTGTTGTTGAAATTTGTTGTCTCTGTGATTTTTTGCAAATGTTATTCCATTGGAGGCTGGTTTTAGCATTCAGCAGTCTATTATAAAGCTTGTCTCCTTAGAAGCCTTCTGCCTACCCCTGGCTTGTACTAATGACAATGCATTGGGAACTCATTTAACACGAGGGCTGGCCTGCAAGCTGTGTCCTGCTCGTGCTGCTGGGAGAGCAGCTGCCAAGGAGTCTTTGGAGACTCTTTGGATGGACTTGACCTCCATCCCAGCACTGCTTCACTTTGGAGCAACTTCAGGGCTACTTTGTAGCTGGATATATCTGTACGTGATACCCACAAACCCAGGAAAAATCTCTTTCAGTAGTCACTGCCCAGACCCCAGCACTGTGCTGAGGAAGCAAGGCAGAAGCTCTAAATCAGATGGATATTTGGGGCTTGAATCTTGCACCTTGAGTCTTTGTAATCTGTTGTCCTCACAATCAAATTCGCCTTCCAGATATGCTGCTGTGAGAACTTGAGTAATTCAATGTCATCAATTAAGTTATTCTAGAATTACTCCAGTGTAGCTGAGAACAAAATTAAGCCTCTAGTCTGTTCTGGGAAATTAGACAGATATGTTTTTTTCTAAGTGGTTTCTAATACATTTCATTAGGAAATTATTTGATGAATGTCATTTAGGCATTGGGGATTGGTGTAGCATCTAGGGTCTGAACAGTCTGACAATTTGTAGCCAGCAAAAAGGAAATGAAAGGCTAATATCTTCACAGAACATTTCAATATTTTTAATCTTCTTTTTTTTTTTTTTTCCCCAAGCATTGAATACTTCAAAGATGTCATAAAGACGTAGAATAGGAGATTCATTCCTAAGGACCTGGGAGTGCTCCAACTTATTTTCCTAAATGATCTTGGCTATCTTAAAACTTAGCCCTCTCATGGTATTGGTTTGTATCTGTGTCAGTTGTTGTAATTTTCACAAGTAAGCAGTCTGCAAGTAAGAGGCAGCGATTCAATTATACTTTTCTTAAATTACATTTAAAAAAATCACCTAGATGTTGTTCTGCCATGACTTCACAGTTTCTAAGGTACCAGAAAAACTTTATGCTAAGGCTGATGCAATATTCTTGGCCACAGAACAATTAATCTGAGTTCACTGGAAACCTGAAGGGAGGTGAATCCACCAAGGTCGGTGGAATGATTATATAATTTTTGCATTGCGAATAAACAGATGTTTGCTTTCAGGAGTATTCACACCTATAGTACTGGACATTAGGTGAAGTATCCCAATCTACTGATGCATCTAAAAAAGGTTTGTTGCTGCCGAAGACATGGAAAATTTTTAAATCTTATTGGATGCTGACATAAATGCTGAATATAATTCGCTATTGTTGATTTTGATTTTCAATTCCATTTCACTCATGTTTTGAACAGAAGACTAGACCTGGCTCTCGGTTAAAAATGCAGGCTGCTTGGTTGTTTTTTTTTTTTTTAAATATTAGTAGGTTATTTTGGATTTTTGCAAAGACAAGCAATATCTGGCCCACTGGATCTCTGTTGATTCCTCAAACTAGGACTGTATTAAATGGTGTCGTTAAAAATTACCTGGTGTATACAGGAAACAAAACATGTACTCATCCAAGAAGTGGTCCGTGAATTATGCTTTGGGACATTTTTTCAGATAGTATTACTGTAGATCAACTTGATCAACTTAATCTTTTTTTTTTTCTTTTTTTTTTTTTTTCTACTCGACATCAAATTGATGTGTCAGATTTTCTGGTTTCTCCAGTTATTCTACAACACTCTGATGATACAGAAAAAACCTATACCTATTTTGGCTGGTTATGTGCCTGTGTGGGTTCATCCTATGTTGTCAGAACAATGCTAATTTATTGAAGTAATTGTAACTTCGGCATAATGAACTCTTACTGCTTTTAACACATGCGTTCTTTCCTTATCTCTGATATTTCTGTTATTTCTTTTAACTTTCCTCATGTAGCTTTATTCCTCTCTTCTGCCATTCCGTTCTCAGGTCTTGGACTAATTTCTCTCTTCTTATGTATGTGCCAAATAACTACCTCTTCTTCCTTCAGAAATAATATACTGTACATTAGGCATGTTCATACCATCTGCCAGAGAAATGAGAAGGCAGGTGGAAGAAGATCAGGATAGGCAAGTAGGTTTGAGAGAGCAAGTCAGTCAGTTTCTCTGTCCAGTCTTTATCTTCTAGCTTAAACTGCATTGACTGTAATCTTGATCTTAACTTGTTAACAGTGCAAAGTGATATTTCAGCTGCATGGAGAAATTGCACCTGTTTGCCCTCTTTGGCCACTACATTACAATGACCATGGTAGAACAAAAGTAGAGAGAACAACAACGAGATAAATAAGTGGAGGATCCTTTTTTGTGTATGAGATATTTTAATTTCTTTCCCTGAGGATGCAAATGTTAGCCTGACAGTGGTCAAAGAGAAATGTTGAGAAAGGAAATGGAGAAGTTGAGAGTATTTATTGTGCCAGTATATCAATCTCTTACACGCTCTGTGTAAAGCCAAGAGAGTTCAAACCTATTAACTGAATACTTTATATGGTATTCATAAATGTCAGTGTCATCCAGCATAGTTAGAGTCTAACCACACCTGTATGAATATCTTCAGCTATGTTTAATCAATTTGTTACAAGAAAAACCCCACCCTTTTCATTTTTATTGGAGCACTTGCCTTACTGTATGTCTTTATTCTACAGTCTCTGTGGTTTTATGTAATTACCAATAGCACCTGGACAATTGTGTGCAAGACCTTCTACTTAATGCTCACAGTGAGGTTTATCAAACAAAATGGACAAACTATGATTAATAAAAAGGTTTTCTTAAAGCTTGATGAGTCTCAACAACAAATATAAATTGGGGAATCATCTTTTTCTCTGCCTTCCTTTAAAAAAGAGGGAAAAGCAAAAGAACAGTTTGTCCAGCAAGAAGCCTGTTAGAAGTATGTCAGGGACTTGCAGAAGGAAAAATTAAGTGAGAAGAAAAATATTAATATGTGATATTCATAATCCTTTTATCATGGTATCTAGATCATTTTATAAATGTGTAATTGGTGAAGTCCCAGTGAAACGTGGAAATATTGTTACCTTTGCTTTTACGAAGAGACCTCTGGAGAGGCAGATTAAGGGACTGTGAACAGGACTCACTTGTAAAATCAAGAACAAAGAGGAAAAATCCTCATATTCATCTTCTGTTCTGACCCATTTACTGTGTTGTTGCAAACAGATAGAGTGCAGTAACTCTGAATGTGGTGTTTAAACCCATTTTGCTAAGGAGAAATGAGCACAACTTAAAGCCAGCCGTAGCTAAGTGAATTATTTCTTTTTTTCTTTTTTTCTTTTTTTTTTTTTTTTACTATGACAGTTATCTTGAAATAGCCCTTTGATGAAATCCTCTCCTCTTTCAAGTCCTTGGAAAAACTCCTACGATGAGATTCATTTCACCTAACTTTAGACATCTCTAGTGTAAACTTCTATATCCGAGCTCCCCATCCTCTACTCTCTTTATAGCTGGTGGAGAGAAATGGGGCCTTCTAGGGTGCGATTCATCTTCCTTGTTTCAGATGGCTACTTTAGAGGAGAGAAACTCAACACTGTAAGTAGCTGCCTCTCTCTATCAGCTTTAAGGAGATACTAGGTGAGTGATTTTGGTGGCATCACACTCATCTAATCCGAAGACACCTACCTGTTGAGACTTTAAAAGGGATTTGGATGCCTGCATTTTCTGCTTGGGAAGACATCACTAGCTGTACCAGGGAAACACCAGGGTTCTTGAAGATTGGCCATATGTTTTGGTTATGCTTTCAGCTGCTTTCTCACTTGTACCTGTAGTCTCAGAATTCTGTTGCATGAAAATATGTTTAACTGTAGAAAAATCTACTGGAGATATATGCAGGGTATTTAAGCTTGCTCTCAAAGGTACTGGTCTTCTGTACCTATGATATCTTCATTCTTCTTCCTAAAATTATGTGTAAATGCTGTGAATCTGTGGATTTACTCATTCACCCCAAAACATTCTGGGAAAGCTTTAAGAATCCATTCAAAGGAATGCTAAAAGAAAATAAGTTACCTCTTCTCTTCTTGCACCAGTATTCTCACCATTCTTAGCTTGGGATAAAGATGTACCAAGGGAGAAATAGGCATGGGCTGTAGTGCCAAATGGAAGATTTAGGAAATTATGTGCAATTGCTGCATGGAGATCTAGAATAACACTGAAAGCACGTATCTCGTGAAACAAGGTGTGATCACTTAATGGTGGGAAATAGCAGTTTGGCTTTTTTTTTTTTTGTGGAAAAAAAGAAATATTGGGATAATACTGAAGGTGCTGATCAGGTGTTTTCACTTTTTGTGTTGTGATTAGCTCTTTTTTTGAATATGTTCTTTAGCAAAGGTGGTCTGTGCAGGAGTAGAATAAAATAAAGGTAAAAATCCCCTGTGTTTGAAGTAGTATGGGATGCTGTGACTTGCCCTTCCATTTGGCAGGGGTCTTGATGGCATGATTGCTTAATTCACTGGACTTTCTTCACTGTAGAGGGGGTATGTTTCAGAGCCTGTTGTTTCCTTGCAGCACTTGCAGGCCAGGTGACCACATGGAGGTTGATGTTGGTCTCGCTGCCATGGCGGTCACCTGGGTACTGCAGAGCTGACATCAGTGGTGAAAATTACTGCTTTGATCAATGAAGCATCTCCTTGGTTTGGTGTACGTGAGTTAGCAGTTCTTACATGATCACTGACAGTCTGGCTTGTCATGTTTTGAGGTAATTTACTGTTCTGGATGTTAAGAATTGGATATGGTTGACTTAAAGGAGCAGTTTCTCTGTAGCTGGAGTGCATAGATGGAATCAGAGCAGAGGAACCTCTCGTGTCTGTAGAAGGATTTATGTATGGGTGCAAAATCAGAGCTATGAGAGGGTCATAACAAGACAGGGGACTGCAGGAAGGAAACAGGAGAGAAGTCAGGCTGGCAAATTATCATTTCTAAAGTTGTCTATACTTCTGTGGAACCTCAGGGATGGAAGGTCATTCTGTCCATTTACATACATATTAGAATAAATTAATTGCTGTTGTCTTCATGTTATACTGATGTGCAAGTAGAGCTGATGAAACTGGGGCTGATGTTGTTTTGTCCCTTGAAAAAGGAATACTTAGGTTACGCTTCATCATGTTGTCATCCATATGCTGTTTTGGTGGGTTCCAAAAGAAACTTCAAATCTGGTTTGTATTAGTCAGACAATAACATGTCTTAAAAGGAAAGAAGAACCTTCCATATAGAGGAGAAAAAAAAAAGACTTGGTAAAAATGACAGGTTTATGTGTTTTGTATGTTTGCCAGTGAGTAAAATAATAAACTAGCTTTGTTTTTTTTTCACCTGTACATAATTAATTGCCATTTGGGGGGTACTTAACTGTATAATATTTTAGCTGGATTAGAAACTAAAATTGTGCTTCCTTGTTATATCTGAAGTGCTTTAGGATTTTCTTAAGATGAATTGTGTTACAGCAGTTTAAAACTCTGTTATTGGTACTCTGTGTCCCTTCAGCTCTGTCAGTCTTCCACTTGCTTCCCCCCATTCTTTCTCCCAGTAAAAATGTCTACCTGTGTTTTTGCCTCAGTGGTGTTACTTAGCAATTTATTTCCTATCATTAACGCATCTGTACGCACCTGATCCACAGACGAGTGAGTATGAGAGAATATTTTCCCTTCATATCAGTGGATTTCAGTTGTGACCCTCAACAGATGATTATCAGATGCTGAAATTCACATCTGAATTAAGGGGGCTGTGTAGGTGTGTATGTATGCAGAAATGCTTTCTTTAGCCTAAGGGATAGTAGTTCAATGCAGAAGGTGAGATGAAAACTGGATTTTTGCAGAATGGATATTTCATTTTAACTAAGTATTTTTTCCCTTTATTCTTCTCGTCTCTGTTTGAAAAAATGTTAAACACGTTGAGTCAAGGAGACATTCTTGTGCTGCATTAGAATAGCCATCAACGTCAGCCGAGACCATTTGGATCATGTCACTTGTCCTAAAGTGTGTAGCTGTTTTTAAACAAAGAACATGTCATGTTCTGTACAGGGATCTTTAATGCATGAAACTTGTTTGAAGCAATAATAAATCAAGTCCTTGCTGCTAAAACCAGTGTCTGATTTTCCCTCATGACAATCTCTATCTTTCCATGTGTAAAAACTGAGACAATGGCATGAACAGTTCTGCACCCAGAAGTATTGCAAGTAATTTTGATCACAACTAAAAAAATACCTAAATCTAGCAAAATAAAGAACTGAGATATAAACGCCCTATGCACTTGCCACAATGTTTAATTGTACTCTTTTTCTACGACCATCTTTATAGGAGGTTGCAAGCTGTGTAGAGATATTTTCATTATTCATGCTCTATTGAGTAGGCAGTTCTGCAGACATTCTTCTCACCTCTCCAAAAAAAGTGCAATAATTAAAACCAAGTAGAGTGTTTGAGACTTATTTGCCTATCATTTTCCACTCTTTTATGCAAGTATTATTCCTATTAGATTCAAACCAGTTGCTGGTGATGTAAAGAAAAATCAGACTTTTGCGTTTTTCTCTTTATTAATTACTCCTTTGGACTGTGCGTAACCATAACTAATACAAGTAAAGGAAATGTAAATGCAAATCCATTTAAATTAATCTGGAGTAGTTTAGAATTGCAGGCTATTTTAGCAGCATGACTTAGTTTCAAAAGCCCTGTGAGAAGATGACAGAAATCTCAGTCCTGGCAAATGTTATTACTGTCTACAACATATAGTAGTGTAATCGTAATTACTAATGGATGATGCTGAGATCCCCTTTTGGGCTTCCACAGGGGTTGAAGCTTAATCGGACAAGGGGTTCAAGGGCCTGTTTCTTTGCCACCTTGTAAAATGCTTTGCTCTTTCCTCTGCTACAGATTCATTGGCTTTGAATTTGGCCAATAAATTATCAGTATGAACATGTTTTCATGCAAAATACACCAACAAATGTGTATTTTTTTCCTTCCATGTACAGAAAAAAAAAAAAAGCCCTCAAAACAAATTGGTCAAGGGTATGAAAGTGGCAGCTATAAGGGCTGGGGACCCTGTAGTAGGAGTGGGCTGTGTCCAGAAGCACTAGGCACCTCCTGAACTGGGCAAGCTGTCCCAGGCGTGCTCAGGGAGTGGTGTTGTTGGTGCCCACTCGGTCTTCCACTGAGAACATCAACAAAGGTGCCAAGTAGTGCCAGCTGAAATGATGTTTGCTTTTCAAATATCTATAGGCTCCAGTCCGCTAGGGACTACAGAGGGACCAAAGGTGCATTTTGCGTAGGCTGGGATATGAACAGCAGATTGTAATGACTTTGAGTTACATCAAGAGCAAACTTGACTTTAGCCAGTGACCTTGAGCTGAAAACATTAGCCTGTTATCAGGACTCCAAACCACGAAGTCGCTTTGTATGTTTTCAAGTGTTTTTGCTTATGTAGATTGGTTTATTTAGTTTTTTAATCTGGTGCAGCATAGTAGAGGTAGCCATCAGTTTGTTATAGAACTGAGTGCTCCGTTGACCTTTCTCCTTCCAGTCTGAGTGCGTTAGAAACCTGAGGTAGCCATCACTTGTTTGTTGTTCCACTCATGGGGCTGCTCAAGAACTTCCAGTTTCCAACAGCTCAGCTCTGAGGAGCAAACTTGAGCACAGAGGCACAACATGTGAAGTGTTGTGATTTGTTGCCATGATGACAGTGTCAACTTAACTACAGCTGACAAACAGTTTTTAAATAGAACATTTCAATTCATTATAGTATTCTCCATCTGTTTTTTTTCACTGTCTGCATACATGCAAAACATCTGAGAAATGCTACCACAATGGTTTAGTTTACTTATCTGGCCACTAACATTAATTAGTTGTTGAGAGTGGTAGTTTAGGGAGCAAGTAAAATGATTAAATTCCCCCCTCAAGTAAAGAAAAATATTTTATTTATTCAACAAAAGATGCCCAATAGATCTGCTTCCACATTTAGAGAGTTTTTCAAATTGACTTTTTTGAGCATTGGTTCTCTATTGTTGAGGGGTTTTTTGCTACTTGGTTACCTCTTGCTTTTGCCACATTTTGCTCCCTTCCCAAAAGCATCTGCCACTGCTATTTCCAGTGTGGAACTGGTAACAGAAGGGGAGCATCATTTTGTAATTAAATCAGGCTGCCGGGGTCAAATTTAGAGAGTTTTATTCGTGGCTTTGCCACTGGCCCACTCTATGACCTTGAGCAAGTTGCGCATTGCTGTATCTCAGTTTACCTATAGGTAAACTAATATTGACTTCCCTTGAGGGGATATCATGAGGCTTAATTAAGTGTCTGCAAAGATCTGCGAGATAGAGGACTGAAAGCTGCCATAGACATACAAATGACGACGACGACGACGATGATGATGATTTGTGCCCAATTGCACCTCTTCCCACAGAACTGCCGCTGTAGCTGCTGCGCGGATTAGTTGTCAGGTGAACTATGAATCTATCAATTCATCCATCATTCTTCCCCTTGTAGATTGAGCCCAGCTGGCTAGCTTTGCTTATTAGTAGCTTTTAATAAATCAAATCGTATTTACTCTTTTAATTGTATCTTAAAGGGTAGCATGGCTCTTTGCTTTTAAATTAAAACCTGTGACAAGGTAGACATCAGAAGCTGTGCTGATGCTGTTGTACTCCACTGCTCTCAAATTATTGCCTTATAAATTGGGTTAAAAATAGATACCTCATAACCTCATAATTTTAAAACATGCAACAACTAAATTCTGGCAGAGGACTTTCTCTGGGTGCCTCTTTTGCACAGTTTGGGCATCTTTGTAAATCCTCTTGGAACACTGTCCCAGTAATCACATTTTGAAAATTATAACCTACTCATCTACAGGAATCCAAGGTGAAAGTAGTTGAGGATTGCTGTTTGTTGACAGAAACAGCCATGTTCATATGGAAAAAAAGAAAAAAGCTGAAAAACAAAACCAAAATGATGTAAAATCAGATTAATGAATTATTCAAGATATACTTTGTTGTGATTTTTATTTTTAAATAACATTGGCCAAAAAAGCAATGGGAATAACAATCTGACATGTTTTATTTTTAATCTAGGGCCAAAAATGTGTCTTACAAATCTCATTAAAATGGACTATATCCACTAAAATATTGATAATATAATTTCCTTTAAATTTTGTTCTCAGTCATATGAAAGGCAAAGGGCCTACATGGAAATGGATACTTTTAGAGGAATCCTACTCATTGAAATCAATGGAAGTAGCCCAGCTGGCTACTTTTGCCCATTACTAATTTATAATAAATCAAGCAATACTTTCTTTTCTATCATAACCTGAAAGCCAAATCATATAGGAATTCCTCACCAAGTGCAGAGAAGGGTTGGGGTTAAAAAGAAACAGGAGTTTTCCACTGATACCAGGTAAGCTTTTGCCCAGTGTCCTACTGTATTTTAGATCATCAGCCTTGGAGTTTTGTAGAATTTACCTTTCTGTCACGTTCAAAATTTGATTCAAGGGTGCCTGGTAGGTAAAAGTTAAAAGGAGTTGTGGGGCTCTTTAGCTGTCCAGGCAAACTTCCCCCTCTAACTTTACAGTTTCTAGAGGAATTGCGTAATGATGATAATTCATTCAAATGGCAAGCAGGAAAATCAACACAGTGTTTGCGGTCAATAATTTCTAACTCCTGAGAGGAGATCAAAGAGGAAGGCAGCAGGGAGGAGGAGTAGCCTTATATAAATGTAAAGGAAAAAAACTCTCAGTAACTGAGATAGCGCTATGAGGAGATAACAGAATTCAAAAAGATTTATTAAAAAGGCAAACAAAGTAGTTAACTGGAGAATTCAACTACTGGAACATAAACTGAGCACACTAAGCGGAGCAATAAGCTGAAGCAATGTATTCTTGGACATACTGGTCCTCTATTTGACCCAAAGGCCGCCTTTCACACCATAAAAGGGTGTGAATAGCACCCGTGGATTTGAAACCTTTACCACCATCCACTGTGGATAGGAGGAAGGATCTCTGATCCTTCAGTAGGGGGGACAGGCTGGGAATACGTGAGGAAGCTGGGCTTCCCAGCAGGAAATTGCATGGAGTGCTGGGGATCCTGCTATCCAAGCCCTGCCTTTGCAGCACAGAACTGCTCCATGGTCCTCGGGGCCAGGACAGGAGACCAGCAGGGTAACACCCAGCCTGTCTGGGAGAACAGAGCCTCCACAATTCCTGCGGTGCACAGCTCAGCCATCTAGGTTTCTTTAGAAGTAGCTAGGGCTAGTATTTTTCTCACCTGGGTGTTTAGAATCCAGCAAGCAATGAAGAAGGGATGTTGGAAAAATAATAGCATCTCATGCAAAACGGTGACGTGTAGAGAGCACACAGCCACATCCAGTTTCTTTGAAACCAGTCAGGATTGGGTTTGAACACCTGTCAGAAGGGTTTAAGAAACTGGAAAGGTGAAAGTCAGTGAGAAATTTGCACAGGATTTTAAGGTAGGTATTGAGGTAGATTGGCAAAGGGAGATGTCATTTTGGCTAGATGCTTCTGTAAGGAGCAGATAAGGCAGTCTGCTGAAGGCTGTTTGAGCCAACGATTTGCACAAGCACAGGAAAGGGCCAGTATATTATGGCAAGGGCTAGATATTCAAAGAATTTAGACAAAATTTCTTTGTGGTGGAGTTAGGTCAGGAATCAGAGCAAAAGAATAATATAAGAAAAATATTTTTGTCTATGTAGTAATGTTCTTCTTACACTTCCTCCTCAAAGACTACTAGTCCATCATAAAAAAATAATATATATACATAAAAATAGTGTTGTTTTTCTCTCATCAGCCTGTAAATTGGAGGGGAGTATTTTGCGTTCAAGTAGCTCATCTTTTCCACTTACAGAAAATTTTCCTCTTGCTCTCTCCCTGACCTCTTAAATTTTTTTTTTTTTTTTTTTTTCTAAACCTTAACAGTTGTCTGAAGTGACTTCACTCCAGGATCCCACAGTTGGATAAAAAGAAAAAAATACAGAAAGATAAGTTCTTAAAATCACTCTGGACTTTCTTTAATGGTAATCATTAGCCCTGTTCTGAACTCTATTGACAAAATGCTGGAGTAGTCTTGAAAGCCGAGTGAGAGCTCTTTTAAAGGCAAAACTGGTTAATTAGAAGATCTAATGCAAGTGACCTAATTCTGCAGCTCAGCACTAACTTTTTTTACACACAATAACATAAAGATTGGAAATGATATGTATTGATTCACGTAAGTCAACAAGTTGAAATTCTGGTTGGAAAGTTAATTTCTCTATAGCTATTTAAAATAATCATCTTTCCAGACTGATACTAAGTATTTTTTCCCCTACAATTTGATAACCAGCATGGAGCTCATGTATTAATATGTAGAGGGAGCCACAAACACAGAGTAGATTCTTAATGGTCAAAGAATGAGGCAACTGTGCCGTTACTCGTAAGTGGCACAGCTCTGCATTACTAAGAAATCTTGTAGCAAGTGCAAATGTTCTTGTTTTCTAAAAAAAATAAATAGGAATTAACTTTTAATCACTTACACAGCCATTTTTGAGGATTGAAAGCTATTGCTATGGGTATGTGAATGTTTTCACCATAAATCAGAGCATGCAAAATGTTATTGCATCTTGGTATCCAAATATGCCTCTTTTGAAGGCAACACTATTTTATGTCCCCTCCCCTCAACTTTAAGTAGCAAAGATGTATAAAATAATTTTTCTGGCTGCACATGGATATTTTAGACATAACTCAAGAGGACAGTATAAATTATTCCTCACTAGGCCTAGGAAGATTAATGCATAATCCACCAGCATTGTTCTGGTTTCATTTTTCCGTAGAGAAGATGCTGGTGAATTGTGATTCCTTACAATACCTTGCTGTAGTATCTCACCTGAACTTCAGGAACAGTTGCACTTTTGTATGATTGTAAAAGTGTGTTGCAAAGAAGGATCTTTGCATCCAGCTATAGACATCCAATAAGGGTGTGTGGATAACCTTCTGTAGGACCTCCCCTCCATCCATCGACTGACTTTGAATGTCTGGCTACTGTCTGTAGGGGCTTTGAATCATACCTAACCTAGACATTTGTGACACTGGGTCCAGAGCTGCTTTTGTATCCATAATGTAACTGCTGCACATATTTATTTATTTTTTTTTAAATTTCTGTGGCAGTTTAGTATGAGTAAGGTGTACAGGATCTATCTAAAAAAATTAAGTATTTCAGCTATAGTAGAGTACACTGATAGTGTATTTAGATATGGAAGTGCTAAGGTAGCAAAGGCTCTAAAGCATTAATACATGAATGCTAAGAGGTCTGCAGATCTGCAGACGTTTTCTTACTGGTAGCAGTAAGACCTATTCTACTAAGTAAGACCTATTCTTACTGGTAGCAGTAAGAATAATTCCAATTATTTTCATACCCAAAATTCCCTGTTTCAGAATAATCTATCCAAAGTTCTAGGACCAGTGAGCATCCTAAAAAGTATTTATAAATAAAGATATGAGATTTTCTCAATCTGGCAGGTCCTCAGTATTTTATATTAAAATTTAATTATGTTGTGGAGCATGTACACACTTTCCTCTAATGCCTTGAGAATTTGTGCCCTTAACTTCATTTGAACTTCATTTGATTTCCTGGAAGAGGTGTTCAAGGCACCAGGTCAAAGCGATTGTTAGTCTCTTATGACAATTAAGAATGAAGATTTTGGGGTGTCATGGTTTCAGCTGGGATAACATTGACTTCTTGAGTAGCAGCTGGTATGGTGCTGTGTTTTGGGTTTGGGATGAGAATGCTGTTGATAGCTCACTGGTGGTTTTGATTGTTGCTAAGCACTCAAAGCCTTTTCTGCTCTTCACACTACCAACAAGTAGGCTGGGAGGGTACAAGAAGTTGGGAGGAGACACAACCAGGACAGCTGACCTCAACTTACCAAAGGGATATTCCACAGCATATGACATCATGCTCAGCATAGAAAGCTGGGGAAAGAATGTGGTGGTGGGGGATGTTCAGAGATATGACATTTGTCTTCGCAAGTAACCATTACAAGTGATGGAGTCCTGCTTTTCTGGGGGTGCCTGAACACCTGCCCGCTGATGGGAAGCTATGGAGACAGTGATGGAGGAAAGCAGAGAAACT
This sequence comes from Calidris pugnax, assembly GCF_001431845.1. Classification (NCBI taxonomy): domain Eukaryota; kingdom Metazoa; phylum Chordata; class Aves; order Charadriiformes; family Scolopacidae; genus Calidris; species Calidris pugnax. The sequence goes on from NW_015090922.1 coordinate 5,188,476, forward strand.
GGTCGTCCTAAGAAATAGAAAAATTTCTTTTTCTTTTTCTTTTTTTAAATTCAGAGTCTTTGATGCTATAAAATAAATTAAGTGAGCCTGTTTCAAAGAGATAATTTGTGAGGATCATATGTATCAAAGAGAAAACCTAGCTAAGAATAGAAGCACTGAATAAGAAAAACACAAAATGGCAAAAATTACTTAGATTTTTAGTCATAAGTAATTACTGTTACATGAATACGATGTAACTAATATTCAGTATTGCTATTTCATGATTGCCTTATGGCTCAGACACTGACATAACATAGTCTGATGCTTGTCTGTGGCATAAACTGATGGTGCGACTTGGGTTAAGTCATTCTGTCTACTTCATCCCTGGATTGTAGCCTATAGTTTATTCTTGTTCTGTAACGTATCAGTTAAGAGAGTAGCTTTTTGACTGAAACCGGAATAAGCTGGGGAACAAGTGGTGCACTGGTTTGTGGTGAGAGATAGGACCAAGTTCATATATGTGAATGTTCCTCCACTAGAAGAGATTCAGACTACTTTTATTTTTAAGAATTCCAGTGTATTGAGCTATAGTAATGAAAGCAATTGCAGTAAAAATCCAGCATGCTGGTTTCAGTAGAGTGTAGTCTCTTGCACAATGTGGTAGCATTTACCTCTAATTGGTTTTAATTTAGCTCCAGTTTGTAGCTATTGAATATGATTTCCAGCTGACGGAGGCTTAGGTGGATGCTTGCATGAAGGCTTCAGTTGTACATACGAAATTATTTCCCATATAATAAATTTTTCCCATATATTTGGTAGTTTCACAAGAGAAACTGGCATGAGGACTCTTGTACCTTCTCACCTCTGTAAGGCTTTATTTCTACACAAGAGTTAAGCCATGTTGATAACGAAGAATCTGCTGTGTGTCTGGGTTTTTGTTTTGTTTTTTATCTGTAAGAATGAAGTCTGGGAAAATTGGCAAATGTAAAATTATTTAGTGAAATCTAGATGAGACTGTAAAGAACTTCCAAAGGATTTAACTGGCTGCAGAATGGTACATGAAATTCATTAATGATAAATGCAAGGTAATGGCCACTGGGTTGGAAAAATTTTACTAATTATCTGCCTAAAAATTTTACTATTTGTCTAACTGGGCAATAAAGTAACTACATCAACTCAGGAAAGAAACCTAGCCATCTATACTGGCGGTTACTTGAAGATAACTGCTTAGTGAACAGCTTCAGTCAAAAGGCGGGTTTAGGTTTGTGAGGAAAGAATAAAAAGAATAATTCAGAAAATACAGTAATGCCGTTATGCAAATGGCCCCAGTTCATCGGGTGTGTGACATCATCTCAAATAGATGTTACAGATTTACCAGGAGTTCAGAGTGAGGCAAGAAGAATGATCAGGTGCATGGGAAAACTTTCATATAAGGAGAGATTGAAAAGGCTGGGATTGCTACCTTTGAGAGGAGATGAATAAAAGGAACATGATAAGATTCTAACATTCATTATTTTGCATAGAGAGAGCGGTTTGGGAAGAGCTTTTCTCTCTACCTCATGATACGAGAACAGGGGAACATTATAGAAAGATGGCTGATAAATAATAATTTTTCACCTGATGTGCAACTAGGTAATGGACTTCTTTGCTCTGGGAAGTTGCTAAGGAATTCAATGTGTTTTAGGAAAAGGTCTGGCGATGTATATGAATGAGAATATCTGTGTTGTTATTATCTACTAAAAAGGCTACTAATAGAGATCTGAAATGATATGCTTTAAGTTTGTACTCTAATTGCTGGGAGACTTTGCAAGGACACTTTCTTGGGGGATGTGTTATCCCAGATTTGCCTAGTGCAGGGTTTTTTTGCGTTTTCCGCTGACACACCAGGTTCTGCTTATAGTTCTAGAAGAAACTCGATTTGAGCCCATGTGGCAATTTCTGTGTTCCTGGTTGTTTCATTGTCAGGCTATTTCAATGGCTGTTGATGCCAGCTCAAATTTACAGCCATATTACATTGTGCAAGCTACTTGTGGCATGAACTGTCCTTTTGTTTGGAACTTCTTCAGCATTTACAAGACAGTGGGTCATGGTCTATGAGCACGGTTATAGGCACAGTGGTAATACAAACAACAAATAGTAACTGCTCATGTGAACATTTAGAAAACGTCCCCAACTACAAAACTGCTACTACCAGTAGTAATTTATTTATGTATCGTATATGGGAATTGTTTATTATTGCAATTGTTACATTTTCTTCTATCTATGCAGGAAAGAGCTTATGACAGGAGAGAAGATGTTAGTGAGAAAAACATTTCCCTTTGGAAACCTGTGTCCAGCTCCACCTTGAGTTTCTCACTAAAATAGTGTTTGCTATTTTTGCATGATCCTCAACTGGCAGGACTTCGCATTGCAAAAGCATCATAAGACCCATTTTACAATCTCAACTCAGTATTTGAGATAGTCAAGGAAAATTAAGTACTTTTGGCTTTCAGAAACTCTTAGGGCTATATCCTTCCCATGATACGTGTGTAGCAGTTAACTGTACTATTACAGCATGCCCTGGAGAGGAGAATATAGTCCTTAAAAAATTTGTCCCTTCACTAGGATCCAGTGATTGTTTGATTATAGAACAGCAGCCTGTAGACTACGTGTGCAGACACAACCATATATATGTATAAATTCGTGTATATATACACACGTACCTGTGTACCCTAATACACGGACAAACATCTAAATACATGTGAAAATTTTTCAAAGGAGATGACCACCTCCTGCTGTTGAAAATTCTTCAAGGGAACTCGGTGAACCAGTGTGCAGTCCCAAAATAAAACACTGAAAATCTCGGCAATCCTATGAGGTTAATAAAGTTCACTGTTGCTTAAATTAGATCAATGTAATTCACTGCATCTCTAACGGAAATTAAATTTGTGTTTAAAACTAAAGAGCAAGCTAGCCAGGTTCAGGAGCACATTTGGGATGCAAAATACATTAGGTCTATTGCAAGTTGGTTATTGCTTTCAGTGACTTGAACTCCTCAGATGAAAATACTCTATGATATAAGAAGTTACTTGTGGTATTATACATACTATTTATTATCCCTTTTTTTTAATTCTTTTTTTTATTCTTGCCTCTCAACTCTTCCAAGAAAAAAAAGGAGGAAAAAAATCGGAGAATGTTTGTTCAGTCTCTACAATCCTTATGGCAGACTAATGAGACACTAACCATCAAGCTCCCTCCTTTGTGCAGATAGTTATCTGCATTGACAGCAAGTTTGCTGCGCTACTTTGATTCTTAGGCATATACAAGAGGGAATCAAATGAGGTTGTTAACACAGCCCGTAAGAAGCCATCAAACATTCCATCTATCTGACATAAGCCTGTGTTTTTGTTGTTTTCTGCAAACAGTGTAAGAGCTTTCTACTGCCTTCTGGAAATGGGTGCACAACACGGCCGAAAGATTATTTATTTTTCTTCCTGTCCTTTGAAAATGAGTATGTGGAGCTTTCCATAGATATTTAGCATGGAAGAGGAGCTGTGGTTTGTCATTAGACTTCATTATTAAAAATATAATAGCATTATGGGTTCTAAGTACTGGCAGATTTTTTTTGGTACAGTGCTGGTCCCGAGTAGATTGCTCTGGGAAGTTAGAGATGAAACTACTGTATGCAGACAAATCCATATTGTTGCTGTCTGCGTGCTTGCTGTGAAACTGCTCTCCAGCTATACAGTTTGAAAGCAGAATCTCATGAAAGTAAAATCAGCATAAAAGTCAGGTTTAGACTTCTATATTCATATTTATGAATTTGAAAAACCTCCACCATGATCTTATCTGGAGCTGTGGTAGCAGTTGACAACAAATGTGCCCTTGAGAAAACTGTGTACAGTAATGCAATGGAATTGTGGATATTCCTTCCTAGTACCACTTGCTTGCATTGATGTTGTTATTAATAACAGTAGTGATAATTATTATTAGAAGCTTGAGTGCCACAGAAGGTTTCTGCTGGCCTGCAACTATTGCTCAGGCAACTGGCTTTGAGTTTGTAATAACTACTGTGCAATGGGTTTACTTTTGTTCTCTGTTCATAATGTGGGGCAACTCTGTCTCCCAGACTGTTGCCTTTATGGGCTGCTGAAAATTCAAGGTAATTAAATTTGTTCTTCTGAAACGCTCAGTTTACTGCACTACTGCTGTTCAAGCTAGACTGGTTTGTATTTGTGTATCAAACAAAGAGTCACCGCTGTCCCCCACCAGGTTTTTCTATAGATCCGTGACCATTTTATTTAAAACTTATTCTTTTTAAATAAACTACTACTCTTACCCCTTTTCATTATTGGGTTGAAAAGTTTGGGTTTCTGCAGTTCCTAATACTCTGAGGCTTTTGAGGTGGTCAGGTAGAAATGCCTTGGAGCATGCTGTGGTGTTTGGCAAAATCAGGCAGGCAAAATAAGTTAGTTTTTTCTTTTCTCTGTTACCAATCTGTACTGTTACCTGAAAACCATATTAATATGAAACTTGATACGGGAGTCTAATTGAGGACTATCAGGCAGAATGTGCCACAAAAGAAGATTTTCCATAGCAAGTATAAATATGTCACTGTAAAAATACAAAAAGATGGTAGATCTCATTCTGATTCAACCTATATGTAATTTTTAATAGCTGTTTAAAAGACACAGCATTGTGGTTTATGGGATAAGTACTCTTTGGACAGTAACCCATTAAATTCAGAGCCTGAAGACTGGACAGCTGAAACCGTACCAAGACTAAGCAGAGACAGATTTAGGGGGTGACAACAACAAGGTAGTAGTCAGGAAGGAGGAGCATTTCTTAGAATACTTATAACAGTATTTCTTACAACCATAATTGGGACTTCTAGTGAACAGATTATAAAACCTTTTTTTCCTGTGGGAATTTCATTCATTGAAGGTGTTCAACTGATTAGGTAAACTGCCCAGAGTGCCAATTAAAAGCGTAGACTTTACTTACATTTTCCATATTTACAGTGCTCAGAAATCAAAGCCAACCTGATCTGTATGGCCACCTCTGTTACAAAGTCCAAGTGTCTACGTTGTTTAAAGGGCTTGTATCTCGTTGTTTAAATAGCCTTTTGATAAGTAGCAATATAATAGTGTTGGTGATTGCCTTCAGATTAGCCTATCAGGATGGCCTTTCAGGCTGTAGTCTTGAGTGTTTCTTTTTGCTTTGTACCCACATTATTAATAAACAAAGCACACAGGTCTTTGAACTTCCAACCAGCACAAATACCTGTGTGTTTGTATGTATGGGATCACATGTTCATGTCTGTGTGTGGCATTTTGGTTTGGGGTTGTGTTTCTTTTTAAATGGAGGTGTTTGCTGGATAGACTATTTGGTCATGGTTTTTTAAGTTAGACTTCTGTAATTCAGATTAGTTAAAAATTATTGGTCAGGCAGAGAGGAAACCATAAAGGTAGAGGGAAAAAAAGGACAGAGAGGAATGAATAGAGCAAGGTAGGGGGAATTAATATGTGAATAAGATAATAAGAAACGGAACCAAGAAGAGGGAGAACAAGAACTGAGAAAAGGAAGATGAGAGAAACTGGGAGGTGATTATTTGCAGAGATTATTTTCTTTGCAGAGTTACTAATCCCAGTGCTCTGAGTTGTTACTTGTTAGGCAGCACAGTGACATTTTTGTTGAGAAGGAAGGGCATGGCATGAGTTTTCCAGGATGGATGCAAGGATTTGTTTTGTTATCCAAATACAAATAAATCTGAAGCTCATGGTGATCAAGGAATTTTTTTCTATTTCTTCTGCTGGCAATTGTCCTTGTTGTAGTTCCCACCTGAACAAGGTCTCACTGGATGTCTTTACATTGCTGAGAGAGGGGAATAGCAGCATTTATACCTGTGGGGGAAGATGAACCTGAGTCTGTGGTGGGAAAGGCAGTTGACGGGTGTGTGGGGTTATTCTGTATGACAGCATTTGACATATCAAAAAGAAGGAAATAGTCCTTGTTTCTGATCGGACTCTAAATAAGCTCCGAGTTTGGGAGTAGGGCTGCAAGGTCTGCAGAGAGTTGTTGGATGAGTTTGTTCTTACCAAAATATATTGTATGTGACCTGAATTGGCCATTGAACATGGAAAGTCTGCACTTTGTAATTATGGCTTTATTTTTACTGACTCTTTCAAAATTGAGCTTTAAAACTGGGTACAAGTTCTCGATTATAAAGTAGAAAATATTAACATAATAAATTGGGGGATTAATAGAGGCACCTTCAGGAAGTGACTTATTTTTTTTAATCTTTAAAGTATGGGGCACACCTGTAGCATGGTAAGCATAAAATACCGCTACAACAATACTCACTCCACTTGTCTTGTTCACTTATGGGACTATATGGGACAGGCACCACGATATATTTCTGTGAAAATATGGTTTGTAATATTATATGACTCGTATAATCAGGAAATAGTGAGCATTATGGAGCATTTAGTATTTGATTTAGAATTGCTATAGACCTGAATACCTCTGATGCTCAGACATAAATCTAATGAAGAAAAGAAGAAAAATGCTGGGATCAATCTTGATTGCTGATGCTAAGAGTAAATAGAAGTACAAGCATTTATTTAACTGTTTCTTATAATCCAATGATACTCTATCAGCCACTTAGTTATGAACATGCTTCTTTTCTTTGATAAAAGTACTTTTTCCTTAAGGATCAATTACTTGTCCAGTAAAATATATTAGAGATTAGGTTTTGTAACTATACAGAGTTATAAGAGTCTTTGCCCAAAATTTTGATCCAGAGAGCCATTAGCAGTTGTTTTTTCTTCTTAGCAGTGCTTTGACAATTGATCTTCAGAAGGATTTTACTCGGGAATAGAGATAATTTTTGAACACAAGAGTGGATGTACGCCTGCCAACATTTCTCCTCTCTGAAAAAAGATGTGTAGGAGATGCATAAAGATACCACTTCTGCCTTGCACTGGAGAGCTTTCTGGAGGGGTGACAGGTTGGAAACATGGCAGTTAATTTTCCTCCAGAAAAGAGAGTTTTTGAAACTGACTGGCTTGCATATGGTGTTGTCTTTCTTTTTTTTCCCTTTGTTATACTTTTTTTTTTCTTTTCTTCCCTCTCCCCCCTTCTCCTTCCCTGCCCCCCCCCAGCATAAGATAGTTCTGTGGAATAATAAGCCTGGCCAGTTTGGGATCTGAACACAATCTCACTCACTCTCATGTTGTTTGGCACTTGAACAGGAGCGACAGGCTTTGGTTCCTTTATCAAATAACTCAGTGTATCTATTTTTGTAAGCCGTGTCATTGGCTGAAAAATGCAGGTCCCTCTACAATTATGGGGCATGACCGGGAGGAACACAGGCAGCCGGGCTTCTCTTGGACTCCTACCAGTTAATTGAAATTCTACTCCAGCCAGTTGAGATGGGAAGTGATATGAAGATGTGGAAAAACCTGAGCTGAATTGATTTTTCCCTCTCTCTTTCCCCCAACCCCTTTTTTTTTTTTTGTTTAAAGAGAAAAGAAAAAGACAATTGGTTGTGTTTATTAGGGGAGTTTAATGCAAGTGCTGAGGGATAGACCACAAAAGAGTGGGGGCTTACATGTATCACTGGTTTGGGGTTTTTGTATTTTCTAAAAGAAGAGAAAGAATATTTTTTGCATACTTTCACCATATTGATGTGTGTCTTTAGCTCAGCTTGCTAAATTTAACCGCAGAATATATACATAAACTATATAAGCATTAGTATCGTGGCATTTTAGGAGATGGTTTTGGTATACCTGCCCACCAGTGTTTGCCTGCCATAGACATTTCAGAGGTGAATGCTAATTATACTTGGCTTTTTTGATTCTTTCTTCTTCGTGAGCAAGTGCTCAGGATTCTTCCACTGTCAAGGTTTGTCTTCTGAAGGCCTAGGGGATGATACATTGGTAACAGGAAGGACAAAAAAAAATGCTTCAGGCTTTCCTAGAGGAGCAAAACTTTTTTTCTAACCCTCCCACCACATAAGCACTTTCCATTAGAGGTGTCTGTCCTGTTACTCAGACCTGCTCATTTGGAGTACCACCAGTTCAAAAGAAATTTTTTTCCTCTGACTTGGCAAGAACACACATATGCATTTATTCCAAATTCAGGGCTTAGAAATTCATGTTAGACTCAAGCAGATATAAAAAAGAGTGAGAAGAGAGTTAAAATCTATTGTATACATGTACATCATAGATACTATCTCTATATTTTCATAAATACCCTTCTAAACCTGTGTTGCAGTTTTCATAAGTATGTAAGCTGCCAAAATATGCCTACCCTTGTGTACCAGCTAAGGGTCTGGTGGCACTAAAAAGCATATGGGATAAACTTGTCCTTGTTATTTTTAAGGAGGAATGTGGTGTGAGACGCTTGGGAAAAGCTGCTGTGAAATTTCCGTCAGCACTGGGTTTGGTTGTTGGTGGGGTTTTGTGTCTTGGTGTTTTGGGTTTTTTTTTATTAATGAGTGATGCTGCTATATATTTGATCCCGTGAAGCAACGGGCAATCTTTGCTCCCATAAACATTAAAGAAAGTTTAAGGTGAGTAATGCTCCTTTGTATAAAAAGTCCTCAATTGTTATAAACATGTGCCATTATAGGCTTAATCCAGAATGAATGATTTTGCAGCACAATTAGGTAAATCTGCAAGTTATCAGTTCACCCGGCAGATTAAGCTCATTGAAATACCCTTGTGCACTAACTTACAAATAGTTTGACTTTGCTAATATTGAAAAATAAGCGTGAAATGGTACAAGCAATAAATAAATACACCTTAGGTTTTGGCCACAATTTAAGGAGGAAAAATCTTTGGGAAAAGGCTGGAAGCATGATATTAACTGGGTTTGGTTTGATATTTGGACAAAGAAATCACTGCTCTGAGCTGAGCAGAGAGATAAGCGCCTTGACTTGCAATAGATTAAGAGCCCTGCATTGGTTAGAACAAACCATGTTTGAGACTCTCCCCAAGTGCCGCCACGTTTAGATTTAAGATTAACTGCAGCAGAATGGCAGAGCGGCTGTTTGTTTTATGAAACAATCACTAATGACATTAAACAGACGGTGCCCCTTCCAACACGATTGTTCATTTGCGATAAACTGAGAGAAGCCCACAAGAGATTGGAAAAGAAAACTCATAAGTGCTTCATTTTCAGGCTCTTACAATGTCCTATTGGAGGAGACAATTAGTGAAAGAGAAGAAGAATCTAACTCCTAACATATTTAGAATTTTTTTTTTTTTTTTGCAAGTAATTTGTAAATATTAGCTTTATTCTATCTTTATACCAAGAAGCTGCGTGGTAATAATATAATGACAAGGTTTTCTGTGCAGATTTTTTCCAGCTCTCTCCCTCCCCTCGATCCTGTCTCTGTGAAGCCCACACTAAGCATTAACAGTATTAAAAAGTGTTATCTATTAGTTCAATTAGACATCAGACATTTACTTTTCAATGTATTTGAAGACTGATTTGATTTGGGTCCAATCATTTAAAAATAAGAGAGCAGAGCTGTGTACAGAGCTGTGTACAGATATCTGTAGCTCTGAAGTCTTAATTGCAAATTCAGATAAGGATTAGAAGGGGCTGTATCTCTGTAGACCAAAGGTATTTGCTAATACCTGAGATATAAAAGTGGTTAAATTCAATATTTACTAATTTAGGATTTCCACTTTGGATTTTGATTAAGCTTTTTGGTTGAAAACCCCACGTTATTAAGCTGTGATGAGGGAAAAACCAACCCTTTCATAAGCCTCACTTTAACACTTTATTTCAAATAATTTATTTTGGACCTTCTAAAAGCTGTTGCAGTACTTCATTTAGGAGAAAGAAACAAAACAAAGAAAAACATTGTCAAAGGCCTGTTGTGGCATTAAGCTTTTGTTTTGTACACAAAGAAATATATTAATAAAAAGTGTTTTTAAGTGCTTATTACCGAGATGGTTTGTTTTGAAACGCAGGCTTTTTCACAGCAGTTTTTACACTTCATTGTGTACTATGAAAGACACACTAAGTAGAGGTTGTCAGGTTCCCATCTGAAGTAGACTACTGCTGGGGAATGGAGCCATTTATGATGCCACTCAAGCAGGACTAATCTAGAGTAGATCTCTTATAAATAACCAGCCAACAAAAATACTAAATCATTCCCTGTTTCTGATGGAAGCAGGCAGAATTGCTGTTTTAAAGAGCAGGAGATGCTCCTTATGAAGGCATGCTGAAAGAATTAGTGAATCCCCCGAATATAGTTGCACATCAGACCTCAGCCTTTCTGGAGGAATCGAAGCATCTGTTTCATGTAGACTACGTTTTTGAGAGTTATGCTGTGTTTTTCAGGCTATTGTTTGATAGATAGGTGCTCTGTGCTTCTGTTTTTGTGTTATCGACTCTGGCTGCTGTAAATCTCCTGTTGTAAAACTTCCCACTGTATGTTCTAACTTGCTGTAAGTGGTCTCCCCACACGGTGTAAATGCTGATTTACAAACCCCTGCCTTCTCCAGCCAGGGTTCCTGAGATCTCACCCACCTAGCAAGGGCTAGGATAAAATTGTCTTTTGCGCTTTAAGATGTGTTTTGGCAACATGGTGCTCAGTCTTCCAGACCTTATTTACATGACTAGTCCCTCTTATGAATAATTGAACTTCTGTATATTGCTTACGGAACAGAAAAAAGAAAGCCCACTTCAAAGTCATGTCCTCCCATTAAGAAATAGGTTCCTGCTTGAAAGGAAGTATATTCATTATTTTTTTGAGGCTGGAGCAGCCTTTCTGTGTTTATGCTTAGGCATCAGGAGGACGTAATTATTTTTAAAATAATAATTCTGCATTATTGACATTAAAGACTGGGAGGCTGAGTAGGAGAATACTTTTAGCTTTAAGTATACGCTCTGCAATTTGCTGATTAACTTGCCCCCTTGTTTTGAAAACTAACTATGGCTTTAGGGATTCATGAAATGTGAAATGCACTTACTGATTCAGTGCTACAGAGAGGTAATGGCACACTATTGCGATGCAAACATGTACTGGCTTTGCTCCTTTTTTTCTCTTTTGGGGGAAAAGTCCTTGGCAAGACTTAATCTCGGGGTGAATAACTACTTCTCACACCATAAGGAGTAAGAGAAGTCTGCTGTTCACCACGTTTTAAGGCTAGAGATGTTTTGTTGAGTTTGCTTCTATTTTCATCATCTTGGTTTTATTTCTTTTTAGATCTCTGATTGGTTATTAACATGGTCCCTTTTATTAATGAACCAGGACAAAAAGTAAATTATTAGTTGCAGGAACATTTGAAGGGTGAATGTGAAGAAAATGCAAGAAATGGCATGCATAGTATTTCTTGCAATAATATTTCGTAGCTATATGTTTGTATCTGGCCACTCTAGATTAAGTATCTGAATTTTTTCCATAAAGATGGTCTAAAAGTTCTGTAAAAATCATTATGTGGGCGATATATACATTTTCTAGGACTTTGGATGTTTTCTGGAAGTTGCTAGTGTCTAAGCAGTGGTGCATAACTGTAGTGTAGATATTTCCTAATGCATTTCCAAGGCATGTTGGTTATTGTTCCAGGCAGGTCAATAACAAAAGGAAAAGAATAAAAATGACCTTGATGGAATCTTTGTTTGATAAAGGTTCTTTCTTATTCCATTAGTCTCTAGATTAGTTTTGTGCTGGTATGAGTCCATTCTAACTCTATTGAAGTAAATCCTTTTGAGTCTAGATTTAGTGATGTAACTGGTAATAAAATTTGACCCAGTGCAGTTATAAGTATCCACCAAATAAAAACTGTAGGTTACGAATCAGTAAATTTCAATACCTGTATTGAGATGGCATCTGGATCATTTTGCATACAGTATTGTCTAACGTGGAAAATGACAAGAAAACGATGTTGGGACAGTGACTGAGATGACAGACAGACAGGGCAATCAGTATTTTGAAATGGTGGACAACACCTTGAGGAAAATGTAGAGATGGGCTCAAGTAGCGGAGACAAGTCATACCATGTGTTCGTCGAAATATTTGGAAGCTGTAGTTTTTTGTATCCAGTAGTTTTATGACCTAAGTAAGGGCTCCAAACATTGACTGCAAGGCAGCCGAGTGTGACATACAGGGTGATAACAGGGGTAGCAGTTAGTGCTGAACTGCCGAAGACTAGGCAAAAAAATTTTATAATACATGGACAAGTGCTAGAAATTTTAATTTTTATACAACATAATGCCTCTATAGAGCTTTTATGACAAAACACCAATAAGTTTGAGTTGCTCAAAGTAATTCCTTAAAACATATTCCATCAAAGGTTCCTGTCTATCCTATTTTAAGACGTTTCTTCTTTCTCAAGTACTCTACATATGTATTATCTGTCTGTGTATTTCTATGCTTGTTGGCCCGCTGCAGTTTTATTGTATACAAAATGTCTTAGCATCCATGGCTCTGTCTCCTGTTCATGCTTTTAGCATAGGAAAAACCAAGAATTTGTCTGACTCCATGGCCAGAATATGCTTCCTGTCGTGTTGGGTAGCATCACAGATGCTGTTTGTGTCTGGCTGTTACTTGTCTCTCAAGACAGTCAATAAGACACAATTGAGTGTCATCAGTATTATAGCATTTAATAGAATATGCTGAATTGGAATGATAATCTCTCATAGCACAGTTTGTATTTTACCTGTTAGCTTGCAACGTCTCCTATGACTGCTTGAAAGAAATGGAGAAATATGTAGAGGTCACTCTCTTGAATGGCACAAAAAATAAAGATACAAAAGGCAGAATGCTTACATTAAAGTCATATTTAAAGAAAAACAAAGAAAAATAAAAAGCTAACAAGCCAAACACAAACCCCTTTGAAGTTAGGGAATAATCTTTTGACATCAGAAATCTCCAGTGGAGGTTGGATGAATGGTGTGTCGGGTTTTAACCCTTTCAGTATGGTCAAATAAAGAATGTCTAGTGCTTGCATTGACTATCTTGGATTTGTGGCCAAGAAGTCTTTAAAATTTCCAGATCAGAAGGTAGAAACTCACTATATATCATACTGACTCGGGGCAGAAATCTGAGTTATTTCCTCTAATTGTGTGTATCTTGCCTTTGTAGTGGAGGTAACTTGAGTCTAGCTTTCAGATTTGAGCCTAGCTATTAACATGGCCTTAAAGCTGTATCGTTTGACTCAGATGAGATGCTAATATCGTGGGAGCTGCTTGTTTGGTATCTTTGAAAAGCTGATGCATTGCTTCTGAAATGGAGGAGTTGGAAATTAAGCCGTACAGTTCATGAAGACTTTGCAGCCCGCAGTATGTACAGGCACATGTGTTTAATTTTTCATTTAAAATATGTGCTGAAATTACCGCATCAGAATATTAGTATTTGTTATGTTTCTCCAGATAACAGTTATTCTGAATTAATCAAAGTGCATTTACCAATTTCTCACAACGTTAGCAACAATCTGTTAGTTGGTGTTTGGTATTTAAGTTTTTCTTGCCAAAGTTTCAGTCTCCAAAGCTGAGAAATAAATCTGTTTCTTTGAATAGCAATGAAAGAGACTAGTAAGCATGTAAAAAAAGGTAGATGGTGATCAGCTACCAAAATTCTAACAAAGTTTGTATCTTCTTGAGATTTGTTCTGGGGAGAAAGGCTGAATTGTTTTCTAAATGCGTGTTTTTAATGCTTATAGAGAAAAGGTAGTTCAAGGTGCAGAACCTTTCTAAAATACTTGCTCTGCACCTGCCTTTTATTGAAGTACCACTTTTAGTAGCTGCATGTTTTGAGGGCTAAGTGAAACTGCTTAAAACACTTCAGTGGTAGAAGATCTGCTGATAAGCCCTTCTAACTTCCAGCTTTCAGGTGGTAGCCAAGTAACTCTCAATTGCTGGTGTCTGTAGCCAGTATTTCTACATTAGCTTGCTGGGAACATAGGTAATGCACATGTTAAGCAACCTTTGGCTTCTACATTTATCAGTGGAATTGCTTTACCTTGAACTCCCGTACAGAGCTATAGGTAAACAGAGAAGAAGGTGGTGAGAAAGTACACAGAAAAGGGATTTGCATGAGGAGAAGTTGCGTCTGCTTTGTTCAATGAACAAAAGAAAATAACGCTTTGAAAGGCTGCAAGTATTAGCGTGTTATTATTACATCCTACTTTCTGCGGGCAAAAAAAAAAAAGGGAAGTTTAAAGGACAAAAAGAACTTTTCTGAGAGACAGAAATCCTCTCTCTACTATCTACGTATTTAGCATAGATGATGTGGTTTGTGTGCTACAAGTACCACCACTATTTTTTCTGTCTGGCGCGTGATGCGTTTGCCAGATTAGAAGCATTAGTGCCCTCTATTGTTCATCAGAGAACTGCAAATATTTTTACAGATTATGGTCCTTATTATCACTCTTGGTATCAAACAGATTTTAACAAAACCCACGCACATTATAAAAGTATATTTCCATAAGCTAAACTGCTTCATCAAGAAAGTACATATGTTTTTCACTATATCAACATTCTGCTACAACTTTTTTTTTTTGCTTTATGAAAAGCAGCAAAATAAATTATAACCTCATTAGGGGAAAATTTCTTGAAATACCTATAGAAATAGGTATTCTTTTTGCTCATGTATCTGCTGACAAGTTCATGTCTTTCTGTGCGTGATTTTTTAAAAGCAAAGATATTTCTAATTAAAGAATTCTCAAGTGTCCAAAAGGAAAGTGTTTTGAAAGAAATATTCGATTCTTTGCCTCTTTTTTCCTCTTAAGTGCACATTTTATTTCAAGAAATTAAACTTTAATTATTTCAATAAGCTAGCAGAAATATAAGAGGGTGCAACTTTTCAGGAGAACAATAGAAAAATAACGTGGCCAAGCTATGGGTTGTGCTTTTTTTTTCTTTTTTTACTACATTAAAGTGAACTGCGAGAATGACAACTTCATTCAAGCAGATCATTTGGAATTACATTAAACAGCTGCTATTAAACAGCTGACAACAAAGGAGACCATTTTGATCTCGACAGCAGAGAGATTCTAGCAGCATGCTCTCTCAGTGATGTTATGAAGAACACATTGTGCTCTTGTATACCAACACACAGTGTACTCCCCACTGTGCTTGTTGCCAAACACCGTTTTTTCAAATCACTTTGTATTCAGTCAGGGATCCGGGAAGTCCAAATCCAGCCAGACAAATGCAGAACAGCTTAGTTGAAGCAGCTTTAACAGGTGCCATCAGCACAGACTTGTCCAACCAGAGAGACAAGGCAAACAACTATGGAGTGGTGGTCAACAGGGCGTGGATTTGCCCCATTGCGCATGATGGCACTGGGTGCTAAAAAGGTGTGGTTTTTTTTTTTTTGCCACAAAGGCTGGGGAATGGCACGCTGGTAGATGTGACAAGGAAAATATGTGGTAGCTCCTTACCGACAGAGTCTGCTAGACTTTTATGCTCACATTAATTTGTTCTTCTCAGTCGTGCCAGACGCCAAGTGGACCAAAATAAAATGAGCCTACCTGTAAAGGGATAAATGGAATGAACATAGGATTGCTTTAGGAGGGTGTTTCCTGTGCTTGAGATATTTTATTCCTTATCCTTCAGTCAACTAAGAGTAGAGATAATTGGATGGGTCGTTGTCTTGTGCTGTCCTTGTCTTTCAGGGAATGAGAGGCATCCCTTCATTATATCATTGTAATCTGCCGTTGTTCATAACACGCGACGTGTTGCCCACGAAGTTGTGTTACCCGTTCCCAGTGTGTAGTTATCCTGCACTTTTTCTCCCTTTTCAGCTGTAACCTTGACCCAGTCCATTCTATTGACCTTCTGTAGGCATGCATTTTTTTTTCAGGTGGTGTAGCAGAGACAAAGAATAGGTTACAGTATTTAAAGCAACTGTATATTCTGCTATTTTCTTTAAGTGAGGACTTTGTGTAGTGTTCTCTGAGTAGTGTGAAGGAATATAGTGGACGAGAGGTTTAGAACATATTTTCTTGCCTTCCAGCAAAAGAGGGAAATTCCAGCAAATAATTTTAATTTTGACTTGAACATATTTACTGCATTGGAGAAATATGAACCTTTACTTCCCTGAGAAATTTTGCAAGGTGATAAAGTAAATTTTCATGTAGTGTCCTTAGTTTTAGTTTTATATTTGTATTTATGTGAATCGCCCTTTTCATTTCCACAGATATGATGTGAAAGAAGCTTTGAGAAGTTGAAGGATGGGGTTCTGGCAGTCACAGAACCATTTTACAGGCTTGTGTTAATAAGTGCATAGTATTGGTAAAGAAAAAAGTTTAAACTATGCATTAGATGATGCTTATTTGGGCTAGAAATTGGAGATCTGTAAGTTTTATTGTAAGAAATGCCACACTAATGATGGGTAAAAACAGGGAGGTGGCCTGGACAGAAGTGTTAGAAATTAATGATTATAAGGGGAGTCTATCCTCTGTTCTTTGCCACATCAAATAAAAATAGTGAATTGTGTTGATGTTGGATGCATGTGGTTCCATTGTAGAAAAAGTTTGTCAAGCTTGAGCTTAAATGGGACTGTAATTATCAAGATTGACTGTATATCACAAGTCAAAAAAGCTTCATATGGAATCTTCTGAACTTGGCTTTATGCAAAACAATTTTAGCTACATCATATATTTTAAAAAAGCAGTAGTGTAAGGAAAACAGTGAGTAATCCAGAATCTACTACAGCCCTTAGGTACCTCAATGGTCAATTCTCCCCCCTTTTTCATCATATCTCTATACTGCGTTTGTTTAAATCATACGTGCGTTTTGTGAATTTTCATCAAGTCAACTGTCTGTCTTTGCTAAAATAGGTTCTTACAACACTTTGCTAAGCTAGATTCTTATGGAAGTGAAGTTATACCTAGTACCCTGTTGTTTACAGTGAAGTAATGTTTCATTTTACTTGAAATGCCAAGAATAAGGGGTATTTTCTAAGAAGTAAAAAAAACCAAAAAAACCACCACTAAAACAACAACAAGAAAAAAAATCAACAACCCTCTGTCTCCAATTCTAAAGCAATAGCTGCAATTGCAATTGAGCATTAAATGATGCAGTTGCTTTTAATTGCCTGTATTGTGTTGAGGTATTGTATGTATTGGGAAGTTTCTCTCAGGTGAGATGTTGAATTAAACCACTTTTCCAGGATATGAATGTGGCTCATTGTTCGTGATATGTTTGTGGAATTGAGTGTTGTCCTTAAAAACAATGGGTCTTGACTGGTATGGGGTACACAGGCCCCCGAGTGTACTGCTCTTCCTCCGTGCTCCAGACAGTGGAGGGGATGGGTGGAGTTTTGCGCTCAGTCTTTTCAGAAAGACAGCTAGATGTTTCTGATTTAGTTTTGACTTCTGTCCTGCTGAGTCCAAGACATTTCTTTTTCTGAGCTAGATTACATTTAGTGAAATTCAATCCGTATTGATGTGAAAAGGAAGCACTTACTGAAGTCAGGCATCAGACATTCATGTTTATGGAGACCTGCATGCATGTTATGTCCAGCATCAGGCAGTGGCTTGTAAGCTTATTTTTAACCAGTAAGGAAAATGCTGTAGAGATGACATAAAAATTCAGGTAATGAGCAAATGAAAGGCAAAATAATCCAGAAAGACGTCAGAGTGAGGCTGAAAAAGTCTAACTTCAGAGTGGCCTGGTTTCCTTATGTGCCCTTGTATTGGCTTAAAGTAATTTGTCTTTAACTGATACACATTCTTCTCAACATACAGCTTAGTGTTAAGGAGCTGACACTCAATAGCAAGCCACAAGAAGGCTGAAAAGGCAATATCATGAATAGTGAACTTTGTCTTGGTTTCCTTGACACCTGCATAGTGCATACTGCCAACTATGATAAATGGAGCAGAAACATAGACACTTACTAAAAAGATGGAGCAGAAGCTAAAGGCTGGAGCGAGAGACATAGAAAGATGTATGCTTGATCTCACTTGGAAAGAGAAACAAATGGGTAGGAGAGCAAGTGAAGTTGAATGACATCTTGAAGACAGGAAAGGACTGAGGCTGAAGTGGCAGGAGGCCAGCAAGAAGAGCAGATGGGAGGTGGGACAAGTTTATTACCAAAGAGGCCATTGGATAGTAACAGTGCACATATTGCTAGAGAAACAGATGAGGTGAGCTGATCATTTTTCTGAATTCTATCTGAACATGTTCATATATTCAGATTCCTCATTTCTTGAAGTTGGTATACTTTTTGGGAAACTTCCCTGGCAGATGGAAGAAAATTGTGCCATGTAATGCTCTCGGAAAAGTGATCATCAGAAAGACAGCAGAGCGGGATGGGGGAGTGGAGCTGTGTTCCAGAATCTTTGAAGTTGTGTTCAAGAATATTGTCTTAAACGGAAATACAGTGTTCATAATTCTAAATGTTGCCCATGAAGGAGCAAGGTAACATTAGAGAAGCTTTTTTTTTGATAAAGCTGTATTGGCCTGAACAGTTCTTCCCTTACTGGGAGAATTAGTCAAAATATACCATGTTATTTGGCTTGCTAGTGGGCACAACTGGATTTTACAGGGCCACTATTGTCTTACAAATCCTGTGTATCTTGACAGATGAGTGAGTCTGACCTGATGCTGGGGAAAAAGAAACAGCTGACCTTGTAAATGCCCCAAAGAGCAGAAGAAATGATGTTTTGCCTGCAGGGCTCATTAATTAGTTGAATTTCTCATCTAATCCTTCTGGGTCAGCTGTGTTGCTTACTCTGCTCCAGAAGGGACAGGCTTGTAGAAATCGTCATGATAGGTATCTTCAAGATGCAATACACAGGCATAAACTATGTATGCAGTCAGCAAGGTATATTCTACAACTTCTGTCCTCGTGTGTTCATGAGGGGTTAGAGGTAAGGGGTTATTTTCTTTTGGATAGCTACGTAAGCCTAATAGATGACCTGACTTGAGATTCAAGCAGACCTTGGACCAATCTGTGCAAAATGTTTTCCTTGGTTACTTTTCTTCTGAGCTATCCAACTACTGTATCTCTCTTCCATCTGTACTAGTTGGATTTTTTTTTTAATAAATCAACAGACACAAATAGTGCCAACAGTGTAGCATTATGTGATATCTCATAGTATCTCTAGTGCTACAGTCTAGAAAAATGTTTTAAAATATTGACATGTTAATAGCAACTATTTAATTTTGTTCTACATTCTATTTTTATCATAGCAAGTTTAAGGATTAAATTTTGCTGCACTGCAACATATGCACACATCCTTGTATGAAGTTCCCTTCTGCACCTGTACGGTTGAGGGTAAAAGTGATCTGTCACTTTGACAGCGTTTGAGGGATCTGCAATGCTTTAGGAGGTATGATAGCAGGACAATTGGTAGTTTCATACCTCCTCGGCAATAAAGCCATTTTCAGTGCTAAGGATAATAAAAGTTGGCTGTTTTCTCACTAGCACTTGAGGAAGCAGAATGTACCTAATCTCTTGCTCCAACTCCCGCAAAGGCAACAATAACAGACAGCAGCTTTTGAAGCACCAGTACTAGTAAAATTAAAAACAATAGGCTGCTTTAAGGAGCTTCGTGCTTCCTTTGAATCCAAGTAAGCGTTCTGCATTCCTCACTGTCGCTGTGCGTAACTGCCTTGTTTTTTGGCAATAATAATACCATTTTATGCTAACATGATGATATTCATGCCTGTAAATCTTCAAAACTGTGTAAGTGAGAAAAAGATAGAGAATCACTACTCATTGCAACCACCTCTGGGGAGAAATTCAGCATTTGTTCAACAGCAAAGAATAACCTTACCTGGAAGTTCAGGACAATTAAAGTAGAAGATAGCAATGTAAAATTCAGTATGCTACATAAAAGGTATATTGTGCTTTAGGATATAATAAGTAGGACAAAAAGACAGACATCCCCCCACTCCTGTCTCCATGCTTGCTACCCCAGATTACTTCTGTATATGTGAATAAACATGTGGATAACCCCCTCCACAGTGAAGTTTCTTCGACTTCAGATTGTGTGCACAAAGGCTATTTTGTTACTCTGGGCATTTGGAAGAGAGGGAGAGGGCCAAGACAGATACAGTGTATACAAATATATATATATATATATATATATATATATGTATGTATCATGGGGAGCCATACTAAAACCAAAGAGTCTGTAGAACTATGTCAATGTAATTTTTTTTCCCTTGCTGTTTAAAGCCTGTATTATAACTGGCTTAAGTCCTGTCATAACACAAGTTTGATCTGGAGGTTTCAGCTTGTGCAGGTTTTTTGTGTCAATTCTAACTTTTAAATGAGATGATATTAATTTTGAAGGAATTAGCCAGAAATTTCCTCCTACTGCAATGAAATGGCATAAGTTAGCCAGACTAGCTGCTAAAGGTTTTCTAATGAAAACTAGGGTGATATGAAATTTCCCTGATAAAAGGATCTCTAGATTTCATCTGCTGTATTAAATACCAGCCTAAAAGGGACAGGGGGAGTCACAAATGGTGGACTAGATATTATCTACTTTTACATTCCAGGGACACTCCTTTACTTCTCTGTTACGGTCAAAACAAAGCCTGAAAATCTTGAGGGCTGGAACTGTTTTCTTCCTGGAGGTTGGCAAGCTCCTTAAAAGTCTGGATAGCTTTTTATTTTGTTTTATTTTTATTATTTTAAGCGATCGCTTTTCGGATACCATGTGAGGGTTTCAGGTTTTGGTGTGGACAGGTGTTTGTGTGACTGCATTCCCCACAGGGCTGGGGAGGGGGGGCCCCCGGGAGGTGTTGAGTGCTGAATGTTAAGCTCGTTCCTTTGTATGGCTTAGAAATCTCTGTTGTCCAGAATTGTACAGATAAGGCAGACCCATTTGCTTCATTGTCAGGCAATGTAGCTGAATAGAAATGCAAATGTGACATAAGGGGACTGCACTGGGGAGGCGTTCGCTGTTACCTACTGTAACAGCGCTCCTGGCTGTTAGAAAATTCCTGCAGAATCCAAGGAGGCAGGGGTTAGTTATTATTATTTATTTTTTAAAATATATATATATATATATAAAAATTAGCTACAGGTTACAGGGAAGATTCTCCAAAAGAATATATATCTCTCCTGCAGATGCTTTTATTTTTATGCAGTGGAACAGCTCGGTTTTAACTCCCTTATCAAGAGCTGCATGCGCTGCCCGGACTAAATTGGGAGCATCTCCACACTGTTTGACAAATAGATTTTTTGTAAACTGATTTAGCCTTTTCATTGTTTGCATTTCATTATATAGCAGACTTCATGTCACAAAATCGGTATTCATTCAAAATAGAGAATTTAGAGATAGGACTGTAGCCAGATAAAAAAATATTGCACAGGTCAGGTCTATTAACCATAGAATAATAGCAAGTCAGTGATCCAAGGGGTAGTTCTTCTGCAGGGAAGGGCTAACATAACTGAGGTCAGGAGTCAGACCTCAGGACTTCAAAATTGGCTGTCGCCAGATTTACAAGTAAATCTACTGGGAAAACAGGGAAAATGAAGGAACCTTCCAGGATAAGGAAAAAGAAAGGCAGCCCAGCTCTTTCATCTTAAATCTCCGGCTTCTCAGTGGGTGAAGAATAAAAGTCTGATTTGCTTAAGTGCTTCACTTTTTATTCAAAAACTCTGAGTTGCATCCTCCAAAGCATGATTCAAGGATCTAACTCAATCAGGTTTAGAGAATTTATTTAGAAAAATAACATTAAAAGAGAAGTGATTCTTGTTTTGCTGCCAAGTTCATTATTGAATAAAGACCGTTAGCATTCTGAAAATAGTGCAGCGCACTGCAAACAGTGCTAAGGAATATAGATATGGCCTTTAATAAGACTGGAACAGTTTATGTTAATGCCTCAGGAGCAGATAATCTGAAGCTGGAGTAAACAGGTCAGTAGGAAAACTAAGTTTGCTGTTTTATTTCTAAAGCCTTTCCTTTTTTTTATTTTTAAGCCTATTGTTTCCCTGATAATATTAGAGAAATTCTTGCTTGTTGCTTAACAGCCACATTGCAATGGTTGCATGCAGAAATTGCTTTAGATGTTCTTATCATAACAGCTCCCTGCCATCATCCTCATGCTTATAAACTTCAGCTGTTTTGAAAGCAGTTCTTGGGCAGGTTCAAGGAAGGTAACAGCTAGGGTGTTCCCCAGGAAATAGGTGTTTCTTTGGGTAGTATTGTTTGAACTTGTGCTCAGAGAAGTTGTAACTGTATTCTTCTGGGTTATCTGGTCAGTCAAGATATGGTGTTACGATGCTAGTATTAGATCTGTTTTCTAGGAGCACAAAAATGGATGTGCTCTTGGGAAGTAGGTAATGGGGAATCTGTTCTGCAGTGCTTTATTGGAGGGGAGCGCTACTCAAGGTGACGTATTTGTGTGAGAAAGGAATGTAAAATCTGGCTCTCAGGCGAGAAGAAGTAAGGCACGTAACATGCTGTAACTTCGTGTGCTTTCAAATCAGCTCACCTGAAGCTCCTTATGCAGAGAAGAGGGACTTTGGAGGGACAAAATTTAAAAAGTTGGTTCTAACTAGAATGAAAGATGGAGTCGTTTTGCATACACATTGGTTCAGCGTTCTTTTTTACTACTTATTTTTTTGTGTGTAAATATATGGCTAACCAAAAGTCTATAATATAATACTTTTACGTATGTGTTTTTGTAGGTATAGGCACACATATGTGCATCTACAGTAATTGAACAAAATGTTTTGTGATACAAGTGTCAGAAGTGCAGTAAGACTAAAGGCTGTACTTTCTGAATCAATTCACACCTTGAGTTGAGTGCTTTAGAAGGAAAATATTGACTGAATCTGCTTAAAAGTCATACTGCTATTTTATTGCTTTATTCAGCATACTTGAATCAAATAATTACAATTCTTGCTTTTCCTTTTTGTCTGTGAAAGACAGAAATTTCTATCATAGGCAAGTTAGACTACAGTTCTGGAAACATAAAACCTGAAAGGGAGGCAGAACTGGTGGGAGGAAAGAACTTAGTTTTGCATGTTTCTTAAAATGGAAATTAGAATATAAATTCAAATTTGCAAGCACATTATTATTCTGGAAGAGCATATACATAATGCTTACACCTTAACCATTAAACATGAATCTGAATCTATTGATTTGAGATTGAATAGTTGAATAGGGCTAACTCTCTGGTCAATAGGAGTGAAGCTGCTATAGGACAGAAACAGAGGTAGTAATTGAAGGCTTCAGGTGCAGAAGGATGTTGTTACATTTATATTGTGTCATTTAATCATATTTACTAATACAGTCAGAAAAAAATGTTTTCATTGTAATACTGTAGCACAAGCATTTTTGTTACCGTGCCGTTCTTTTGTATTAAAGATGCTAACATGATCCCATTAGATGTTGGTGTACAGATCTACTAGAGATAGCAGGATTGTTGTACTTGTATTGGTGTATACTGGCATATTTTTGAGTGGTGTTCTAGGCCTTCCACCTACCAGTAAGTGGGTAATGAATATAGGAGTGGTGAATAGCATCTCAGTGCACCCTGATATATTCTCTAAGGGCTTCCTTCAAGAACATTGCCATTCAGGTGGATAGACCAGTAGGACCTGGGAGAAGAGCAATTGGTGTTGAATTCTACATTTCTTTGGAACTGCTGGAACCATATAGTTACCTATCTGGGAGCTGTATATGCATGAAAACCTTTATTTTAAGTCTCTTCATATTAATGATTGGGGGAAAAGTACAAGATCCGCATAGTGCCCTTTTGTACTTGGTTTATATACCTGTGTGTCCAAGAAATCATTTGACTTGGAGTCTGAATATGCACATATACAAAGTTTTAAATATTAAGGGCTTAGTCGGTCAGCTGATACATGCATTTAAAAGAAGCTCTCTCTATATATATACAAAGAAAGATTAGATATGACCATAGGGACAGAGTTCAGTGGCCTTCAGTATGGAAGTCTCTACCTGCTTCAGATCTGAGGCCTCTAGAGATGAGTTCCAGGTAGGTAGTACCTTATGTGGGAGGGAGGATTTGTTTACTCTTGAGCATGTGAACTCAGCCTTTGTTACCGGTTTCTTCTGACTGTTTCAGAGCTGTTAATTTCCCAAGGATAAAGCTCTGATTCACTAGCCACAGTCAGGTTATCCCGAGTTGAGGACATTTCATTAGTCTCATTTGGCTCCAGTATTAATTCTGTGCCCGATTTTTGCTTCCCAGGTCAGTGAAACGTTAGAAGGTAGAGAATCTCAGCTTGATCTTGGAGAGAACAGTTATATACTTCTACATTACATTGCATTCTTCCCTAGTATTTATGGATCACAAAAGTAAGACACCCATGCGGAAAGCCCCTGCTTGACAAGCAGATCAGTTTTTTGCTTTTTGGTACTTCAAATAGATGCTTTCCTGCTTGTCGGTATTTACTGTAGTTAAACTGTGAATGTTTAATTTAGTGTTCCTTGCACCTTTAAAAAGTGCAACCCCTTTAATCTATTGTTTTAAAAAGCACGCATTAGATGTCAGACAACATAAAGACAGCATGTAGAGATAACCCTGATGTAAGTGATGGTTCCAGTCATCTAGTGTATGGATAAAAGATTTCTGAGGCTATGTTACTTGGCAGTTCAACATGATCTGGCTGTTTGTTAATCAGAGAGCACCAGAAGAACAAAGGAGGGAGAACAGAAATGTTGAAAAAAGTGTTGTGTGGCTAGATGTACAGTGGGACGAGTAAGGCCGTGGTGAGACGGGATGGAAACGATGAGCCACAGGAGGGTAAAATTTGTTTCGCTGTTTTGTGTGACTTGAGTTTGTTGGTAAAGGGGCTAGCGTTTTGTATTCAGTCAGAGAGCATGTTCTGTAAATCTCTTCAGTTACCCGTTCCCTGGGTGTCGCAATAGATTAAGTCGCTGTGTGATGATATGACACCGCCATCACTCGTCTTCCTGGGATATTGCTGGAGGCAACAACAAACCTGTGTCTTTGGCACATGTGAAGGAATTTAGTGCTTGAGGGGTTAAATTACACAGGCTCCCCTGTGGATCAGCTTATGCTTGGACAGTAATAATAGCAATAACATTAATAATAAAAACGCCAGAGCGAAGGGAGTGGAGGGGGAGCGGCGGAGGAGGGGGGGAGAGAAAAAGGAAGAAGAGTGATGGAAGATGGGCTGGGACAGTCAGAGGCAGGGTGGGGAAAAAGGCAGGCTGGAGAGAACACGTTTGGTACAGCAGGTGTACTGGCTGCAAGTCAGCTGTCGTAGGAGCCTCTGCGACATGCACGTGCACAAATACACGTCAGGGGAGCTTTGAGGAGAGTTGGTGGCCCCGTGCGTGCGTGTGCTCTCGCTTCAAGCCACGATGTCCTAGGGCAGGGGAACAAGCAATTCATGTCAGCTCACGGTAAAGATTATTGGTATCTTCACTGGGGAAATATTTACACTCCATCTTCTTCTTTGTCTGTTTTTAGCGCTTTGAGCTTGCAGTCAGGTAGAAGGGCTGGTGGGGGAGCGGGAAGAGAACTCATTGAGGGACACGTCTCATCCCTCAATTAGATGGAGCTAAACCCCTAATCTTGCTTAGGAATAGCTGCTGATGCTAAGTTTTCTTCTTTCCCTTCTGGTTTAGTGGGATATTACATTTCACTGCAGTGTAGGTGATAGAATGGGATGTCAACTGGAAACATTTTGGTTTTAAGAGAGAGCACAAGTACTTTTTCAGGAAGGTATTTTTACAGAGTTGAGGCCTCCAAAAACCCCAAAATGTAGGTGCAGAATAATGTGGATTTTTCCTTTGCTGATTCCTGGATAGAAACGCCATCACAGTAAGGGACAGAAATTTATTGCATTGGGGTAGGGGGTGGGGGAAAGAGAAATCAGAATTTGTTCTCTTTTGGATTTGTTGTTTATCATAATAATCCTTCTAGTGAAAAGGGCTAATTTACTCTTTCTATAGGAATATTTTAAGTGTGATTATCATAATATCACAGCTGCTGAAAAGGTCTAAAATAGGACATTGACCTTGAACGCGTTCCTGCGTTTAGTGTGTGGTGCTTAACATTCAAGAAACAATATAACTGCAACTCATTTATTAATGTATAATCTCAAAATGTTAACTCTTGCTCTGTAAATACATGCCACAAGGATCGTAGAAAGCTTGCAGTATTCCATGAAGTACATGTGGTATTTTATCAGTGTAAATATGTATAAGATTTTCAAGATTTCTGCTGGGAATACTCCATAACTAAAGTAAGTTTTCCCTTTGGTACTGCACTAGTTTATGATTTAATTTTTACTGACATTCCACCAGTCATATTATTAGCTTCACAAAATGAAAGTGAAATAATCCTGTATTAATTAAACAGAGCAACTGAATTCCCTCAGTCATCTTATCCTTGGCTGTCTGAGGCAGTAATGCACTTCAGCTTCTCTGTAGAAACTTACACTAAAAAAAGAGCTTGGGGTAATAGTGAGATATCCATATTGAAGTGTGAGCCTGAATTATCTTTAGGGAGTAGACCTTTTTTGGTGGGTGACATGCAATGTGCGTGCAGCTCCCTTTCTTTTCCTTTTTTTTTTTTTTTTCCCCTCCCTCTCTCTTTTCATCAGAGGCTTTGGAAAAGGTGTTTCGTCAAGAGAATAATTTTCATTTATAGCAATGTGAACGGTTTCTGTGCTGTACCAGTGAAAGCAGTTATTTAAATGCCCATGCCCTTGAAAATAAAAAGAGGAGAAAATATGGAGTATTTATTTGAGACTAGATGAATCGAATGTAGTTTGGTAACATGGTAAGGCAATTGCTGTTATTTCACTGAGACATTTTTTATATGCTGGAACTGAGCGTAGCAGCAAAAGCTAAAAGCCTTGCTCTGTGTATCTGTGAATGCACTGTGGAAAAGTTCTAAGGAGCATTTGGAGGTTGTGTTACGTGAGCTTTTTTCCTCAAGATCAAAATAAGAAGTAATTAATGCTAAATACAGATTGAAGTAGCAGATGGCTTTAAAGTAATAACCTGCTACATTTTGTCCAACTATGTACAAACATGTGAGCAGAATTTGGAACTTTTGTAGCATTTGTTTTTTTAACTCATTAGCGGTATATCCAGGGATGCACCAAGTGCCTTTCAGTGAGAAACACAATATTGTTCTAATCTTTATCTCACTGTAGCATAGCACATCTGAGTTGTGTTTCTTTAATGAGGGACTGTGAATAAAGAGAAAAAGATGATACTTTGACATTTATTTCAAACTCTTAACAATATGATGGCAAATTTCTATCTAAAGTAACAGCATACTTGCTTTCAAATAAATTCTCAGCAGCTAATAGATTCTTTCACATTCTTGCTCCTTCCCAGATGGCTTGAGCTCTTGTTCCTTTTGGTAAATACACATTTGACACAATGCACTGTGCAGTTTCTGCAAAGTGCCACTGAATCTTCTTCAGTTGCCTTGAGGTAGTTGTGTTTTAAGAATCTGGCTGTTTGGATACCTTGAAATGTCTATAGTATTAAAATGTGAAGATGCTTAAAGAAGTACTGTTTGGCATGCAAGAAAAATTATATGCAGAAAGAGCCATGGAAATGTAGGTGCTGCTCAGTAATGCCCCTTGACCGGTACAGGCACTGGACTATTTTTTTCCCTTCCCCTCTCTGATTCCATTACCACTGTTTTGTATAGACTCCTTGTGGTAAGATTTTGCACTGTACGTTTTGATAAGTTAGTGCAGATGTGTGTTTGCATGCACGTTCTTATTCTGTATCCACTGATAAAATTCAGTAAAATGATACCTGTTTCTCTTTTTTTCTTTTCCTTGCTACTATTTTTATTTATTTCTACAGAAAAGCTTGAGAAAATGAAGCAATGCTTAGCCCCAGTTTATTTGCTGCTGTAATCTCTTTCTTATCTTTTTTTGTGCCCTCCCCCAAAAGTGATCAGTAACTGTGAAACCCAAGTTCAAGAATGCAGTTGGAATTCCAGGCCCCAGTCTGGTGGAGGTGACACTTTAAATCCCAGGGGAAGAAGCCAACTGCTTTGTTTATCAACATGCAAAGTATAGCACTGTATTTCTGGTTGTCCAAGGAGCAGCACTGGCAGGGAAGAGAGCCACTTGCTTGGATGAAAGATGTTTGATAGAAAGGTAGTGATGGTTCACTGGGGAAGAGGAACAACGTATTAATTGGGGGTGTAGAGGAGGGTTGGGGACAAGCCGGCAAGGTAGTGGACACTATGTGAACATGAAAAGGAGGGCTGGAAGACAGACCTAGAGAGAAGGAAAGAGACCATCATGTTTTCAGCACCTGAATAATACAATAGAATATAGTACATATAATATAATGATATGTATATATTATATAAAAATATAATAATATATAATCGTAGGAGGTAATGAACACAAGTAGAAATCAAGTTAACCCGTGTTTTGCCTAGTTTCAAAATGGATTAGCTGACATATTTTAAGGTGTATTCCAGGGAACATAATACAGAAAAGTAACCTTCTTAAATTACTCACGTATAGGGATTCGTTATGGGTGATTTTTAAATAAGAAAACACATACACGTGAAATGACTTGTGGGAATTTTAGCACAAAAATATTGAAAAATAGGAATTTTGGGCATAAATCTACAAATAGACACTCACAGAAACACTTGTACAAACAATATATTTGTATTTTCATGTTTTGCCGATGTGCACATGTAAATCAGTTTGTAGGAACCATATTTTGGGTTTATATAATAATACAGACACCTATACATAAAGACATCATATCCACATTCTGATTTGATTCCAAAATCCACATTTATCAAGTTGTTAAAGAGGGCAGTTCAATACTGTAACATGATTAAATGCCTCTCATTTTAAAATTTGATAAAAACTGATTGTGGTATTTTTTTTGTCTCTGACGTTTCTACAGAGTGCTTGGATTTTACATTTCAGAGCTTTTTAATTCACTGCTCACAAGCGAATTTACATCTTAATTACAGAGTTCACATTTAACAATATAGACAGCATAATGCTACTGGTAATTAAGCTTTTACTACCTGCTTTTATACAGTAGTCAGAGCTGTAGTTTTGCCGTGTGAGTTAGAATTCCTACACTTGCATGTATTTATACCAGCTTTGTAGGAAGCAGGCCCAGTCTTCACATCAGGTTAAATACGTAACACTGGAATCTCTCTGCTGGAAATATATACAAGCATGTCTATTGAACTTAGATGTTTTGGAGCTGGGTTCTGTTCTGTTACTGTATTTATTTGGTAAAATGCTGTGAAACATATTTGGAGAGGGCACTTGCGTTCCCATTTGTGTATAGTATTAATGCATTCTGAGGGTGTGCACTGATTTGTTTTGATCTAAGAGTGCCATTTGCATCATGTTAGGGCTCCAGTCACAAAAGATTTTCTAAGAGTTAAGCTGAATTATAAAAAAATTGTGGTCTTACCAGTGGTTTGTTTGTTTGTTTTTTTTATCTTGCCAGAAATAGCCTGCATCTGTTTTCACTGGTAGAAGCAGAAACACTTTGAACCAGGAAAATAAGTATGGTGTCTTAGTTGTAATATTAAGTAAAAATAGTAGCATCTGAGAGGAAAAAATGCACCCCCAATTCACTACTGATCCTTTCAAAACGGGGTGTGTGCAAACAGTGTCTCTAAATTTGAGTAGGGTCATTTTCTTGAAAGAAGTTTAATCAGGGACCTTTCATATGACAGAGATGAGCAACTCCGAGCTGGCTCTAAGCAGTGGGTTGCTGGAACTGGGCTTGGTGATCCTCACGCCAGCACACACGCAGGGCTATGTGTTTATTTCCCTTTCAGTTTGGTAAAATTTACTTCATAAAAGCTCAAATCCCAAAACATTGTGGAGGCCTGTGCACACTCCCAGATTTGCTATAGTGCAGTCCTTATCTTGTTAAAATAAAGCAGGCAGAGATCGTCCACTATAATCCCTCCACAGTTACAGAAGAAATTGATCAGTTCCGGAGCTTTTCTTTCTCTTTCCTATAGCTAAGTATATACATCTAAACATCTAAATATTTGCACGGGGGCATACGCTTTAAATATAGCCATGTTAAGATGTAGCTAACCTGCATATGAACACATATACCTGTATATGCTCTCAATAGCACCCATGCTGTTAAGGAATGGATTTGAGTGCTCGTTTTGTTAGGAGTGTCCTTTTTTTAGTTATGTACAAAAGGAGGCTTTTAATTTTTAACTAGATAATTATGCGTATACATTTTTTTTGCATATTTACATAATCTGTATATAGATAAAATACATAATAAAATCTCAGCCCGCCGCCCTCCCTCCCTCCT